>NC_079326.1:56071971-56689471 GCF_029931775.1 Euleptes europaea
GAATTAAAACCCATCTCCAGACTACAGAGATCAGTTCACCTGCAGGAAATGGCTGCTTTGGAGGGTGGACCCCAGTGAGGTCCCTCCCCAAACCCTCCTCCCTGGCTCCACCCCCAAAATCTCCAAGAATTTCGGAATCTGGAGCTGGCAGCCCTATCAGAAATTCTTTCTGTAATTAATGTTTTGGACTGTAATAACAAAGAACTGAACTATTTAAGTGTTTAAACCCCACATTTCCTTTCAGCTCTTTTTATCCATGCCTATCCCCCAACCACCAGCATTTTCTTTTTGGCACTCCCAGGTGGCTTCTGGGAGAAGGAGAAGAGGGGAAAGATCTGACTCTACAAAGGCCTTCCACTGGCTCTACACTGGCTTCCACTGACTCTACAAAGGCCGTGGATTGGATCCAACCCATTTCAAAAGAAATGCTGAAAGCCATCTTGAGCAGATGTCTGGACAGTTGGTTGGTGCATGCTGTACACCAACAAATAAACAGAGAATCCTCACACCAACCCCCCACCTCGGTGACTGTATAAAACTGGAGGAGATCCACTCACAATCTCCTGATGTCATTTTGAGTCTGAGTCGTGATTCCTGAACATTAGTTGTTAGCATACCAAAAGCTCTTAGTCACGCCACCCTATGGAGCAGCTTTAGCTGTCCCAACAAAACAACTGGGACATTTCTCAGCATGTGGTGGTGGAAAGGGCCATCACGACTAACTTATGGCAACCCCATAGGGTTTCCAAGACAAAGGACTCTCTCTCTCTCTCTCTCTCTCTCTCTCTCTCTCTCTCTCTCTCTCTCTCTCTCTCTCTCTCTCTCTCTCTCTCTCTCTCTCTCTCTCTCTCTCTCCCCCTACCTACTTACCTACCTACCTACCTACCTACATATCTCCTTCTGTAGGAGTTACAAAAGAAGAAGAAGAAGAAGAATTGGTTTTTATATGCCGACTTTCTCTACCACTTAAGGGAGATTCAAACCAGCTTACAATCACCTTCCCTTCCCCTCCCCACACAGACACCCTGTGAGGTAGGTGGGGCTGAGAGAGCTCTAAGAGAACTGTGACTAGCCCAAGGTCACCCAGCTGGCTTCATGTGTAGGAGAAACAAATCCAGTTTTCCAGATTAGCCTTCGCAGCTCACGTGGAGGAGTGGGGAATCAAATCTGGTTCTCCAGATCATAGTCCACTGCTCCAAACCACTGCTCTTAACCACTACACCACACTAGGTGAGTATCCTGCCCCCTGATCTATTCAATCTCTATCTGCATGATTTACCTGATATATTGCAAGCCAACTATTTCCATGCTCCCAGTTTGGCTGCTCATTCAATACCAATTTAACTTTATGTGGACAACACAGCCCTTCTTTCCTACTTGAGGGTGGCATTAAGATGTCTTCTCCAAGCTTGTGCCTCATACTGTAATGACAATCTACTTACTATTAATTATGCAAAATTGAAAATCATTTGTTTTCAGAAATACCCATTATGGCGGAAAGTAAATTGTTGAGTTATGAGTTCTGAATAGACATAGAATTGAGGAAGTGTCAAACTTCCTCTCTCTCTCGCTCTCGCTCACGTTCACGTTCACGCTCTCACTCTCGCTGTCTGTCTGTCTGTCTGTCTGTCTGTCTGTCTGTCTGTCTGTCTATCTATCTATCTATCTATCTATCTATCTATCTATCTATCTATCTATCTATCTATCATCTTTTGATACTGGCTTCCTTTAGCTTCCAGGGTTGGATTCTGCCAACTTTTTATTCAGAAAGTAATACAAACAGATAGCATATCATACCAAGATAAAGAGCTAACAAGAGATTAAATGATATATTTAGATACTTGTCAATAAGGCTTTCTCTTGTTAACTATCTTGGTATGTTATGCTATCTGTTTGTATTACTTCTGTATTGTAGCATGAGTGATATATTTTGTAGTATTGTTAACTTTTGCATTCATTCAGTTATATTCATGCAGCCTATTTTGCAGTCAAAATGAAGAGGGGAGGAGGGCTTCTATCCTTTTCACCAACAGAAAAGCTGATTAGAACCCACCCACAGTTTTCTTCAAATATCTAGGAAGCAGACCGACCAAAGAAAGCACTTTTAATTCTGAGAAGGGAGAGAAGAAAAGCACACTTTTCACTTTCCCTTTGAAATCAATGTGAATTAAAGGCCCATAACGGTATTAATTGTTTTTCTACACTTTTACTTATTCAGGTCAAAATCTAGGCAGTAATCAGGGTCATCTTGCTTTTAATGTGATAAGACTTTAGAAAAAGAGCATTAAAAAAAAGAAATTTATAACCACCATTATTACAGGTGCATTTTTGGAGGGTGGGGGTGGAAATATTAATGAATAACTTTTCTATTGCAGTTTTATAGTAAATGCCACAATATATGTATTTGGTTGGAGCGGCTTAAATTCCCACTTGAAATACATTATTATTATTTTTTAAAAAAAGCTCAAACAAAAACACACACAATGTGTATCCAAATTAAAATGGTGTAAATGGAAGTTAATGAACACTATTGCCCGAGTTATTAGAACTTTCTGCATGAAAACATTTAATCCAATTTGCCCATATTTAGCATTGCCAGCAGCGCCAGCCCATGCGGCTCAATAGTTCATATTTTCCAGTTCTCTAATTGCTTTCAGCAGACCTTAAAAAAAAAAAAAGCATTTATGTTTCAGGATATAAACTAAATGGAATAAATTACCTGCAATCACATCAAACACAAACAGAAAAGTGATTATTGTATGCTGGAGCATAGGGTGTTTTTTACCCCTTTGAGGCGCGTGCAGAAGAATTAAAAAGCATAGTTAACGAAGAAGCGAAACAAACCTCTGTGATCTAGGCATTAGCAAAGCAGAGGCAGATTCAGTTTAATTTAATTGGTATATTTAAGGGGGGGGGAAATACCACCCCCCATCAAACTGACATTTCTATTCATTTATCTTGACAGCGACTAATTCACTGAATGGTGGCAGGCTAAATAATTCATAAATAATAAAGTGTGTTCGTAATTTTGTTTTCTATGTAATGTGGAATATTTCTACACCTCCACAGAGCCATAGTGGGATGCTTCTATCTTGAGGCCCCGAAGCATTGTTTGGTTCCTGATTGTAACTGTTCTCAACCAGACCGTAAGCTCCAAATCAGATATGGATAATGACTGACAAATTCCTGGGGGTGCCAGCCTCCAGGTGTAGGGTTGCCAGCCTCCAGGTGGTGGCTGGAGAACTCCCACTATTATAACTGATCCCCAGCTAATAGAGATCAGTTCACCTGGAGAATATGGCCGCTTTGGCAATCAGACTCTATGGCACTGAAGTCCCTCCCCTCTCCAAACCCTGCCCTCCACAGGCTCCGCCCAAAAATCTCCAGATATTTCCAAACCCAGAGCTGGAAACCCTACCCAGGTGGGACCTGGGGATCCCCTGGAATTACAGCTCATCTCCAGACTACAGCTATCAGTCCCCCTGGAGGCAATGGCTGCTTTGGAGGGTGGACTCTATGATACTGTACCCCACTGAGGTCTCTGGCCTGCCCAGACTCCATCTTTAAATCTCCAAATTTCCATCTACAAATCTCCAGGAGTTTCTCAATCTGGATCTGGCCACAGTAACTCCCCACCCTCTGATGGTGGCCAGGGGGGGCCTGGCAACCCTACAAATTCCAGTAAGAAGAAGATGAGTTGGTTTGCAACTTGATGGCAACTTGATGGCAAAAAAGGAGGAGGAGGCAGAACAGGTTTCCTTGGGAGGTGGTGGGCTCTCCTTCTTTGGAGGTTTTTAAGCAGAGGCTAGAAGGCCATCTGACAGCAGTGCTGATTCTGTGAACTTAGGCAGATCATGAGAGGGAGGGAAGGAAGGGTTGCGTCAATGCTTGGCTCTTGTGGCCCCTTCTTACATGCCCAGGGAAATGCCAATCGTCACTAGGGGATCAGGAAGCCTTTTTCCTCCAGACCAGATTGGTCAGTCATCCTGGAGGGTTTTTTGGCCATCTTCGGCATGGAGTAGCAGTCACTGTGGATGTGGGGGGGGGGGTTAGTTGTGAAATTCCTGCATTGTGCAGGGGGTTGGACTAGATGACCTTGGAGGTCCCTTCCAACTCTTTGATTCTATGGTTGGTGTATATGGGCTGTCCAAGCCTGCTTGTGTTTTATTATCGTTTATCCAATCTCTGATCTGCAAAATGACATTCACCTTTGTATCATTCCTTATTATCGCCAGGCTCCTCCGTGACTTCATTTTTCACTCTGTAGTTTGGTAGGTCAGTTAAGCGCATAAAAGGAAAGAAAACAGCCGGCATCGGGTATTTGAAGAAACCAGATGTTGCTTTGAACACTATTATTAGCTCAACTCTGGCTACAACTAGATTAATGTTAAGCGTAAAAAAAAAATGCTGCTTATAACTTGCAGCGCAGTATCAGTGTCATGAAAGCCCGAAGCTCAGCCTCCCAAGGAAGGAGCCCCAGGAGCAGGTTAGAAAAGGAAAATAATCCTTCACAAAGCTCCCTGCGCTGCACGGCCAGACTCCCAAACTACAAACCGCTCTTTCAAGAGCGCCGTCAAAGGTCTTTGCGCTTAGCAAACAAAAGGGAAAGAAGTCGGAGGTGATGTGGAAAGTGCCTTTAGAACCAGAGCGGTCAAAGGGAGGCAAAAAATTCAACCAGGGCTGTCAAATGGGGATCGAATGACTCTGGGAGTTCATGGCAAACCTCATTTTATGTGAGAAGTCATTTTAATATATGGATGTATATAAATATTGTGCTTAATTAAAGAATTTCAATATTTCAGACAAACAATATTAAGATACTGTCCTTCAGTGTTCCTCCTCTGAAGATGCCTGCCACAGCTGCGGGCAAAACGTCAGGAAAGAAAATACCAAGACCACGGTTACACAGCCTGGATAACCTACAAGAACCAATGAACTCTGACTGTGAAAGCCTTCGACAATATTAAGATAATCATTAAGTAGTGCTCTGCATTATCATACTATATATTGCTTATACTTATAGTTATTATTGAGATTTTTTTTTCTTGGGCAGAAATACTTTCACTGTTTTATCTGTAAAGGTGATCATGGCTTGATTCCTCCTATATCATTTGTAGTAATCACAACTTTTATTGTGGTTTGTATATATTCTGTTATTATTGTTTTACAATTTAAAAAATATAAAAAAGAGAAAGGTTATTGTGAGGATAAAATGGAGGACAGGAGAATGATGTGAGGCGCCTTGGGTCCCCATTTGGAGAAAGGCGGAATACAGATGAAATAAGGAAACAAATAAATATGAAATGCTCAGAAACAAGAGGGCAGATTTCAAAAACTCTATGCACAGCCTGAGTCCCTGACATTTTGTGCTTGGCTCCGCCCCCTGTGGCAGCCATTTTGCCATTGGACCCAAAGGTGCCCACCAGCTCAAAAAGGTTGGGGCCCCTGACTTAACAGGACAGTTTTGAATGCAGGTAAGGGATGGTCCACAAGTTCTAATACGTATCCCTCCAAAGGCTTCCTACCTGTAGAAAGCCAGTGGGTCAGAAAGAAAGCATCTGCCTTAGCAAAGTTTCTCATATGCTACAGTTCTGATCCCCCCCACCCCTTAGCTTGGGGATATTCAAATGCATTTTCCCCTCCTTCATCCCATAATGATCATCCCGGAAGGTTTCTGCCATGGGCTCTTTCTGAACTCGTAGATCAGCACTAAGAGGTCCATAGCGTGCAGGGCTGTATTATCTCAATGGGCACCCTTATCTGTGACAGTTTTATTGACACAAGCGGTCTCAATTATTCAAATATACCGATCTTTATAAGACCGTCTCCAATGCACAGATCTTTATTTCTCCCCGTGCTGGTATACGGATACCGCGAACACCGCGTCTGTTCTTTGTCACCTAGCTCCTCTCATGCAACAATGTGACATCTCCACAATGTGACATCTCTGATTGCGCCGGACATGCCGAATCATTATAACGATGCCCCAAAGTGAGCCGCTCAGATTCACTTTGGAAATAGATCCTCTGCCAAAACCGGATTGGGATAATGATCTCTTCTCTCAAAAGAAACAGGTTAGCATCAGGGCAAAACGCTCTTGGTGTGCTTGTAAATTATTTCCAGCATTTGTGACAAAGTTGTCCGGAAGCTCAAATCATATCCAAATGGTGACTCGTTGCTCATGTTTTCTTCAATCTGTCTCAGGCGGCAAGATTTTTTCCACTCCTGTTCTGGTGAGAAAGTTAAGCTCAACAGCAGAGCACCCGCTTTATAGAGCCAGTGTGGTGTAGTGGTTAAAAGTGGTGGTTTGGAGCGGTGGACTCTGATCTGGAGAACCGGGTTTGATACCCCACTCCTCCACATGAGTGGTGGAGGCTAATCTGGTGAACTGGATTTGTTTCCCCACTCCTATACATGAAGCCAGCTGGGTGACCTTGGGCTAGTCATTCTTTCTCAGCCTCACCTACCTCACAGGGTGCCTGCTGTGGGGAGGGGAAGGGAAGGTGATTGCAAGCTGGTTTGAGTCTCCCTTAAGTGGTAGAGAAAGTTGGCACATAAAAACCAACTTTTCTTCTTCTTCATAAACGCTCAAGTTGAGACACAATTCTCTTCACTTAAGGAATCAGGCGGGGAACAGTCATTGCCTAAGACAATGGGAAAAGTCCCATGGCAAACAGTGATGCTGCACCACCTGAAAGGTGGCACAGCAACGCCATTGTGTTTGGGGGTGTTCCCAGGCAGAAAGGGGTTAGGAAGCTGCCTAACAACAGCTCCGTCCCCCCAGAACACCCCAGGAAAACCTCCCAGGACACTGGCGTGCCGGCTTTTGGAAGCCACGCTGCTGCTGCAGTCCAGGGGGGGCAGTATGAGTGCCCCATGACGGCGTCCATGGCAGTTTGTGTGGCACAAGTGGCATGGATTCTGGCTTAGGGGTCACACCGCTTCCTAAGACCATTTGCCCTTTCCCTTCAGGAATGCACTGTATGACTCTATGTTCTTGATACGTTGCTTGGCAAAATATTTAATAACATGTTTTTTGGATTCAATGGAAACTTGATTTTTAATATCTTTTATGAACATAAGAAAAGCCCTGCTGGATCTGACCAAGACCCATCAAGTTCAGCCGTCTGTTCACACCGTGGCCAACCAGGTGCCTCTAGGAAGCCCACAAACAAGACGGCTACAGCAGCACCATCCTGCCTGTGTTCCATGGCACCTAATATATTAGGCATGCTCCTCTGATTCTGGAGAGAATATATATGCATCATGAATAAGAACATAAGAACATAAGAAAAGCCCTGTTGGATCAGACCAAGGCCCATCAAGTCTGGCAGTCTGTTCACACAGTGGCCAACCAGGGGCCTCTAGGAAGCCCACAAACAAGACGACTGCAGCAGCATTGTCCTGCTTGAGTTCCACGGCACCTCCTATAATAGGCATGCTTCTCTGATCCTGGATAGAATAGGTATGCATCATGACTAAGAACATCAGAAAAGCCCGCTGGATCAGACCAAGACCCATTAAGTCCAGCAGTAATAAGAACATCAGAAAAGCCCTGCTGGATCAGACCAAGGCCCATCAAGTCCAGCAGTCTGTTCACACAGTGGCCAACCAAGTGTCATGTATCATTATGCAATATTTTCTTGCTTTCTTACATGTCCACCACATATGATAAAATGCTGCATCTGCATCATGACATTTCCAACATTTTCCATTCAAATCATTGTTGCCTTCTCCTATATCTTTTGGTGTGTTGTACCATCTTAAAAAAAAACATTTTATACCAGTTCTCTCTTCGTACTTGACATTCAGTAAACTGAAGTTTTGATTAACAGAGTTTTTGAACGATGGCGACAACAGCTGCACCAATTAATTAGCTCTCGGAAAGGAAACAATCCCCACGACTGCAGGTTCAGCTTTCCTTATATCAACTATCCTTTCGTTTCACCTGGCATCTTAGTGTGGAATGTTGGTTGTATTTTATATAAGTGATGGATCAAAACAGTGTTTTATATATGTGCTGGTCTACGACCGTAACAACAATAAACAAACAAACAAACACCTGGCATCTTGAAATGATGAAAAAAGAACATAATATTGCATGTAAAAAGGAATTATTTCTGGGTTTTTTTGGGGGGGTTAATAATGACATTAACAATATTGTTTGGATCCAGCAATCTGCAAGGGGAGACATAAAACAGACTTAGCGCACTTACACTCATGCAAGATCCTGAGAAGACGACAAAGACGAAGACGAAGACGAAGACGAAGAAGAAGAAGAAGAAGAAGAAGAAGAAGAAGAAGAAGAAGAAGAAGAGTTGGTTTGTATACTCCGATTTTCACCTCCTTTTAAGCAGACTCAAACCGGCTTACAGTTGCCTTCCCATCCTCTCCCCAAAACAGACATCTTGTGAGAGAGGTGGGGCTGAAAGAGTTCAGAGACAACTGTGACCAGCCCAACTCACCCAGCAAGTGCCATTGCCTGCCTCTGTGTGCACTGAGAGAGTTCAGAGAGAACTGTGACTAGCTCCAGGTGACCCAGCAGGTTCCATGTGGCGGAGTGGGGAAGCCAACCTGGTTCTTCAAATTAGAGTCCCCCAGTCTTATCCGCTTGGAGGACATTGATTCATAGGGTCGCCATGAGTCAGAAGTGACTTGACGGCACTTAACACACACACACACACACAGACACACACAGACACACACACACTTATCCGCTACACCACACTGGCTCGAGAATAGGTTGTACAGGTTATGTAGAGGTAAAATTACCAAAATGTATTCGTAAACACAAGGTACATTATCCACCAATAGTATAAACAATGCAAAATAGCAAGTGCAGACAAATCGTCTTTTCAAAATTGAGCACATGCAAGGTACACGCACAATCCTGAGAAACAGAACAACAGCGAGATCCCAGGCGCACACTCATTTCTTTTTCTTTTTTTTTAATAAATTTTATTGATTTTTTTAAAACTATAAATTCTCCATAATTTTGACAACAATGTAAAAATAATATCACAATCACAATTATATTGATTGTTGTCTTAATTACCATTAAACACAAAAGTATAACAACTTCCCCATCACCTCCATCTACCTCTTAATAAAGTATTATTATCCTTCGTTAGCATGTACTGATCCTAGCATTAATTTCATTTTAAAGTTGCATATTTTATAAAGTTTTACATTCTGGATCAGAATAAAAAGTAACCTTCTATTATTCCCAGATCTTGTACATTATCACAATGATTCCTTCAATTCTCCCCTTTTCCCTAGTTTCTCCAACTCCACCAGTTCTAACATTAAAATAATTTAATCCCTTTATTCTGAAACCTTTGTCCCTTTCCATACACACTCATTTCAACACTCTCACTCTTCAGGTTACATAAAGTAAGTCTAGACCAGATTGAAATATCCCTAATTGGAAAGACATGGTGTCCTCACGGCAACTTATGAAGCCAGAGACAATGACAGCCAAAGTCAAAGTAGTGCTTGATGGAAAAGGCCTGTATCTTCATAACAATTGTGAACGAATTGAAGTAGACAGCAATAATTAGGACAGGAAAATGTCAATACATATTGCTTCTTCCTTCTGTGAAGGCACTTGGAATTGAGGAGAGGATTTATCGTAACACTGTTTCTGTCTCTACCAGCAATGTGGGTAGATTTGCCCACCTCCAGGTGCTGGCTGGCGATCTGCCACTATTACAACTGACTTCCCCATGACAGAGATCAGTTCCCCTGGAGAAAATGGCTGCTTTGGCAATTGGACTCTATGGCATTGAAGTCCCTCCCCTGTCCAAACCCAGCCCTCCTAAGGCTCCACCTCCAAAATCTCCAGGTATTTTCTAATTAAATTATTTGGATGAAGGAATAGAGGGGATGCTTATTAAATTTACAGATGATACTATATTGGGAGGGGTAGCAAATATGGTAGAAGACAGAGCCGGGATACAGGATGCTCTTGACAGGGTGGGAAATTGGGCTAAAACTAATAAAATACACTTTAACAAAGATAAATGTAAAGTTCTGCACTTAAGTAGGAAAAATCAAATGCATAATTATAGAATAGGGGAGACTTGTCTCAGGAGTAGTGAATGCGAAAAGGAACTTGGGGTCTTAGTAGACCAAACACTGTACATGAGTCAGCAGTGTGATGCGTTAGCTAAAAAGCCAAATGCTATCTTGGGCTGTTTCAACAGAAGTATAGTGTCCAGATCACACAAAGTGATGGTATTGCTTTACTCTGCTCCAGTTAGACCTCTTTAGAGTATCATGTTCAGATTTAGGCACCGCAATTTAAGAAAGATGTAGACAAGCTGGAACGATTCCAGAGGAGGGCAACAAAGATGGTGAGGGGGTCTGGAGACCAAGTCCTATGAGGAAAGGTTGAAGGAGCTGGGTATGTTTAGCCTGAAGAGGAGAAGACTGAGAGGGGATATGATAACCATGTTCAAATACTTGAGGGGCTGTCATAAAGAGGATGGTGCTGAGTTGTTTTCTGTTGCCCAAGAAGGTCGGACCAGAACCAACGGGTTGAAATTAAATCAAAAGAGTTTCTGTCTAGACATCAGGAAGAATTTTCTAACAGTTAGAGCGGTTCCTCAGTGGAACAGGCTTCCTAGGGAGGTGGTAAGCTCTCCTTCCTTGGAGGTTTTTAAGCAGAGGCTACATGGCCATCTGTCAGCAATGCTGATTTTATAACCTTAGGCAGATGATGAGAGGGAGGGCACCTTGGCCATCTTCTGGGCATGAAGTATGGGTCACTGGGTGTGTGTGTGGGGGAGGTAGTTGTGAATTTCCTGCATTGTGCAGGAGGTTGGATTAGATAACCCTGGTGGTCCCTTCCAAATCTTCTATGATTCTAATCTGGAGCTGGCAACACTAAATATGGAACTTAGTGTGAAGATGACCTTTCCTTTCATAGGTAATGTGCTGTTTTATTTCCATGGGTTGGATGCAGCTGATTTTGAAGTCAGTCTCACACTATCCTCCTGCTTACTACGCTCCTGTTCACTCTTGCCTTTTATCAAAAAAGGTCCCCCCGATCTGCAGCATAGCCTTTTTGTTTAGTTTTGTCTCTCTGACCCCGTATAGTGTGATCTTTGGCATCCCTAATCTGTCTGTTCAGTGATACCCTGATGACCACAGCAGTTTGGATGGGTTTGCACCGCCCACTGTATATCAACATCCATACTGTCTACATGTGGGAAGCAGGTACAGGAGCATCTCGTTTTGTTGCGCTTCGTTTTATTGCACTTCACAGATATTGCGTTTTTTACAGTCAGCAGCCATCAATATCGAGGCAAGACCTTCCATCAACAAAAAGATTACAACTCGCTGAAGGCACAGATGATGGTTTGCATTTTTTAGCAATAAAGTATTTTTAATTAAGGTATGTACATTTTTTTGACATTATGGTATTGCACACTTAATAGGCTACAGCATAGTGTAAACATAACTTTTATATGCACTATGAAACCACAAAAATTGTGACTCACTTTATTGTGATATTTGCTTTATTGCGGTGATCAAAGTATGCCTATATTTTCACTCTTAATGTTGGAAGCTAGGGTTGTGCATATTGATAAACCCAAACCAAAAATAACCCCTCAAAAAGGCCTTTTTGGCTTCTTTTGGGTTTAATATTAAACCCGAAAGCCGAATATTAAAACTGGGATTAAAGCCAAAGATGGATAGCTGATCACCAAATCAGCTGAATAATTATTCGGCTTTTTTCGGCTTCGGCTTTCCTCAGGCTTTTCCCTATGGCATTTTTTAAATAAGCTCTGGGGGAGTCATTTTTGGAGGTAGAGTTCCCAAATTTTCAGGATACCTTCAAGGGACTCTCCCTGCATACAGATTGGGACAGGGGAACAATTTTATGGTGTTCCGAAGGGGTCGCCCCCCTCTTTCATAGAGCAGCATTGTAAACTTGTTTAAATATGGAGGGGGGAGACTTCTTCCAGACTCCATAAAATTGGACCCCCATCCCAAACTTTACCAAACTTCAGAGATCATGCAAGGAGAGTCCTTTGCAGCGACGTTGTGAATTTGGTGACTCTACCTGTAAAAATGCCCCCACAAGAGCTTAAAAAAAAATTCCATAGATGGAAATAGATGGACAATAATGGACCCATAGACTGTAATGGGTCCATAGACTATAATAGACCCATTTTGGGGGGGGGAAACCTGGAAATAAAGCTGAATACCTATATTTAACAGTATGGGTATTTGGCTTATTTCAGGTTTACCGAAAAAATTGGACCCAATTAACCCGAACTCAGAATTTACTGATTTTTTTTTTTTTGCACGACCCTATTGGGAGCTCTGTTGTTGTGGCCAACATGGTTTAAATGGAGAACAGGGAGCATGCCTGCAAGTCAAGTGATTCTAATAGTGTTCTGAGGAGTAGAATTTCTTTGGGCAAAAATCCCTTTTTTAAAGATCTAGCCATTAATTCCTCTTTTTCTCTTTCAAAAGAGGATTTTTTCCCTTTTCATTTCTCTTTGTAGTTTTCTGTTACACCTCCAAGTATAACAATGCTTGCTATTTTTTGGGGTAGATCACGATGGGTAGCCATGTTAGTCTGTCTGTAGCAGAAGAAAAGAGCAAGAGTCCAGTAACACCTTAAAGCCCATTTCTAAGCTCTGAGGGTAAAAGAGCTCAGGCAACTCAGGTATAGTGTCCAGATCACGCAAAGTGATGGTATCTCTTTACTCTGCTCCAGTTAGACCTCACCTAGAGTATTGTGATCAGTTTTGGACACCCAATTTAACAAAGATGTAGACAAGCTGGAACTTGTCCAGAGGAGGGCAGCAAAGATGGTGAGGGGTCTGGAGACCAAGTCCTATGAGGAAAGGTTGAAGGAGCTGGGTATGTTTAGCCTAAAGAGAAGACTGAGAGGGGATATGATAACCCTATTCAAATACTTGAGGGGCTGTCATATAGAGGATGGTGCTGAGTTGTTTTCTGTTGCCCAAGAAGGTCGGACCAGAACCAATGGGTTGAAATTACATCAAAAGAGTTTCCCTGTAGACATTAGGAAGAATTTTCTAACAGTCAGAGTGATTTCTCAGTGGAACAGGCCTCATCAGGAGGTGGTAAGCTCTCCTTCCCTGGAGGTTTTTAAGAAGAGGTTAGATGGCCATCTGTCAGCAATGCTGATTCTGTGACCTTAAGCAGATGATGAGAGGGAGGGCATCTTGGCCGTCTTCTGGGCATGGAGTAGGGGGGTCATTGGGGGTGTGGTAGGGAGGTAGTTGTGAATTTCCTGCATTGTGCTGGGGGTTGGACTTGATGACCCTGGTGGTCCCTTCCAACTCTATGATTCTGATTCTAACATGCAAGTGGCCACCATTACACCCGTGCCACTTGCACCACCAAGACTGGCACAGACACTAGCTACGGGAAGCTTACGCCAAACTTTCTGGACTGGCACACCAGCGCGGCCCTGGGACACTGGCTCGGCCTCCCACCAGCACAAGTGCTCAGCCATTATCCTGGGGGCCGTTCCTGGGGTGTTTCAGAAGCTGAGCTGCTGGTAGGCAGCTTCCTAACCCCTTCCAGGCTAGGAACGCCCCTCTATGCCTCAGTGGTGCAGCCCCAGGTTTTTGCTGGAGCAGCATCACTTTTCTCTATGGAGCTTTCCCCCCTTTTTTATTTTTAGCATTTTGATGCCCTTTTTCTTGCTCGCAGTAGCCTCCAAACCTCTTTGGAGATGTCGCAGCCCGTGGTGGCACCTTGGCCATGCTGGGCCCGGGTACCACATGGCTCAGGAATGGGCCGTAACACAATTTATGGCGGGGATATGCTTTTGTGCATCACAGCTATGAAGAAGTGAGCTGTGATTTATGAAAGGTCATTTTTTTATGTTGCTTTAACAGGAAGACAGGAAACTTTCGGAAGCCTCTGAGCATCTCCAGAGTGACATTCTGAAATTTTGCAAAACCTCCTTTCCTCCTTCTCCTCTCTTCAAAGCTCTCTTTGATCACAAATGGAATTGGTTGAAACACACTCCAAATTACTTTAAAAAAAAGAGGAACAGAAATGGATTGTTGGATTAAGATTATTTCTCTTAGGCTGCTAGGTAAGCCTCAACTGCTTTCTCCTACCTTCAGCTGAACATGTTTTAACCTTTCAGGCAAAGTTGGTAAGATGGCCAGTTGCCCTGGATCTTGAAGAGAAAGGCTTCCATTCTTCTTTGAACACATGAAGCTGCCTTATACTGAATCATACCCTTGGTCCATCAAAGTCAGTATTGTCTACTCAGACTGGCAGCAGCTCTCCAGGGTCTCAGGCAGAGGTCTTTCACATCACCTACTTGCTTAGTCCCTTTAACTGGAGATGCCGGGGATTGAACCTGGGACCTTCTGCATGCCAAGCAGATGCTCTACAACTGAGCCACAACCCATCCCATCAGTACCATCTACTCAGACTGGCAGCAGCTCTCCAGGGTCTCAGGCAGAGGTCTTTCACATCACCTACTTGCCTAGTCCCTTGAACTGGAGATGTCAGGGATTGAACCTGGGACCTTCTGCAAGCCAAGCAGGTGCTCTGCCACTGAGAAACAGCCCCTCCCCATTTCAGCCCCATGCTATGGACTCCAGGGCAGCTATGGTTGACAAGTAGGGTCGCCAGCCTCCAGGTACTAGCTGGAGATCTTCTGTTATTACAACTGTTCTCCATCTGATAGAGATCTCCTCACCTAGAGAAACTGCTGCTTCGGCAATTGGACTCTTGGGCATCAATGTCCCTCCCCTCTCCAAATCCTGCCCTGCTCAGGCTCCGCCCCAAAAACCTCCAGCCGTCATGGGGATCATTTTCTTTCCGAGAGCTAATTTGTATTATGGCATTTCCAACATTTCCCATTAAAATCTTTGTTGGCTTTTGCTATATCTTCAGGCGTGATGCACCATCTAAGTAAAATTACACCCATTCTCTCTTAGTACTTGACATTCAGTAAACTGAAGTTTTGATTAACCGAGTTTGCGGACGACGGAGCCAACAGCTGCACCAATTCATTAGCTCTCAGTGGGTTTTTTTTTTAAAGTGGGTACTATTAACCATTGGAGATTTGATTGGCTGTGAAATTTTTTAAAAAACATTGCTTTGGCAACAGCTGCCACCACTGCATGATATGACTGAAGTTGAGCTGTGGCAGCCCTTTTGAGGCTGCGCCCACCACACTGCGTCAGAATTCCAAAGGTGCCCACAGGCTTAAAAAATATCGAGGACTTTCCCCTTTGAGTGAGGTCAAATGCCTCTCCAAACCCAGACCCAAGCCAGTTGCTAAAAGTGTAAAAATAGCCGTTCTCACTCATAGGTGAAGGAAGCATTCTGAAGCACAAAATATATTCCCTGCTGTGATGGGCGCATAGCATGACTCAGAATCTCCCCCTTCCTGGGAAGATAGTCTTGACCCTGTTCTGGAGAACAATGATGGTACTGAGATAAAACTATTATCACAGATAAAACAATAGATTATGGCCGATGAGATATAAATCTGGCGGACAGCGGCGACAAATCAAAAGAGTGAATGTACGAGAGATTGCAATTCCCCCTCACGCACAACAGCGAAAAGCAACCGAGAAAGAAAACCAAATAAACACAAAAGCCTCCGTTTGGAAAGAAAAGATACCAGGAAACCCAAGGCAATTCGTAACAATCCCTTTTTCGACATCGGCAGCCATTGTCCTCAGTCTCTTGAAGCCAAACGTGAAAGGATGGCATGTGCCATTGGTCCTATTAAGTGCAATGCAAAAAGCTGTCATTCTCCAGACTTGCCCCAGATCCAAGGTATTCTAATAGCCCATTCCTGAGGGGGGGGGGTGAACCAGTGGCTGGAGGCAGCGCCGCTGCGCCACCTCCAAAGGAAGATTCCCCCCACACACACACACACACACTGAAGCCGGCACATTGTCCTGATCTGAGAGCCCCGTAGAACCACTCCATAGGGCTCCATGGGGCTTCGCCACCTAAAAAGGTGGCATAACTCCAGGTAAAGGCAAAGGGGGCATTCCTAGCCTGAAGGGGGGTTAGGAAGCGGCCTAAAGGTGGCTCTGCCCCCAGAACACCCTGGGAACGCCCCCCTGGGACAACGGCGCACAGAGGTGCGCTGCCAGGACACCGGTGGGAGGCCGGGCCGGTGTCCCAGGGCCACATTGCTGTGGCAGCGCAGGGAGGCTAGTGTGAGCAGCCCAACGCTGGTGCCCATGGCCAGTTTTGCCAGTGAAAGTGGCACGGGTACCAGCGTGGCCACTTTTGCACCTCCTAACAACTCTCAGTCCTGAAGCTCAGGAATGGGCTGTTAGATGTTATCTTCTGGCAGGATCCCATGGGAATAATCATGTAATCTGCCATCTGAAGAAAGCAAATGTTCTTGACTGTCCTCTCCCAGGTCTACAGCAGTAGTTCATTGGAGGAGCGCTGGATAATTGCTGCTGAAAGCGAGCAAACGGGAGTGTCGGCTGCCACTTTTAGCAGAAATCAGGAGGCAAGAGAAGAACAAGGAGGCTGTCATGAGACGACCATTCACATGACCACTGAGTGGCTAGCGGCGCCCTCCAGAAGCCATCAAATTTAACATCTGCATCCATTCAACAGCCATGTGGTCACAATACCAGCCCAAGAGTTGCCATCTCCTGAAAGGGGGCGGGATAGGGTTGCCGACTTCCAGGTAGTAATTCAAAACAATACCTCGTGCTTAATTAAACAGAGTTGAAAAAAACAAAGCAAGCACTGATGATGTTTCAAAACAGTTAATCATTAAACATACAATGTAGGTAGTACATAGGAAAAGGCGTTACAAAATCAATAGAACCACACGAGTGTCCTTGTAAGTTACAAGAGACGCAAACAGGCTCACAGCCTCTTTGTGTAACTTGGGAACAACAAGGTTATATCAGCTTAATCCTTTCCCGGCCATACACCCGATTCTAATCCGCTGGAACATACTTTCTGGGACTTTGCGCTACTATCAGGAGCAGGGAAGTTTGCCGGGACAAATTTTTTTCCGGCTCGTGTCTCTTGTAACTTACAAGTAACTTACAAGATTCCATTTGGCTAAACTGGTTTAAACTTAAACCCATTACTGGGACAGCAAAGTGAGGAAACCATTCAGCAGATATGTGACTAACAGGCATGCCATCCAACCACAACAGCGAACCAATATGCATACCATATAGCATGGTCTCTGAATGATGTTTATGTATATAGCATTTTCTCCACCACTTTTCTGGCTTACTGAGTTGGGGAGGGCTTTCATTCTACGTTCCTCATATTTATAGCTGAACCCCACTGATATGATTAAGTATGTATACAGGCAACAATCATAGGGAATGAAAACGTACTCAGAGAGACAAAGAAGAAGAGTTGGGTTTTATACCCCAATTTTCTTTACCTTTTTAAGGAGACTCAAACGGGCTTACAATTGCTTCCCTTCCTCTCCCCACAACTGGCACCTTGTGAGGTAGGTGGGGCTGAGAGTATTTGAAGAGAACTGTGATTAGCCCAAGGTTACCCAGCAGGCTTCATGTGGAGGAGTGGGGAAACAAACCCGGTTCATCAAATTAAAGTCCACTGCTCATGTACAGCAGTGGGAAATCAAACGCGGTTCTCCAGATTAGAGTCTACTGCTCATAACCACTATGCCATGCTGGCTGAAAAAGCCAGGCACATGAGAAACATTTGTACACTCCAAAACCTACCCCCCCCAAAAAAATTGCAGAGCTCAATGCACACAATATCACTACCACCCAGTCCAAAGATTGCTTTTATAATGGGACCATGGATGCGAGGTAACCTCAGGTGGTCGGAAAATGCATGCATACTCAAGGCAAAACCCTGAAGTAGTTTGTGGGGTGACCACAAGAAAACAGCCATGCATAAATGGCCATAATTTTACCAGGTGCTGCATTTTCTTTTTCAATGTTAACAGTGAAATGAAAGGCGGCACCTAGTGATATTGTCTTCTGGGCAACTTTTAAATGTACAGAAGTCATCTCAGGGTCTTCAGCTTGGCATCCACATTGCCATATCCATATTCAAATCCTGGCATTCCTGCCCGATGTAATAATTCCGCCCTCCTCTTCTTCATATGAAAGATTTTTATTGTGCGGTATTTCTGAGAAGAAATATATCCCTCACATTTCGAAGCCAGGATACTCATTCAAACTAACTATTCACTGAGCAAGAGGAAACAGCAGATGAATATGTCAAGCAGAACGCTGGACGCATACATCTGGTATGGTTGAACAGCGAGAGGGGCGGCGAGGGACCCTCTGTAAAAGAACAAAAAGGTCACAAATCTACAAGAAACACCTAAGAAAATTGGGAGAGTGGAGATAATAAAGATTTAAAGGCACTTCAGAGATGGAGACCAGACCTGGCAGCATTCATTATAGATATCATAAATTAAAACTATTGGACTTCACGCTAGTCCTTTCAAGGGAAGAAGCACAAAGCCCTTCTTGCTTATTCACGTCTTCTAGCATGCCACAAATAGTTACATTTAACTGGACCCACGATAAAGCAGATTGGATTAAATCCGTTATGGTAAAGAGAAATCCAAATCATTTCACTCCGATCTGAGATTTGCTTGCAACTAGGGCTGTCAATTCGGTTCGATCCGAACTGAAAATCAACTGAATTTCCCCTGATTCAGTGATTTTCTGTTCGGACGGATCCGAACTCAAAACTGGCGGGCAACCCGGGGGGCCGAATTCAGCGAGTTCGGGAGTTCGCGAATAAATCCGGCAAATTCCGCCCCCCCCTTCAGGGGAGCCCGCTGAAGAGGCGCGGGCTGCCCTTTAAACTGATCTGCGCCTCCCGGCCGGGAGGCACAGATCAGTTTAAAGGGCAGCCCGCGCCTCTCCAGCGGAGCCCGCTGAAAGGTGCGGGCTGCCCTTTAAACTGACCTGCGCCTCCCGGTCGGGAGGCGCAGATCAGTTTAAAGGACAGCCCGTCCCCCTTCAGGGGAGCCCGCTGGAGAGGTGCGGGCTGCCCTTTAAACTGACCTGTGTCTCCCGGCCGGGAGGCGCAGATCAGTTTAAAGGACAGCCCGCCCCCCTTCAGGGGAGCCCGCTGGAGA
Source organism: Euleptes europaea (assembly GCF_029931775.1). Classification (NCBI taxonomy): domain Eukaryota; kingdom Metazoa; phylum Chordata; class Lepidosauria; order Squamata; family Sphaerodactylidae; genus Euleptes; species Euleptes europaea. Next base: position 56,091,065 of record NC_079326.1, read on the forward strand.
GGCGCGGGCTGCCCTTTAAACTGATGTGTGCCTCCCGGCCGGGAGGCACAGATCAGTTTAAAGGACAGCCCGCCCCCCTTCAGGGGAGCCCGCTGGAGAGGCGCGGGCTGCCCTTTAAACTGATGTGTGCCTCCCGGCCGGGAGGCACAGATCAGTTTAAAGGGCAGCCCGCGCCTCTCCAGCGGAGCCCGCTGAAAGGTGCGGGCTGCCCTTTAAACTGACCTGCGCCTCCCGGCCGGGAGGCACAGATCAGTTTAAAGGGCAGCCCGCGCCTCTCCAGCGGAGCCTGCTGAAAGGTGCAGGCTGCCCTTTAAACTGACCTGCGCCTCCCAGCCGGGAGGCGCAGATCAGTTTAAAGGACAGCCCGCCCCCCTTCAGGGGAGCCCGCTGAAGGGGGGCGGGCTGTCCTTTAAACTGATCTGTGCCTCCCGGCCGGGAGGCGCAGGTCAGTTTAAAGGATAGCCCACGCCTCTCCAGCGGAGCCCGCTGAAAGGTGCGGGCTGCCCTTTAAACTGACCTGCGCCTCCCAGCTGGGAGGCTCAGATCAGTTTAAAGGGCCCCCGCGCGCCTTCAGGGAATCCCTCTGAAGGCGCGTGGGGGCCGAATTTTCCCCCGAACTCCGGATCCCCCCGAATTACCGGGGATCCGAAGCGGGGGAGTTCGGACTTCGGCATGTACCGAACCCACAAGGTCAAATTCGGCCAAATCCGAACTGTACCGAATTTTTTTTTTTGACAGCCCTACTTGCAACTCAATTTTACTTGCATATTCTATACACGATGGAGACAGATGAGCACCGAAGGGAATGGGCGCCTCTTTTAATGCGGATAGGATCCTGCTTCTCTCTTGGAGGCAAACCGTTGTGGTGGACACTGAAATGGATCTGTTTATTCATTTCTTCATTTGGCACAGTCCAAACCCACCTCTCGAAAGATCTGCTTACGATGGCTAATAATATAAGAACATAAAAAGAGCCCTGCTGGATCAGACCAATGGTCCATCTAGTCCAGCATCCCATCTCACACAGTAGCCAACCAGTTCCCCTGATGGTTCAATAACAGGGCATAGAGGCCGAGGCCTTCCTTTGATAAGAACATAAGAAGAGCCCTGCTGGATCAGACCAGTGGTCCATCTAGTCCAGCTTCCTGTCTCATGCAGTGGTCAACCAGTTCCTCTGGAGGTCCAATTACAGGGAATAGAGGCCTTCATAGGAACATAAGAAGAACCCTGCTGGATCAGACCAGTGAGAGTCCATCTAGTTCAGCATCCTGTCTCATGCAGTGGTCATCCAGTTCCTCTGGCGGACCGATAACAGGACATAGAGGCCGAGGCCTTCATAAGAACACGGAGGTGCTTTGCCATTGCCTTCTTCTGCAGAGCCTTCCTTGATGGTCTGCCATCCACGTACCGACCCTGCTTAGCTTCCAAGATCTAATGAGATTGAGCTATACTGTACCATTCCACCACATCCCATTACAACAAATAAATACTCTTGAATGCCATTTATATTGGTGGGGGGGATGCTATACTGTATGCACTGAATATCTTGAACCACCACTCCGTTCCTTTAACCACCTTCTCAGTGAACCACCTACCTTGCATTAACCTCTGGGGAATTTACAATTCATAAGCTTCTGAGAAGGCTTTCATATGCATTAAGGTGAGCCTATACACATTCAGTACCGGCATTTTTGTTCATTTTAGCCCCACTGGCTGAAGGGCTTAAAAAGAAAATCTCGTTTCATTCCTTTTCTTTTCTAATTTTAATTCAACAAGTTTTGACAGATGACAAGCCATTTTATCTCCTTGCTTTCTTTCCCCTAATTTCCATTTCTGTGAGTCTTGAAATCCTCAGGGTCTGATTCCATATCAGCTTGACATGTAACCCTTCCACTAAAATCTTCTGCCAGCTGATAAAGCATTGTGAGATAATGATTGCTTTTGGTTTACAATGCGCCCATCTGCATATGAGGCAAAACACTGAAACCAATGTCACGTCAGTTGGGAATAATGTCATTAAAAAAAAAAACCCAGCCAAACAAATGTTCACTGATTGCAAAATAAGTTCCCAATTTCTGATGCATTGTATTTTTAAAAAAAACTAAACCTGGGGAAAAAAAACCACCCTCATATAGATTGGGGTACTGCATTTTGACCATTGTCCAAAACATATAGTGCATGACCAGGTCTGTTACTTATCAGCTCATTATAGTAATGAGAGATGACAGAGGCAAGCTGCTGTTCCGTTTCTTTCTTTTTTTTAATGATTTGCTTCTTTGGCGATTCATGAGGTGGAAATGAGGGGCCAATTAGGAGTCCTCGAGCACCTGCCGGTTTAGGTCATGTCCGGTTTGTCCATCTCAAACACAGCCGATTTTCCCAGGGACTTTTCGTTGGCTCGTTCGTGGCTGATTGACAGGTTGCGCCAACAGGTCCCTTCTTAACAGTCCGGCTCATGGTCACTCTCAGACAGTGCGATCGAGTTCTGCTTTCCTTCCCCACATGCTACAAAGAAACACCTCTATACGTACACACGTACACATACCTATATTGGCATAATTACAATGCTTTAGGACCTCTATACCAAAAATTCCAACAACAAAAAAATTAGTATAGGCTATCACACCATTAAATTACAATAACTATCTTGTAATTCAGTTTACAATCATATAAGAAACACATATACATACTTAGTTATAATTCCTTACAACCTCAACGAAGTGTCCCACAATTGTACAATTTTTAGCCCAACAAGAAAACCAGGTCACTCTCAAATCATGCTTGCTTGTAAAGAATGTGTGTATGAAACGGATGTCTATGGGCTTATCTAGACTGACATGAAGAGTCTCCAAGTTGCTTCAATAACGAAGTTGATATTTGGACTATATGTCTTTTGGCGGTGAAATGTACATGTGTCAAGCATGATTTGAGAGTGACATGATTTTCTTGTTGGGTTAAAAACTGTATAATTTTGGGACACTTTGTTGAGGTTGTAAGGAGTTATACCTAAGTATGTATATGTGTTTCTTATATGATTGTAAACTGAATTACGAGATAGTTATTGTAATTTGATGGTGTGTTAGCCTATACTGATTCTGTTGTTGTCCCTTCCCCACTTGGCATTACTGCTCCACCCAGCAGGCAATTGTTAAGACAGTTAAATTATTATTGTTGTTGTCGTTGTTGTCGTTGTAGTAGTTGTTATTGTTGTTATTGTTGTTATTATTATTATTATTATTCCACCCCCACACCCTCCCGTTGATGGCCACGGGGCACTTGGCAACCCTGTTCCCCCACAATGATTTTCTCTTTGCTCAATGTATGTGAAATCTAAAAATGAGCATAGGATAACATAAAAAAAAAAAGAATGAAATAACAAAAAGAATCACATGCGACGTCATTTTATCACCCTTCCTCCCATCGTAGTGAATGTTACATTTTTGTTTTGGGGTTCTGTTAACTACAGCAGACAATTACCGCTTTCAAGAACGTTACCTACCTTGGAAAAATTGTCTTAGAGATGATGACGGATGACAAAGGAAGGAGAGAAATGGGGACGTGTCAGGTTCTCACAATCACATGTCGGGTAAATCATTTTTCTCCTCCTAACTGTAAATCTGTCACAAATGATCACAGGCACAACAGAGGAGAATTCCTGTATCAGTGTGTGTGTGGGGGGAATAACTAACAGGGCCAGGTGCCATAAATAACCGGGGATGACAATGAGCTTTCACCTCTGACGACTGGCACTAAAATTTAAGTGGGACTATAATGAGGCATTTCCTTTGAGGATTTAAAAGATGGGGGGGGGAGTGACAGACACACAAAACTTGTCAGTTGCATGGAGTCAGCTACCAAGAAGACAAGAAAAAGAACTGTATCATTTCCCATCATGCCCCATCATTCAGACGATACCCTAAATTTAATACGATAAGAAATATGAAGTAAATATGTTGGCTTTAAATGTGCTCTCTCTGGACATCTCAGAGGTAATCTACAGGAAGGAACGTATTTGTCTTCCTTCCTCACTGTCCTGTCACGAAGTGTGAGGGGATCGATAAAAGGTTTTAATCAGGATATCAGGTTGCCAGAGGGATGATACATGCAAAACCCATCTCCTAATGGTCTCTGAAGCCTGACAACACTGAGATATTGTTTGTGGGCACTGGTTCCTACATATTGCTGAGAAATCCAAAGCTCAGGTATTTGAGCAATTCTATCTGAGTTCAGCGGGCCTCAGGCCAGTGTGGTGTAGTGGTGTCCTTTCCACTGTCCACTGTTAGAGCAGTGGACTCTAATCTGGTGAACCAGGTTGGTTTCTCCACTCCTATGCATGAAGCCAGCTGGGTGACCTTGGACCACCCACAGTGGTCTTCGAGTTCTCTCAGCCCCACCTACCTCAGAAGGTGTGTGTTGTGGAGAGAGGAAGGGAAGGAGATTGTAAGCCAATTTGATTCTCCTTAAAAAAGGTAGAGAAAGTCGGCATATAAAAACCAACTCTTCTTCTTCTTCTTCTACAAATATATTGTATTCTGTAGGGATGGCGGTAGCTGGTAATGACCATGAATATTATTACCAGCAGCCATGACTGTGGATTAGATCACACCTAGAATTTCCACAGGTGAAAATAGGAACAGAAGAAGAGTCCCGCTGGATCAGACTAATGGTCCATCTAGTCCACCAACCTGTCTCGCACAGTGGGCAACCAGATCCTCTGGAGATCCAACAACAGGGCATAGAGGACAGGACCTTCCTTGATGTGGCCTCTTAGCACTGGTGTTCAGGTAGAGTTGCCAACTGCCAGGACAGCCACACACTCTTAGAGCCAGGGATCACCAGTAAGTTATCATCCACTGATCTTAACATGCTCCTGGGGCGGGGGGATACCTACATTGTGCAGGGTGTTGGACTAGATGACCCTGATGGTACCTTCCAACTCTATGATTCTATGGAAGGAATCTGGGAATGAAGGAATTCTGTTCCCCACTGGGGGCTTGGTGGCCCTATGTGGTAATGTGCAGCTTCTTCCATGCGTCCTTTCCCCCTTCTTTGCATTTTCTATGTGCACAGGAGCACTGATGAAACACTGCGACTCTCCACAAAAAAAAACCCTTGATGTCCTGTGCAATCATAAGCAGACTTATGCCCTTCTTAGCCCACTGACTTCAGTGGTATTAGAAAAGGGTAACTCCTTTTAGGGTTGCACCTGCAGTTGTATGCTTCTTCTCTTGTGAGGCTCCCACAATAAATATGTGCATTGCCAATAACCCAAAGAATCTTCATGAGATTGCATATTCGATGCAACAGTATATGGCTGCAGGTAGCCGCCTCAAAGATGGTTTTTTGCGGAGAGCACAAGGAATCTTGATTTTAAATGAATAAATATATACATATATAAATAAATACATCAATAATGGAAAATATACAGTCGACTCCAGATTTTTGCATGGTTTCATACCAATGCACAGGAGCACAAATGTGTATCAGTAAAGCGCCACATAGAAATGATTGTGATGGAACCATACATACAATCACATCAATAAGATTGCTTTTTATGCCTTGCTTTGTCAACAGGCCTAACTGATATAGGATGCAATCCTTAAGACACATTCCTGGAAATAACCCCCATTGAATAACATGCAACTTACTTCTGCATAGAACTGCTTAGGGTCTTCCCTATATGTATGTATGTATTTGCCGTCAAGTCACAACTGAGTTATGTCGATCCCAGCAAGGGGCTTTCAAGACAAATGAGAAACAGAGGTGGTTTGCCATTGCCTTCCTCTACAGCAGGGGTCCCTAAACCTTTTCTGCCCATGGGCACCTTTATTTTATTTTAATTTTTGAATTTCTATCCCTCTTAATCCAGAGCCAGCATGGTTTAGTGGTTAAGAGCAGTGGCATTGAAGTCCCTCCCCAAACCCCTCTGCCCCCCCCCCCCAAATCTCCAGGTATTTCCCAACCCGGAGCTGGCAACCCTACATATTACTAAAATATATATATCTGAGTAGGGGATCTTTGGAAAATAATTATAGTCCCTGGGTGTCTCTCAGAGCTTATACCAGGGGTGAGGAACCTTTTTCCTGCCAAGGGCCATTTGGATATTTATAACATCATTTGCGGGCCATACAAAATTATCAACTTAAAAATTAGCCTACCAAGCCCCAAGCAGGCAGCTGCCCCAGGTGACCCCCCCCCCCTGCGTGGGAGGGCAGGCAGGCATCCAACCAGTGGTGCACTTGCTCACCTGCTGGCACAGGATGGTCTGTTACACAAGCCAGGTGTAGCCGTCCAGCCGCACGCCGGAGTTGCTCCTGCTTCACATGGTCGGGGACAGATTATAAGAACATAAGAACATAAGAAAGGCCATGCTGGATCAGACCAAGGTCCATCAAGTCCAGCAGTCTGTTCACACAGTGGCCAACCAGGTGCCTCTAGGAAGCCCCCCAAACAAGACGACTGCAGCAGCACCATCCTGCCTGTGCTCCACAGCACCCAAAATAATAGGCATGCTCCTCTGATACTAGAGAGAATAGGTATGCAGCATGACTAGTATCCATTCTAACTAACAGCCATGAATACCCCTCTCCTCCATGAATATGTCCACTCCCCTCTTAAAGCCCTCCAAGCTGGCAGCCAACACCACATCCTGGGGCAGGGAGTTCCACAATTTAACTATGCGTTGTGCGAAAAAATACTTCCTTTTATCTGTTTTGAATCTCTCACCCTCCAGCTTTAGCAGATGACCCCGTGTTCTAGTATTATGGGAGAGGGAGAAAAACTTCTCCCTGTCCACTCTCTCCAAACCATGCATAATTTTATAGACCTCTATCATGTCTCCCCTCAGCTGCCTTCTTTCCAAGCTAAACAGCCCTAAGCTTCTTAACCGCTCCCCATAGGACAGTTGCTCTAGTCCCCTAATCATTTTGTTTGCTCTTTTCTGCACCTTCTCAAGCTCTGTAATATCCTTTTTTAGGTGTGGTGACCAGAACTGTACACAGTATTCCAAGTGTGGTCTCACCATAGATTTGTACAAGGGCAGTATGATATCAGCAGTTTTATTCTCTATTCCTCGACTAATTATGGCCAGCATGGAATTTGGCCTTTTTTACAGCAGCCGCACACTGGGTTGACATCTTCATTGAGCTATCCACTACCACCCCAAGATCCCTTTCTTGGCCTGTTGCTGCCAGCACAGATCCCATCAGTGTATATGTGAAGCTGGGATTTTTTGTCCCAATATGCATAACTTTACACTTACTCACATTGAATCTCATTTGCCATTTTAATGCCCATTCTTCAGTATGCTCCAGAAGGATCTCTTCACAGTCCGATTTTGTTTTAACCACCCTAAATAATTTGGTGTCATCTGCAAACTTGCTACTTCACTGTTTAACCCCAACTCCAGGTCATTGATGAGCAGGTTGAAAAGCTCCAGTCCCAACATAGATCCCTGAGGCACCCCACTCACATCCCGCCATTGTGAGAACTGACCATTGATTCCTACTCTCTGCTTCCTATTTTCAGCCAGCTCTCAATCCATAAGAGGACTTGTCCTCTTATCCCGTGACTATGAAGTTTGCTTAGCAGTCTTTGGTGGGGGACTTTTCGAAAGCTTTTGGAAATCCAAATACACAATATCCACAGGGCTCATTCCTGTCCACATGCTTATTGACACTTTCCAAAAAACTCTAATAGGTTAGTGAGACAGGACCTACCCATACAGAAGCCATGTTGGATTTTGCCAGCAGACCTTGCCCTTCTATATGCTTGACAATTCTATCTTTAATAATGCTTTCCACTAATTTACAGGAACAGACGCTAAGCTAACTGGCCTGTAATTTCCTGGGTCCCCCTGGAACCTTTTTATAAATGGGTGTTACATTGGTCATTCTCCAGTCCTCTGGTACAGAGGCTGATCGAAGGGACATGTTACATATCTTTGTTAGAAGTTCAGCAATTTCCATCTGAGTTCTTGAAGATGAATACGTCTGGTCCCTGTGACGTGTTAGTTTGCAGTTTGTCTAGACGTTCTAGGACTTCCTGCCTTGTTACCACTATTTGCCTCAGTTCCTCATTTTCCCCTCTCCAAATCTCGTTCAGGATAGGGCTGTTGAAAAAAAAAATTCGGTAAAATTCGGATTCGGCAATATTCAGCCCGTTTTGATTCGGGCCGTGATGAAGTCGAACTCCCCCACTTCGGATCCCCCGAAATTAAGGTGAGATCTGGAGTTTGGGGGAAAATTCGCCCCCCCACGCGCCTTGAGGGAAGCCCCCTGAACGTGCCCGGAGGTGGTTGTGGAACAGATTTGTGCCTCCCGGCCAGGAGGCACAAATCTGTTTAAAGGCCCACCCTGCGCCTTCATGGAAGCCCCATGAAGGCGCGGGGGAACCCCGAATCTGCTGAATTTATTTACCGAACCCCCGAAGTCAGCAAATTCAGCTCCCCATTTCCCGCCTTTTTTTAGTTCTGTTCGGGACAAACCGAAAAACAGCCAAATCGGGGGAAATTTGGCTGTTTTTTGGTTCGGGACGAACTGAATCGACTGCCCTAGTTCAGGAGAAGGAATCTGCCCTGTATCTTCAACAGTGAAGACAGATGAGAAGAATTCATTTAGTTTTTCCACAAGCGCTTTATCCTCCCTTAGAGTTCCTTTACTCCCATTGTCATCCAATGGTCCAACTATTTCTCTAGCTGGTTTCCTACTCCTAATATACTTAAAGAATTTCTTATTGTTTGTTTTGATATGTTTAGCAATAAGCCCCTCAAAATCTTTTTTTGCATCTCTAATTATCTGCTTGCATTTCCTTTGTGCAAGTTTGTGTTTGCTTCTGTTTGCCTCGTTTGGGCAAACCTTCCAGTCTCTGAAGGTTTTTTCTCTAATTGCTTCCTTCACCTTAGCCATAGTGGTGACCTCTTGGACTTATTACTACCTTTCCTGACCTGCAGTATACAAGCTACCTGAGCCTCTAGTAATGTGGACTTGCATAAGCCCCAAGCCTTTTCAAGAGATTTAACCCTCTTAACTGTTCCTTTCAACTTCCTCTTTACCAGTTTTCTCATTTTAGAGAAGTTCCCTCTTTTAAAGTCAAAGGTAATTGTGTGAGATTTCCCAGTCACTTTCCCACTTGCATATAAATTAAATTTGATGCCATTGTGATCACTATTGCCAACTGGCTCATCTACATCCACACCCCGCACTAAATCACTGGCAGCACCACAGAGTATTAAATCCAGGATCGCCTCCCCTCTGGTTGGGTCTATGACCAACTGTTTGAGGGCACAGTAATTTAGGATGTCTAAAAAATTTATCTCTTTGGCTTGACTGGAGCATACATTTATCCAATCAATATGAGGGAAGTTGAAGTCTACAGCCGGCTCCTGCTACCTCCGCTTGCAGGGATGAAATGAGGACACGCTGGCTAAGAACTCACTCCCCCCCATGCGCGCATTCTGTCCCTGCCTCCTTTAACCCCTCAATGGTCGCCACTTCCATCCCCATCCTTCTTGTAGTACAGAGAGAATATGTTTCTCCATGGCCCGGGAGGGAAAGGGTTAACACAGTTTCTTGGGCGGTCCTAGCAGCTCCATAGGTAATGACTCTTCTGCAAGGGGGAAAAAGACTCCTTTTCTCAGCAAAACAAACTCACATCTGCCTTGAATAGAGGCAATTCCTGTTCACGGGAGGGGGCGGATCGCCAGTCTTGGATCTTTCAGAGCTAGAGATCTGCCAGGACCCACAAAAGGCCAGACCAAATGATTTCGCGGGCTGTAAACGGACCCCGGGCCTGACGTTCCCCACCCCTGGCTTATACATATCACAGTGGATTCCCGCGCATATCACTTTTTTTCAGAAAACCTGCCAAATCCTTCGTTCAAATATGACTTCTGAAATGGGAACCAAAGTTCAATTGTCCGCCCTGGCTCCGAGTGCCCCTGTCAAAACATCTCCACAGTATTCGTGACTATGTTTTCCCTCTCTGCAGTTTCGACAAAAATATCCTTAAATTATTACGAGGTACAAAAGCTTAATAAATAGAGGCACCCGCACGCCTATTCAAGTGCAAATAAGGATTTTGGAATGCCGAGCAAGAGTTCAAGCAGACATTATTTTTTTTAAAAAAAGAACACTGAGGAATAAGACAAATGGCTTGGAATTTTTTTTTGTAGCAGAGCATTAATAAAATAATTTATATTCACAATTATGTTCCAGTGGACTTTGATGCGTCCCACCTAAGCTTTTCAAAGGGATAGGATGTCTCTGTTCTCCGAATTCTCTTAGGCCGCCCATAATGCCTGCCTCACTTTGAACTAGAGGCTGCTGTGTATCAGGAGATGCACCTCCTCAAACTAAGCATTAGTAATTTAATAATCTACAGAAGCATAAGAGTCAGCCGCAATTTCAGTAAACTTTCATGATTTCCCAGCACTGCTCGTTGAGCACTGCAGTTTCAAACTGAGGAGCTATTCAATGGCCCACAGAAATACCTGTCGCTAGACGCACAGTTTCCCTTGAAATTAGCATGGTACAATATCCCTTAATTTCCTCTAGGGCTGTGCAAAAAAATATCAGTAAATTTAGGGTTCGAGTTTATGGGACTCGATTTTTTTGGGGAAACCAGAAATAAGCTGAATACTCATGGGTATTCTGGCTTTTTTAAGGATTTCCCAAAAACAACAACATCAGGTCCATTTTAGCCTATGGGAGGTTTTTTTGACACTTTTGTGGGGCATTTTTAGAGATAGGATTTCCGCATTTTCAGGGTAGTGGTGACTCCTTTGCATGACTCCTGAATTTTGGTAAAGCTTGGGTCAGGGGGTCCAATTTGATGGGCCCCCGAAGGGGTTGCTTCCTTCTCCAAAGAAATGCATTGCGAAGCACTTGCCACCACCAATATAAGAAAGAGGCATTCTTGGTAAGAGCTGCTTTGAAACCTTCTGGTAGTCTACCTTTGAACAACGGTCCATTATAAATGAGAAGTTCTGTGTGGTAGAAATTCTTCAGCATTTAGGTGTGGGATGGCCTGTTTGAATGTTCTTGCGAAGAAAAATCATAGGCCCTCAACCCTCAGCATGAACTCTTCTAGATTCTTGGGTGACTTCTGGGAGAAGGGAGAGGCTGAAAAAAATAAAAGTTATGCCAGTACGTTCTACTGGTGCTGCACTGAATCCATTGCTTGTACCTCAGTTGTACAGAGAGGCACGTGGATTTACATAAAGAGGCCAGGAAGTTTTGGGGGTGGAGCCCTAAGAGGGAAGAGTTTGGAGAGGGGAGGGACTTTAATGCCCTAGAGTCCAATTGCCCAAGTGGCCATTTTCTCCAGGTGAACTGATCTCTATCAGCTAGAGATCAGTTGTACTAGCACGAGATCTCCAGCCACCACTTAGAGGTTGGCAACCCTAGATTTACAAGATGAGCATACAAATTCCTCACTATGTAGTGAATGCTTTTATGCTCCTTGGAGTTCAATGGGTAGCATGGTGTGGAAACCAGTGGGAGACCCAAGGAGAAGGGACATAGGGGGCAGCCGTTGATGACGATGTGACATCACTTCCAGGAAAACCTAGAAGTGATGTCACACCTCTCTAAGAATGGCGGGGAAACCGTAGAGTTTCTGGTGAGCACTGGGGCGGGGGATTCTCTGTCCCCAGCACAGGGGAGGGCTGGAAAGCCCAGGTAGGGCAGAACTTTTGAAGGGAGCCAGCATGGTGTAGTGGTTAAGAGCGGTGGTTTGGAGCGGTGGACTCTGATCTGGAGAACTGGGTTTGATTCCACTCCTCCACATGAGCTGCGGAGGCTAATCTGAACTGGATTTGTTTCCCCACTCCTACACACAAAGCCAGCTGGGTGACCTTGGGCAAGTCACATTCTCTCAGCCCCACCTACCTCACAGGGTGTCTGTTGTAGGGAGGGGAATTGAAGGTGATTGTAAGCCAGTTTGAGTCTTCCTTAAGTGAAAGAGTAAGTCGGCATACAAAAACCAACTCTTCTTCTTCTTTGATGTTCCTGCCCAGAATTCTTCAAACCGGTCTGTGCTTGTCTTAACTAGCTGCTTCCTTTTGAAATGGTTTATTTGCTTCAGGTTGTCATTTTAAAATTGAAACACTGTTCTGTGCGAAACTTTCCCTCCATCTCTCTTCGGCGGTTATGGCTAGCATCCTTCAGCATCTTTAATGTACTGTAAAACAAAGTCAAGTGGCAGCAGCTGTGTGATGTGAACTGATGAGCGGATGTTGTTTCTATATGAAAACACCTTTTTACCCTATTAAAACCTCTTTATGTTCCAGTTAATGTAGCGTTCTAGTAAAGACAAGTGTAATTGTGCTGTGCTTTATTATAATAGAACGCTGAACTGATGGGCGACTGGAAAAATCCCTCTTTATAACGAGACGGGCAATTTGCTGCTTTTTAGAATTATCCCGGCTGATAGTAAGTTATTACGAAGCTGCCAAGTTCATTTTGCAATGTTATTATGATGAAAATTGAATTTTTATAAATATCCAGCAAATGAATTTCTTTCCCCCAATAATGACTCATGGAATTCGTGCCATGTTTCTAGCCACAGTACACTTCGTACAAGACAAAAACAGAGCTGGATTGCCAGGTCTCTCTTTGCCACCAGTGGGAGGCTTTTGGAGTGGAGCCTGAGGAGGGCGGGGCTTGGGGAGGGGAGGGACTTCAATGCCATAGAATCCAATTGCCAAAGTAGCCATTTTCACCAGGGGAACTCATCTCTATTGGCTGTAGGTCTGTTGTAATAGCAGGAGATCTCCATCCAATACCTGGCGGTTGGCAACCCTACTCATGAGATCTCAGGCATCAAAGGACCTTTACGCTTTTTTTGAGTCAAAGGTGCTACTGGACTTTTAAAAAGGGGGGTAAAGGTCCTTTAAGGCCTGAGTTCTCATGAGAAGGCCTAACAAGATTTTAGTCTTAATTTTAGGTTGCCAGGGCAACCTCAAATGAATGTGGGAAGGGCACATGGTAGGATATGGAAGAGGGATTAGTGCCTACCCTAGGGTTGCCAGGTCCCTCTTCGCCACTGGCAGGAGATTTTAGGGGTGGAACCTGAGGAGGGCGGGGTTTGGGGAGGGGAGGGACTTCAATGACATAGAGTCCAATTGCCCAAGCGTCCATTTTCTCCAGGTAAACTAATCTCTATCAGCTGGAGATCAGTTGTAAAAGCAGGAGATCTCCAGCTAGTACCTGGAGGTTTATCAATCAAGAGAGCACTTATGACCAAACAATGCAAAAGTAAGTACACTTATGCCAAAACAGTGTATTAGACTAGTACAACCAAATGCTAGACATACAGTTATAACATTTCCATTACTATAACATGTACTATCCACAGCTTATTCAAGATATAAGCCCATTCTTTCAAAATGTTCATTGAATTAAGTGCTATCTTGATTGATATAGTACCTGGAGGTTGGCAACCCTAGCCTTCTCAGGTGAGTCAAGCAGCTAAGTAAACAAACAGTTCAAAAAATGTTTCGGCACCTCCAGAACGCCTTGCACTTTGGCTTGCTACTATATAATGCAATATGGGAGAGTATTACTTTATGCGTGAGTTACACTTTCTCAGGTTCCTCTTGCCATATGAATAAAACAATCATTTTTCTCACGGGGAAATTCAAGGAGGCTTTGCTAAATCTACTAAACTCATCACTTCCAACGATAGGCCATCGTTGAGTAACGGTTGCCAAAGAAGTCTTAGAAAACGAGTTCCGATTCAAGCTCAAAATGAACGACGAACAAAGAGTGGGAAATAACTTACTGCAATGGGATTACAAAATGAAACAATGTTCAGTGTTTGATCCCAAAGGGTTAACAACTACTATAAAGGTAAAGTTAAAGCAAAGATGGAAAGTTGTAATCTTATCCGCTTTTTTAATACACTTGGAACACAGAGTCAGAGAGTGTTTTCCTTCCTTCATAAGATTCTTCATCCTTGCTCTAAAATCCGCTTTAAAAACAAAACACTGCATTGTTGGAAACGAAGTTGAATAAATCTTCCCACAAAGTTTCATATATCAACACAAGTCTTAGAAGTCTCTTTATTGACTTCAGGGAGACCCCCAGAACCGAGTTCCATTTTAATTAACATAGCCAGTATTAACATTCAAGGGGCTCCAGCTAGGGTGGCCAGCCTCCAGGTGGTGGCTGGAGATCTCTGTATATATTACAACGGATCTCCAGGAGCCAGAGAACAGTTCCTCTGGAGAAAATGGCTGCTTTGGCAATTGGACTCTATAGCATTGAAGTCCCTCCCCTATCCAAACCCCACCCTCCTCAGGCTCCACCCCCAAAATCTCCAGGTATTTCCCAACCCAGAACTGGCAACCCTAGCTCCAGCTAAGAAAGACTTGCCTGCCTCAGTAGGGTTGCCAGCTCTGGGACAGTTCACTCTTGATTTGATCTAGAACTATTGTGTTATTTTACCAAGTTTGGATTTATTTGAACCCAGTTATGCATATACTGGCACAATGACTTCAGTAATGACATTTGCTGTTACTATCCTCTGTCCTGTAACACTTAATCAATGTGTAACTCATTATTTCCTAGGGTTGCTAGCCTCCTGGTGGTGGCTGGAGATCTCCCACTATTACAACTGACCTTCAGGTGACAGAGATCAATTCATCTGGAGAAAATGGCCACTTTGGAAGGTGGACTCTACGGCATCATACCCCATTGAAGTCCCTTGCCAAACCATGCCCTCCTCAGGCTCCACCCCCAAAATCTCCAGGTATTCCCAGCCGGGAGCTGGCAACCCTATTAATTCCTGTTGTCCTCTTCTCTTCCACATCTGTTGGAGGACCAGTAATTTAGTTGAGAGCATGTCTCAACCAGGTTCCCAAAGAGAGCAAGTCTCCCTCAAGGATTGCTCCATCTCTGACCGAGGAGGAGAAGGAGAAGAAGAAGAAGAGTTGGTTTTTATATGCTGACTTTCTCTACCACTTAAGGAAGAATCCAATCGGCTTGCAATCACCTTTCCTTCCCCTCCTCAACAACAGACATCCTATGAGGTAGGTGGGCTGAGAGGGTGTGACTAGCCCAAGGTCACCCAGCTGGCTTCATGTGTAGGAGTGGGGAAACAAATCCAGTTCACCAGATTAGCTTTCGCTGCTCTTGTGGAGGAGCGGGGAATCAAACCCGGTTCTCCGGATCAGAGTCCACTGCTCTCAACCACTACACCACGCTGGCTCTCCAGGAGAATCTCTCTAAACTGGCGAGTGGCCAACAGTGCTGCAAATGGATAAGTGTCAGGTGATGCTCAAGGGAACCAAAAATCCCAGCTTCAAGTATATGATGGTGGGTTCTGAACTTTCTGAGACGGAGAAAGAGACTATGGGGTCATAGCTCAATGAAAATGTCAACTCAGCGTGGCAGTGGTGAAAAAGGCAAGCTCCAGGCTGGGGATTATCAGGAAGGGGATTGCAAATAAAGCTGCCAATATTATCATAGTGTGTCCCTCATCTGGAATACTATGTGCAGTTTTGGTCGCCGTATCTCAAGAAAACACATTTCAGAGCTGGAAAAAGTACGGAAGTGGGCAACCAAGATGATTAAGGGGTCACAGCGCCTTTATTATGAGGAAAGGCTGAAGAGTCTGGGGCTTTTCAGTTTATAAAACAGACCCTTAAGAGGGGACATGATAGACATTTTTTTTTAATTGTGCATGAGGCAGAGGGAGTAGGCAAAGTGAATCTTTTTCTCCCTCTCCCAAAATACTAGTGCAGTGATGGCCACAAGCATAGAATACTTTAAAGGGGGAGTAGATATATTTATGGAGGATAGGTCCATCCATGGCTGCTAGCCGTAAGAGCCTCCATGATCAGAGGTAGTAAATCTCCTACCAGTGTTAGGAGGCAACAGCGGGGGAAGGCCTTGGCTTCTATGTTCTGTTGTTGGCCCTCCAGAGGAACTGCTTGGATCCTGTGTGAGACAGGATGCTGGAATAGATGGACCACTGGTCTGAAGAAGAAGAAGAAGAAGAAGAAGAGTTGGTTTTTATATGCTGAGCCGACTTTCTCTACCACTTAAGGCAGAAACAAACCGGCTTGCAATCACCTTCCCTTCCCCTCCCCACAACAGACACCCGCTCCAAACCACTGCTCTTAACCACTACACCAAGCTGGCTCTTAATATCTAGCAGGGATCTTAATATGTTCATATCAGGGGAAGGCCTTGGCCTCTGTGCCCTGTGGTTAGGGTTGCCAACCTCCATTAAGTAGCTGGAGATCTCCTGCTGTTACAACAGTTCTCCAGCCGATAGAGATCAATTCACCTGGAGAAAATGGCGGCTTTAGCAATTGGACTCTATGGCTTTGAAGTATTTCCCCTCCCCAAACCCTGCCCTCCTCAGGCTCCACCCTAAAAACCTCCCAATGGTGGTGACGAGGGACCTGGCAACCCTACCTGTGGTTGGACCTCCAGAGGAACTGCTTGGCCACTGTGTGAGATAAGATGCTGGACTAGATGAAACCCTGGTCTGATCCAGCAGGGCTCTTCTTAGGTTCTTATCAGGGGAAGGCCTTGGCTTCTATGCCCTGTTGTTGGACCTCCAGAATCCCTGGTTGGACACTGTGTGAGACAGCATGCTGGACTAGATGGACCTCTACTCTGATCCAGCAGGGCTGGTTCAGTCAACTCCAGCTAGAAACTCTTGCTAAAAAGTGTCCCAGATTCAAGCACCAAAGTTCAACAAAATGATTTTTTTTAACTTTTTGTGCTAGAGGAAGGGTGTCACTTTCTGAACAAAGAGGAAGGGAGATTTCCAGTCATTGGCCTCATTCTCAGCTGATCATATTTGACAAACTGGCAAACAATCGCCTGACTCACAAGGTGTCTGTTGTGGGGAGGGGGAGGGAAGGTGGTTGTAAGGCGGTATGATTCCTCCTTAGGGGGTAGAGAAAGTTGGTATATAAAAAACAACTCCTCCTCTTCTTCTTCTTCTTCTTCTTCTTCTTCTTCTTCTTCTTCTATTTTCACTGACTGCCTGAGGGGAAAAAAACCTGAAAAAATAAAAGGCCCCTTGCAATGTGTTTACACTCGGAAGTGCCGCATCGCAAGTGGCCCTTTACCACTCAAACTGGGAGTGTATGCGCACATGCACATTTGCCCACCGACCCTCAGCTGGGGTGAATTGCTGGGGGGTTGCCTGCCACCACGGGGCACCTAGCAACCCTACTAACTCTGGAGCCAACACCAACTTTAATGTTCAAATTTGTTAGAGCAACTGTAGAGTTTTCATGTGGCTCGCGGGGAATGGCAACACTGATATAAGCATAATTTATTAAAACAATCTTTGAGGCCTTTCGATACTATCGCAAGGAAAAGCCTAGCTTCTTTTCAATGGCAATGCAGATGCGGCTTCCCAAATCCTGACCTCTGTCGCCTTCAAGGAATAACTTTCATCTTCCTCGGGCTCCGTTTATCTGTTGCATTTGTAAGCTTCCATTGTCTGCGCTACGCAGTCCTATCTGATGGCATGATATATATTGATTTACTTTTAAGGCTGAATAGCCTTTTCCATTGTGAATGGTGCCCGGAGGTAAACAGAAAAGATCCACTGGTTGTCTGGTTAAGAAATAGGAAAGACATGTAATGAGATTTTGAGCAAGAAATAAAAAAGAGAGAGCATGTATTACTTTTCAAGGTGTTCTTTAAAATGCGAAACCATATCCTTCTCTTCTGTTACTGGAATGCAATAACATCTTTTGCTTTTTTATTTATCAATCCCAGCTCTTCTATCATTCATGATCATTGCTCAGCATACCCAGAGGTATATTGAAGGGCATGTTTTGTTGTTGTTGTTCTCTCTTTGTTAATACAGATGGTGTTTGCAGTCCCATGTCTCATTTTAGAAATTCCTGGTGATTTAGGGGTGGAGCCTGGGGAAGGGATGGTGTGGGGAGGGGAGGGTCCTCAGCGGGGTACAAGGCCATAGACTTCACTTCCAAAGCAGCCATTTGGTCCAGGAGAATTGAAGAAGAATCATACAATCATCGAGTTGGAAGGGACCACCAGGGTCATCTAGTCCAACCCCCTGCCCAATGCAGGAAATCCACAACTACCTCCCCACACACACACACACACAGTGACCCCTACTCCATGCACAGAAGATGGCCAAGATGCCCTCCCTCTCATGATTTCCCTAAGGTCATCGAATCAGCATTGCTGACAGACGGCCATCTAGCCTCTGCTTAAAAACTTCCAGGGAAGGAGAGCTCACCACCTTCAGAGGAAGCCTGTTCCACTGAGGAACCACTCTAACTGTTAGAAAATTTCTTCCTAATGTTTATCTGGAAACTCTTTTGATTTAATTTCAACCCATTGGTTCTGGTTTGACTTTCTGGGGCAGCAGAAAACAACTCAGCACCATCCTCTATATGACAGCCCTTCAAGTATTTGAAGAAGAGTTGGTTTTTATATGCCAATTTTCTCTACATTTTTAAGGGGAATTAGCTTACAATCTCCTTCCCTTCCTCTCCCCACAACAGATGCCTTGTGAGGTAGGTGGGGCTGAGAGAGAAGTGTGACTAACCCAAGGTAGGGTTGTCAACCACCAGGTACTAGCTGGAGATCTCCTGCTATTACAACTGATCTCCAGCTGATAGAGATAAGTCCACCTGGAGAAAATGGCTGCTTGGGCAATTGAAGTCCCTCCCCTCCCCAAACCCTTCCCTCCTCAGGCTCTGCCCCAAAAACCTCCCACCAGTAATGAAGAGGGACCTGGTAACCCTAGGCCAAGGTCACCCAGCTGGCTTAATGTGTAGGAGTGGAGAAAGCAACCCTATTCACCAATTAAAGTCCACCGCTCATGTGGAGGAGTGGGGAATCTGATCCAGAGCACCGGGTTTGATTCCCCACTCCTCCACATGAGCAGTGGAGGCTAATCTGGTGAACTGGATTTGTTTCCCCACTCCTGCACATGAAGCCAGCTGGGTCTCCTTGGGCTAGTCACACTCTCTCAGCCCCACCTACCTCACAGGGTGTCTGTTGTGGGGAGGGGAAGGGAATGTGATTGTAAGCCGGTTTGATTCTTCCTTAAGTGGTAGAGAAAGTCGGCATATAAAAACCAACTCTTCTTCTTCTTCTTCTTCTTCTTCTTCTTCGTAAATTAAAGAAAATGGCACAAGTCGCCCCTATGTGTGAGCAGCAAACACAGAAAATGAGGTTCGCCCAGAATAGAGGTGGAAAGGGTCTGAGCTCATGACCATCTATATGACAACACTGTACAATAACGAATTCGTTGGCTTTCTTAAAATCAGCAGGAGAAAGATTCTTTACTTTTGTTCTCTTTCGGTGGGGGCGAGACAGCTTTCCGTAGTCCTTATATGCAACTTGCCGTTGTAGCAGCTTGCAAGACCGAATCGCTCGCGGGCGCGGAACCTACTTTCAAGCAATAAGGAATTCAGTACTTTCAAAAGGAAACCCAGCTATAACTGGAACGAGCCATTGTGTTTCTTTCCTTTCCATCATTTTTATGGAGGGAAAATGTATTTTCTACACAATGGGCAATTTATAGATTCAGTGAGCACATTCAGGGTTTTTGACTCGGGAGTGTGTTAAGTAAAAAAAGGAGCTAACCGAAGAAAGGGCGAGAGTGCTGTTAAAAGGGGGAGGAGGGTTGTCCGTGGGGTATTTATACAGATCGGAGCTGAAAACATAGGCGGGGAACAAACCGGTCTCTCAAAAGGAATGAAAAAGGGACACATTTATATATTTATTCATAAGCACCGATAATTGCTTCGAAAGGAGAGCGGCCGCAAAGCTTGCAGCTGGCAGGGCTGTGTGACGCGGATGATATTCTGCTGTAAGAGCAGCTGCGATAAGGCGGGAGTCTTCTGATTTCTGCCGAGATCGCGGATGCTTTCAAAAGGACTGACGCTTAGATTTGCATGTCCTTTCCCTGGTGAACTGAAACTACAGTTGCCAACCTCTAGGTACTAGCTGGGGATCTCCTGCTATTACAACCGATCTCCAGCCGATAGAGATCAGTTCCTAGGGTTGCCAGGTCCCCCCTCTCTTCTGATGGGAAGCTTTTCAGGCAGAGCTGAGAGGATTGCACACAGGCGAGTCTGAGTGGTAAATGGGCCCTTGCGATGCGTTGACACCCGGAAGTGCCGCATCGCAAGGGGCCTTTTACCACTCAAACAGGCCCCCCACGATGCGGCTTTCCGGGTGTAAATCTAAAGTGATGTGCCGCGGTGTGCAGGCGTGCACGCACATTTGCCCCCCGACCTTCAGTGGGTTGGTGGGCAGCAGGGTGGATTGGCAGGAGTTTGCCCACCACCACAGGGCACTTGGCAACCCTGTCAGCTCCCCTGGAGAAAATGGCTGCTTTTGGCAATTGGACTCTGTGGCATTGAAGTCTTGCTCCTCCCCAAGTCCCGCCCTCCTCAGGCTCCGCCCCAAAAACCTCCTGCCAGTAGCAAAGAGGGACCTGGCAACCCTAACTGAAACCCAGTTTTTAGAAGGGTGTTGCTTGTTCAGGAGATTTTGATAATGATGCCTATAGTATTCTTTCAGAGATGTACACCATTCTGTCATTATGACAGTTAGGGTATGGGCACAGGGAGGATTTGTACATTGCAAGGGTGAACCTCCCATGAATAGGGTTGCCAACTACCAGGTAATGGGGGAGAAATAGACACCACTGTACTAATATCGGGAGGATGAGGAACTCAGTACAGGAGCAAAGTGTATACAAAGTGCAAAAAACTTTAAAAGCTACCAAATTGACATAACAATACAGCTATACACACTATATACACTACTAAGTAGAAACATACAAGCCAAGACAAACAACGTGACTGTACAAGGTGGAAAAAAGTGTCAAAATGAACAGCTAATACCAGGTAATAGCTGGAGATCTCCTAGTATTACAACTGATCTCCAGCCGATAGAGATCAGTTCACCTGGAGAAAATGGCCTCTTTGGCAATAGGACTCTATGGCATTGAAGTCCCTCCCCTTTTCAAACCCACCCTCCTCAGGCTCCACCCCAAAAAACCTCCCGCTGATTGCAAAAAGGGACCAGGCAACCCTACCCATGAATCCTGTCTAGGGTTGCAGGCTCACGTCGCGGGGAGAGGATCCCCTACTCTAGGGCTTCACCCTCCAGTGTCGATGTGCTGGCCTGCAGGGGACTTATCGGCAGCAAAAAAAGGCCGAGGCCTGCCTCACTGGTGAACAGGGTTGCCAACCTGCAGGTGGTGGCTGGAGATCTCTTAGATCTCTAAGAGGTTCATTCCAGGAACTGCAAGATTGCGGTCGGATAAAATGAAATATACATTCTGAGGAAGCCCAGGACGAAACAAGATATATCCGGAATCTTGTCATTTTTGGGCGTGAGCCCAGAACGTTGTTTTCCAGCAGGGCAATTGCCCGAGTCTTTTTTGCAAGAGAATTTTTCTCAGTTTGAAAATTCGGCGCCGCAAAGTGGAGATTCTAAGAACTATAATCTGATTGGACAAGACTTACCAGCTGACTCGGAAGCAAGTGCATCTTCTCTGCGGCATGTAGGATCCACGTAGCCTCAGCTTATTTTGACAAGTTTTTCTTATAATATGTTGAAATTTACTATGGATATTGTTCCACCCAACAAAACGGAATCATAGAGTGTTATTTTCGGTGTGCTAACATTATCCTGTAATCAGTTTAACAGCTTTTCATCATTTTATTTGGCATATTTCACATATATTTATGCATGGTGGTTTATCTTGTATTTTGTGACAACTATTAAGGTTTTCCTCTTGAATAGTAAAAGTTATATGCATCCTATAGAAGTGAGTGGTGCGTACTAAATAATTCCTTAACCGGTGTTGCTCAACCTGCAGGTGGTGGCTGGAGATCTCCCGCTAGTACAACTGATCTCCAGGTGATAGAAATCAATTCCCCTGAAGAAAATGGCTGCTCTGGCAATTGGACTCTATGGCATTGAAGTCCCTCCCCTCCCCAAGCCTCGGGCTTTAGGGTCGTGGGATGCTTCTAATCCACAAACCTGGCTGGTTAAGAACTGTAGCTCGATTCCCGTTGATCATTCTTCTGTTGAATCGACAGCCCAAACCTCAAGCATATTGTGAATTTGGGGGGTTCAGCCTTCAAGATATCTAATGGCATGTTAAAGAAAGCAATGAAAATATTGTTGAAAAGGTGTCTAATGATGAATTTCTAAACAGATAAAGGTTTGCATTCAAGTAAAATTGTCCCACTTCTCTATAATCTGAACTGGCTCAAACATTGCAAATACCTTCCTTTTCTTATCCTATCAAAGCAAAATGATTGTGTAATTAGTTATCAAATGGCTTAGAAATTGACCAATTTAGTACTTAAGTGCCATTTCAGTCAGAGTTGTGGCGCTTTTTCTTCTTCTCACCCAAGGTAATTTTAGTGGGAATAACAGAACTCGGGTATTTTGAAAGCCTTTGTCAGATTAAAAATATCCCCTTAAATGGAAAATAGCTGTCGAAAGCAAATCAGTTTTTTATGAGAAAATCAGAGGTTTGGTGGGTGATTGCATATCCAATTTTGGCAATGTTTTAAAAGATGATAATAAATTAAATGAGGAAGATTCTATTTCGTGGCCTTGTGTTATAGAGTAAATCAGGCCCAAGGACAACATCAGGTCTGCAACTCTGGGCTGGGAAATTCCTGGAGGTTTGGGGGGAGGAGCCTGGGGAGGGTGGGGTTTGGGAAGGGGAGGGGCCTCAACAGGGTATGATCCCTGGGGAGGGGCTGTGGCTCAGTGGTAGAGCCTCTGCTTGGCATGCAGAAGGTCCCAGGCTCGATCCCCGGCATCTCCAGCTCAAGGGACTAGGCAGGTAGGTGATGTGAAAGACCTCAGCCTGAGACCCTGGAGAGCCCCTGCCGGTCTGAGTAGACAATGCTGACTTTGATGGACCCAGGGTCTGATTCAGTATAAGGGAGCTTCATGTGTTCATATGTTCACCAGAGCAGCCATTTCCTCCAGGTGACCTGACCTCTGAAATCTGGAAATTGGTTGAAATTAGGGTCGCTGACCTCCAGGTAGAGGTCAGTTCACCTGGAGAAAATGGTCGCTTTGGAAGGTGGACACTTGGCACTATATACCCATTGAAGTCCCTCCCCACCCCAAACCCCGGCAGAAATTTTGTGTCATTCTTTGCCTTGGCAGACAAGAACATTCAGGCTAAAGGTTAGGATTGCCAACCGCCAGGTAATAGCTGGAGATCTCTTGCTATTACAACTGATCTCCAGCAGATAGAGATTTGTTCACTGTGAGAAAATGGCCACTTTGTCACATTTTTCTCTATATCTGTTGCTGGGTATAGACAACATGCACACACCTATATATATTCCCAGATCATGGGCATGTTGTAGGGTTACCAGGCTGAGCCTAGAAAAGAGAGTTGGGGTGGGGAGTTGGGGGGGGGTGCATGGTGTTAGTTGCATTGCTTGGTCACTTCCAGGAAGTGATGTAGGGTAGCTCTAGGAATCCGGGATGCACCCATATTCTTTCTGGGGTATTCTTCACGGACATTTGCTGCTGTTTCGATGCTGATTTGCATCGGAGTCAAATTTTGGTTATTCACTGCAGATCCGTGGTTTCCCCCCCTTAGCAAAATAAGCCGGGTTAAAAGAGAGGCAATCCAAACCACTTTTGAAACGATATTTCCTGTGAACACGTGTTTTCTTGTGCGGATGCCCATGAAAAAATGTTTGCTTCGCTCCCTGGGATGTCTCCTTTCTCCTCCCCCAAGAACGTTGATTGGCTGGGGGAGTTTCGCGCTCGGACAAGAATATTGCCCCTTTGGCTGCCTGGCTGCCTGCCTAGAATCCTGGCACTTCTCTCCCTCCGTCCCCGCACGCCTTCCCCGCCCCTCGCCCGGGATGGGTCTTGGAGCTGGGCCCACACCTCCAAGCCCAGGGGGACGTTGGACGGACGGCTCCAGGGGGAGACTGGCGGGGCCATGCCATGTGCTCCTCACGTGCTGGGGGTGGTGGTGGCGGCAGTTCAGTCTAGGGCAGTGGGGGGATCTTCAAGAGAAGGGGCTGTTGGCCCTTCTGCCCCAAAGGGGAGGGGGGATTTTTGAGAAATCGGATGGGGAAAATGTGCATCCTGAGAGCGGAAAACCCAAGTCAAAACTCCCTCCCATCACTTTTCTGAAGAGGGGCGGCCAGCCTCCTCTTATCTCCCTCCTCTCTCTCGATGCACTGTGGCTGGATCATGGCCAGCGCGCAATCCAGGGGCCTTCTTTCCTCTCCCCCCCACCCCGCCATGCACACTGGCTGGATCGGGGCTGGCACACAAGCTAGGAGCCCTCCTGTCTTTCACGATGTAATGTGGCTGGATCATGGCCAGCGCGCAATCCAGCGGCCTTTCCTCCCCCCCCCTCACCATGCACACTGGCTGGATCGGGGCTGGCACGCAAGCTAGGAGCCCTCCTGTCTTTCACGATGCAATGTGGCTGGATCATGGCCAGCGCGCAATCCAGGGGCTTTCTTTCCTCTCCCCCCACCCCCCATTCCCACTTTCAGCTAAACACCTCTGGGCACATGGATTCCCTGCCCCCCCCAATCCTGTCTATCATTAAAGGGCAATGGGTTCCACACCTATAGAAAATAGAGGGAAGCTTTGAGGAAAGCGCTGCCTTGCCCCCCCCCCCAATTTGGAATCTGACTGTTCCCAAAGCAGAACAGAGCGAGGGTGGAAGAAAAATGGAGGAGACCAGAGGGGCTGGTGCTTGTTTTTTGCGCTGGGGCTGGTGAACCGCACGAGGTATTCTGCTGGGCGGAGTTGGGGTGGAGCTGGGGGCAGGCATAAACAATGAGCCTGTTGGAAGGGGAGGGCTCCTGCAAAAGGGACAGACCAAACCGTTGTCAAATACAGCGTACTTTGTTCCCATGAAAAACCAAAACTACAGATAATTGATGGGGATAAATCGCGGCCATGAAAAAAACATTTAAATCATGTTTTTCTTTAGTCCGTGGCAAAACAGAAGCAAAATCTACCGTGAAGAATGCCCCTCTGAGAGCCACAAGATACACAAGATCTGCAGATGTTTCTCTACACAATGAACCATTTGTTCTTCTACTTTACTTCAGCATGGTGTGGGAGCCAGCATGGTGTAGTGGTTAGGAGTGGTGGACTCTAATCTGGAGAACTGGGTTGTTTCCCCCACTCCTCCACATGAAGCCTGCTGGGTGACCTTGGGCTAGTCACAGTTCTCTCTGAATTTTCTCGGCCACACCTACCTCACAAGGTGTCATGCGGCAGGCAGGGAGTGAGGGCCAGAGGCTCAGAGAGTAGTCTGGGAAGCAATCCAAGGTCATACATAATTAAGGTAGAGTCCAAGAGACCAGTACAGACAAGGACAGTTCAAGGCATGAGTCAGGGTCAGTCCAAGAAGTCAGGATACCAGGAATCCAAATATAGCAAGGAGACAAGGCTGATACACAGGGAGGTTGGTGACAAGTTGCTTGCATAACAGCCAGGCCTACTTAATGATTTAAGTAGGCCTGGGGGGAACCAGCTGTTGCTTGTTATCCTATGTCTGCATTCCCTGCCGGCCGGGTGAAGCTCATTGATCTTATCACTATCAGCAGGGAGTGCTCCTCACTGGGGCTGCAGTCTAGCATTCCTTCTTCGCTCATGTAGCTGTGTCCTGAGTCTCCTGCGCCTCTGCTGCAGTGGCACTGGGAGACTCTCTGGTGGCACTGCCTGTGCTGGGACCTCTGGTGAGTTTCCTGTGCTGGGTGGCTGTAGACATGGGGAGGACCCATCTGCCTAAGGCTGCTCTGCCTGCAGCTTCTCAGCCTGCTGCTGCTCCTCCCTTTCATAACCTTCAGCTTCAAGGTCTTCATCATCTGAGGAAGCCCCAGCAGGCTGGCCCATGACACAAGGTGTCTGTTGCAGGGAGATGAAGGTGATCGTAAACCAGTTTGAGACTCATTAAAGGTAGAGAAGATCAGGATATGAAAACCAACTCTTCTTCTTCCATAGGTGGGATGTTTATTCCACGCCGTCATGACTCTTTTCTCAGGGCGTTTGCAGTCACCTACCAAAACTTGCTTGGTCCTCTGTGGTGACCCCTCGCAGACAAGAGACAGCGCCCCCACCCCACCCCACACAGCAGTTTTGAAAAGCCACCATATCTCGTCCACCTGGCTGGTTTTCAGTCTAGGGTTGCCAGGTCCCTCTTCGCCACTGGCAGGAGGTTTTTGTGGTGGAGCCCGAGGAAGACGGGGTTTGGGGAGTCACTTCAACACCATAGAGTCCAATTGCCAGAGCGGCCATTTTCTCCAGACTGCTGCACTGAATGTATCCTAAGTGGAATGTAGTGACTATCTTGTACCTTTAACTGCAATCAAAAATGATATGAATCAAGTTTTCTTGATGTTTGAGGACTGATGAAGAATTGTATTGAAGAAATTTGAAATGGCCGTATCCCCGTGTCATCTTTGGAAAACAATATTTCTTCTGCTGAACTATCTTGAAAACACATACATCAGTGACTATATTATAGATATAGGATCTTGTTAGACCCATTGTTTTTGCATTGTTGTTGCTTACTATGTGTAACTTTTCCAATAGAATCTTTTTGCATTTTGTAACTATATTGTTGTGTCGCTCCTATGCTTACTACCTGGAGGTTGGCAACCCTGTTTCAGCCCCAAGGCCTGCCTGAACATAATCTGGATCTTGCTCCTAGTCAGCATTCTCATCAGCAGCTGCCAAGGTTTCCTCTTTCTCTGTCGTAGGCATCCGCAGCTGGCGTGGATGGTGGTGCCCGGTCTCGAGCGCCGGAGGAGAGCAGATGGAACAAATTACATATTTCAACAGCCCTTGACAAGGCATCAAACACCTTGGCTTTTCGCTGGGAAAGAAGAGCTCCAGAGACACGGGGCTTGCCCCCCCTCCCTTTCTTCTTCGGCTTCTCCTTCCCCATAAAAGTCGTCTGCCTTTATTCCCCTTCTTTTATCAGCCAGTACAGCAGAGCCACATGTGGCGGATTTGCCATTCTTGCCTCGCAACAGAGGTTGAACAGCAGCACGGCGAAAGGGACGGCATTCGACTCGGAGTGAATCTCCGCGCACCGGACTACAGACAAGCTCTGCAGATGCGCTTGTTCTGCGTCCAGTTTTGAGTCAAACGCTAGTTTCCTCTGCACCGGCAGGGTTTTGAATGCTCACCGTAAACAATGATGCTAAATAATATGATTCACCGGTATGTTCTTGGAATATTCCCATTTTAATCTCTAATACGGAGATGAGGGGTGTAGGAGATGTCGTCCCTCCAGGCAAAAACAAAAAGCCAACTTCCCACTGGCGAGGATTTCCCAGCTACTTGCCCATGCCCTTTGAATAACACGGCCTGGCTTCTTTGTCGTTGCTTTCGGTTCATGTTGTGGCCTTTTCAGGATGCACCGAGATTATAAAAATGTAATTACGGATATTACTCAGTGCCTCAAAATCAAATATTCTCCTGACACCCCACAGCTGAGAGACAAAGGGCTTTTCATAAAAGATTCGCTCAGCGCTTCCTGCCAGATGCTCATTTCTCCTGCATCCCAAAAGGTCTGGGGGAACAAATGATAGCGCGGCACGGCTCGAAAGCCAGGGCGAATTGTAGCAGGGAAGATAGTTAAATATTGGGTAACTCTTGGACACTGCACATAGATCGCAGCTGTGTGTTTTTTATTTCCCTCCGCAATGAATTGTTTGAGATGCCATTGCCTCCAGTCCAAAGTTTCATGTGTATGCTTTGTTTTGTGCTATGATGAGAACTCAGGAAGATCCTCCAGGTTCTACAAAGAACAGGCCCCAGCCTCTTGTGAAGGCTGGCTAGTGCCGGCCAGAACCTCCATGCATTCAAGGGTCAGTCCTGGGCAGTGCCCTCTATAAAAGCAGCATGCCACCTACTGCGTGGCCCAGAATCTTCTATCATTGGGGTTGCCAGCCTCCAGGTGGTGGCTGGAGATCTCCCACTGTTACAACTGATCTCCAGGTGATAGAAATTAGTTCCCCTGGAGAAAATGGCCATCTAGCAATTGGACACTATGGCACTGAAGTCCCTCCCTTCCCCAAGCCCTGCCCTCCTCAGGCTCCACCCCCAAAAGTTCCAGGTATTTCCCAACCCAGAGCTGTCAACCCTATCTATTTAGGGGTGGAGTATTACAGTAGAGTCCTTAGCTGCCCAGTTAATATGTAGGGTTGCCAAGTCCCACTTCGCCACTGGTGGGAGATTTTGAGGACGGAGCTTGAGGAGGGTGAGGTTTGGGGAGGGGACTTCAATGCCATAGAGTCCAATTCCCAAAGCGGCCATTTACTCCAGGTGAACTGATCTCTATCGGCTGGAGATCAGTTGTAATAGCAGGGGATCTCCAGCTAGTACTTGGAGGTTGGCGATCCTATTAATATGGAGGGGTTCCTGGGAAATAGAAAGTAGAAAACCACAGCAGTAAGCCAATGGACTACTCCAGCTGTTAATTCAAAGATATCTAAATCTCAGGTCTTCCTTCTCACGTCTTCAGAGTCTCCATTTTCCATGAACCCTTCTGTTGCTTTAAAGGAGCCTCCATTTCCCATGGAATATTCTGTTGCTTTAAAGGAGAGACGGTCACTCGTTCAGTTTTCTTTCAGTCTTGGCACTTTGATCAGACTCGCTTGTTGTGATTCTCCCCCGTCCTTTCCTCATTCTCGCCCCCTCCTGCTTTCTTGCTTTCCTTTTTCTTTTTTAATTGCTAAAAGATCAGTGAAGGCCCCATTCACTATTTGCTGATAATAAATAGCTTTTGGACACTTCCCTCACCGCTCTGAGCTGCCTTGCGTTCGCTTTTCAACTAGAGAGCCCTACACCGAGTCACTTTGATCACAGCCAGCTCGATACGGCTTTGAAACAGACAGGCCCTGCAGATACCGATCCTTGTGCCAATCTACCAGATTATCATATGGTGCGTGTGTGGGTGTGTGGGTGCGCAAGCCTTTGTGCACTTTGATGGCAACTCGTTCTTTCTCCTTCTCATTTTCCCAGGCTACTTTTTGACATCTAATTAGCAATTTCTTTCCCCATTAGGCACCAATTTGTACATCAGTCACTGGGTCTTTATGCCTTTCTCCACTAAGCAAAGGTTCCCGGCTGGGTGGGAGCCTCCTTTGCCGGCCGGGTGGGGAGGAAGGAGAGGAGGTGTGGGGGTGAGTGGCTCCATTCTGTCTGGGGCAGTCACGAGGAGCCGGCAGTCGGCCGTGTGACTGCCTCATGCCTGCTTGCTGCTGGCCACCCGGCCAATGGGAACTTGCCTCTGTGGCTCAAACGAGCCAATGGGGGCTGTGGCTGTGGCCGGGTGGGCGGGGCGGGGCTAGGAGGATCGGAGGGAGAGGTTTTCCCTCTGGTCCTCCTCAGGAGGATATAATCGGGCGATGCATCGCCCAGGGGCTCAGTCTGCCTCTGACTTTGTCCCGTCCCACCCTCCCTTTATTGTAGGCATTTAGGTTTGTTCCCTTGTCACAACTTGGGCGGGGGAGCATGGGGCTGTTGTCAGTTTTGGGGGAAAGCAGCTTGCATGCCCCTTTCCTCTGGGTTAGGGGACTCCCATAAGGGGTTTTGGGGAGAGGCAGGGTGCCTCTTTCCCAAGTGGCGGGGGAATATACCTAGTGGTTCCCCGTCCTGGTATAATCCATGTACCACCATCCCTGGATGCCCACAGCGGGACCGCTGTGGGTCGGACTGTACATCTGGCCACATTGGGGTCGGCTGATGTACCTGACACAGCTCCCATGCTGCGCCAAGGCTATTGCAGCTGTCGCCAATCAAGTTGTGGCCAAATTAATTTCCAATAAAGTCTAATATCCAATAAAGTTTAAAGTTTAGAAAGTTAATGTTACTAATAAAATTGTTAATTGTTAAAGTTAACGCTGTATGTTTTGGTACGATTAAGCGCTGACTTAAATTCCTCCACATTGACCCTGGCTCAGCAAATAGACTCCCCCCTCCTCACCATCTAAATTGCCGTCTTGCTTCACTTTCAAATCATCCTTTTCATTCATCTCCGACATGACATCGATGAGCTGGTCTGTCGTTTTTCCCCCCCTGATATGTGTTCCCACCCCCATCTTTGCTTGATCATGAAGAAATGACAGGTGAATCAATGGCAAATGATTTTGAGGTGGGGGGGGGGGTTGAATCTCTATATTTTTTATAACTCTTTTTGTCGATCCAGCATGTGGGGGCAACGCTGGTCACTTCTGTGGCTCATCATTTCTTTAGATTCACTTCTCTCGTGTTCTCTCTGGCTTCATAGTTCTCTGTTTAAAACTTGTGAGACGAGAACAAGAATGAGAGAGTGGTTAAGAGTAGCAGACTCTAATCTGGAGAAATGGGTTTGATTCCCCACTCCTTTACATGAGCGGCAGACTCTAATCTAGAGAACTGGGTTTGATTCCCCACTCCTCCACTTGAAGCCAGCTGGGTGACCTTGGGCTAGTCACAGTTCTCTCTGAACTCTTTCAGCCCCACCTACATCACAAGATGCCTGTTGTGGCGAGAGAAAGGAATTGTGATTGTAAGCCGCTTTGAGACTTCTTAAGGTAGAGAAAAGCGGGGTATAAAAACCAACCCTTCTTCTTCTTCTTCCATAGGTGGGATGT
The DNA here is from genome assembly GCF_029931775.1 of Euleptes europaea. NCBI lineage: Eukaryota > Metazoa > Chordata > Lepidosauria > Squamata > Sphaerodactylidae > Euleptes > Euleptes europaea. The sequence continues at coordinate 56,121,702 of NC_079326.1, forward strand.
TTATTCCACGCTGCCACAACTCTTGGAGATTGCAAGTATTTCTTCACACAACACATAGTTAAATTGTGGAACTCCCTGCCCCAGGATGTGGTGATGGCTGCCAACTGGGAAGGCTTGAAGAGGGGACAGGTTCATTGAGGAGAGGCCTATTCATGGCTACTAGTCAAAATGGATGCTAGTCATGATGCATACCCATTCTTTCCAGGATCAGAGGAGCATGCCTATTATATTAGGTGATGGCTGCCAACTCTCTTTACCTTTTTAAGGAGAATCAAAATGGCTTACAATCTCCAAGAGTTTTCTCAGAATTACAAATGATCTCCAGATTACTGAGATCAGTTCCCCTAGAGAAAACGGTGGCTTTGGAAGATGGACTCTATGGCCCTATACCCAGCTGAGGTTCCTCTGCTTCCCAAACCTCACCCTCCCTGGACTCCACCCCAAAATGTCAAGAAGAAGAAGAAGAAGAAGAAGAAGAAGAAGAAGAAGAAGAAGAAGAAGAAGAAGAAGAAGAAGAAGAAGAAGAAGAAGAAGAAGAAGAAGAAGAAGAAGAAGAATTGGTTTTTATATGCCCACTTTCTTTACCACTTAAGGAAGACTCAAACCAGCTTACAATCACCTTCCCTTCCCCTCCCCACAACAGACACCCTGTGTGGTAGGTGTGGCTGAGAGAGCTCTAACAGAGCTGTAACTTGCCCAAGGTCACCCAGCTGGCTTCATGTGGAGGAGTGGGGAATTGAACCTGGTTCTCCAGATCAGAGTCCACCACTCCAAACCACCGCTCTTAACCATTACACCATGCTGGCAGGAGGGCTGGAAACAATAGAGAAATCCAATTGACAGTTATATGTACTGTCATGGACCTTGATGGGATGGGGGAGAAAACTTCACGACTCTGAATTCCTTCTGTTCCTGCATAGGTTTGATCTGACTTTGTAGGTCCCATAAAAGCATCTACAGCCCGCCTTCCTAACCATTCCAACTCACTTTGATTGTTTCTCCTTACAGCGACTGTGAGCCTGTGACTATGAGAGATGCGGACAGGTATTGTCAAACAGCTTTCCTCCATCATTTGGTGTTTATCACCAATTAGCTTGTTTGAGAGTTAACAGCTTCCAGCTGTTCTGTGTCATCGCTGCATAACTCTGAATTACGAATACTTGAAGCAGCCTTACATGGATTCAGAGCATTGGTCCGGCTAGCATACTGATGTCTCTTTTGACTGGCAGTGCTGGGCATGATGGCAGGCAGGTGCCCTTCCCAGAGATACCTGTGATAGAATATGGGAATTTCTGTATTTATTTATTTCGTGTATACCCCACCTTTTCCTTTAAAATGGGGACTGACAGTGGAGAAGAGGATGTTGAGGGGGGACATGATTGCTCTGTAAGTATTTGAAGGTCTGTCACTTAGAGGTGCCCTGACCTGGATGGCCCAGGCTAGCCTGATCTCGTCAGATCTCAGAAGCTAAGCAGGGTCAGCCCTGGTTAGTATTTGGATGGGAGACCACCAAGGAAGTCCAGGGTTGCTGTGCAGAGGAAGGCACTGGCAAACCACCTCTGTTAGTCTCTTGCCATGAAAACTCCAAAAATGGGTCGCCATATGTCGGCTGCGACTTGACGGCACTTCACACACACACACTTAGGGGTGGGCAGGGAGCTGTTCCTGTTGGCAGCAGAGGAGAGGACTCGCAATAATGGGTTTAAATTGCAGGTGGAAAGGTACAGGCTGGATATTAGGAGAAAGTTTTTTACAGTAAGAGTAGTTCGACAGTGGAATCTGCTACCTAGGGAGGTGGTGAGCTCCCCCTTGCAGGCAGTCTTTAAGCAGAGGCTGGAAAAGCACTTGTCAGGGATGCTCTAGGCTGATCCTGCATTAAGCAGAGGGTTGGACTAGATGGCCTGTATGGCCTCTTCCAACTCTTTGATGCTATGGAAATCTAAAACTTGAAGCCATATTTGTGTGTGTGCGTGTGTCAAGTGCCACCAAGTTGCTTCTGACTTATAGCGACCCTGTGCATTAATGTTACCCTGAGTAAGCAGTCTCCACTTAAGATGGGGGAATTAGCTGGAGACAGAGAGAATGAGAGGGGGTAACTGGGATCAACTCCCCTTCTTCTAAGAGAAAAAGGAGGGCGTTAGATAGAATTTCAGGTATGGGCAATAGTTACCAGTGTTGAAGGAATGTCCAGGGAAAGCAGCTCAGAAGAGGAAAATGACCAGTGTTTCCAGGAGCAAAAACGAAGAGCCCACACACAAATGGGGGTGCGCGTACGGATGCAGATCACACACACACTATGAATGGCCAAGGAACCTATATTTATACCCTAACATGAGTCCTGAAGTAGTATGAGGTAAGCTGGCAGGAAATGGGTAAGCAGGGTCAAAGAACTGATTGCTTTTTTGGAGTCTGAACAAAAAGACAGGAGAGGGTCAATGAGTCATCAAGATCCAATAGAATATCTGGGCTAGAAAGCCAGAGTCAAAGAACTGATTGCTTTTCCAGGTTTCCAACAAAAAGATAGGTAAGGCCTGATGAGTCATGAGGACCCAAGAGAATGCCTGGACTATTCTCCTGAATACTGATTGATTGCTGGGATGGGTGCAGATAGGGTAAGTAATGGTCTGTTCAGAGCACTGATTAAATCCCCTTAGGGTAACACAATGGAGAACAGCTGGCCCCGTTGTCCAGCCAGGCACACCTTAGGGCCAGGGGAGAAGTTCAGCTGCCATCTACCTTCCTGCCCAGCTTGACACACAAGGTGGCATTCATTTTGAGGGGAACAGTGTCTTGCTCTGATGCCAGTCTTTGGTCCCCATGCCTTCATGGTACCCCTAAATGGGGAAAAGGGGGTCCAACTGCTTACATTAGTGTCCTCCAAAATGTCCCATCGTTAACAGCCTTGCTCATGTCTTGCAAACCGAGAGCTGTGGCTTCCTTGACTGAGTTAATCCATCCCATATTAAAGCAAAATAATCCCTTTTAATAAGAGAAACCAAAATAACCCCCACCAGCATATGAGCAGTCAAGTTCTCTAGAATTCTTCATCAGGCTGGATATTAAAAAGCAAATGGGGCTGCAGAGAATATATTTCCCCCTAAATAAATGAATTAATGCTGTGAACAAAAGCAGCAATTGAATAAATAATGTACCAGGCCAAAATGTTAAGTCTTCAAGCAGTAAAAAGCTTCGGGTGTCAGGATGCACTTCTTCAGGGAAGAATCAACCCAAAATGAAAGCATCTCATTAAAAAAATCTAAAAAGAAGTTGATCAAATGTCTTTTTGCCAAGGGAATGAATACTAATCCTTGCTAAGCAAAGTACCATCCTTCTATTTGATTTTTAAAAGAGCGTGGGTTCAAAAGGTGTTTCCTGGAAGTAATCCAAAAATTGAATGGAACTGAAAATGAATAGCTTCAGTGGAATTTCCAACTGGCTCAAAATGTTCTACGCACACGACTGGCCCTTTGCCAATTTCAACCCTCTTTGCCCTCTGGGCCAAGACGACAAACGTTGCCAGGAGTGAAGTCAAAGTCATGGGTTGTTTGTTTCGGCATTCAGCGGGATTTCAAAGCTAAGCTCCACTTTGCTCGCGGAGCTTGATCCTTCATGCCGTTTCGTCGGACAAAATTTTCTCCTTGGCTCCCGACAGGAACGGCAAGGCCGCGCGCATCGACAAGCGTCTGCCGAACTCTCAGCCAAATTCCAGGTGCTCTAATCGCAAAGGCACACAGCCGCTGTTAGCGTTTGTGCTTTAAATAAATGAATGATTCAAATTCTGTTTGGATTTTTTTTAGGGGGAAAATAAATAGCACACTCAAGGTTAATAGTATGCCGGGCAAACAACTGAAGTCTACATGGATCAATGGCAAAACCAGAATGCATTTGAGACAGGGTCATCTCGGAGTTGAAATGCATTATGGACTCTTGCAGAGTCCTTAGAAGTGTGCCCGACGTGGATTATGATGTACCGCGTCTCGAGTTTTATGACAATAAAGCTACATAAATATTTTGGATGGGGTATTATCACGATCCCTCGTGCGTGCGTACTGAGGGGGAGAGAGATTGCTTGCTTGTTTGCCAGAGTGTTTATTTGGAGTTTTAATTTTCTCCTTCTTTGTCCCTTTTACTTATTTTACCTCAGAAGAAATGAGTCACCAGAGGCTTTTTCGAGTTAACAACCAAGTAACAGAGTTTTATTAAATGCTGTACAAGGGATGGACTTGGAGGGGAAACTGTATGTAGGAAAACCATAGAACCAGAGCTAATTTTATAAGTTTCGCTTCAGAGAAGGCATAGATCTTAGATGGTACAGAATTACAGTTCTTACATTCAGTTCACAAATTGAATTCAGATTCCAGAAGTTCTTATAGATGTTTCTATTCAAACTCTGCTGCCTAGCTGTCAGGGAAGTTGGAGACCATACGATCTCCCTTCCCCAGAGAAACACAGAAGTATAGAGATTTCTCCTCAAACCTCTCTTCCAGTTCTCTATAAAGATATACTCCACCTCTGTGGCAGTAATCCATAAACAACACCCTGTATTTGGAATATCTCCTTCCCAGAGTCTTGTTTGTGGGCTTCCTAGAGGCTCCTGGTTGGCCACTGTGTGAACAGACTGCTGGACTTGATGGGCCTTGGTCTGATCCAGCAGGGCTTTTCTTATGTTCTTATGTTCCCTTCCAGTGACCTGAGAAAGGGGCCTTTTCCTCCCAATCTCTTCCTGTCACTCCACAGGATTTGTTTTACACCAGCGTAGGCAAAACTGAACCCTCAGGTTCCCAGAGTCAAACACAGCTTCTGAACACGCAGGTTACCAAAACCAGAATCGATTCCCTTCTTCAGAACAGAGAGAGTCCCTTAGCTCTGCCCATTCTCTGTCTCTGAGCTTCTCTCAAAGATTATCTCTTTATATTGTCGAAGGCTTTCACGGTCAGAGTTCATTGGTTCTTGTAGGTTATCCGGGCTGTGTGACCGTGGTCTTGGTATTTTCTTTCCTGACGTTTCGCCAGCAGCTGTGGCCGGCATCTTCAGAGGAGTAACACTGAAGGAAAGTGTCTCTCAGTGTCAAGTGTGTAGGAAGAGTAATACATAGTTAGAAGGGGGTTGGGTTTGAGCTGAGTCATTGTCCTGCAAAGTATTAAAGGTAATGTGCTAATCATTGTCCTGTAAGAATCATGATAATGTGCTAATGAGGGTGTGGTATGTTAATATGGAACCATTGTATCCTGAAGTGATCTGTTAATATGTGGAATCCAAGGCTAATCCGCATGGCTATTGTTATCTCTTTGTTTGTCACAGGTAATAATGACTACACAGTCTGAAGGCTACTATTGTTGTGATAGGTAACTAGAAAATAATTTAAAAAAAAATTAAGCAATGCAAGAGGACAACAGCAATCATTTTGGATATATATATATATATATATATATATATATATATATATATATATATATATATATATATATATATATATTAAGTTACCTTCTCTATGTTGGATGTGGAATAAATTTCCCATTGTGTGTGTGTACTGTGTGTGTACTGTCAAGTCACAGCTAACTTACGGTGACCCTGTAGGTTTTTCAAGGCAAGAGATGTTCAGGGGTGGTTTGCCATTGCCTGCCTCCGTGAGGGCTGGGAGAATACGGAGAGAACTATGACTGGCCCAAGGTCACCCATCTAGCATCTGGCTGGCATTAAAAGGTTCCTGGTGCAAAGGGAAGACATGTGGTTGGATCCAAAGGTGCTTTTAAATTGGTGTAAAGTCAGTTCACCAAGAAATCAGGAGATTGAGACTGGGAAGGGCAGCCATGAAGGAGATAGACAAGATTATTAAGTGTGTCACTGGCGACCAAGATCAAGTTAATCCATACCTTAGTATTCCCTATTACTATGTATGGGTATGAAAGCTGGGCAATGAAGAAAGCCGACAAGAAGAAAGTTGATTCCTTTGAAATGTGGTGTTGGAAGAGAGTGTTACGCATACCGTGGACCACCAAAAATACACAAATAAGTGGGTTCTAGATCATATGAAGCCTGAACTCTCCCTAGAAGCTAAAATGACTAAACTGAGGCTGTATTACTTGGGTGACATTATGAGAAGATCTGAGTCACTGGAAAAGACAATAATGCTAGGAAAAGTTGAAGGCAGCAGGAAAAGAGGAAGACCCAATGTGATGGATTGACTCGATCAAGGTAGCCACTGCCCTCCCTTTTGTAAGACCAGAGCAAGGCTGTTAATGACAGGAAGTTTTGGAGGACATTGATCCATAGGGTCACAATGAGTCAGAAGTGACTTGACACCACTTGACACACACACAAAGTCAATTCCTGTCAATTCCTAGGGTTGCCAAGCTCCAAGTGGTGGCTGGAGATCTCCTGCTATTACAACTGATCTCCAGCCGATAGAGATCAGTTCACCTGGAGATCAGTTCACCTTTGGCAGTTGGACTCTATGGCACTGAAGTCCCTCCCCTCTCCAAACCCTATTCTCCAAGCCCTACTCAGGCTGTCCCCCCAAAAAAACCTCCTGGTATTTTCCAACCCTATCAATTCCACTCCCACTGCATATCCCAGCTTTGCCCTCAGGTCATTCCAGAACATACACTGTCTGCCAGAAACAGAATTTGGAGGCGGGTTCAGTGCCAGGAAGAGCAAGAGAGGAAACCCTGCTCTGTCAGTTTCACTTCCCTGGTGGTTTCTTGGCTCCATTCCGTGGATTATCGCCCCCTTCCCCACATGTATGAAATATGGGTTATCTACATGCATCTAAACATTTATCATTAACTTGTCATATTTTTATGATCTATGGTATTCCAATGCAGAATGGTTATGTCATAACTGAACAAGTGAATCGATAAACTTCATTTATACTCCTCCTTTCTCCCTCATGGAAGCCCCTGGTGCCGGACATCCTCTTCCTCTCTCCTGTTTTATCCTCACAACAAACCTGAGAGGTAGGTTAGGCTGAGAGTGTGTCACTGGCTCAAGGTCACCCAGCAAGCTCCCAGGGCCCAGTGGGGATTCGAACCTAAAGCTGGAGGGTGAGAGATTCAAAACAGATCAATGGAAGTATTTTTTCACACAACACATAGTGAAATTGTGGAACTCCCTGCCCCAGGATGTAGTGATGACTGCCACCTTGGAAGGCTTTAAGAGGGGAGTGGACATGTTCATGGAGGAGAGGACTATTCATGGCTACTAGTAAAAATGGCTACTAGTCATGACACATACCTATTATCTCCAGGATCAGAGGAGCATGCCTATTATCTTAGGTGCTGTGGAACACAGGCAGGATGGAGCTGCTGCAGTCGTCTTATTTGTGGGCTTCCTGGAGGCACCTGGTTGGCTACTGAGAGAACAGACTGCTGGGCTTGATGGGCCTGGGTCTGATCCAGCAGGGCTTTTTTTATGTTCTTATGTCTGTCCGTCCATCTGTCTATCTTTCTATCTCCATATGGACTCTCCTCTGATCCTGGAGAGAATAGATATGCATCATGACTAGTATCCATTTTGACTAGCAGCCAGGAATAGCCCTCTCCTCCATGAACATGTCCATTCTCCTCTTAAAGCCTTCCAAGTTGGCAGCCATCACCACAACCATCACCACAACCTGGAGCAGAGAGTTCCACAATTTAACATATAACAAATCGATGATAGATAGATGATACATGGACGGACGGACAGACAGACAGACAGACAGATAGATAGATAGGACCAGCTAGGCAGGCACAGTTGGCACAGTTGGTGAGTCTCAATGCGTGGATGAGACAGTGGTGCAGGGAAGAGGGCTTTAGATTTGTAAGGAACTGGGCAACATTTTGGGACAAGCTGGGCCTATACAAAAGGGATGGGCTCCACTTGAACCAGGATGGAACCAGACTAGGGCTGTCAATTCGGTTCGGTCCGAACTGAAAATCAACCGAATTTCCCCTGATTCGGTGATTTTCTGTTCGGACGGATCCGAACTCAAAACTGGCGGGCAACCGGGGGGGCCGAATTCAGCGAGTTCGGGAGTTCGCGAATAAATTCGGCAAATTCGGCCCCCCTTCAGGGGAGCCTGCTGAAAGGCGCGGGCTGCCCTTTAAACTGATCTGAGCCTCCCAGCTGGGAGGCGCAGGTCAGTTTAAAGGGCAGCCCGCCCCCCTTCAGCGGGCTCCGCTGGAGAGGCGCGGGCTGCCCTTTAAACTGACCTGCGCCTCCCAGCTGGGAGGCTCAGATCAGTTTAAAGGGCCCCCGCGCGCCTTCAGGGAATCCCTCTGAAGGCGCGCTGGGGCCGAATTTTCCCCCGAACTCCGGATCCCCCCGAATTACCGGGGATCCGAAGCGGGGGAGTTCAGACTTCGGCACGTACCGAACCCACAAGGGTCAAATTCGGCCGAATCCGAACTGTACCGAATTTTTTTTTTTGACAGCCCTAAACCAGACTGCTGGCACGTAATATTAAAAAGGTGGCAGAGCAGCTTTTAAACTGAACCTGGGGGGAAAGCCGACAGGAGCGGAGAAGCATCCGGTTCGGGCAAACTCAGTGCATACGGACAAAGCGAAAATTGCTTCAGATTGCCCACATAGGAATTACTTAGACATGAAAGGGAATGGAAAAAAAAGATGTATAGCCACTTAAAGATGCCCAAAGGCACATGCCAGGCAAGTCGAAAGACAGAAACAGTGTGGAGGTGTTTCTATGCTAATGCTAGAAGCCTCCAAGCGAAAATGGGGGAATTAGAGTGCATGGTTTTAAGAGAAAACATAGATATGGTGAGCATCACAGAAACCTGGTGGAGGGGAGAGAACCAGTGGGATACAGTCATCCCTGGTTACAAACTGTATAGAAATGACAGGGAAGGGCGTATTGGAGTGGGTGTTGCTATGTATATCAAGGAAGGCATAGTGTCTAATAAACTAGAGACCATAAAAATGGCAGACTCGTCCACAGAATCCTTATGGGTGACGATTCCGGGCCCCAAAGGAGATTTAGTACTGGGGACGTTCTACCGGCCCCCTGACCAAATGGCTCAGGGTGATCTTGAGATGGAGAATGAAATTAGGGAAGCATGTAAAGGTAACGACGTAGTAATAATGGGAGACTTCAACTTCCCTCATATTGATTGGATAAATGTATGCTCCAGACAAGCCAAAGAGATAAATTTTTTAGACATCCTAAATGACTGTGCCCTCGAACAGTTGGTCATAGACCCAACCAGAGGGAAAGCGATCCTGGATTTAATACTCTGTGGTGCTGCCAGTGACTTAGTGCAGGATGTGGATGTAGTTGAGCCAATTGGCAATAGTGATCACAACGGCATCAAATTTAATTTAGATGTAAGAGGGAAAGTTACTGGGAAATCTCATACAATTACCTTTGACTTTAAAAGAGGGAACTTCTCTAAAATGAGAAAACTAGCAAAGAGGAAGTTGAAAGGAACAGTTAAGAGGGTTAAATCTCTTGAAAAGGCTTGGGGGTTACTCAAGTCCACATTACTAGAGGCTCAGGTAGCTAGGCAGGAAGTCCTAGAACGTCTAGACAAACTGCAAACTAACAAGTCACAGGGGGGTGTTCTTCATGGAGATTTGGTGCTGTTTCGACGCTGTTTTGCGTCAGAGGCAAATTTTGGTTATTCACTGCAGAGCCGTGTTTTCCCCCACTGAGCAAAATAAGCCGGTTTAAAAGAGAGGCAATCCAAACCACTTCTGAGCCATACTTTCCAGTAAAAGAGCATTTTGTTGCTCGGATGCCCATGAAGAAATGTTTGCTTCGCTCCCCGGGACGTCTCCTTTCTCCTCCCCCAAGAACGGTGATTGGCTGGGGGAGTTGCCACTCTAACAGCATCGCACCGGCAGGAGGGAGACCCAAAGCAGACTGGCTGCCCCTCTTCAGAAGGGTGATGGGGGTTTTGGCTTGGATTTGCCGTTCTCAGGATGCCCCCCCAACACACACACACATAGGATCGCACCGGCTGGAGGGAGACCCAGAGCAGACTGGCTGCCCCTCTTGAGAAGGGTGATGGGGGTTTTAGCTTGGATTTGCCGCTCTCAGGATGCCCCCCCCAACACACACACACATAGGATTGCACCGGCTGGAGGGAGACCCAGAGCAGACTGGCTGCCCCTCTTGAGAAGGGTGATGGGGGTTTTAGCTTGGATTTGCCGCTCTCAGGATGCCCCCCCCAATACACACACACATAGGATCGCACCGGCTGGAGGGAGACCCAGAGCAGACTGGCTGCCCCTCTTCAGAAGGGTGATGGGGTTTTTGGCTTGGATTTGCTGCTCTCGGGATGCCCCCCCCCAAACACACACACACAGGATCATGGGAAGAGTGGGCGGGATTAGGCGGATTTGGAGCAGTGAGTCATGAGCGGCAGCAGACATAAGCAGCGCAGAGAAGTGCGCTGTTTCTCCCGTGAAAAATTGGGATGGGGGGAGAATCTGCACTGCCATGAAAAAGCTATTTAAATCAGTTTATTATTTGCTCCGATTCAAAACCGAAGCAAAATCCACCGTGAAGAATACCCCAGGGACCAGACGGTATTCATCCTAGAATGCAGGACTTTCTTATGTTCTTATGTTCTTAGATACGAAAAGATTAATCAGCAGAAAAGATGTTGTCAGAACAATTCACCTTGAAAAACAATCTTCCCTGCCTTTTCGTCTTGATAAACAGCTTTGGAAGTTTGGCATCTAGGGAGACAATACCGACCTACCAACATCTGTTGGAAAAATACTGCAGCCACTTTGACATTTTCATTATTACTGTTGCCGCAGCCAAGGGTTACTGTAAATTGATGATTTAGTGGGATTAGTTGCTAATATGCGGCTTGGTATATATTATTCATGAGCATGAGTCACAGGCCTAATTAGAGAAAGGACTTGAAAAGCTTTTCGGCCCGCAATCTGGATTCTTGACATGAACGATTTGACATGCGAATAAATTTCACTTACAGTGAACGACCTTTTACATCCACATTGAGAGTGCGAGCTTAGACATCCCCTTTCCCATTGAAAGAAAACGATAGGGGTGCGAAATCTGATATAACCCTAATAGAAGGTCCTTCACAATTGTCAAATGCTTAGGCCCCCAACCATCCGTCTGTTCAAAGCTGTTCCTGTCGACTGGAAGCAATTGACGGGTCCATCAGAGGCTAAAATGCCCCTTCCAGCTTTTAAAAATATATTAAGTTTCAGTAAAAAAGGCATTGGGGATCAGTCAATAGAATTTGCTTGAGTGTCTAGTGGATGACCTTGCTCCCAGCAGATGTGAGCGACACCATAATATTATGGGCTTGTAAGAGAAGTGACAACTGGCTCTATTCCTTAGTGGGCCAAACCAATTTAGCCACTATTAGATTAGGAAAGTCGATGAATTATTTAACGAAATGAGTGTGCCAACACACACACACACAAGGCTAGAGCAGCCCCCTTCCTATATACAAAAGGGTGGGATTATATTTATAGAATTTTAAATTGGCCAAACAATATTGTACATATATTTTTACAGAATTGTAATTATCATGTTTTTATCTGATGTTAGCTGCTCTGAGCCTGGTTCGCTGGGATACAAATGATTTTATCCTCCTCCTCCTCCTCCTCGTTATTGTTATTATTATTATTATCATCACCATCATTATCATTATATTATCATTATCACTATCACCCTTATCCTCATCCTCCTCATTATCATTATTATTTTTACAATTTTTACATAATTGTAATTATCACGTTTTCATCTATCATCAATCAAACCTTTATTGGCATGTTTTTATCTGAAGTTAGCCACTCTGAGCCTGATTCGCCGGGATACAAATGATTTTATCACCATGATCATGATCATCCTTATCCTCCTCCTTCTCATAATTGTTGTTGCTGTTATCATCAGCATCATCAGCATCATCATTATATTATTATAGTTATCATTATCCTCCTCCTCCTCATTATCATTGTTGTTGATATTGTTATTATTGTTGTTATTATCATTATCATCTGATAATGCTGCCTTCCCTTCAGATTTAAATTTATCCTCAGAATCCCTGCCGAGCAAAAGTCGGGAGAATGTTTTCAGTTTTCCAACACCGCTTAATTGACGATTAAACTGATCTTCGTGTATCATTCATTAACATTTGGCCAGCGGTACAGTGTTAGCAGAATTAGCAACCCCCAGCTTCAAACAACAGCAGAAGGGAGACTCCATTCAATTAATGATAATGGCGAAATAATCACACTGGTCAATATATTTAACAGCAAAGGCATTAGCAAAGTCTCATGTAAGGGGATGGCCTGGTGCAGTAGGTTAATGCACCAGACATTTGTTTCCCGAGGCAGAGGTTCATAAGGCAATACAATATAGATCCTAAATGAAACACGTAGGGATGTAGAAGCTGAATATTTGATCACGTTTCTTAACAAGTCCTCTGTACAAACGGAAGAAATCAAGGAGCCAAAGGCAGAATTGTTTTCTGGATAAGGAGGCTGAAATGCAGAATGTAAGACATAATCACAAGGGGAATAGGGTTGCTAACTTCCGGGTAGTAGCTGGAGATCTCCGGCTATTACAACTGATCTCCAGCTGATAGAGATCAGTTCACCTGGAGAAAGTGGCCGCTTTGGCAATTGGAGTCTATGGCATTGAAGTTCCCCCTCCCTAAACCCCCTCCTCAGGCTCCAGCAGCCTGAGCCCCATGCAAGGCAGGCTGAAGCCTGCTCTTCCTCCATTCCCCCTAGGGTTGCTAGCTCCAGGTTGGGAAATACTTGGTGATTTTGGGGGTGGAATCTGAGGAGGGCAGGGTTTGGAGAGGGGAGGGACTTCAATGCCATAGAACCCAATAGACGAAGCAGCCATTTCCTCCATGGGAACCGATTTCTATTGCCTGGAGATCAGTTGTAATAGCAGGAGATCTCCAGCCACTACCTGGAAGTTGGCAACCCTAATTCCCCCGTTCCATTGGGAACAGGGACAGGAGGCAGGATACTTTTCCAGGGCCTTTTTTTTTTTTTGTATCTCAGTCTGCCCTGGTACCAAGCTCACCTTCTCCTGAAAAGATTACTGGGAAAGGTACCACCTAGGGTTAACATCCAGATGGTGGCTGGAGATCTCCTGCTATTGCAAACGATCTCCAGGCAACAGAGATCAGTTCCCCTGGACAAAATGGCCAGCATAACAGTTGGGGCAACATGCCCAGTATAACCCTGGCAGGCACTGCCAGCATTACAAGACCCTAAGAGGATAGTAGGGTTCCCAACCTCCCGGTGGCTGGAGATCTCCCGCTATTACAAGTTATCGCCAGGAGATAGAAATCAGTTCCCCTGGAGAAAGTGGCTGCTTTGGCAATTGGACTCTGTGGCATTGAAGTCCTTCTCCTCTCCTAACCCTGCCCTCCTCAGACTCCACCCCTAAAATCTCCAGTTATTTCCCAACCCGGAGCTGGCAACCCTAGAGGATGGAGAATAGCTTTTTGTCCCATCATATTGTTCTTTATTGTCTGAACAGATAACAACAGACCTGTTGTCCGTTTTCCAAATTTTCTTTCCAGTTTTTTTTCTCACAAAGAACAAGCTTGATAACTGTGACACCTTCTGATCTTTCAGCGTTTCTGGGTATTTTTTCATTTTGTCTGTTAATTGTATTTTAAAAGATTGTTTCCCTGTATGCAAACCCCCTCCCAAACCAATCTCTTTTCATTTTGCTATCGCTTCAAAAATGTTTTGAATCTTAACATTCAACCGGGGGTGGGGGGTGGGGGAGGTCCCTATTCTGAGCATTTATAAATGGGTAAAAAAAAGAATGTATAGAATTATAAAGAGAGCACCCTAAGAAACAGCAAAGGTGTCAATGAAACAATTTGAAAAGAAGAAATGGACATGGACTCCCACTCAAGGAAAACGATGATAAACAGCATATTTTATTCAGTTTACAAAAAGGAAAGGGGAAAAAAAACCCTCAGACCTTGATGTACTAAATGGCTGCCAAGCGACCAGAACCATTAAAAGTACTTTCAGAGCATAAACAAGGAAACAGTAGAGATGAGGCGGAGGAGCGGTGGAAACCTAGTAGCTCCTCACAAACAACATCGATGGGATCCTCTCCAAATGCATCATGAAAAATGCATTCTCTTTTTTTGGATTGTAGGGGGCAGAATGAGGAGCGGAAATTTCTCCCCGTTTGGCATCCAGCTCGTCACGGGTTCATAACATTAAAAATGCAATGGTAAACATTGTGCGATTCATGGCAGCGGTCCGCGCCTTGCAGGGATTTCCACTGGCATTCTACCGAGTCCTCGTCTACCCCCTCCCCTGCCATCGACTGAGCCTTCGCTAGGCCTGGCGCCATTCCAGGCATGTTGGGAGGCATCCGGCCATTGCTGATAACCATTTGAACATGGGGGAGAGGCCGTGGCTCGGTGGTAGAGCCTCTGCTTGGCATGCAGAAGGTCCCAGGTTCAATCCCCGGCATCTCCAGTTAAAGGGACTAGGCAAGTAGTTGATGTGAAAGACTCCTGCCTGAGAGCCTTGGACAGGGGCCATGGCTCAGTGGTAGAGCATCTGCTAGGCATGCAGAAGGTCCCAGGTTCAATCCCCGGCATCTCCAGTTAAAGGGACTAGGCAAGTAGTTGATGTGAAAGACTCCTGCCTGAGAGCCTTGGACAGGGGCCATGGCTCAGTGGTAGAGCATCTGCTAGGCATGCAGAAGGTCCCAGGTTCAATCCCCGGAATCTCCAGTTAAAGGGACTAGGCAAGTAGGTGATGGGAAAGACCTCAGCCTGCGACCCTGGAGAGCCGCTGCCAGTCAGAGCAGACAATACTGACTTTGATGGACCCAAGGTCTGATTCAGTAGAAGGCAGCTTCCTGTGTTCATGACCCCTGATGGGGTTTTCAAGGCGAGAGACTAACAGAGTTATCCACCAGCCAATCTGCCACAAGAAACCCACAAGAAATCTGCCACAAGAAACACACTCTGTTGAGTTTCAGCTTTTGCCGTAGCAGCTCGTCCACTGGAAGCGGATGATGCAGTGTAACTTCATTTCTCAGTCGTATGTCACAAAGACTGTTTAAGTACCTTTTGCCATCTGTACCTGACACAGCAAGAATAAGCTTCATTCTCCTTGGAGAATTACTTGGAAAATTTTGCTTTACTTGGAGAATTTTCCAAGAAATGCAAAGTATGTATTTAACTCTGTAACAGCTTTGGGAGGTGGGGGGAGAGAACTTTTGAATGAAGCTCACACTGTCAAATGTAGGAAACATTTAAAAAAATAATAGAGTGACAATTCATGGAAAGATGGACACTTGCTTTGAATAATTTAGAGAGCGGATAGTCCCCTGTTCCTGTAAACAGAAGTAGCATGATGAAACAGACTCCCCGAAGGAGCATAAATTGTGTGTGAATGTATGTGTGAATTGTATGTTTGTATATTTTGAAAATTTTAATAAAACATTTATATATATATAAAAGAAGTAGCATGAAGATGTGTATTTCTGGTCACCAATATTTCCCCCTCACACACATCATGACTCATCCTATTGACGTGAGTTATTATTATCATCCCCACATCAAATAGTACATCAAGTTATCATTCCTGCATCAAATAATAAAGTGGGCGATTTGTGTCAATCACGAAAGCGTGAAATCCAGGCCACCCACAGAAAGGGCAGGAGTTTCTATGCACTAGGGAATCTCTCCAAGTAAGCAGAGAAACATCACTTTGTAAAGTTATCTAAAGTTACAAGTAGGGTGGCCAGCACCTGTTTGGGAGGTTCCTGGAGATTTGGGGGTGGAGCCCGGGGGAGGGTAGAGTTTGGGGACAGAAGGGACCACATTAGTGTATAATGCCACAGAGTCCAAACTACAAATCTACCATTTCCTCCAGGAGAAATAATCTCTTTAGGCTGGAGAGTAGTTGTAGTTCTGGGAGATCTCCAGGCCCCACCTGGAGTTTGGCAGCCCTAACTGTAGAACAAGAAGAAGAAGAAGAAGAAGAAGAAGAAGAAGAAGAAGAAGAAGAAGAAGAAGAAGAAGAAGAAGAAGAAGAAGAAGAAGAAGAAGAGTTGGTTTTTAAATGCCGACTTTCTCTACCATTTAAGGGAGATTCAACCCGGCTTACAATCACCTTCCCCTCCCCTCCCCACAACAGACACCCTGTGAGGTAGGTGGGGCTGAGAGAGCTCCAACAGAGGTGTGACTTGCCCAGGGTGGCTTCGTGTGTAGGAGTGGGGAAACCAACCCAGTTCACCAGATTAGCCTCCGCCGCTCGTGGAGGAGTGGGGAATCAAATCCGGTTCTCCAGATCTGAGTCCACCACTCCAAACCACCGCTCTTAACCACTACACCATGCTGTACACCTCGAAGGCGTCTCCTCCGATTACATGTAATGAAAGGGCAATTTGAAAGGCCGTTGGCTTGGTGTCTGAAAGGTAGAGCTGCCAATAGGGTTGCCAGCTCTGGGTTAGGAAATACCTGGATATTTGGGGGGCAGAGCCTGAGGTGAGCGGGGTTTTGGGTGGGGAGGGACTTCAATGCCATAGAGTCCAATTGCCAAAGCAACCATTTGCTCCAGGAGAACTCTATCTCTATTGGCTGGAGATCAGTTGCAATAGTGGGAGATCTCCAGCTAGTACCTGGAGGTACGCCATAGAGTCCACCTTCCAAAGTGGCCATTTTTCTGACCTCCCCAAGCTCCACCCCTATATCTCCAGGAATTTCCAAACCTGGAGCTGACAACCCTACCCCTAGGTTTGCCAGGTCCCTCTTCACAACCTGTGGGAGATTTCTGGGGCAAATCCTGAGGAGGGGAGGGTTTAGGGAGGGGAGGGACTTCAATGCCGTAGAGTTCAATTGCCAAAGTGGCCATTTTCTTCAGGTGAGCTGATCTCTATTGGCTGGAGATCAGCTGTAATAGCAGGAGATCTCCAGCCAGCACCTGGAGGTTGGCAACCCTACCTACCCCACACACCTGCTGGTGGTCGGGAGGGGGGGCTGGCAACCCTAAGTGAACTTCACTGTAGGAATTTGAATGTGGGTCTCCCTGTCCCTTGTCCAGCTCCGCCAGCTACACTGCCTTGCCCTTACGGCCTGTAATTACTTCAGGGATGCAGAGGACCAATGGCAACCGTTGGGCTATATTGGATCGTATTTATTAAAATGCTAAATATTTTATTAGGCCATTTATTAAAAGACTCCAGAAATTTTCCTCCAGACACAGAGGATGCCTTTCGTTAGCAAGGAATAATGAAGGCTATTAAATATTTCTTGCAAGGTTGGATGGATTTCTCTCTACTGTTTTGTCTTCTGTGGACTATCTGTCTCTAGGGTTTGGTCTCCTTGCCTTCAGACTGTTTCTCACAGACTTTCTGTTATTATTTTTGCAGTTGCCCCATAGGGAGTTTGCTCTTGTAGCAGCTTTGTAACTTTTCTGTTCGTCCTTCTCGTCAAAGAAAGCCATGTGCAGAAGAAATCCCTTTATTTTGGAGAGGGGCCATGGCTCAGTGGTAGAGCATCTGCTTAGCATGCGAAAGGTCCCAGGTTCAATCCCTGGCATCTTCAGTTAAAGGGACTAAGCAAGTAGGTGATGTGAAAGACCCCTGCCTGAGACCCTGGAGACCCATTGCCGATCTGAGTAGACAATACTGACTTTGATGGACCAAGGGTCTGATTCAGTATAAGACAGCTTCATGTGTTCATGTGTCTATGAGAAGTGATTAATGTGAGTACTTTTGGCCCGATTCCCATTTTGTCTCTTTGGTTCTTGGGTCAGTTGATGAGGAGCTCCCTTATTTATTTGTATCTTTTAAGGATCTCTACTGTTAGCAAATACAGTATTTTGGATAAATGAACACACATACACACGAAACTACCTTGTATTGAATCCGACTGCTGGTCCAGTATGGTGTAGTCGTTAAGAGTGACAGACTCTCATCTGGACAACCAGGTTTGTTTCCCCACTCCTGCACATGAGCGGTGCAGGCTAATCTGGTGGTTGGTTTCCCCACCCCTACACATGAAGCCAGCTGGGTGTCCTTGGGCTAGTCACAGGTCTCTCAGCCCCACCTACCTCACAGGGTGTCTGTTGTAGGGAGGGGAAAGTAATGTGAGAAGAAGAAGACGAAGACGAAGACGAAGCCGAAGAAGAAGAAGAAGAAGAAGAAGAAGAAGAAGAAGAAGAAGAAGAAGAAGAAGAAGAAGAAGAGTTGGTTTTTATATGCTGCCTTTCTCTACCATTTACGGAAGAATCGAAACAGCTTACAATCACCTTCCCTTCCCCTCCCCACAACAGACACCCTGTGAGGTAGGTGGGGCTGAGAGAGTGTGACTAGCCCAAGGTCACCCAGCTGGCTTTGTGTGGAGGAGCGAGGAAACAAATCCAGTCCACCAGAGCCACCGCCACTCATGTGGAGGAGTGGGGAATCAAACCTGGTTCTCCAGAGTCCACCGCTCCAAACCACAGCTCTTAACCATTACACCATGCTGCCTCTCCAGTTTGTAAGCTGGTTTGATTCTTCCTTAAGTGATAAAGTCGGCATATAAAAACCAACTTTTCTTCTTCTTCTTTGTGGTCTCTCTTCCAAGTACCGACCCTGTTTAGCTGCCTATATCGGGCTCTACCAATCTTCCTTTCCTCCCCTTTGCAAGCCTAAAAGGTAAAGGTCCCTTGTGCAAGCACCAGGTCATTCCTGACCCATGGGGTGACGTCACATCCCGACCTTTTCTAGGCAGACTTTGTTTACGGGGTGGTTTGCCAGTGCCTTCCCCAGTCATCTTCCCTTTACCCCCAGCAAGCTGGGTCCTCATTTTACTGACCTTGGAAGGATGGAAGGCTGAGTCAACCTTGAGCCGGCTACCTGAGACCGACTTCCGTCGGGATCGAACTCAGGTCGTGAGCAGAGCTTGGGACTGCAGTACTGCAGCTGACCACACTGCACCACAGGGCTCTTGTTGCAAGCCTAGTCAGGTTGTAAAGAAAAAAATGCAGAAGATGCTGGCGTCTGTCCCTCCTTCACCATACGAATGCAGGGAGACGGGCTTAGTCCTCGTACAGGATCAGGCCGACAGCTTTACATGACATTAATTGCCCTAGCTATCAACACCTCAGAATTGAAACAATAGCGCCTATTGCTCGGCTTCACCGCCGTCACCAAAAGAGAGAAAATGAAGATATTCTATCTCCATCAGCGCGCGCCATAGTGTCAAACGCCATTCATTTCACTGTTCGTTTTAATTATCTGGTATCATTCAACTGCGTTCGCCAAAATGAAGACATAATCTGTGGGGGGGGGCGGTGGACGAAGAACAAGCTGCGAAGCTGTACTCGCTTGTCTAACTTAACGAAGCGCGCGCAAGGTCTTCAGCTCGCAAATCATCTTTCTTGTCCCTCTCTGCCCCAGGAATGGGAAGGAGTAATGCTGATGGATGCCCCTTCCTCAGAGCTGGAAGCTTTTCACGTCCAGTCCTCCGATGGCCACGGAGAAGTGATCAATACAGCTCTCCGTACTACTAGTACTAATTCAATTAATCCTTAGGAAGCGCCTGTCAGCTGTGAAAACAATAAGTGTCCAGATTTGCGCAGTTTGATCAACTGTAACCTTTCATCGCCCCTAACAAGAGAAGTAAGGAGGGTTGCTGGATCCCTCTTCGACCGCCGGCAGGAGGTTTTGGGGGTGGAGCCTGAGGAGGGTGGGGTTTGGAGAGGGGGGGGACTTCAGTGCCATAGAGTCCAATTGCCAAAGTGACCATTTTCTCCAGGTGAACTAATCTCTATCGCCAGGAGATCAGTTATAGTGGGAGATCTGTATACCTTTGGCAGATCATAAGAGGAAGGGCATCTTGGGCATCTTCTGGGCATGGAGCAGGGGTCACTGGGGGTGTGTGGGGGAGGTAGTTGTGAAATTCCTGAAGTACAGGGGGACGGACTAGATGACCCTGGTGGTCCCTTCCAACTCTACGATTTCTATGATTCTGTGATTCTATACCTGGAGGTTGGCAACTCTAGAAGTAAGGCCCATCTCATGTTGGACTTACCATTGTAGCCATTATAGCCATTCAGAGAAATTGGGTAGGGGAGAGAAGAAGAAGAAGAGTTGGTTTATATATGCTGACTTTCTCTGCCACTTAAGGGAGAATCAAACCGGCTTACAATCGCCTTCCCTTCCCCTCCCCACAACAAACACTCTGTGAGGTAGGTGGTGCTGAGAAAGCTCTAAGAGAACTGTGACTAGCCCAAGGTCACCCAGCTGGCTTCGTGTGTAGGAGTGGGGAAACAAATCCAGTTCACCAGATTAGCCTCAGCTGCTCATGTGGAGGAGCGGGGAATAAAACCCGGTGATCCAGATTAGAGTCGGCCGCTCCAAACTACCGCTCTTAACCACTACACCACGCTGGCTCCAGGTGAACTGAGAGAACTATTATTCTTACATTTCATGTGTGGGAACTTACAGGCTTGTTTTAAAATATAGACTGCTTTTCGGGTTGCCAGCTGCACATTGGGAAATGTTTGGAGAGTTGGGGGCAGAGCCTTGGAGTGGCAGGGTTTGGGGAGGGGAAAGACCTCAGCCATAGAGTCCACCCTACAAAGCAGCCATTTTCTCGAGGGGGACTGATTTCTTTAATCTGGAGATCAGTTGTAATTCCAGGAGACGTAGGGTTGCCAGCCAGTTGGGGTGGTGGTGGTGGAGATCTTCCAGAATTACAATTGATCTCCAGACTACAGACTGGCAGCTTTGGAAGGTGGACTCTGTACAAGAACCAATGGACTCTGTGGCATTCTACACTTCTGAGGTTCCTCCCATCTTCCCCAGGATACACCCCAAATGTCCAGGAATTTCACAGCCCTCAGTTGGCAACTCTAGGGAGATCTCCAGGCCCCACCTTAGGGTTGCCAGGTCCCTCTTTGCCACCGACGGGAGGTTTTTGGGGCAGAGCCTGAGGAGGGAGGAGTTTGGGGAGGGGAGGGTCTTCAATGCCATATAGTCCAATTGCCAAAGTGGCCCTTTTCTCCAGGGGAACTGATCTCTAGCAGCTGGAGATCCATGGTAATAGCAGGAGATCTCCAGCTAGTACCTGGCGGTTGGCAACCCTACCCCACCTGGAGGTTGGCAACCCTAATTGCTTTAGAACAGGAGTGTCAAACTCATTTGCTACAAGGGCTGGACATGATCTAAATGTCACTTGGTCGGGCTGGGCCATGCCTCGCCAGCCCAGGTCGGGCGTGGGGTTGTGTTGCTGCCTCGGCTGGTTTGCGAGCCAGATAAGAGCTCTCAAGGGGTTGGATTTTGCCCACGGGCCTCATTGTTGACACCCTTGCTTTAGAGTCCAACTCTGCAAAAAATAAAAATAAAAAATAGCATGCAAACATATGCTCACGCTCTAACCACGAGTCTATTTTAAGAACAGGAATGGATTAATTCTACTTTCAGATTATTTAATTTACCTCTGGGTTGAATGGCAATATTAGGGATTTGTTGCCCCGTTAAACAATTTACTGAGATAAACCTCGTCAAGCTTTTGATAGCCTGATATCCGTTCATTGCAAGGCCCTGCTAAGACCTGGCTGGCATGCTCCGTGCCTCCACACCTTCATCCATATTTAAACAGATTTCCATTCTCTCTGTTGCTGAATGGAGCGAAGGCCCTCGAGTGCTGAACTTCATTTAAAAACATTTACTGAAAGTATTAATGAACTTATGAAGACAGTATCTGACTAAGGATGGAGGTAGGGGTGCCAACCTCCGGGTACTAGCTGGATATCTCCTGCTATTACAACTGATCTCCAGCTGATACACACATGAAGCTGCCTTCTACCAAATCAGACCCCTGGTCCATCAAAGTCAATATTGTCTACTCAGACCAGCAGCGGCTCCCCAGGGTCTCAGGCAGAAGTCTTTTTCATCACCTACTTGCCAAGTCCCTTTAACTGGAGATGCCGGGGATTGAACTTGGTACCTTCTGCATGCCAAGCAGATCTCTACCACTGAGCCACGGCCCCTTCCCATGGGTCCGATAGAGATCATTTCCCCTGGAGAAAATGTCCATTTTCTGAGCTGGCCACTTTAGATGTTGAGAGCACATTCTGTGTAAAATATTATGATGCTTTGAAATAGGGATGCCATGAATTTCTCAGTGTACAAAGCCCCATTGTGGAGGGGCCGTGGCTTAGTGGTGGAGCAAGTGCTTGGCATGCAGAAGGTCCCAAGTTCAGTCCCTGGCATCTCCAGTTAAAAACAAACAAACACCCTGAGACCCTTGAGAGCTGCTGCCAGTTGGAGTAGACAATACTAACTTTGCTGGAACAACGGTCTGGTTCAATATAAGGCAGCTTCATGTGTTCATGTGTAAGGTTGCCAGCTCCGGGTTGGGATATGCCAGGAGATTTCAGGGCCTGAGGAGGGTGGGGTTTGGAGTGGGGAGGGACTTCAATGCCATAAGAGTCCAATTTCTAAAACAGCCATTTTCTTCAGGGGAACTGATAGCCTGGAGATCAGTTGTAATAGCAGTTGTAATAGATCAGTTGTAACATGTTCTTATGAGATCTCCAGCCACCACCTGGAGGTTGGCAACCCTATTTCTGTGTCATCTGAACACCCCATCATCAGCTCATGTTCAGAGGTGAGTTGATACCAGATCAGTTCTGCTCCGCACTGATTAAATCTTGCAGCCGTTCTTTCATTGCAAACTTTGGGTGGGAAATCCGAAGCCGTCTCTCATCTGATTGCAGGGAGTCATCTTTTGATCTACCCCCGGAAAGTTGACTTTTCCCCAAAATTATCTAATTTGACTAAGTTTTTGATTCCCTGGTATCTCTCCCACGAGCCGTGCAGGCCTGCTTCCGGTATTTCCCTTCGAGCCCGCTGCTCTCACGCTGAGCGAGAGAATCACCACTGCGAAGATAATTATTTGCAGTGCACTTTGTCTGGATTGCACCCTGGGAGGCTGGAACAATTGTCGAGGCTCCGTTTCAGTTTCCAAAGCTCAGTTGTAGAAGAAGAGAGCCTGTGATCAGCTTCATTATCAGTTGCCACATATGGAGTTCTAAAGAGAATATCTCTGCCTCCTCTGCTGTTTTCAGGATTTCCTGGGGGCAAAAAAGCCCACAGCTTATCGAGATTTTTTTTTTTTAACTCATTTCTTGTTAGGGTTGCCAGATATGGGTTGAGAAATTCCTGGAGATTTTGGGGGTGGAGTAGGGTTGCCAACCCTAGGTTTGTAAATACCTGGATATTTGAGGATGGAGCCTGGGAGAGAAGCAGAAGCAGAAGAAGAAGAAGCAGCAGAAGAAGAGTTGGTTTCTATATGCTGACTTTCTCTACCACTTAAGGAAGAACAAAACCGGCTTACAATCCCCCTCCCTCCCCCTCCCCACAACAGACACCCTGTGAGGTACTGTAGGTGGGGCTGAGAGAGCTCGAAGAGAGCTGTGATTAGCCCAAGGTCACCCAGCTGGCCTCGTGTGGGGGAGTGGGAAAACCAACCTGGTTCACCAGATTAGCATCCGCCGCTCATATAGAGGAGTGGGGAATCAAACCCGGTTCACCGTTCCACTGCTCCAAACCACCACTCTTAACCACTACACCACGTTGGTAGTATAGAGAACCACTACCAGTAGGGTTGCCAACCTCCGAGTAGTGGCTCAAGATCTCTGTCTGTTGTGGGGCGGGGAAGAGAAGGTGATTGTAAGCTTGTTTGATTCTTCCTTAAGTGGTCGAGAAAGTCGGCATATAAAAACCAACTTCTTCTTCTTCTTCTTCCTCTTCCATCTCAGGCACAGGAGGAGCTGTTGGAGGTGCCAGGTATTGAACCAGGGACCTTCTGCGCTCAAAGCAGATGTTCTGCGACTGAGCACTGGCCCCTCACTTCTCCGAAACTGAGGCCGCGGGTTTCTATCTATTCTAGGATCGTTGTTGTCTAGCTCCAGATGGCAATGTGGGACCATGGCGCAGCGTGGAATGGCATGGAGTCAGCTGTCTCCTCATAATGAAAGTCCTCCCGCACGGGATATATTTAGATTTCCAGCCCTCGCAGTGCTGGTTGCAAACTCACTTCCAGGCCATAATAATAAAGAAAAGTCATTTTTGATTTTTAATTACATTATGATTGCATTACGTTGGGGAGCACACATATTGTTTGCATATCATGGCCTATTTCAAGTCACACTTGAAATCGCTTCAATTTCCTTCCGTCTTTAGCGGTATGCATTTAGAACCCCCATATTTGGGGGGGGGGGATTGATCCTGGCAGGGACTTCTAGCAAAGCAATGCAACTACCAGCCATCTGTCAATTCAACTAACAGTAGGTTACAATTTATATATAACTGGCTGACGGTTAGCAGATTGACTAGATGCATCCAGAAATGAAGAAGAAGAGTGGGTTTTTACACTCCGCTTTTCTCTACCTTTAAGGAGTCTCAACAGGGCTTACAATTGCCTTCCTTTCCTCTGCCCACAACAGGCACCTCGTGAGGTAGATGGGGCTGAGAGAGCTCTAAGAGAGCAGTCATTAGCCCAAGGTCACCCTGCTGGCTTCATGTGTCAGAGTGGGGAAACCAAACCCGGTTCTCCAGATTAGTCTGCCACTTCTGACTCTCTCTTGCCTTGAAAACCTGATGGACCCATGAATGAGCTGCCCACCACCACCATTAGCCCTTTCCCAGTGCCATTTTACCAATCTCAATCCCCCTTCCCAGCTGCTCTTTACACTGTGGGGGGGGGGAAACCAGACAAGCATCATATGTTCTTCCTATAAGGCAAATAGGGACGTTAGGAGTTAAAGATTCTCTGACAGCATCTAGGCTCCAATCCAAATAAATAATCCTTCCAGCTGCTGGTCTGGCACGCTTGAGCTGGAATATGAGGAGAACTCATATGAGTCCAGGCCAGCTCCAAAACTGAGATATTTTGTTGAAGAAGAAGAAGAATAACAACAACAAGAAGAACAACAAGAACAAGAAGAGTTGGTTTTTATATGCTGACTTTCTTTACCACTTAAGGAAGAATCAAACTGGTTTACAATCCCTTCCCCTCCCCACAACAGACACCCTGTGAGGTAGATGGGGCTGAGAGGGCTCTAAGAGAGCTGTGACTAGCCCAAGGTCACCCAGCTGGCTTCGTGTGTAGCAGTGGTGAAACCAACCTGGTTCACCAGATTAGCCTCCAGAGCTCATTTGGAGGAGTGGGGAATCAAATCTGGTTCTCCAGACCAGAGTCCACCACTCCAAGCCACCGCTCTTAACCACTATACCATGCTGGCTCTCATATAAAAAAACATTATGCCATTGTCTTTGCAAACAATAATTCATGCATGCCAATTGGCCACAAATTGTGGATTTTTCACAGTCCCAGACATAGCAGATAGGCTACATTTGGCTCGATGAGTCAGAAGCTGAGCAGAAGTGCTCTAAGCCCACCTTCGCAGCATCCCTGATAGAATTGGCAAGAAGGGATGAATGTAATCTACCCAGCATGGTTACCCAGGAAGAGAGACTCCGTTCAATTTAACTGAGGGGTTCCAGGCCAAACGCGGAAGCAAATGGTTGCATGATTACGGTTCCACTTAACAGCTGAGAATCGGTTAACACAAACCCAGAAGTCATCCCATCTGAGAAGATGTTTGAAACAGGGTAATTTCTATGATCATGGCGGGATTTGGTACACTTAGAGGGGGGAAGGATGTCTCAGGTTTAACTAAATATACTCCCAAATACATCTCAGCGTTTCGGGCTTGTTTTTCCCCGCATACAGTAGGATTTCTCCCATCCCTTGAAATAAAATTTAGTGGGTGGTTAATTCCTTCATTCCGTTTGCTTTCTTTCTCTCCAATGCCTACTGCTGTTAAACTCCGTATTCCATCTCTAGTAATTATATGGTAGCTTGATCTTACTGTGCGACGTTAGTATTGATAATTATGCAGATGTGAGATGTATATCCGACTATCCATATTCAAGATGGGTCTTGTGAATAAAAACACAACACAATGCAAAATAAAATCCTAAATCCTTTCCTTTCAAAAGCCTGCTGGTTTTTCACTGAAGGATGTATGGGCTCGGTAGAAACAATATTATTTTTTTGTTTTCTTGAGGATATCCATTTGTACATTGTACTTTCATGTCTACTGAATCATGTTTTGTTTCTAATCTTTTTTGTTGTTGTTAAAAAAAGAGACTGGCAGGGCATGAAATCCTAAACAGAGTTTAGCCTATTTTTTTCTTAGGGTTACCAGCCTCCAGGTACTAGCTGGAGATCTCCTGCTATTACAATTGATATCCAGCCGATAGAGATCAATTCACCTGGAGAAAATGGCCGCTTTGACAATTGGACTCTACGGCATTGAAGTCCCTCCCCTCCCCAAACCCCGCCCTCCTCAGGCTCTGCCCCAAAAACCTCCCGCTGGTGGCCAAGAGGGACCTGGCAACCCTATTTTGTCTAAGCCTATTGACTTCAATGAAATTAGACAAGGAGGCGGAGGAGGAAGAGCAGGAGGAGGCGGAGGAAGAAGAAGAAGAGTTGGTTTTTATATGCCAACTTTCTTTACCACTTAAGGCAGAATCAAACCAGCTTACAATCACCTTCCCTTCCCCTCCCCACAACAGACATCCTGTGAGGTAGGGGGGGCTGAGAGAGTGTGACTAGTCCAAGGTCACCCAGCTGGCTTTGTGTGTAGGAGTGGGGAAACAAATCCAGTTCACCAGATTAGCCTCCGCCACTCATGAGGAGGAGTGGGGAATTAAACCCAGTTCTCCAGATCAGAGTGCACCAACCACCGCTCCAAACCACCGCTCTTAACCACTAGACCACCTGCTGCTGACCAATCAGTGAAGCCCATATTGTGCAAAAGGTTTACTTTCGTTAAAGGGTGTCTTCCTCTTCAGATTTTTTTTCCTTTCCTTCCTTTAGAAAGAAAACCAAATTGCACGCAATGCTTGAAAGGCTTTTGAGCAGTTCGGAGCTGGACTCGCACAGGGCCAGCTTCAAAGGGACACGGAGAAGCGCTCCACAAGCCTCAAAAAGCAGTTGCGTGTAGCTCCCAAATGATAACCTCCGCTAAAACACTGGTCCATCTGGCCTCAGCCATTCGCCAAGACGGCTTTTATGGCTGCGGACGGCGCACCGGCCTTTTTTTGTGCAGCCGAAGCAGGTGCCGTTAAGGATCCCCGGCAACCAATTCCTGTGTGGGTGAAATAGAATCCTTCCCTGCTGAGAACCTCAGAGAAAACACTCTGGCTGGTCTGAGCCAAGGAAGGGAGAAACGAGAGAGAGAGAGAGAAAGACAAAGTCAAAAGACTGGAGCACCCCATAAACTCTTTCTGTTGGCTTTCATACTTGCTGACTCTGGTCCCATTTCAAAGGCAGCCGCATCAGATGGATGGCTCGGAGCGGATCTGCTGATTTGTCTGCTTTTTGAATTGCAGTTTGTAGCTTTGATGTGCAGAACACAGGAAGAAAAAGAAGAAACGCTCCCTTTCGGGCAGCTAAATGAGTTAGCGTTCAAGGCAGCTCGGAAAACAATGATTGGGGGGAGATGCAAGCAAGGAAGCTGCGCATGATTCCTTTCTTTTCTTTTTTGAAAGATGTGGCAGGAAGGTTCATTTCCAATTTGTCCACTCTGCTGTCACAAGCTGGAAAAGCCCTGTTTCGATTTTGTTTCTTCGGTGCGCAAATCAAATCCGTGATTCTCGGTTTTCACGCCGTTTTCTGTTTCTTCGCCCAGATTTCGCCCCCTCAAAATAAATGCATTTTTTCCAGTGTGCTTTCTACATTAATGCATCCAAGTTCTACATTGCTCTATGTATAACTAGAAATTATGTGCATTTCCCAAGACAGCATAGTGTGTTTGGTGTCAGACTAGGATCGGGAAGACCCAGGTTCCAGTCTCGACTCTGCCATGGAAGCTTGCTAGGTGGCCTTGGGGCAATCAGTCACTTTTACCCTAATCCTCTTCGCAGGGTTGTCATGAGGACTGGTGAAAGGTAAAGGTCCCCTGTGCAAGCACCAGGTCATTCCTGACCCATGGGGTGATGTCACATCCCAACGTTTCCTAGGCAGACTTTTGTTTACGGGGTGGTTTGCCAGTGCCTTCCCCAGTCATCTTCCCTTTACCCCCAGCAAGCTGGGTACTCATTTGACCGACCTCGGAAGGATGGAAGGCTGAGTCGACCTTGAGCTGGCTACCTGAAACCAACTTCCATTGGGATCGAACATGAGG
This sequence comes from Euleptes europaea, assembly GCF_029931775.1. Lineage (NCBI taxonomy): Eukaryota > Metazoa > Chordata > Lepidosauria > Squamata > Sphaerodactylidae > Euleptes > Euleptes europaea. Next base: position 56,149,881 of record NC_079326.1, read on the forward strand.
ACTGCACCCTAGGATAATTAGGTGGATAGGGAACTGGTTGCAGACCCACACTCAAAGAGTAGTTGTCAAAGACATTTCATCTGAATGGAGAGAGGTGTTCAGTGGGGTGCCACAGGGTTCGATTCTGGGCCTGGCACTTTTCAATTTTTTTATAAATGATCTGGATGAGGGTATGGAGGGACTACTCATTAAATTGGCAGGTGACACCAAATTGGGAGGAGCGACGAACACACCAGAAGATAGAGATAGAATTCAACGAGATCGGAGCACACTGGGAAAGTGGGCAGATGTGAACAAGATGCAATGCAACATGGATAAGTGCTGAGTTCTACATCTGGGTAACAGAACTGAGGGACACGCATACTGTATGGGGGATACACTTCTGGACAGCAGTGTGTGTGAACAAGATCTTGGGGTATGGGTGGACCGTAAGTTAAATATGAGCAGCCAGTGTGATGCAGCGACAAACAGCTAATGTGATCTTGGAGTCCATCAGCAGAGGCATAACATCCATGTTACAAAATGTCATAGTTCTGCTGTACACTGCATTGGTGAGGCCACACCTGGAGCATTGTGTGCATTTCTAGAAGCCTCACTTCAAAAAAAATATTACAATCAATGACTTAGAATCATAGAATCATAGAGTTGGAAGGGACCACCAGGGTCATCTAGTCCAACCTCTTGCACAATGCAGGAAATTCACAACTACCTCTCCCCCCACACCCCCAGTGACCCCTACTCCATGCCCAGAATATGGCCAAGATGCCCCCCCTCTCATGACTTGCCTAAGGTCATAGAATCAGCATTGCTAAAGGTGGCCATCTAACCTCTTCTGAAAAACCTCCAGGGAAGGAGAGCTCACCACCTCCTGAGGAAGCCTGTTCCACTGAGTAACCACTCTAACGGTTAGAAAATTCTTCTTAATGTCTAGACGGGAACTCTTTGAATTTAATTTCAGCCCGCTGGTTCTGGTCCGACCTTCTGGGGCAACAGAAAACAACTCTTCACCCTCCTCTCTATGACAGCCCTTCAAGTCCTTGAAGATGGTTATCATATCCCCTCTCAGTCGTCTCCTCTTCAGGCTAAACATACCCAACTCATTCACCCTTTCCTCATATGACTTGGTCTGCAGATCCCTCACCATCTTTGTTGCCCTCCTCTTACACAAAACGAATGTTACATTATTTTTTAAAAAAAGAAAATTGTCATTTAAACAATGCCACAAGAGAAACCTGCTGCAATATGGAACCTACCCACCCGTCTGCGCAACCATTTTCTTTTAATTCTGTAATGCTGAGCCAGGCAAATTTAATAAACTCGTCCATTTTCTCCGGATTGCCATTTCTACACAGCTTGGGTAACCGTCGTGCTGGGTGCCTTAAGGCACTTCAGTTCTTCCCAATGTTCACCTTGGCTCGCTTTTTCTCCCTTTAAACCACTTTAAAAATATATATTAAATATCAGACAAAAAGCCAGACTTTCTACGGTAGAAAAGCAAAGCAGTGATGTTTGAAAATCCAGGTTTATTGTCTTTGCAAAGGGATAGAGCACTTTTTTTCTGGCTCAGACTCTAACAGAGTGGCTTCCTGCCATCTCTGCTTAGAGCTTCCAAATCTAAGAAGAACCACTAAAAGGGAAAACATCAGGAACCTTATTTTGCTTCCCCATTACTTTGAGGTTTTCGTCTCACTGTGGTCCAGGGATCTCCTGAAATGGAGAGTAGATTCTGGTGCCCTGTGAGCCAGCAGAAATGAGACTGCTAGCTAGGTCAGCCTGTTTCTACCTCTGTATTTATGGACAGGTGTACATTTCATAGTTTGGGTTATGTGCATTAAGTGCCATCAAGTCACTTCTGACTTATAGCGACCCTATGAACTCATAACATCTAAAACATTCTATTGTTAACAGCCTGGCTCAGGTCTTGCAAACGGAGGGCCACGGCTTCCTTTAGAGAGTCATAGAATCATGGAATCAAGGAAGGGACCACCAGGGTCATCTAGTCCAACCCCCTGCACAACGCAAGAAACTCACAACTACTGATCTATCTCATGTTGGGTCTTCCTCTTTTCCTGCTGCTTTCAACTTTTCCCAGCATTATTGTCTTTTCCAGTGACTGTTGTCTTCTCATGATGTGACCAAAGTACTATAACTTGGTCATTTTAGCTTCTAGCGAGCTGAGGCTCAATTTGATCTGGAACCCATTTCCATAGTTTCATAGTTTAGCTCTCCATTTTTATTGTGCCTAGTCAGACCCAAAATCTGGCCCCAGATAGCACAGTTACTCAGCTTAACTACTAAAAGAAATGGATCTCTTCCTCTAGTGTTCTGCCATTTACATTTTGCCCTTGTGATTAATGCTTCCATCTTCTGGGCATGGAGTAGGAGTCACTGGGGAAGTGGGGGGGAGGTAGTTGGGAATTTCCTGCATTGTGCAGGGAGTTGGACTAGATGGCCCTGGTGGTCCCTTCCAACTCTATGATTCTATGATTCCATTGCACAAGTCAGAGCAATCTGCAATACAAACCAATGACAAAACCATATTGACAGGGAAGTTTCTATCATCTCATCCTATCCAACTTTGAATGAAGGTAGGAATGCCAGGTCCCCCCTCTCCTCTAGTGGGAGATTTTTGGGGCGGGGATCACACGCGAATGGCTATAAGTGCGGCGATTAGAATATAAGAACATAAGAAAGGCCCTGCTGGATCAGGCCAAGGTTAATCAAGTCCAGCAGTCTGTACACACAGTGGCCCAACAAGCTGCCTCTAGGAAGCCCACAAGCAAGACTACTGCAGCAGCATTATCCTGCCTGTGTTCCACAGCACCTAATATGCTAATGTGGGCCAGTCACAGTTCTCTCTGATCCTGGAGAGAATAGGTGTGCATCATGACTAGGATCCCTTTTTACTAGTAGCCATGAATACTCTTCTCTTCCATGAACATGCCCATTCACCTCTTAAAGCCTTCCAAGTTGGCAGCCATCACCACATCCTGGGGCAGGGAGTTCCACAATTTAACTATGCGTTGTGTGATGATTCCGTCAGTTCCGGTTTACTTCCAGAAGTGCCATGGCACAATGGGACGATTTACCACTCAAAACCCCATTTGAGTGGTCAATCAAATCATCCCGTCGCTTCTGGAACACATGAACACATGAAGCTGCCTTCTACTGAATCAGGCCCTTGGTCCATCAAAGTCAGTATTGTCTACACAGACTGGCAGTGGATCTCCAGGGTCTCAGGTAGAGGTCTTTCACATTACCTACTTGCCTCGTCCCTTTAACTGGAGATGCCGGGGATTGAACCTGGGACCTTCTGTGTGCCAACCAGATGCTCTACCACAGCTCCTCCCCAACAGTGATGGGATTGCGTTTCTCACGGCCACCTGCACACATGATCCTTGCTTTCAGCCGGCGGATGGATTGGCGGGCAATTGCCTGCCATTCCAAGCCACCTGGCAACCCTAAACGAAGGGTTTCACCTTGGTTCCAGCAGTAACACAGAATTAAAAAAAAGACTGCCATTTCTGTCTATGCTTGGTTTATACATATATATATATATACATATATATATATATATATATATATATATATATATATATATATATATATATATATATATATATATACCACAGAGGAGTGGCAGAAGGAAGATCCGTAAAACAAAGCGATGCCTTGTGACCGTGAATGAATACGGCTGGATTAGTATTTGAATGCTTCATGTTTAGGGAACGGCTTGCTAAGTATCGAAGTCTAATTGACTTTTGCAAGTCAGTTCAGACTGGATTGTGCCTTGACTCTCGTCAATGCGACATGGTTGACTAGCTTATTGAGTCCGGAGAAAGCAAGTCACTCACATTCTGGGCAGAGATTACATTTTTCAAGTACTAGGAAAACTGCTGGGGGAAACAAAATATCCATCAAACGATGCCTGGCAGGGAAAGGATTTATATACATGAGGCTAGAAATAGCCGCCAAGGCGCTCATTTTTATTTCTACCGCTAAGTCAGGCAGGGAGGGTCGTTTAAAAAAAGGAAATGTGTACATGCATGGAGATCTATAGTTCTGGCTTCCGGTTCGTGATACGATTATGCAACACGTTGATGCAAAACTTCATACAGACCCCAATCTATTATTGTATTCCACCCAACTATTCCTGTTAGGAATGTCCTCCTCTTGCACGATTCGGCTGACATTTCCAGAGACGGTGCCAACAGTTCACAACAACTTACACAACTTTAGTGCATTGTGCAGGGGGTTGGACTAGATGACCCTGGTGGTCCCTTCCAACTCTATGATTCTATGCATAGGGTTGCCAACCTCCAGGTGGCGGCTGGCGAGCTCCAGCTTTTACTACTGATCTCCAGGCGACAGAGATCCGTTCGCTTAGAGGGGGCTATGGCATTGTAACCCATTGAAGTCCCTCCCCTCCTCAAACCCTGCCCTCCTTAGACTGTACACCCAAAATCTCCAGGTATTTCTCAACCCAAAGCTGGCAACCCTTTTAGTGCTCAAGGCACCATCTTGGATCTGCTTTGTAAATTATTCACGGCAGGTCTGTTTCAGCGGGACTTTACCAGTTGACCTGCCAATAGGATCTGCCAACTTGGAATGGCCGCTTTGGCAATTGGACTCTATGGCATTGAAGTCCCTCCCCTCCCCCAACCCTCCCCTCCTCAGGCTCCACCCCAAAAATCTCCCGCCAGTGGCATAGTGGGACCTGGCAACCCTAGACACCAAGCCATCTTCCCTCTCAAATACATATGTACATAGAAGAAGAAGAGGCAGAAGAGTTGGTTTTTATATTTTGACTTTCTCTACCACTTAAAGCAGAATTAATCCAGTTTACAATCACCTTCCCCTCCCCACAACAGACACCCTGTGAGGTAGGTGAGGCTGAGAAAACATGACTAGCCCAAGGTCACCCAGCTGGCTTCGTGTGTAGGAGTGGGGAAACAAATCCAGTTCACCAGATTAGCCTCCGCCGCTCATGTGGAGGAGCGGGGAATCAAACCCGGTTCTCCAGATCAGACTCCTCCACTCCAAAGTACCGCTCTTAACCACTACACCGCGCTGGCTCTCATAAATAGGTCTGGGTTAAAGGTTTCTAATGACATTTCCCTTTGGTCCTCTTTCTGTTACAAAGATCACATTGTTAAGGCCTTCATTTTGATCTCTTTAAATCTTTATCTTGTGATATTTAAATATGTTTATATTTGGCGCAATTCAAACTGTATTTTTTTTTTTTAATCACAGCCTCTTGCTTCCTTGAGTATGGGACAATTTCCATATATTGCATTCAAAAAGGAGAAGCTGTTCTTCACACCAAGCATCATCAATCAGAGTGGTTCTAGAGCCCGCGGCCTTGTTACTCATCGGATCCCCATTTTTCGGTCCTTTCTTTCCCAACAAACTCAGGACTCTGTGTGGGGATTCTGCCCCGCCTGCAACTGCCGAATTCCCCAGGCTTGGCGATGCCTGCCAAAGAAGACGATCGACATCAGAGAGGCCTTTATCTTTTCATGAATTACATCTTTGATATGTATTATTAAGGCCTGTGACAAGCCTAACTGCGGCTCAGTCATGCATATAAAACACATGCCATCAGTCACTGAAAAGTGGGCCAGAGGGTATTTAAGGCTGAGTGGGTGGGTAACTTATTTGTAACAGTAATGTGACAACTCCTTTAATCTCGCAAGCAAAGCCAGTAAATGTTTTCCCACAGCTAATGAAGTATTTCATCCATTCCCCGAAAGGGAGAGCTTTTGACACATTACTTCTTTGTCAGAATTAGCCTGCATTTCTTTCTAGGTTTTGCAAGACATGATGTATGAAAGCCTAAAACAATTCTTGGACTCCCCAGGATATGTTCCTTTGGTTTGGGATTTATTCTCATATTATCTCTCTCTCTCTCTCTCTTTATTTTGCTGGGTGTTATTCAGCCAGTTTGCCTGATCTGGCTCATGAAGGCTAGCCCAATTTCATCCAATCTCGGAAGCTAAGCTGTGAGGGTTCCCAACCCCCCTGTGCAAACTCCATAAAATCACTTGCTCAGACGGTCATGCAGAAACAAGGAACTTTATTGGAAGCTTCAGGTTAGTATAGGCCCTACAATGGCAAAGTTGCAAGTGCTAGCAATTTCACAAAGACAGAATTATAACCCCTACAGGGAAGCAGATGTCAAATACATGTTATGGGAATCTACGAGATAATTGTGCATGGTACAGGAACATCAAAGATCTCAGGAAGCTCGTTATTGCTATCTACACACCAAGGCCATGGCTGGTGGGAGGGAGTCGGAGAGAGCAAGGGAGGTGGATGGTGGGAAGAGACATTCCAACCTGGGGCCTGCTGGACGCAGCGCCTGAACCAAAGAAAGGCAAAAGGCCTGGACTGCTTTTATGAGCCCAGGGGGGGAGCACACAAAGCAAAAGCTTACAGACCCTTACATAAGCATGAAAAAAGGGAGCCTCCATGTACAGAGGTTGTCTCCCTCTGGATTCAAGTGCTAGGAGGCAACATCAGGGGAAAGCCCTATGGCCTGTTTGCTTGTCCTCCAGAACAGCTGGTTGGCCACTGTGTGAAGAAGGATGCTTGATTAGAGGGAGGGGCTGTAGCTCAGTGGTAGAGCATCTGCTGGGCATGCAGAAGGTCCCAGGTTCAATCCCCGGCATCTCCAGTTAAAGGGACTAGGCAAAGAGGTGATGTAAAAGACCTCTGCCTGAGGCCCTAGAGAGCCGCTGCCGGTCTGAGCTGACAATACTGACTTTGATGGACCAAGGGTCTGATTCAGTAGAAGGCAGCTTCATGTGTTCATATGTTCAAACTTTTGATGGGCTTTCCAAGGGAGTCCCCAAAGTATCCAACAAAACTGCATTGATGCAGGCAAGAATGGCAGAGTAATATTGGGTGGGACTAACCTTGACATTGTCCCATGACACAGCAACATCACTTCTTGCTGCATAACCAAAACTGACATCACTACATTGTTGGACACTCTCAGGTTCAATCAAAACTATGTTTGGTTTTTTTTTCAAGCTTCTTGTAAATCCTAGAGTGCCCCACAATTTGGTGATATCACTACCAGTTACACAGCTGGATGTGATGTCAGAGAATCACAGTGGTGATGGCTGCCATCTTGGAAGGCTTTAAGAAGGGAGTGGGCATGTTCATGGAGGAGAGGTCTATCTGTGGCTACTAGTCAAAATGGAAAGTAGTTATGATGCATACCTATTCTCTCCAGGATCAGAGGATCCTATTATATTAGGTGCTTTGGATCACAGGCAGGATGGTGCTGCTGCAGTCGTCTTGCTTGGGGGCTTCCTAGAGGCACTTGGTTGGCCACTGTGTGAACAGACTGCTGGACTTGTTGGGCCTTGGTCTGATCCAGCACCGCTTTTTTAAGTTCTTACATTTGACACGAAAAAAATGAACGAATAAATAAATGAAGAGACACAAACAAGCTTGAAGTGTTTTGAAATGTCTCAGTCCAAAACACAAATTTGCGATCAAAAATTCCCTTTAAAATGTGATGTACAAATAGTTGTTTTAACCCTCCTGTCTTTGAAGGCAAGAGGATCTGAATCCTATTACATTGTTTATCAGAAGTCACATACTATTGATTGCATCAACTTAACACTCTGGAATCTGCTTTGGCTCTCAATGAGGAAGGTGAACGAGAAATAAATTAATTAGAATAATAGACTCAAAGAGTTGGAAAAGGCCATACAGGCCACTTAGTCCAACCCCCTGCTCAATGCAGGATCAGTCTAGAGCATCCCTGACAAGTATTTGTCCAGCTTCTGCTTAAAGACTGCAAGTGAGGGGGAGCTCACCACCTCCCTAGGTAGCTGATTCCGCTGTCAAACAACTCTTACTGTAAAAAATTTTTTCTAATATCCAGCCGATACCTTTCTTCCCGTAATTTAAATCCTTGGTTGTGAGTCCTCTCCTCTGCTGCCAGCAGGAACAGTTCCCTGCCCTCCTCAAAGTGACGGCCCTTCAGATACTTAAAGAGAGCAATCATGTCCCCCCTCAACCTCCTCTTCTCCAGACTGAACATTCCCAGCTCCCTCAGCCTTTCCTCGTAGGGCTTGGTTTCCAGGCCCCTGAACATCCTCGTCACTCTCCTCTGCACCTGCTCGATTCTGTCCACATCTTTTTTGTCCACATCACATCTTTTTTTTAAATTTATGATGGCAATAACCTTTGTGTATCTATGGCTTTGGTTTGGAATCTCTGGATATTGAAATTAAAAAAAAACAGCTCAAAATAAAACCACAGCTCTGCAGATGGTGACCCATTTTTTTATGGGAACCCCATCTGGACCCCATAAAATTGGACTCCCTTACCCAATCTCCACCAAACTTTGGGGTTCATGCAAGGAGAGTCCCTTGAAGCTACCCTGAAAAATTGGGGACTCTACCTTAAAAAATGCGTCCCCCAGAGCTCATTAAAAAAATCCCCATAGGGAAAAGCCTGGGGAAAGTCGAAGCCGAAAAAATACCTATTCAGCTGATTCAGCAATCAGGTATTTGGCTTTGGCTTTATTCCCAGGTTTTGATATCCAGTAAAACCAAAACCCGAATATTGCTGAAACGACTAATTTCGGGTTTATTTTCGGTTCGGGTATATCGGTATGCACAACCCTAGACTGTGGCCTTAATGTTCAGCACAGATTTCAGTGAGCCAACTGGAAAGCATTATTCTTGTATTCGGAGATGTATCTAGTTCCCAACTTAGAAGCAGCACGCTCAATTTCAGCATCTCAGTGAACTGAACTGCGTCTCTCCAAGACGCCACAGCTGTCAGTTTCTCTCTGTTCGTCTGACAGTCTATTAACCTTCATTTCTGGCCACACAAATGGCTGTCATACCTGTTTATTCATTGCCTCCGCATTTAATTGCATGGCTGAAGTACATCAGAGAAAAGACACAAATTAATGGAAAAGGTATTGTTTCAAAAAGGTGTGATACATCTGGAGTTCGGAACGGAGGCAGATAGAGGGCCCAGAAAATAGAGAAAGAGAGAGATGCATTTATAAGATTTACATGTCGCTTTTTGACTTCAAGAAGAGCTCAGGGTGGACACACAAACATGCCATTGGTCCATCAATGGTCAGTATTGTCTACTCATGCTCGTAAGGGAGGGGCCATGGCTCAGTGGCAGAGCATCTGTTTGGCATGCAGAAGGTCCCAGGTTCAATCCCCGGCATCTCCAGTTAAAGGGACTAGGCAAGTAGGTGATGTGAAAGACCTCTACCTGAGATCCTGGAGAGCCGTTGCTGGTCTGAGTAGACAATACTGACTTTGATGGACCGATGGTCTGATTCAGCATAAGGCAGCTTCATGTGTTCAGGTGCTTCGGGTTCTCAGGTAGAGGTCTTTCCATCACCTAGAAGAAGAAGAGTTGGTTTTTATACCTTTTCTCTGCCTTTAGGGAGTATCAAAGGAGCTTACAATCACCTTCCCTTCCTCTGCCCACAACAAATACCTTGTGAAGTAGGTGGGGCTGAGAGATTTTGTAGAGAACTGTGACTGGCCTGAGGAGAGTTTTCAGAGGGAATGGAGAATTGGTGAAAGTTGCCAATGTAGTCTGGATCTAACTCCATGGATCAGAAGGGTATAATTCTGCCTAGGATGGCACTTATCCTATTGGCCACTTTCAACTGGCTTAAGCGTACATATGTCTGTGTTTGATTGGGAGCATAGCACACGGATATTTTAGCAGTCCATCCCTTCTCAAAGATCTGCCATTTAGAGCAGGGCAGTGATAACGTCACCGCGATCATTTAGAAAAATATCCGAAATGCAGCTCATGGCTACATAATAAGGCTATGTGTGTGTGTTTAAAGAAACCTTTTTGCAATGGGAGGCATTTTAAAGTTAAATGATATTATTCATAAAGCAGGATAATGATTTCCTCCAAATGAAAATGCAGTCTCTAAAAAGAACTAGGCATCAGAGATGCAATGAGCACTTTTGAAGAGATTTGGACTCTGGAGAACGCTCCTTCATTTCCATTTCTCTTCCCCCCCCCCCACCTCCAGTCTTCCCTTTGGTACAACTTCTGGCTCTCACATGTGAAAAAGGAACTAAATTATTGCTGTCAGAAGGGAAATTATATTTTCACGGTGCGGCAAAAAAAAAAAAGTCTACGTCATGCATACATGGTTGATCTGCCGATGCTCCCGGCTCTTCCTTGAAGATCAGGAGTAAACTTTCAAGACTCTGTAGTTATAAAAGCCCCACACCTCATTCTGCCTATTTTCTTCAAAGCAGCAGCTCCTCACAAGTATCCACATCATCCAATTATCCTGTTAAGAACATTGTGCTTAGTGGTGCTGTGAGGTAATTTTAGACTCTGGACTGAGGGGACCTATCAGGGCCCTTTGAGATGGTAACGTTTACTCCACACATACGAAACTAGAGCCTGTGTTTGGGGGCCCTACCCTGAAGGGCCCAGGTCTTCCATTCTTTAATGGCACCATTGGGTTTTTTGGGGGTAACATTCCATGTAGAACTGATGATTCTTCTGCACCCCCATCCTGTACATGAAATATGGATAACAGAGGTGGCACCCCATACTGGTGAGGGTGGAAAGTGTTGTCAAGTCACCTGGAGGATGTTTTTGGCCATCTTCTGGGCATGGAGTAGGGGTCACCGGGGGGAGGGGAGAGGTAGTTGTACATTTCATGCATTGGGCAGGGGGTTGGACTAGAGGACCCTGGTGGTCCCTTCCAACTCTATGATTCTATGGCTTACGATGACCCTGTAAGGGTTTGATAGTAAGAGATGAACAGAGGTAGTTTGGCACTGCCTTCCTCTGTGTAGCAATCCTGGATTTCCTTGACATACAAGCTTTCCTTATATATATGAATTACTAAAAAGGAAGGATGTATCTGAGGAATTTCACAAAGCTCTCATTACGTGAAGCCAACTCCATGGCTTTCTCAAGGGGAGACTGTCAAGAATGTAAGAACGTAAGAAAGGCCATGTTGGATCAGACCAAGGTCCATCTAGTCCAGCAGTCTGTTCACACAGTGGCCAACCAGGTGCCTCTAGGAAGTCCACAAACAAGACAAGTGCAGCAGCATTATCCTGCCTGTGTTCCAAAGCACCTAATATAATAGGCATGCCCCTCTGATACTGTAGAGAAAAGCTATGCATCACAACTTGTATCCATTTCGACTAGTAGTCATGGATAGCCTTATTCTCCATGAACATGTCCACTCCCCTCTTGAAGCCTTCCAAGTTGGCATCCATCACCAAAAAGTTCCGGCACTCTACCTCAACATCTCTATAGAGAGAAGGGGTGATTCACACGACTCTCCCTGACACACCCATATTCCCATAATGCCACAAATAAGGCTTATTGTGGGGGGATTGTCTGAGTGACAGGCTGAAAAGTGCCTCTGCACCTCCCTTTACAGGGTCCAATTAGAAGGAGGGATGCCATTGCCCAGGAAAGCAAGCAGAATCAAAAAACAGTAATGTGAGGGCGTGTGCATGCTCCCACTGGCAAGGTAAGCACCTGAACTTGAAACAACATGGATTTTCGAGGGAGGGTGGTTTAATTTCACTAAGAATCCCAGATCCCTCATACCATTGCAGGAACCCAAAATAACGATCCAAAACAGCTATTATTGTGTGTATTTTTTGTCTCGGGAGATTCATTATGTACAACCGCAAGAATTACACCCTTTTATATCCAATGAAAGAATCCCGTGGGGCAGAGTGGTAAGCTGCAGTACTGTGGTCAAAAGCTCTGCTCATGATCTGAGTTTGATGCCAACGGGAGTCGGTTTCAGGTAGCTGGCTCAAGGTTGACTCAGCCGTCCATTCTTCCGAGGTCGGTAAAATGAGTACCCATGGGGGTAAAGTGTAGATGACTGGGGAAGGGACTGGCAAACCACCCCATAAACATAGTCTGCCTAGTGAATGTCGGGATGTGACATCACCCCATGGGTCAGGAATGACCTGGTGTTTGCACAGGGGACTACCTCTACCTTTACATCCAATGAAGTTAATGCTCAGGACTGCAGATCGTCAGATATTTGAAGTACAGTCCTCAGTAGGAAATAGATGCTAAGACATGCTTACATGCACAAACATTTTTCTCACCCGATAATGGTCACACAGTCCCTGACATTTGCTGGTTACGAGGAGTCAATTTTTTGGAGCTTGGATATAAACTACCTTCCCAAGAATCTAAAACTACCTCAAGGCAAGTATTCTCGAAGCTGTTCTAAGCACGATTCAGTTTTCAGCACTTAAATTCTTAAAACTCAGACATGTCTTGGAGAAGTTGTTTGCCCTCCAGAAATCAACGTGGGTGTGAATTTGGAGGGACAGGTTGAGTCAGCCTCGCGTGAAATAAATGATCAAAACCCAATTTTTGACATCTGCATACTGAATGCTAAGTGACATTTCAGAGGCTTTCCCATGGATGTGTGTATGAATCCATATTTTGCTCAGGTTTCAGTGCCTTCCATGTCAGGTTTTTTAAGCTTTACCATCAAAAGATGAAAAGTTAGTAATGAAAAACTGTTGGATTCCTAATTGGGTTTATAATCATTACACAACTTTCCTATAATAGACCAATCGTTTCATGATTAGTATAGCACAGGGGCAGCCCTAAGCAGACTCGAACACTTCCAAGCCCATTGAAATCAAAAGGCTTGGAAGGGGGTATGTCTGTTTAGGATTCCACTGTCAATGTCCTAACAATACAAGTCTAACTTATTGGCCCTCCTCGCCAATTGTACTGTGTTTGTATGTCAATATATAGTTGTATTGTATTTGTATATCTATATACTTTTATGGAATAGTTTAAATGTTTTATATATGTGTGTGTGTGTTAAGTGATGTCAAGTTGCTTCCGACTCATGGCGACCCTATGAATCAATGTCCTCCAAAATGTCCAGTCTTTGACAGCCTTGCTCAGCTCTTGCAAATTGAGGGTCGGGGCTTCCTTTACTGAGTCAATCCATCTCTTGTTGGGTCTTCCTCTTTTCCTGCTGCCCTCAACGTTTCCTAGCATGATTGTCTTTCCCAGTGACTCCGGTCTTCTCATAATGTGACCAAAATACGACAGCCTCAGTTAGTCATTGTAGCTTCTAGGGTCAGGATCAAACTCAGGTCAAGAGCAGAGCTTTTGCCTGCACTACTTCAGCTTACCACTCTGTGCCATGGGGCTCTCTGCCAGCTCAGGACCAAATGATATGTTGTGGTCAGAAGGATGGACTCTTACATTATGTTGTAAAATCAAAAGTAGTGGCAGGAGGCTGGAATCTTGAACCAATGGGTGTGTGAGAATATGCAGTATTTAACCCATTCCTTTCAGGTTCAATCTCTGGCATCTCCAGTTAGGGTTGCCAACTGGCTTGGAGGGGGGATATCCTGTCATTTTACCAGAGGCTTAATAGATGAAAATGGGAAGATAAAACTCTTCATTTCTTGGGGGTAGATAAAAATATCAGGTAAATTACATTCCATTTAGCATCTGTTAAAGGGATAGGGCATTTTGCTCCCAGCCAGTTGGCAATCTCATCTCCAGTTCAAGGCATCAGAGAGTAGGTAATATGAAAGACTTCCACCTGAGATCCTGGAGAGCTGCTATCAGTCAGAGGAGGCAAGTTTGAACATGATAGACCAAGGGTCTGACTCAATGTAATGCAGCATCTTCTATTTAGGGCTGCCAGCTCCAGGTTGGGAAATACCCGGAAATTTTTGGGAGCAGTGCCTGAGGAGGGTGGGATTTGGTGTGTAATGCCATAGAGTCCACATTCCAAGGTGGCCATTTTCTCCAGGTGAACTGATCTTCATCGGCTGGAGATCCATTGTAATCCCAGAGGACCTCCAGCCATGCCTGGAGGTTGGCAACCCTACTTCTATTTTGTGTTACATTCAGTAACAAAATTGTGAGTTTTCCAGTTCAGTTTAAAAGTTCAAGTTTCTTTTGTAGTTGAAGGATGCCCAATTTTCTCCTTTCTAGTCACATGTCCGGAATTTGATAGTAAAATGGCTATTGCCACTTACTCCTGTTGTTCCAGGTTTTGGTATTAAAAGTGTTTGGCACTAGGGTTGCCAGCTCTGGTTTGGGAAATTCCTGGAGGTTTGGGGGGTGGAGCCTGGGAAGGAAAAGGTTTGGGGAGGGAAAGGATCTTGGCAGGGTATAATGTGGGGTAGCATATATGCTGTCTTGCAGGCAGGCCTCTATGTCACCAACTACATTTTATTTTATTTTTTTAAGTGTATCTCTTCTTCCTCCCAAAAGGGATTTAATGCAATTTTTAAAAATAAGTCTATCTCATCTTCCTCCCAATAGGGATCCAATGCAATTTATACTTGTACATCTGTAAACAAAGTGAATATTGCAAAAATGCTTTAAGATTCCAATGATCTCTCCTCTTAAGGGAACCTATTTCAGATACAGCTGCATATTTGTCCACCAAATAAACCCTTTAGAACTTCTCATTTGGTCAAAAACAAAAAACACCCCCACACTTTTAAAGGCATACAATAATTCCCTGGTGCTATGAGTTTGGAAGCTGAGCAAAGGAAAGAGAAGGGAATGAGCTGGTTTTCGTGGGGAAAAGTCGCTGACTCAGAGATGTGAACATTGTGTAATTGGATAGAACAATCACACACAAAGGGGCAAATCATACATTATTTGCCACTGAAACACGGATCAAGGGCATTTTACATGTGATCTGGAGTACATGAAAAGAAGCCGACTCCTCCTCGCCCCACTTCCACACAAATATTTGTTAAAACAGGCCTCATACTGACACAAAACAAACGTCAACACATCCCAAATTGGGAACGGTTGAAGAACTTGGACTGAGAGAAAATTCACTTTCTTACTTTGCAAGAAACGTAAAAGAACTGAAAATTAACTCCTCCACAGGAGGAGGGTTGCCATATCCATCTTAGCCACCGGTGGGAGGTTTTGGGGGTGGAGCTTGAAGAGGGTGGGGTTTGGGGAGGGGAGGGACTTCGATGCCATAGAGTCCAATTGCCAAAGGTATCAGCTGGAAATCAGTTGTAATAGCAGGAGATCTCCAGCTACTACCTGGTGGTTGGCAACCCTAGTAAAGAGCACTGAGACTAGTTGGACTACGGTTTTCTGGATCGGAGTTTCCTCCTGTACGCCACCAAGGCTTTTAACATTTTCTGCAATGCCAAAGACAGGTCGATTTGACATGGTCCCATGTGCCATTATTCCCAGAGACGCCGCATCTGAAAGAAATACATCACAGAGCGACAGTGTAGGCTCCGCTCTGAAAAATGCTGATTTGCAAGAGTTTGGAAAATCACTCCTCTTAATGTCATTTCCTGACACCCTGTTGTGGAAACACAGTCAGATGGTTGTCATGACACGAACACTCGAACACAACGGCTGCAGCTCGGCATCAAGGAGCTATCATTCAGGTGTTGCGCCATCAACAGATCCGCCGTGAGCTGAAGGCCGCTCGCAGCAATTGTTGAATCACTTTCTCGTTTGACTATGAGAGCAGTCGATGCCCGCGCATTAACCATAAAACTTGGCTTGAGGTTTCCAGATAAATTGCCTGCCGGCTTTTGATCCCAGACCAAAGTCACCAGAAGGAGAAAACCGGAGTTCTCTCTTATTAAAAGCTACGAGAAGCAAAGCTATTATTCGGTAATTGCCTTTCCCCCTTTCCCCCATCTTCATTATGTCCTAGAACACATTTTAGGGAGTTTATCAATTGGTTCTCTTTCAAATGTACTGCTACTATAAATAGTAAAACAAACTGGGCAATAACCCTTGCCGAGCACAATGAATATTATTCTATTTTATCCTTGCAAATTGTAATTCTCCCAAGCTCAGTCACTGAGCTTATATAATTGTGTCCCACCTATGGTACTCAATGTTTGTTTACACATGGGAGTTTAACCTGAGGTTCGTTGCTCGCTGGACCCACACCTTCCTGTTGGGAATCTATGCACCAGCGGTCTCCAAGCTCAAATCAAGTCCCCGCCCCTGGAAATGCTGCTTTGTAATTGGCTTACTTTGTAGAGCTTACTGTGAGAGAAAATCCCCCCCAAAAAACCCCAATTGCTCCATTAAAGAACAAAAAACAAAAATCGGAGCAATCTGAAGGGAGGGGGAGATAAATCAGTTTTTAAAAGCCTTTCTTCTGCTCAGAAAGAGCTCCAAGAAAGCAGGAAGCATTTGAATCCCCACTTTACACACTGCTTCGTAACTGGCTGTGAGAGAAACCAAGCTTGCGTGTCCCAAGCTTTGCCTTATGCATGGGGATTTCACCCGGGCTGAGCTCAGGGGAGAGGGAAGAATCAGGTTAACAGAGGAATGTGAAGTCCTGGGATTTGCAAGGGCTGGCAGCAAGGTCATCTCTAATGGAAGGAAAACTCATGCATAACTCCAAGGAACAAGCGAGACAGACGGGGGGAAATGTGAGTGAAAGTACCCAGGCATAAATGACCAATACTGGTTGATCAAATTTAAAGTGAAGATTCAGATTGAAAGGCTGTGTGTTCATTTTGAAAGAAAGAAAAAACCTAGAAAATTGGAATTAAGTTGTGAAAGTTTGTGTGCTTTCCAGCCGAAAGGATTGGGTTGCATTGGGTCTTATGACTCATTTAGTTCTCCAAGTTTTGTTATTGTACTGTTTCTTTGTACTGGACCAAGAGATACGTTTCTTTCCATAAATCTTTGCAGAATGGCTGACAGAAAGCAGAGAAGACATCTGGACAGAACTCTGGGCTGATTTCATTTCACATAACAACTTCTCAAGACTAATGGAAGAGAAAGTTACTAAGGAAGTGTTTTCAGAGAAATGATTTTAAAATACATGCCAGACATGTCTTTGATGCGTTTATACTAGAAAAACTCTCTAATTTCACATTTTGCTTTACATAGCTTTATAAGGGGGAGGGAAGGCAACGTGGTATAGCCTAATATCATCAGATCTCGGAAGCTAAGCAGGGTCAGTGCTTGGAAGGGAGACCACCAAGGAAAACTCTGCAGAGAAAGGCAATGGCAAACCACCTCTGCTTCTCACTTGCTTTGAAAGCCTCTTGAAGGGGTTGCCGTAAGTCTGCACACAGCTTTATAAGGTTGTGTTATCTACGCAAAGGGATGTTTCCTTTCAAAGACATCCCAGCAACATGCCAATTTGACCATACATGTTAATGGCTTAGACTCATACAAACTGATTATATATTTAAATGGTAGCCCGTCATTATGCAGTTACATGTTCTCTTTAGTGTTTCAGGAAATGGGTAATCGTTACATATATGTGTACATATCCAGTTTTTTTATTTTTTAATAAATACCCCTTCTCTCCAGAAAGTTTGGCTTCTGGCAGGAGAGCCACCATGGTGTAGTGGTTAAGAGCGGTGGTTTGAAGCGGTAGACTCTGATCTGGAGAACCGGTTTTGATTCCCCACTCCTCCACACGAGCGGCGGACACTAATCTGGTGAAGCCAGCTGCATGACCTTGGGCAAGTTACAGCTCTGTTAGAGCTCTCTCAGCCCCACCTACTTCACAGGGTATTTGTTGTGGGGAGGGGAAGGGAAGGTGCTTGTAAGGCAGTTTGATTCTCCCTTAAGTGGTAGAGAAAGTAAGCATATAAAAACCAACTCTTCTTCTTCTTCTTCTTCTTCTAAAACTCCCATGGATAAACTACTGCCCAGGGAGGTTGTGGTGAGCTCCTCCTCGCTGGCAATCTCCAAGCAGTAGCTGGAAGAACACTTGTCAGGGATGTTCTAGGCTGATCCTGCATAGAGCAGGGGGTTGGACTAAATGGCCTGTAGGGCCTTTTCAAACTCTATGGTTCTATGATCTTTCATTGCCACTCAACATAACATTGGAAGACAGTGATCACAGCGGGATGTGGCTTGCAATCTCTGGGGCAACAGGAACACTGAATGCATACAATGCATTTCAACACCTCTTGTATTCTCATCAGACTTAATGTAATTTGTTATGGTGCACACATCTAGCTCATGTGTTTTGCCAGATCAATGAACTTGTGGGAAACTTGGTCTTAGGGGTGTGTGGCTGTGAGCACATGACCACCAATGCTGGTAGGAAATACGGTGGGTCTCTCTGTGCTCTCATGAAACAGAATGGTGAACTAACAATAAAGCAAAGTCCCAAGTCTTACATGCTTATTCACCTTTGTTGGGTGGAAGAAAGGTGGGAAATTACAGGAGGGCGGAGTTGTCAGGGCTAGGAAGCACCTAGTGTTGGTCCTTCAACTGAAAAACCTTTAAGGTAAGCTTATAAACAAAAACCAGATGTCTGAGGCTGGAAAAAAAATGACATATGAAAATTCTTTAGATGTTTTAATGGAGAGGATTTGTTTAAAATGAGTTTGCTGTTCATCTCTATGTAAGGTAAAGGTCCCCTGTGCAGACACCGGATCATTCCTGACCCATGGGGTGACGTCACATCCCGACGTTTACCAGGCAGACTTTGTTTGTGGGGTGGTTTGCCAGTGCTGGGTACTCATTTTAGCGACCTCGGAAGGATGGAAGGCCGAGTCAACCTTGAGCCGGCTACCTGAAACCGACTTCCGTCAGGATCGAACTCAGGTCGTGAGCAGAGCTTGGACTGCAGTACTGCAGCTTACCACTCTGCGCCACAAGGCTCCTTTATCTCTATGTAGGTTGCTTAATAAAAATGATTTTCTTATTAATTTTTAAGCAAAATAACCATTTAATGGCAATATATGTTGAATGGCGTATTTTCTTCTATTTGTATGTTTCCATATAACTTACTGAAAAAAAGGATCTTGGAAGAAAGACATAGTTAAAATGCTGTTTCTCGGCCTTTGCTGTTTAAATGATAATTTTGAAAGATTCCACTTGTATGTAAGTATTGTGTATGGTAGGGACCAATATTGCCCGTAGGAAATACTGGTCAGCTTGTTCTAATGTGGCTCTTCGTTTGCACCCTTGCTATAAGTACGGGGCAACTTTTCCAGACATATGAAAGCAGCCTGAAAAGATATCTCCATGGCAATCATTGTCAGCGTGGCTTATCAAATTCACAAAGTGGCTTATATTGAGACAGACAGTAATTCCCCAAACGGAGCCTTCGTCGTGCATGTAGAAAAGAAGATAAATAGCTTCTCATTAACCTAAGCCGATCTGCTTTTTCCCCCTTCCGCTTTCCCATCAGGGAGTGCCTATCATCTGCCATATTTGCATGTTCACCTTGGGATCGCTTTGCGTACTTTTGTACTAAACGCTGCTAAATTCCAAGCAGCGTTTCCTAAAAGAAGCACGGGAAGGGCAGGGGTGATAAAATAAATGGGACTAGATGGAACGCAAAAGAGAAAGAAGCAGAGTTGTAAAGGGGTGGGAGAGTCTCAGATGAGGAGCTTTGGAGATTGTCTTCTTTCTACTCGGATAAAACTCCAGCCCCGTTCACCCGTTACAAGGAACGCATGTACCATCTGTGTACGGTGTACACTTGGTTGCTTTTTATCTGCGGGTTGAGCAATTTTCATGTCACGTTCAATGCATGTACAGTGGAACACCCCACGAAGAGCATTGTGCTCTGCAGTCACCAATCCACTAGTGGTCCCCGCCCGAAGAGTGTCCGGCTGTCCTCAGCCAGGGCCAGGGCTTTCTCGCTCCAAATCACCGCTCTTAACCACTACACTACGCTGGTGCCTCTGCCTTTATTTTTAAATTGTTTTAATCTTGGAGTATTGATTTTAATTATTTTGTATGTATCGATGTTTTGATTATGTTTGTGATACATTGTGTTGTTACCGCCCTGAGTCCAGCCTTGGGAGGGGATGTGGCTCAGTGGTAGAGCATTTGCCTGGCATTCAGAATTCATCCCAGGTTCAATCCCCAGCATCTCCAGTTAAAGGAACCAGGCAAGTAGATGATGTGAAAGACCTCTGCCTGAGACCCTGGAGAGCCACTGCTGGTCTGAGTAGACAATACTGACTTTGATGGACCAAGGGTCTGATTCAGTAGAAGGCAGCCCCATGTCTTCATGTCTTCATGGGATAGGGGTCAGGATACGAATCTAATAGATAACAATAACAATAATAACATGGTTGAAAGTATGGTTCTTTATTACAAAGAGATGTGCAGATGTCTATGTATGTGCACGGTCTTTCATCGTAACAAGTGAACCCTGGATACTTATTATGGGGCTGTCTAGATGTCTGCATACATATTAGGGTTACCATCTCTGGGTTTGAAAATTCCTGGAGATTTGGGGGTGGGACTTAGTGAGTGTGGGGTTTGTGGAGGGGAGGGACCTTTGTGGTATATAATGCCATGGAAATTACCCTCAAAAGCAGGCATTTTCTCCATGGGAACCAGTCTCTGTCATTTGGAGATCAGTTGTAATTCTGGGAGACTTCCAGGTCCCACCTGGAGGTTGACGATGCTGATCAATATGCACAAACTGATGATGGATTTAATGAAAATACAGGTCAGGGATTTTTAGAGGCTTGTCCATGTGTATGACTTAAAAACAAACATATCAGTAAGCAATAATATGAAATCTATATGGGTGTGTGTGTGTTAAGTGCCATCAAGTTGCTTCTGACTCATGGCGACCCTATGAATCAATGTCCTCCAAAGTGTCCTATCCTTAGCAGCCTTGCTCAGATCTTGCAAATGAAATCTATATACTAACGCTGAAAACAGAGCCAGTCTTTGAACACGCTGTTAGGGTGCTTAATAGGGTTGCCAACCTCCCGGTGGTGGCTGGAGACCTCCAGCTATTACAGCTGATCTTCAGGCAATAGAAATCAGTTCACCTGGAGAAAATGGCTGCCTCAGCAATTGGACTCTATGGCATTTAAGTCCCTCCCCTCCCCTAGCCCTGCCCTCCTCAAGCTCCACCACAAAAATCTCCCATATTTCCCAACCTGGAGCTGGCAACCCTAATGCTTAAAAGGGTGGTGGGGAAAAGAATGAGAGAGTGATTTAGTGTTCAAAAGATGTCATTTTTCAGAAAACTAATGGGCCTAACCCCCTAACAAAACAGGTCAAGAAGGTGGCACGCATGTGCCCGCACATAGAACACGTGTGTGAATTTTTACAGGCAGAGACTTGTTGTATATAATTAAGTTGAAATCAGTCATCATGTGCCAGACATTTATGACTTCCACCCTAAGAATCTGCCCCTGCTTTGGAGAGAGAAAAATGAGGGAAAAATCCAACGTTCCCCAACGGAAACCGATGCTACCTCTTGTATTCATTTGGCCTGTATTTATTTAAGCTGAGAAAACCTGAGGAGACATTCAGATGTGTGGGGATATTATGATAATTCTGGCGCATTAATAATGCAAATGGTATATGAAGGTTAATTACTTCTAAAACGAGCCACAACTGTGCAGAAGATTCTTTTTCCTCGGAAAACCTTCCCGCTCATTTGGAGACAAAGCAATTCCCTCTTCTGCGACCGCCGCGCCCCCCGCCAGAATGCCCCTGTGCCTCTTTGATCTGCTGGTTGTCAAAAAATTAGTCGAGCCCTGTCATGTGCTCGCACTTCTGCACTCAAGGCTCTGGAACAAACTGTCACGGAAAGACTCTGACCTTTTCCAGAAACCAAACGTTGGCAGGCCTCGCTTTGTGAGGAGAAAAAGCCGGGTGAGGAGAAGGGGGCCCAAAGGATTTCGTCAGCCAAGGTCTCCTTCCTCCTGCTAATTGAACTTCTCCTCTGCATAAATCAACAGGAGTCGCACACATCCTCATAGGTTGGTAGGAACGGAGGCTTCTAACTTTGGCTGGAGAGAGGGGATAGTTCTTACAGGAATTTCAGTTGGTGTGGAAGAGGTATAATTTTCCTTCCTTCCTTCCTTCCTTCCTTCCTTCCTTCCTTCCTTCCTTCCTTCCTTCCTTCCTTCCTTCCTCCCTCCCTCCCTCCCTCCTTCCTTCCTTCCTTCCTTCCTTCCTTCCTTCCTTCCTTCCTTCCTTCCTTCCTTCCTTCCTTCCTTCCTCCCTCCCTCCCTCCCTCCCTCCCTTCCTTCCTTCCTTCCTTCCTTCCTTCCTTCCTGGGTTGTCAGGTGCCCGCTGGTGGTGGGCAAACCCCCGGTGATGTGCCCCTCTGCCCGCCGACCAGCTGAGGGCCGGCGGGCAATCGTGTACCCATGCGCCAACGCAGCACTTCCGGTTTACAACCAGAAGTGCCACCTCGTGAGGAGCCTTAGACCACTCAAACTCTTGGTCTCCTCTTGAGTGGTCTAAGGCTCCTAGCAAGGCGGCAGTTCCGGTTGTAAACCGGAAGTGTTGCGTCAGCGCGCGCACATGGACGGACACACGCAATCAGAAGATCAGAGAATAAACCTCCCACCGAAGGTGAGTGGGGACCACCAACGGTGGTGCTGCTGCACTCGTCTTGTTTGTGGCTTCCTAGAGGCACCTGGTTGGCCACTGTGTGAACAGACTGCTGGGCTTGATGGGCCTTGGTCTGATCCAGCAGGGCCTTTCTTATGTTCTTATGATCTGGCAACCCTACTTACTTCCTTCCTTCCTTCCTTCCTTCCTTCCTTCCTTCCTTCCTTCCTTCCTTCCTTCCTTCCTTCCTTCCTTCCTTCCTTCCTTCCTTTTCCTTTCCTTTCCTTTCCTTTCCAATCACTCTCCTTCTGTTTCAATCCACAAAACCAGGCCTTTGATTTTGCTTTTCACTTGTACAAGGCAAACCTGTGACTCTTTATGTTCATCTTTCTTTTTCTTTCTTTCTTTCTTTCTTTCTTTCTTTCTTTCTTTCTTTCTTTCTTTCTTTCTTTCTTTCTTTCTTTCTTTCTTTCTTTCTTTCTTTCTTTCTTTCTTTCTTTCCTTCCTTCCTTCCTTCCTTCCTTCCTTCCTTCCTTCTTTCCTTCTTTCCTTCTTCCTTCCTTCCCTCCTTCTTCCCTCCCCTCCCCTGGTAACTTAGAACTCTAGATTTCAGGGAGAAATGCAGGGAGAAATTCAGATCAGCAAAAATCTGGAAACATCCCAACCATCAACAAATGTTTCATTCCCTATGTGCTCAGTGAGTGGCTGCATCTAGTAGTTTAGGCCCATGCCACAAAATCCTGGCTTACTTATTTGGATGATTGTCCAATATCTTTAGGCATTTAGGTTGACAATTAATTAAATGGGATTCACCAGGAACAGGAGCCAAAATGATGAGGAAGCAAGAGATGCTTTATAGATTTATACAGCTCAAAAGAAAGCAGCCATATAAAGCTCAATTTTTTTTGTGTGGTCGCTTTTCATTTTTTAATTGTTCCCACTGATGGAAAGACCTGCTGGACAAGTTCCATAATGCATTTTCCCTACTCCATTGCCTTAACAAATTGAATGCGTTCTGCAGCTAAATAATTTTGATTGGTATGATTGGATGTTCAGCACCCTGAGAAAATCTTTGTTTAACACAGGTAATACAGAACTTCTTCTTTCAGGGAGGGGCGGCAGCTGCAGTGCTATCATAAGAGCCCCCTTACATTTAAAAATAATATCTAGATTTTAATTAGATTCCAATCTGTGTTCAATAAAATAATCTAATAATCCCTCTGGTCTTTGTAAAGGGCATTTTTGTTGCCATAGTTTTGTATCAAGCATAGTGCTGTCTTTAAAACAGTTGTAAGAGCAACTGCAGATATAAATCTTTTCTTGAAGTTTGGGGACTTTGCTTACTTAGAACTGGTTTTCTTTTATTGATTGACACCTACCAATAAGACAGTGTTCAATGACGGACGTCACTCTGTGTCAGTGGTTTCCATACCATCAGATGGAAATTAGTCATAGATATGATATGCTTTTTTTTAGTGGAAGCTAACTGCCAGAGTTTTTATTTGCAGAAGAAGAAGAAGAAGAAGAAGAAGAAGAAGAAGAAGAAGAAGAAGAAGAAGAAGAAGAAGAAGAAGAAGAAGAAGAAGAGTTGGTGTTTATATGCAGACTTTCTCTTCCACTTAAGGAAGAATCAAACAGGCTTACAATCACCTTCCCTTCCCCTCCCCACAACAAACACCCTGTGACATAGGTGGGGCTGAGAGAGCTCTAATAGAGCTGTGACTAGCCCAAGGTCACCCAGCTGACTTCATGTGTAGGAGTGGGAAAACCAACCCAGTTAACCAGATTAGCCTCCACCATTCATGTGGACGAGTGGGGAATCAAACCCAGTACTCCAGATTAGAGTCCACCACTCCAAACCACTGCTCTTAACCACTACACCATGCTGGCTCTCACTCTCTCTCTCTTATGGGTTGGTGAACTCCATTTTCTTTGTTCTTAGGGTAGTACATGAGAAGCAAGTGTCAGGGCAAGTCATGAAGGTGGCGAGAAAACTCGTCTGAGACTCAAGTGAGCAGAAGATCCCTAGTGGTCAAGGACACCGTGTAAGTTTTCTTCTTCCTGGTCTATTCCAAGGGGTGATCGGGAGCTCATGTAGAGATTGTGAATGTGACCTACATATGACACTATGTACCCAATCAGATCGGACTATGTAATGATGACATCAGTGAGGGAAAAGGCAATAATCTGAGGATGCTTTAACAGTTATTACTAACACAGAAGAACTGAAAGATGGGTCATTCTTTGACACGGATGAAACATCCCTAAGGACACTGAGCAATTTTGAGCAAATGTGTTTCTGACGTATAGCCAAAGTTACTTGCTCCAAATGTATTTTTATGATATGTTCAATGGATTTTATTGTATTGTATTTTAATAATGATGTGAGCTGCCTTGAGTCGAGCATAGCCAGGGAAGGACAGGATATAAATAAAAATTTGTTGTTATTGTTAGAAGAAGAGCTGGTTTTTATATCCCGATTTTCTTTGCCTTAAGGGGTCTCAAACCAGCTTATGATCTCTTTCCATTCCTCTCCTCACAATAGACACCCTGTGAGGTAGGTGAGGCTGGGAGAGCTCTAAGAGAACTGAGACTAGCCCATGGTCACCCAGCTGGCTTCATGTGTAGGAGTGCGGAAACCAATCCGGTTCACCAGATTAGTGTCCACAGCTTATGTGGAGGAGTGGAGAATCAAACCTGGTCCTCCAGATTAGAGTCCACCACTCTTAACCACTACACCACACTGGTGTTTATTAGTGTTGGTGTTTACTGTAAATACACTAGTCCTATTAGAATAGATTTTCTGAGCTGTTTGGTTTTGGCAGTTTTGTTTTTTTTAACAGTGGAAGATTCCTAAGGTTATCAGCTCCACTTCAAACAACTACCATGTAGTCTGAAACTCTAAAATCCTGGGGAGGGAATTAGATGTGGAGAATTTCTTAAGCTCTCCTACTTCTATTTCACCAGGTCTGGATTTCAAATCGTACTGCTTAGTGGTTTTATAATATTAGATAGACAATTAGGATTTATACAACTGGCTGCAGAGGAGATGAGATCAGATCCTATTTACCTTGCTGGGTAAGGGTATTTCGTGCCTCTGGGTAGCATATTAATAATTAGAATTTCCGAGCCACCGGATGGAGGCAACAGACACACAAACGCACAAAAGCAATCAGTACTATCAGTGGCTGGATGGTGATACAATATATCATACTAATATATCCCTTTAACCATTTCTGTAATGGTGCTTACTGTAAGCCAGGACAGTTAGTTTAGCCTTACTGGAAGTGAGTTTAAACACATCTTTCATATTATAGATTAGCCTGCTTCCGTAAAGAAAGAAAGATTTGTTACAGCTATTTAGGAAAAAAGAAGCAGCAGCAGCTGTATATCAATTTAATTAGAGTTTTGTTTTGTTTTAAATCACTTGGAATCAGTTTCTGGGTAAGTCACACTGAACATGTATCCAGCCCTGTTCTGACACCATTTAAATTTCTTCTTTTTGTTACTCCTGAGGGATTTTATTCCCTGGTTCACCTTCCTTCGTCTGCTTGTGGAGTCTCTCCCAGAAATTCCACCTGGTGGGGTGGAATCCTTGAAAATGGGCCATACAGTAATGAAATAAAACTACAGTACTATTAAGCCATGCACCAACAAAGGATCTGACAATCCAGCTGCCAAAATGTAGGCTGTGAATAGATCCTGGGGAGCTCAGTGAGCCCTTACAGCTGGAGGGTTTGAGCGCTGCAAGCCCCAAGAAAATTTTGAAATTTGACCAATTACAGGGACATTTTGAGGCCAAGTGAAATGGGTATTAGAGCACATTCTAAAGTCAATATTAAGTACTTCAACCCATCGGTTTATGATTCTATCATTTAAAAAACTTCATTGATTTTGTTGAGAAATTCACTCATTAAAAAAAGTTGCTTCAGGGCCCCCCTCTGGGATTAGGGGCCCTGAAGCTTCAGCTTCATTAGTTTCACAGTAGATCCGCCTCTGGTGGCAAGTGAAATTGTTGTTCTCGTCAACAGAGTTGTCCCTAAGGTTCCCAGGTCTCTTTGATTGGCGGGCAATTGCCTGCCAATCTATTGCCCATCTCGAAAGTAGGGATCGCATGTGCACAAGGCCGCGCTGACGTGATCACATCACTTCCGGTTTGCACCCGGAAGCACCGCATCGCAACGGGCCTTTTACCACTCAAACTCCCAGTTTGAATGGTAAAGGGCCCGTTGTGCTGTGGTGCTTCCTGGTGTAAACCAGAAGTGACGTTATCATGTCGGCGCAGCCACGAGCATGCGATCCCTGCCTCAGCTCCACCCCAAAAACCTCCCACTGGAGGAGAGGGGGGACCTGACAACCCTAGTTGTCCCAAGGATACAAAGGGATACAATGTATACTCTTCAGCCTCTGTGTGAAATAGGCACCATTTTGAAAAGCACAACATCCCTGTTTGGAGAGAAGAAATATTCTCAGCTGGCCGCTTACTGACCAATTGATATTTCCAGTTTGAAAATATTGCGCTCCCATATACTATTGGCCCACTGAGCTCAATATCATCTATTCTGACTACCAGAGGTTCTCCAGAGTCTCAAATAGGGATAGGTTTTTCCCCAACACCACTATCATGGGTCATTCAGGCAGAGCTACCAAGAACTTCACGGGGGGCTTTCTGTAAACAAGCCTTATGCTTGCTATTCAGCCCATAGACCCTTCCCTCTCTCAAAAATTTCCTAGTCAGTTAATAGTTAGATTATGATTATAAACAAGCTGCAAATGAGGGATTTTAGTTATCGTCTGTCTTTCCTCCACATTGGACTCCTCAATTAAAATGTTACTAGCTCCATCAGCTGCCTTCAGCAGGTCCCCTGGAGAGTGGGCACAGAAAAGTTCTTAGACAGACAGACCGACTGATTGACAGACCAACAGCCAGCCAGCCAGATAATTTTTAATAAGTAAGAGGGCTGGTTATGTACCACCAGTCTTTGATGTCATTTACTTATAGGACTCTGATGGGCTTAAAGCTTTGTAAATTTGGAAATCAGATGATCTGATAACTGTATGGATAGGGTTGCCAACATCCAGGTACTAGCTGGAGATCTCCCGTTATTACAACTGATCTCCAGCTGATAGAGATCAGTTCACCTGGAGAAAATGGCCGCTTTGGCCATTGGACTCTATGGCATTGAAATCCCTCCCCTCCCTAAACCCCAAACTCCTCAGGCTTTGCCCCCAAAACCTCCCACCAGTGGCGAAGAGGGACCTGGCAACCCTATGTATGGAGGCATCTTTAAAAACAAAAACAAGGAGGTGGGACTCCCCTGGAATTGTGACTGATCCTCAAACTACAGAATTCTGTTCCTCTGGAGGAAATGGCTGCTTTGGAGGGTGGACTCTATGGCATTATACCCAGCGGAGGTCCCTCCCTTCCTCAAACCCTCCTCTCCCCAGGCTCCACCTAGTGGCAATCTAATGTGTTTTTTTAGGGTTGCCAACCTCCAGGTACTAGCGGGAGATGTCCTGCTATTACAACTGATTCTCCAGCCCCTGGAGAAAATGGCTGTTTTGGCAATTGGACTCTATGGCATTGGAGTCCCTCCCCTCCCCAAACCCACTCTCCTCAGGCTCCGCCCCAAAAACCTCCCGCCAGTTGTGAACAGGGACTTGGCAACCCTATGTTTTTTTTCGCTTGATAAATGGCATTGACTGTCCTGGGTCCCATGCAGTGCCATATCTGCCATCGTTTACGCCTTCCTCTCCGCCATGTACCTGCTCCTTGCGCTGTTCTCCTGGCGAAAGGGCCTGGCTCTCGTTGGCCCGGCGCTCTAAAGAGCCAGCTGTCCCTCCATTTTGAAACCAGCCAGAAGGCAGCTCATCTGTAGCTAAAGACCAGTTAATCTATTATGTGTTCCCTTTCCTGTGGGCTGGCGTGAAAGACCCGAACATAAAGCAGAGCTAAAATGACACCCGTACAGAAAGAAAATCAAGTCAGGTCCTCGTTTTCTCTCGCAGCGGGGGAACGGCGAGCGGCGATTTGGAATTGCTGAAGAAAAGGGGCCTTGACCGTCTCTGGCTCCAGGTGGTACTGGAGACATACACACAAATGGCCGCCGTGTCAGGGAAAGGCCGAATTAGCCTCCCGACCGGCTTCTGGAGGCAGGAGGTAACTAGATCACATCTCTGACCTCCAAGTAGAAGGACGATTTCCAGCCCTGCCCTGTCCTCGTTGGCGAAATGTAATAAAAACAAGCTGCCTCGGGAGCTGGTCCTCCCAATAAAAAAGCCATTGAGCACAGTAATAGCCGAGCTAATCAGGAGAATGGCGTGGAGGGGGGGAAATGAAGATTGCAAAGGATTTCTGAGAACGAGGCCCTGGCCGGCGTCAACGAAGCCACGCCAGGCAATGAGTATAATTGAATATGTTCCTGGCAGAGGAGACAATAGACATTCCCCTCAGATGCAATTATAGGAGATGTCATCTTGTATGAATCATAGTTTGCGGGCTCATTTGGAAGGCGTTTTCCTTTCTGGGTTTTTTTTTCTCTTCTCCCCCAGCCTGCAACGAGAGTTCCGGTTTGCAAACGGCAGACATGCCGTTCAGGGAAAGTGACTGAAACAGGCATTTGAAGGGTCTGAAAAAATTGTGTGGCCTGTATTGTCAAATCAGGACTGGAAGCACAGGCGTTGTTTAAAGTGATGTGAAACAAGTAAAACACGAGCTGCAATCGGCAAACGAGACACAAATGTTTCTTTAAAATGTGTCCGAGGCAAAGCAGCTGGGAGAAGGTTCCTGGTAGGAGGAGGAGGAGGAGGAGGAGGAGGAGGAGGAGGAGGAGGAAGAAGAAGAGTTGGTTTTTATATGCCAACTTTCTCCACCACCTAAGGAAGAATCACACTGGCTTACAATCACCTTCCTCTTCCCACAACAGAAACCCTGTGAGGTAGATGGGGCTGAGAGAGTTCTAAGAGAGCTGTGACTAGCCCAAGGTCACCCAGATGGTGTCATGTGGAGGAGTGGGGAAACCAACCCGGTTCACCAGATCAGAGTCCACTGCTCCAAACAACTGCTCTTAACAACTACACCGCGCTGGCATCAAGCTCACATATTCCTACTGGTATGGAGGGATGAAGCCCTCATTCCTATATTTGCTGTCATTAGAGTTGCCAGGTGCCCGGTGGTGGCAGGCAAACCCCCGGAAATTCACCCCACTTCCCACCAACCACCTGAGGGTCGGCGGGCAAACATGCATGCATGCGCCAACCCGCACGTGCAGCACTTCCGGTTTATAACCGGAAGTGCCGCCTGGCGAGGGGCCTTTTCCTCTTAGTTTAAGTGGTAAAGGGCTCGCCTTTCCTCTTAGTTTGAGTGGTAAACAGCCCGATAACCTCCTGCCGGAGCACAGGAAGGACCTGGTAAGGCTAGCTATCATACTAGATAAGCTTTTAGGGTGGCTGGCAGCCAAGAGGAGAGGGAGGGGGAAGGGACCTCACTTCTGGGGCTATACCACTTCCTGCGAATGCCCAGAAGGGACATCGTGTAATGGACGTAACACTCTAGGATTCAGAAAAAACTCCATGAGTCTGGAAATCCTAGAGTGTCACCTTGATGTCATGTCAAGGACATGATATCATCCTCCAGTTGTGCTCTACCCATCACTGAATCATCCCCTGTCCAACCCAACTTGTGTTGATCATTGGCTAGTCCCTTGCAGGAAATCTTCTGAACCTAGCCTGCCACTAGCTACCCTATCAGACAAGACAGTGACGATGACATTATCCACCTTCTCAGGACAGCATCTTTCTATGTGGTATTCTAGGACAGTGGTTCCCACCTTTTCTGTGTGGTGACCCACAAGTCCAAATTTACATGATATGGTGACCTATCATTGGCTAGCCCAAGGTTTTTTGGTGTCCTGAGAAAACTAACACCTTGGCACCCGTCTAATTCAGTATTCCATCTGTGTGGCCAGCCAGATGTTTTTGCAAAATGAAGGAGAAGGAGAAGAAAATAAGAGTTGGTTGTTGAAAATGGAAGTTCACAGTACCTCTAGTGAACGTGTAAGAAGAAGTGTTGGTTTTTATATCCCGGTTTTCTCTACTGAAAGGAGTCTCAAACCAGTTTACAATCCTCTCCCCACAACAGACACCTTGTGAGGTAGGTGGGGCTGAGAGAGTTCGGAGAGAACCATGACTAGCCCAAGGTCACCCAGCAGGCATCATGTGGAGGAGTGGGTAAACAAACCCGCCGGTTCACCAGATTAGAATCCACCACTCATGTGGAGGAGTGGGGAATCAAACCTGGTTCTCCAGATTAGAGTCCACTGCTCTAATCCACTACACCACGCTGGCTGTCAATGGGTGCTGCCCCACTACAAACTCCTAGCCAGTGGCATTCCAACATACACAGCCTTTCATGTGGAGGTTACATTCCAGCCTTTGACCACCCTCTACTTCCCCATTATTCCCTCTAATCCCCCCTAGGAAGGAAGGGCCATAGCTCAGTGGTAGAGCATCTGCTTAGCATGCAGAAGATCCCAGTTTCAGTCCCTGGCATTACCAGATAAAGGGACTAGGCGATTAGGTGATGTAAAAGACATTTCTCTGCCTGAGACCCTGGAGAGCCTTGGAGAGGGGCCATGGCTCAGTGGTAGAGCATCTGCTTGGCATGCAGAAAGTGCTAGGTTCAATCCCTGGCATCTCCAGTTAAAGGGACTTGGCAAGCAGATGATGTGAAAGACCCCTGCCTGAGACCCTGGAGAGCCACTGCCAGTCTGAGTAGACACTACTGACTTTGATGGACCAAGGTTTTGATTCAGCATAAGGCAGCTTCATGTGTTCATCTGTTCAAGATGCTAAGAAACTCACTCTAGTAACCATCAGGACAGGTTCCTTGATCAACATGAATATTCAGGGAAGAGAATAATACCAGCTAATATTTGACATGGAAGATACTGTTTCCAGGGTCAGATCTTGGTTTCCAGAGTACAAAAGAGAGTGACTAAAAAGATGGGGTGGCCGTTAGGGTGGGCTGGCCCACAACTCATTTTCAGAGGCTTCACGATCCACTTTTGGGTCCCGACCCACAAGTTGGGAAATACTGCTCTGGGGGTCCTTTGCCCCACATAGGCACAATTTCAGGGGTGGTAGAAGAAGGCCAGAACTGACCCTATAAGCTAAAATGACTAAAATTAAGCTATCATATTTTGGTCACATTATGAGAAGACAAGAGTCACTGGAAAAGACAGTCATGCTAGGAAAAGTTGAGGGCAGCAGGAAAAGAGGAAGACCCAACAAGAGATGGATCGACTCAATAAAGGAAGCCATGGCCCTCTGTTTCCAAGATCTGAGCAAGGCTGTCAAAGATAGGACATTTTGGAGGACTTTGATTCATAGGGTCGCCATGAGTCGGAAGCGACTTAGAATCATAGAATCATGGAGTTGGAAGGTACCACCAGGGTCATCTAGTTCAACCCCCTGCACAATGCAGGAAATTAACAACTACCTCCCCCCCCCACATCCCCAGTGACCCCAACCCTCGCCCTGCAATGCAGGATCAATCAATGCACTCCCGACAGATGGCCATCCAGCCTCTCCTTAAAGACCTCCAAAGACGGGGATTCCACCACCCTATGAGGCAGTGCATTCCACCATCGAACAGCCCTCACCATCAGAAAGTTCTTCCTAATGTTTAGGTGGAATCACTTTTCTATTAGTTTAAATCCATTACTCCGTGTCCTAGTCTCTGGAGCAACAGAGAACAAGCTAGTTCCCTCATCAACATGACATCCCTTCAAATATTTTAACATGGCTATCATATCTCCCCTCAACCTTCTCTTCTCCAAACTAAACAAACCCAACTCCCTAAGTCTCTCCTCATAGGTCATGGATTCCAGACCTCTGACTATTCTGGTCACCCTCCTCTGGACACGCTCTAACTTGTCAACATCCTTCTTAAATTGTGGAGCCCAAAACTGGACACAGTATTCCAAGTGAGGTATGACCAATGCAGAGTACAGTAGTAGTATTACTTCTCTTGATCTAGACACATTATTCCTATTGATGCAGCCCAGAATTGCATTGGCCTTCTTAGCCGCCATATCACACTGTTGACTCATGTTTATGGTCCACTAAGACTCCCAGATCCCTTTCACATGTACTGTTGTCAATCCAACTATCTCCCATCCTGTACCTGTGCTTTATGTTGTTTCTGCCTAGGTGAAGTACCTTACACTTCTCCCTATTGAAATTCATTTTATTACTTATGGCCCAGCTCTCCAGTCTATCGAGGTCATTCTGAACTCTGACCCTCCCCTCCGGGGTATTAACTACCCCTCCTAACTTGGTGTCATCTGCAAATTTGATTAGCATGCTCTCTATTCCATCATCCAAGTCATTTATAAAAATATTAAATAGTACCGGTTCCAGGACAGACCCCTGTGGTACCCCACTAGTCACGCCTCTCCAGGATGAAGTTGTGCCATTATGAGCACCCTTTGGGTTCGGTTGGTCAACCAATTACCAATCCACCTAACAGTAGCGGTGTCCAGCCCACATTTTACTAGCTTTGTTTCAAGAAGATCATGGAGGACTTTATCAAAGGCTTTACTGAAATCAAGGTACACTACATCTACAGCATTCCCTTCATCTACCATACTTGTCACTCTATCAAAAAAAGATATGAGATTAGTTTGGCATGACCTGTTTTTGAGAAACCCATGTTGAATGTCAGTGATCACAGCATTTCTTTCTAAGTGCTTACAGACTGTCTGTTTAATTATCTGCTCTAGTATTTTACCTGGTATTGATGTCAGGCTGACTGGGAGATAATTGTTTGGGATTTCTTTCCTCCCCTTTTTAAAGATGGGGACCACATTAGCCCTCCTCCAGTCTGCTGGAACCTCTCCTGTTCTCCTTGATTTCTCAAAGATTATTGCCAGTGGTTCTGAAATCACTTCAGCCAGTTCTTTTAACACCCTTGGATGCAGTTCGTCCGGCCCCAGAAACTTGAATTCATCAAGAGTAGCCAGGTATTCCCGTACTATCTCAGATTCTATACTATGCTGTAATCCCCCTATTGCATCCTCTGCTCCATTATTCCCAGGTTGAGCACTATTCCCCTTTTGGGAGAAGACTGATACAAAAAAGGAGTTAAGTAATACTGCCTTTTCTGCCTCCCCTGTTAACAACTCACCATCCTCTCCACGCAATGACCCGATCGTTACGTTGATCTTCCTTTTGTTATGGACATAACCAAAAAACCTTCTTTTTTTTTAAACTTCCCTGGCTAGTCGGAGCTCATTCTGCACTTTAGCCTTCCTGACTTTCTCCCTACATGTGTTGGCTACTTGTTTGAATTCCTCTTTGTTGATTTCTCCCTTTTTCCATTTCTTGTACATGCCCTTCTTAAATCCTATCTCAACCAAAAGTTCTTTAGACATCCACCCTGGTTTCTTCAAACCTCTACCTTTTTTTCTCCTCATGGGAATTGATTTAAATTGCGCCTTCAATATCTCCCTTTTAAGAATTTCCCATCCTTCATGTACTCCCTTCTCATTCAATAGTCTCACCCAGGGGATCACACCCAGTAGTTCCCTAAATTTATTGAAATCAGCTTTTCTAAAGTCTAGATGGAACTTAACACACACACAGAAGAAGGCAGCCAGAAAGCCGTCAGGTATGCAGCAGCAATAGGCTCACATTGCATACGATCCAAGCTTGTGTCCTGGATTTCTCCAATGTGCCACTGAAATATCTGTGATACATGACAACTGCTAAATATTCCTTCACACAGCTTTGCCAAAATGGTTGATCTCCAGAGCTGTCTCACACGTGCTTCTGATGAGATGCAAACAGTTTTTTTTTAAAAAAAAAAATAGCACTTCACTGTATTATGTCACTAGAGGAAGACTTACCAGTGGGGAACATTTGGAACACCATGTTAGTGTTAACTGAAATAACCTGTGCATTTTAGCAACTGTGCTTATGTAGGCTACTGGGACTTGTCTGTTTACACATGTTCTCCCTTCCCCCAACTTACATCTGTCAGATAAATCAGAAGCCTCCTAAGAAAATTTAGCACTCAGCAATATTACCTGGATAGGTGTTATGCTCTCAGAAGAATGTTGGAGGAGCAAAAAAATCAATAAATTACTCGGAAATATATAGCGGGGGGCTTTAAAATTCTGTCTTCACCTTTAAGGAGTTTCATGTCTTCTGGGGTAAATTCCTCCTGTGTAACAGACAATTTCACTTGGGGGGAGGGGGGAGAGAGAGAGAGAGAGAGAGAGAGAGAGAGAGAGAGAGAACGAAGTTATTTAGACTATTCCCATGGCTTAAAAAACAACAACTCTGAGATACAAAATCACAGGCTGGAAACTATGGAGAAATAACAAGATAGGGTCAGACTAGAAGTATTGCTCAGTCAGATGAACACCGTCTCTTGAATTTCCCAGCACTGGGCAGAAAAAACTCTCAGAGAGGGTGATTTTGGTTAAGGAATAGCCTTGAAGGAAACAAAGAAATAAATGAACATTCACTGCATAATGTAATTCTAGAGATGCAATCTACCCTCCAGTGGCCTCCAGGGTAGGGAAACCAGCTCTCCTACTTTACCTCCTCCTTTCCATATTTGTTACTTGCTGCCCCACTTAGGGCTAATGGGAGGAATTTTTTTAAATGGTGCCGCGGGAGTGGCACCTTGTTTGGCCCTAAGAATGTCATCCAAGTACATGAGATAGGTAAGACCATTTGAATATCGGATAGGGCTGTCGATTCGGTTCGTCCCGAACCGAAAAAACCGCTGAATTTCCCCCGATTTGGCGGTTTTCAGTTCAGATGGAACCAAATTAAAAAAAAGTCGGGAAAATGACGAGCCGAATTCAGCGAGTTCTGGGCGATCACTGCATAAATTCGGCAAATTCGGGGGCTCCGAATCAGCAGCATAACCGTCAGTTAGTAAGCAACTAGCAGCATTCTCCCGCGGCCAATGGTGGCCAAGCCGGGTCTTCTTCTGGCCAATCAGTCACGGTTGAGTGCGTGAGCCCAGCTGCTGTGCAGCCCGGGGAGAGAAAGAGAGAGTGTCTATTTGTGTGTGAGAGAGATCCCCGTGGGAGGGGGTGCGTGTATACATTTGCGCCTTTCCGTGGCTCTGGGGAGGCATGTTTGGAGGTAGAGGTCCCAAAATTTCAGTGTAGATTGAGGGGACCCTTCTTGAAAGAACCCCCAAGTTTTGTGAAGATTGGGTCAGGGGCTCCCGAGTTATGAGGCCCGGAAGGGGGTCCCAGATCTGCCCATTGGAATAAAGCCATTAAAAACACATTCGCGGCTTTCCACGGCTCTGGGGGAGACATTTTTGGAGGTAGAGGTCCCAAACTTTCAGTGTAGCTTGAGGGGAACCTTCTTGCAAGAACCCCCAATTTTTGTGAATATTGGGTCAGGGGCCCCCGAGATATGGGGCCCGGAAGGGGATCCCCCATCTGCCCATTGGAATAAAGCTATTAAAAACACATTTGCGGCTTTCCACGGCTCTGGGGGGGATTTTTGGAGGTAGAGGTCCCAAACTTTCAGTGTAGCTTGAGGGAACCCTTCTGGCAAGAACCCCCAATTTTTGTGAAGATTGGGTCACTGCCCCCCAAGATATGGGGCCCGGAAGGGGTCCCCCCAATCTGCCCATTGCAATAAAGCCTTTATTTGGCTGAATTTTTTCCCGAACTCCAAACTTAGTGCCGAATTTCACGGATCTGAATCGGGGAAATTTGGACTTTGGCATTTCCCAAATCAAAACGGGTTGAATTTTGCCAAATCCGAATTTTACCGAATTTTTTTTTCAATAGCCCTAATGTCGGACTTTTCAAGACATTTAGGGTGTCTTGAATCCTGAAGGAATGTCTTGCCCCCACAAACCACCCATGGACTGTTTTGATACCAGAGTTGATTGCAATTCAACTAGATGCAGGATCATATAGTTTAGTAGCAGGATCAGTGTGAGGGCTAGTAGGGATGGATTCCTAGATATACCTCCTCTGGGTATAATGTTGCTTTCCTATGAAGTGTGAACACCCTGCAAAAAGCCATTTAGATAAAAGAGTTTGCATGAAAGTCCCACTAAGAACATGCAAATGCATTCACATTTGCTTAATAGATAAAAAATAACACACACTGGCTTGTATCCAGAGAGATTTGCTCAAGGAGCAGATCTTGGGGAGAGGAACTTTGTTGAAGTACGACACTGAGCCCCTGGCCAGTGTGTTTTGGGGGCAAAGTGGGGGTCTGTACTGTGGGGGAACGTAGGGAAATGTTATTCTCTTTCAAAGGTGGAATTGACTTACCATCTTTGGACTGACTGGTTGGATTCAAGCCGGTATCCATATAGAGTATTGGGTGTTTGCCCTGACCTGGATGACCCAGGCTAGCCTGATCTTGTCAGATCGCAGAAGCTAAGCAGGGTTTGTCCTGGTTGGTTCTTGGATGGGAGACCACCAAGGAAGTCCAGGTTTGCTACATAGAGGCAGGCAATGGCAAACTATCATCATCAGATATAGGAAGCTAAGCAGAGTTGGTCCTGGTTTGTTCTTGGATGGGAGACCACCAAGGAAGTCCAGAGGCAAACAATAGCAAACCATCATAATCAGATCTAGGAAGCTAAACAGGGTTGGTTCTGGTTGGTTCTTCAATGGAAGAACACCAAAGAAGTCCAAGGTTGCCATGACAATATTGGCCTAGCCTGGTCCATCCAGGTCAGGGCAGACAAACAGAGGCAGGTTTGCCATTTCCTGCCTGTGTATAGCAACCCCATCACTTGACAACACTTTCCACTACCACCACCACTGTGTGCTCAGTTGATATATTGCCTTACAACAACCTTGTAAAATAGGTCAATGTTTAAATTCTTGTATTGCAGATAAAGGAGCTGAGGCAGAGTATCTTGCCACATGGATGATTTTGAATTCCTCGCCTCTGCTGCTTCGTCCCGAAAATTTGGATTTTTCCCTTGTACAAAAAACACCATTGTTCTTTACTTTCGTCCCATATTCCATTCCTTGCACTATTTCCCCCCAGAAAAACATTCAATTTTCAGGATCCTTTCTGGGTCAATAAATCAGCATTATATATTTTCTATATAAAAATGGCATATGCATTGTATGTGTAACTCCCATATAAGTTGTGCATTAAAAAAAAACAGTGCACACAAACCAAAGGAATCTAGAAACCTAAGGATAAAAAAAATATATGAAATGGAGCTTTAAAAAACTAGGAAATAAGGACTATTTGCTCAACCTCACCTAACCAGGAGCTGTGGCTCAGTGACAGAGCAGCTGCTTGGCATGCAGAAAGTCCCAGGTTCAATCCCCGGCATCTCCAGTTAAAGGGACTAGGCAGGTAAGTGATGTGAAAGACCTCTGCCTGAGACCCCGGAGAGCCACTGCCTGTCTGAGTAGACAATACTGACTTTGATGGAGTGTGGGTCTGATTCACTATATGGAAGCTTCATGTGTTCATGGGTTCAACCATCTCCCAGATCTAGGGGGGGCAACCTCCTGGTGGTGGCTGGAGATTTCCTAATATTACAACTAATCTCCAGGTGACAGAAATCAGTTCACCTGGAGAAAATGGCTGCTTTGGAAGGCAGACTCTATGGTGTTAAAACCCAATGAAGTCCCTCCCCTCCCCAAACCCCACCCTCCTCAGGCTCCACCCCCAAAATCTCCAAGTATTCCCCAACCTGGAACTGGCAGCCCTACCAGATACTAGTCCAACATTAACCACCACATCAAAGCCGAGTTAAATATAAAACGTATTAATTGACAAGTTTTGCAATTCTGCTTCAGTGCCAGACTGAATCAGCTAACCAATGCCTTACAGAAAATCGAGGGACTCTTTAGACAATGCATCCACTCAAAACGCAGAGCTTCCTCCTTAACATTTACAACCCAAATGTGCTGAAATCAATGAGGAGCTCCTCGCTCGAGCTCAGCGAACAAACCGGTAGATGTTTTGATGTCTTTTCGTCTGAAAGAGCAAAGGCATCCCTGCAGAGAAGAAGCCTTTGCCCTTCGCAAAAGAGAGAGGTATTGAAACTAAAAATGGAAACACCTGATGTGCTGCCAAGCAAAAGCCGGGAAATGGGGACGATCAGAAACTCTCAAGAAGGAGAGCCTGCCAAATTTGGTGCCTGGCCTTTCAAACCTTCAGGTACTAGCTGGAGACCTCCTGCTATTACAACTGATTTCCAGCCAACATAAATCAGTTCCCCTGGAGAAAATGTCTGCTTTGGCAATTGGACTCTATAGCATTGAAGTCCCTCCCCTCCTCAAACCCTGCCCTCCTCAGGCTTCACCCAAAAAATCTTCCCCCAGTGGCGAAGAGGGACCTGGCAACCCTACTTGCTTCCAGTGTATCTTGTGAGGAGGAAAATCTCAAGGGGGGATAATGCAGAGACTCTTACCAGGAGGGGGGTGGACCTAGGGTTGCCAGGTCCCCCTGGCTACCAGCCAGTTCCAGGTGGGGAAACTCCTGGGGATATGGGGATGGAGCCTGGGGAGTGGACCTCAGTGGGGTAAAATGCCATAGAGTCCACCCTCCAAAGCATCCATTTCCTCCAGAGGAACTGATCTCTATAGTCTGGAGATGATCTATAATTCCAGGGGGATGCCCAGGTCTCACCAGGAGGCTGGCATCCCTAGCTGGGTCTCTTAAAATAGGGGTGCCAGCACTGCCTTGGCAAACGTTGGGAGATTTTGAGGGTGGTGACTGGGGAGAGCCTGGGGATCTCCAGGCGACAAAGATCAGATCCCCTGGAGAAAAGGGATGCTTCGGAGGGTGGACTCTGTGGCATTGCTCCCCATGAGGTCCCTGTCCTCCACATGCTTCACCCCCAAATCTCTAGGAATTTTCCAACCTGGAGTTGGGAACCCTGGGATACAGCTCTTGCATTGTCTGGGGAATATGGAATGTTGATGTGAGATAGGGTTGCCAGGTCTCTCTTCGCCCCGGGAGGAAGATTTTTGGGGTGGAGCCTGAGGAGGACAGGGTTTGGGGAAGGGGAGGGACTTCCATGCCATAGAGTCCAATTGCCAAAGTGGCCATTTACTCCAGGTGAACTGATCTCTATCAGATGGAGATCAGTTGTAATAGCAGGAGATCTCTAGCTGGTACCTGGGGGTTGGAAACCCTAATGTGGGAGCACATTTGAAGCTTAAAATAATAATAAAATAAAATATTTTAAAGCCAATTTAATATTTTTATTAAATGAAAACCAGACTATCATTTTCATTGTCTCACTTTTATATCTTGTTATATGATCAGGTATTGTATACTTATACTACACTGCTGAGTCTTAAACAGGGTCTCTCTCTCTCTCTCTCTCTCTCTCTCTCTCTCTCTCTCTCTCTCTCTCTCTCTCTCTCTCTCTCTCTCTCTCTCTCTCTCTCTCTCTCTGTGTGTGTGTGTGTGTGTGTGTGTGTAATCTCACAACAACCCTGTGAGATATGCTAAGAGAGCGTGACTGGCCCAAGGTCTCCCAGCAAGCATCCATGGCAGAGCAGAGATTCGAATCTGGATCTCCCAGACCCTAGTCTGATGGTATAATCACTCTACTGCACAATCATTCTTGTTGACTGACTAATATTATTATGGATTCAATCACTTCTTGAGTGCCATTCTTAATCTGTTTGAAATTTACAGGGCTGTATTAATGTATCCCTAGATACTTTGAAATTATCCCTTGAAACAAATGAGCATTCCTTTAATTACTTTTAGAATTCAGGGCTGGTAGGACTCGGAGGATCTTGCTCAAAGATGTACTGATACTGTTTGCATATTTCTAAGTGATTTACAAAGAGTTGTTTTAAGAATTGTATTGTTTTCCCTTTGGTGATCTTCAAT
The DNA here is from genome assembly GCF_029931775.1 of Euleptes europaea. Classification (NCBI taxonomy): domain Eukaryota; kingdom Metazoa; phylum Chordata; class Lepidosauria; order Squamata; family Sphaerodactylidae; genus Euleptes; species Euleptes europaea. The sequence continues at coordinate 56,190,066 of NC_079326.1, forward strand.
GCCATCCATCATTTAAAGTTGTCAGATAGCCAAAATGCCCCTCCTTATCTCTCATTATTCACCATATTTCATTATTTTAGAAACAGAATCGGTTTGGGATTTATGGAAAAGCCCATATTTTCCCTAAAGAAGCAGAGACTCTAATGGAGTATTTTCTATCTACAGCCAACTTGAAGATATGATTCTGTATTTATTTATCTTATATTCCAATAGTCAAGTGAGGGCCCATTTGCTAATAAATATATCCGCAGAGTGGGTCCACACCAACCAAAAAAATCAGAGAACTTCAAACAAAATTGAAGTGGGGGATAAATTCCCCCACAATTCACTAACACTAGCATTTTATGCATGGCTGTTTCCATTGCGGTCACCCACCCCGACTAGTTTGGGGCTTTGTTTTGACTATGCACGCATTTTCTCACCTTCAGAGGTCACCTCACTCTCCCTGCGCATTTTCCCCATGTTTAGAAAGCATCCAGAAATCGTGGGGAAAATAGGCAGAAATTCGGGGGAGAGTGAGGCGACCTCTAAAGGTCAGAAAATGCTATAGAGTTCACCATTTTCTCCAGGTGAACTGATCTCTGTCGCCTGGAGATGTTTTAATAGTGGGAGATCTACAGCCACCACCTGGATGTTGGCAACCCTACTGTCTCCCCAGGCCCACTGTGGACCTATGCTTAGAGTTGCCAAGCTCCAGGGACTAGCTGGAGATCTCCTGTTCTTACAACTGGTCTCCAGCTGATAGAGATCAGTTGCCTTGGAGAAAACAGCCACTTTGGCAATGGGACTCTATGGCATTGAAGTCCCTCCCCTCCCCAAACCCAGCCCTCATCAGGCTCTGCCCCTAAAACCTCCCGCAGGTGGTGAAGAGGGACCTGGCAACCCTACCTATGCTCCAGAGATGAACACCAATTGATTAATAACAGGAACTGGGGTTTAAATTTTTTTTAATATATGTATTTACACAAGTGTGGTTTTATTGTATTCTATTATAACTGATGAAGCTAGCTTTCCTGAGCCCAGCCTCAGCTGGGATGGAGGGCAGGATACAAATCGAAATAAATAATAAAAGAATAAATAATGTATCGTAGACACTAGATAATAAGTTCATGTATCTCTTGGTAGAGATACAGGAGCTAAGGAATTACTATATATTATAAGGAGGAGGAGAACAAGAAAGCCAGGCAATTTTGGTTGCTCATAAAGTTCTTTCATTTCTTGCTGTACCTACAGGCTAACATAGTAGGGGGGAAAACACTTCAAAGTGACACTTCAGGTGTACTTCACATACCTTTTCCCCAACCTTAAAGACATTTTGGAAGCAATTTTTAGAGTCCTTTATCAGTGACAGAGAGAAGGTTTGGTTTCTCAAGGGGGCTGTCATGTTTCTTGAAGACAAGAAGGGAAACCCGCTTCAAGACTTACGATGCGTCGAGAAAAACGGGCGGCTTTTTTGCATGCACAAGTGTTTGGCCACGCTCCACGAGGACAGGTGAACTTATCAGGTAATTGTTCTGTTTCTCCAACGGGCCTTTGTAACAGACAACTTTTTTTAAAAATGGTTTATCACCACTTTTAATTGGGGAAACCGATAAAGGCATGTTTATCATCGAGACTGGTTTTGAAAAGCCTTTTCTTCTTGTCGTATCAATGGACTCATGTAGTCACTTCACATTTGTTTCCAGTCCTGTTGAGAAGGTTTCTTTAATTAGTTGCACTTCTCATCAGCTTGGATGCTTTCTCCGGGGAGGTTGTAGAGGTCCATCACTTGAGAGGACAGACATGGGAATGACAAATTCAAATAGATCTTTTAAAAATCTTAGCTCTGGTTACCTCGTCTATTGTGAGCTTTTACAGTTTAATTTACTCACTCGTTTGCGATGTTCAATATTCCAGAAAAAAAGGTAAAGGTCCCCTGTGCAAGCACCGGGTCATTCCTGACACATGGGGCGACGTCACATCCCGATGTTTATTAGGCAGACTTTTGTTTTATGGGGTGGTTTGCCAGTGCCTTCCCCAGTCATCTTTCCTTTACCCCCAGCAAACTGGGTACTCATTTTACCGACCTCGGAAGGATGGAAGTCTGAGTCAACCTTGAGCCGGCTGCCTGAAACCGACTTCCGTCGGGATCGAACTCAGGTCGTGAGCAGAGCTTGGACTGCAGTGCTGCAGCTTACCACTCTGTGCCACGGGCAGAAAAAAAGCCTATTGAAAATGTGTTTGTTGCCTTCCCAAACTGGGTAGGCTTTGTGTCTTACCATTGGTCTATTTGAATCAATTAGTCAGCTGTTCTTCAAGTTGCCACTTCTTATGGCTGCACGGGGCATCTTGAAAAGAGGCAGACAAAACCCGTGAAAGAGGAGGAGTCAAAGGGGATGGAAGATATGACTTCCACTGTTCCAAAACATGTCATTTGGATGGACTGCAGAACTCCCTGATAGAAGAAGAGTTGGTTTTTATACCTCACTTTTTCTCTACCTTTAAGGGGTCTCAAAGCAGCTTACAATCCCTTCCCTTCTGCCCTCACAACAGACACCTTGTGAGGTAGGTGGATGGAGTTGCCAGATCCCTCTTCAACACCGGTGGGAGGTTTTGGGGGGTGGAGCCTGAGGAGTACAGGGTTTGGGGAAGGGAGGGACTTCAATGCCATAGGGTCCAATTGCCAAAGTTGCCATTTCTTCCAGGTGAACAACTGATCTTGATCGGCTGGAGATAACTTGTAATAGCAGGAGATCTCCAGATACTACCTGGAGGTTGGCAACCCTACAGGTGGAGCTGAGAGAGTTCGGAGAGAAGTGTGACTAGCCCAAGGTCACCCAGCAGGCTTCATGTAGAGTAGTGGGGGAATCAAACATGGTTCTCCAGATTAGAGTCCACTGCTCATGTGGAGGAGTGTGGAAACCAACCCAGTTCACCAGATTAGACTCAGCCGCTCATGTGGAGGAACGGGGAACCAAACCCAGTTGTTCGGATTAGAGTCTGCCACTCTTAACCACTATACCCACTGTCCCATGGCTAGCAGATAGGGGTGTGCATAATGAAAAGCCCGAGCTGAAGATATAACCAAAAATTGCATTTATTTATTGAATTCATTCATTCATTCGGACCCTGCCTTTCTCCCCAATGGGTTCCCGAAGCGGCTTACATCGTTCTCATTGTCCCCTTTTTATCCTCACAGTAAGCCTGTCAGATTGGTTAGGCTGAGAGAGTATAACTGGCCCAAGGTTACCCAGCAAGCTTCCGTGGCATGAGTGGGGATTTGAACCTGGGTCTCTCAGATACTAGTCCAGCACTCTTAACCACTACACCACATTGGTTGTTTCGGTTTATTACCATGATTTTCGAGAACAATGTTAGGAATCCAGGATTCATATTGAAATGAAACGACCATCCCCAAAAAAATCTGTGTTGCTTTCAACCATAGCTGCTGCTGTGCTAGCAGGAAGCATGTACTCATATCCTTCCTTGATTCTGCTCTGGTCTGGTCCAGCAAGGCTAATGCATTTTTTAGATCAATATATCTTTGGATATTATGTCCCCCTAAAAGTGACTGTAGATTCTCATTCTAATCTAAATTATATGATAAATTGTGGAACTCCCTGCCCCAGGATATGGTGACGGCTGCCAACTTGGAAGGCTTTAAGAGGGGAGTGGAGATGTTTATAGAGGAGAGGGCTATTCATGGTTACTAGTCAAAATGGATATATGTCATGATGCATGCCTATTCTCTCTAGTATCAGAGGAGCATGCCTATTATCTTAGGTGATTTTGAACACAAGGCAGGATAATGCTGCTGTAGTCGTCTTGCTTGTGGGCTTCCTAGAGGCACCTGGTTGGCCACTGTGTGAACAGACTGCCGGACTCGATGGACCTTGGTCTGATCCAGCATGGCCTTTCTTATGTTCTTATGATCCACCAAATTTTGGGCAGTCTCTATATAACGTACAACACAACATCTTGCTTCAGCACCATTTTGACTGGTGCATTTTATTTATTATTTAGCTCTTGGGGTGGGGGAATCCAAGTCTTGCATATCAGCCTGAAAAGCTCCCTTTTATTTCCCCAGCATCTTGTAGTAGCACCGTCATCCATCTCTGTTCTTTTCAATTCCGCCATTACCTCCGGTGTGTTCTTTTGTTTATATTACCAGTACTTCATTTGACTACAGCCGGTAGTTTGCTGTACAAAAGTTCTCATTTCGAGCTGTTTGCATAAGTGAGATCCCATCAGAGACCTGCCTGCAACTCAGATCTTGACAGCAAGAAGTTTTTCACTTCACAATAGGAACAGGGTGGGAAAGGGGGGAAGGGGGGAACACAATGCTGCGGAGACTGATAACCTTGAAATTAAAGTTTGAGAAGAAAGAAAGCACGCGAAGAAAGCCCTCGCCCTATTGTCCCTGCTCCCAATGATCAATACTCTGTATCTCTGCTGATCTAATTAGTAGGCAGTAGAAAGGGCCTTCCTCATTAATCAACTATTTAGTGATTTCCTATTAAAAATTTCCAATTGAATTTCTGCATAAAACATGATGCCTTTTTCTCAACCTCTTGAAAGTCCCCCCCCCCCACCTCCCCAAGCAGCTGCCTCCACAATATCTGTCGCTGGGAACCAAAATGTTGGGGTCGGCTGGGGGGCAGGGAAAGGGAGCAATAATGCTCATGAACACATGAAGTTGCCTCATACTGAATCAGACTGATGGTCCCTCGAGGTCAGTATTGTCTACTCAGACTGGTGGCAGCTCTCCAGAGTCTCAGGCTGAAGGCTTTCACATCACCAATTACTAGGGTTGCCAACCCCCAGGTACCATCCAAAATAATAAGGCACCTCCGTGCTGATACCAAATAGTTAGAAAAAAATGCAACTTCCAATACAAAAGTAGCAAAAAATCTTATTGGTGCTTACACACAAATGACAATAACAGAACAGAGTGAAAAACATTTGAAAATATATACAATATGTACAGTATAGGTTTTAGTGCAGTCTCTATGCACAACAATGATTTGCTTTTCTAGGTATATATTTCTGTTTTCTTCATTGAGTCCTATAATAGGTACAATAGTCCCAAAAGTGTCGCTTTTGGGGAAATGATGGGGTTAGGGTTAGGGTTAGGTAACCCTAACCCTAACCCCATCATTTTCCAAAAAGCTAGGATGATCATGCCCCCCTTTGCTCCCACTTTCCACCTAGGGTTGCCAGGTCCCTCTTTGCCACCAGCGGGAGGATTTTGGGGCGGAGCCTGAGGAAGGCGGGGTTTGGGGAGGAGAGGGACTTCAACATCATAGAGTCCAATTGCCAAAGTGGCCATTTTCTCCAGGGGAACTGATCTCTATCGGCTGGAGATCAGTTGTAAGAGCAGGAAATCTCCAGCTAGTACCTGGAGGTTGGCAACCCTATTTCCACCTGCCGATCAGTTGAGCACCAGAGGAGAAGGGTTGCAATTGCCTGGAGGTTTCCATAAGAGGACAAATGGGAACCCTATGCACTACCATAAGCAAGATGGGCAAGAAGAGCTGTAATAGCCGGAGATCTCCAGCTACAGCCTGGAAATTGTCAGCCCTACAACCATCCTGTGAGGTAGGGTAGACTGAGGGAGAGTGACTGGTCCAAGGCCAACCAGGGAGCATCACAGCTGAGTGGGGATTTTAACCTGGTTCTCCAAGGTCATAGCTTAACACTCTAACCACTACACAACACTACCTTGAAGAGATGCATTGGGTCCTCTATTCATTTCCAAACAACTTGTAAAAACAAACCCTCTGCCACAAAGAATTGTCTTTCTTCTATTGCCATGTTTGTGAGGCCATGCAGATTTCTATTAACTCCACACCATTTCAATATTCCTATGTTTTAAGCGTTCAATTTCGTCCTTTTAGGTTCCATTGACACGTATGTAATACGGATAAAAACGAATACTGAACCTGAGGCCACTGAGAAATCGCTCTTCTGAAATTCTTCGTATTGTGAAAATGACTGTGCTGAAGCTGTTCATAATCATGAATACAAATAAATCCTTCCAAATACCTTGGAGCACGGGGGAAGGGGTTGTATTAAATTGTATATTTGTTTAAGATGTATATTTAAAATGTGCATTCCGCATGCTGAAACAAAACATCTCAAATGCCGTGGTGATGGCAAAGAGTAGATCAGCAGAAAGCTTTGCCCTTTCATTTGTAATCATTTACCAGTGATGGCTTAGAAAGATAATTCACTGGTTTACAAAGTGATGGTTCACAAAGGTCGTTTACACATGGGAGTTTTATCTGAGGTTCATTGCTTGCTGGACCCACACTTTCCTATTATGAGTCTATGCAAGAAGAAGAAGAAGAAGCAGAAGCAGCAGCAGCAGCAGCAGCAGCAGCAGCAGCGGAAGAGTAGGAGTTGGTTTTTATACCCTGATTTTCTCGACCTTTTTAAGGAGACTCAAATTGGATTACAACTGCCTTTCCTTCTTCTCCCTACAACAGACACCTTTTGAGGTAGGTGGGGCTGAGAGAGTTCAGAGAGAGCTGTGACTAGCCCAAGGTCACCAGCAGGCTTCATGTGTAGGAGTGGGGAATTGAACCCAATTCACCAGATTAGAGTCCTCTGCTCATGTGGAAGAGTGGGAAATCAAACCCGTTTCTCCAGATTAGAGTCCATTGCTCCTAACCACTACACCATGCTGTCTCTCCATTCTGTTCTATTCAGCCGTTGGTAAATCTAGCCTGGGTACAAACCTTTGTATTTGAACCTCATTTGGGCTCCATACTGTGAACCCATTCTCAGTCCAGATATTAGAACTTTTTTTTTTAAGGGGGTCTCTAAATACTATAAGAGCCTCGTGGCGCAGAGTGGTAAGCTGCAGTACTGCAGTCAAAAGCTCTGCTCACGACCTGAGTTCAATCCTAACGGAAGTTGGTTTCAGGTAGCCGGCTCAAGGTTGACTCAGCCTTCCATCCTTCTGAGGCTGGTGAAATGAGTACCCAGCTTGCTGGGGGCAAAGGAAAGATGACTGGGGAAGGCACTGGCAAACCACCCCGTAAACTAAGTCTGCCTAGTAAACATCGGGTTACGACATCACCCCATGGGTCAGGAATGACCCGGTGCTTGCCAGGGAATTACCTTTACCTTTTTTAAGATCATGGCGCTAGGAGCTCTGCTCCCATCCCGAGTTCGATCCTGACAGAAGTTGGTTTCAGGTAGCTGGCTCAAGGTTGACTCAGCCTTCCATCCTTCCGTGGCTGGTAAAATGAGTACCCAGCCTGCTAGGGGTAAAGGGAAGACGACTGGGGAAGGCAATGGCAAACCATCCTGTAAACATAGTCTGCCTAATAAGTGTTGTGATGTGAAATCACCCCGTGGGTCAGTAATGACTCAGAGCTTGTGCAGAGGACTACCGTTACCTTTTCACTAAATACTATGTTAACTTACTTGAGAGTCAGGCTCGGTGAATGTAATTTGTTTCTTTCCAAATAAGCATGCATAGGGTCAGGCTATTCGAAAGATTTAAGGCTAAAGCTAAAATTTCCTGGAAATAGCATTCAAGTAATACATCCATAACAGACAATTACAGTATACAGGAACCCGCAACTAAATGGGGAGGAAATAATAAACTTTTAACATGGAATTAAAATCAAATTATACTTCCATAATTATAGCCAGTTTTATTTGAACAAAACGGTTGTATGAAATGAAACTCAAGCACACTTGACACGGGTGAGTTATGTTCTCCAATAATTTCAAACACATCTTTCTGAAAAGTCAAGTAGACATTGATTGCGTTTTGGAAAATTGGTTACATTTTTCAGGCTCTGTGGGGAAAGAAACACATTTAAAATGGCCAACAGTACTTCACTGCAGGCACATTACACTTATTTTTTACTGAAATGCTTCTTTTGGGTGAAGGGTTAAATTTGAACATTGTGAACCTCCACACATTAGAAGAACTAAAATGAACAAGACACAGGGCTGGCTCATACGAGTACTTAAGATGCTGGGCTAGTCCCTCAAGCATTCACACATAATGGGTTAGATCGAATGATCATGGGGGATTTCAGATGTTTTCCCCCCTCCAGCAGTTTTTTTGACCCTGAGAAAGTAGATTACCAGGATTATGGGACCTGAAAGTAGGTGGGTTGTGGTGAGGAGACAGAAGAGGCTAAATCACTCCTTCCTCATCCTTTCCTCATTGCTGCTCTGGAATCTTCTTTCTTGGAGAGAGGAAAGCCCATTGATGCCACACTGCAGGTGACCAGCGGAAGCCATATTTCTTCATTCATGCCATCTCCACTCAAATATTCACTCACGGGGTATATGAGGAATGTCTCCTGTGTCTGATGTGACTCTGGTCCACCCATCCCCACTGTCAGCGACACAGATGGGCCTGCCAGCATGGTGTAGTGGTTAAGAGTGGTGGTTTGGAGAGCTGATCTGGAGAACTGGGTTTGATTCCCCACTCCTCCACATGAGCAGCAGAGGCTAATCTGGTGAACCGGGTTCGCTTCCCCATTCCTACACATGAAACCACCAGGGTGACCTTGGGCTAGTCACAATTCTCTCTGAATTCTCTCAGCCTCACCTACTTCACTAGGTGCTGTTGTAGGGAGAGGAAGGGGAGGTGATTGTAAGCCAGTTTGATACTTCTTGAGAGCCAGCAGGGTGTAGTGGTTAAGAGTGATGGCATCTTGTGAGGTAGGTGGGGCTGAGAGAGTTCTGACTAGAGAACTATGACTAGCCAAAGGTCACCCAGCTGGCTTCATGTGTAGGAGTGGAGAAACAAATCCAGTTCACCAGATTAGCCTCCACCACTCATGTGGAGGAGTGGGGAATCAAACCCGGTTCTCCAGATCAGAGTCCACCGCTCCAAACCACTGCTCTTAACCACTACACCACACTGGCTCTCGTGGGGTAGAAGGCCAGGAGCAGATCTGAAAGCAATCCACCCCCCGCCGCTTCTCCAGAGCTCCTTTTGGGCTCCCTTTATTGCTGTCTTTTCCCCATACTGGTTAAAAAAAACAAAAACCTGAAAAATACTGAAGTTATTTTTGGGGTTTTCAAAATTTTGGGATATCAATATGCACACCCCAATTGAGATAAATAGATTTCGTACAAGGGTTCTTCATATATCCATGTGTATGGGGCAGGAAGCAGTAATGATTGCACGGGGTGGGGGCATCATTGTGGTGGAGATGTAACCTGTCCACCATTCATGACCAATATGTGGTCAGCCTTTAACAACAAGGGCTCCCCCTTGGGGAGGATGAATGTAATGCATCTCTGAAATATTTGGGTCTTTCCTGCACTCATAAGAAACATTTTACTACTAATAATATAAATGTGATGTGCTGTCTTCTCATAATAGTCAACCTTCTAGTATTACAAAGTTACGAGGGTGGCGAAGAGAGGGTCACAGCCATTTTGACGAGCTCTTTGCCATATTGTATGCTATCTATTGTACGCAGGGAGAGGGGGCAATGAAACAATCAAAGAAAAATGCACAGAGAATTTGTCACCTGGAAAACAATGCAAGAAAGACCCCGGAGTTTAGGAAGACATTTGACTGCCATTGGAAAGGCTCAAGGAGGAAAGAATCAATATTTATTTCTCGGAGAGTGCTGGCCACGGCATGTGGTATCGATGTTTTCAAGAGGACAAAAAAGCTTTTCACAGCAAGACTTACACTTTTCCTCACCCTTGGTAGTGATCTAGGCATTAGTTGAATATTATCCAGTAACACCTTTCTGGCAGCATACAGCTATGTATCTAGATATGTATAGACTCACACACGCCAGGGCTATTATGTTAACTTCTCCGTCACTTTATCCTGAGTATACGACCACCCCATCTTTTCGTATATCGAGTCGACAGCTTGCTGGTGAATTTATTTGCCTCCGGGAAACCTTCCCTGCAAAATTACAAGCTGTGCCAAAAAGCAAGATTCACTTTCTTTGAACCCCAAGAACAAAAGCGAATGCCCTCTCCCCCGCAACGAGTCTACATCGCTTGCTGATCACAGCACAGCCTATTGACATCTTTTACCAATCTTGTTCTCTCCTCAGGACCACTACTGATTGCCCTTACAAATGCATTTATAGATTACGGGGACCTCCCTCGGTTGACTTTCTCCCATATTATTCCGTGTTTGATGCACACAGGATCTCCTTAATGATCACTAGTTCTCTGACCTCTGGCGTGTTGGAAGAAGTGGTGCCATTTCCAAATGAACTGTCTCCTGACCCAGGCATGGGATTCTCTGCTAAAAATGAACTTTGATTGGCGTGTCTTTGACCCAGCCCCTCTCTGCAGTGGCGTTTCTGACCTTCATATATTTATATAGTTGCTCTCTTGTCTTGCGGTGTCGCACAGGGGAGGAAAAAACCCCAGCTCATCCACTCTGAAAAGCAAGGAAGAGAACAGAATCCATTTAAGAAAAGAATCGGGAGTGTGAAAATAGGATCTGTCAATGTGGACCCTGCTGTTAATAAAGCTAAAAGCTTCTAACTAGCTAGCTTGAAATAACCTTTGGAGACATTTTTACCCTCCTGGGATGGAAATGACACTTTGGTAAGGGGAAAATTGATTAGCTAGCTTGTGCGATGTCTACAGTGTAGTCCTACACAGAGGTACTCCAGTCTAAACCCCTTGAAAGCAATGGGCTTAGACTGTGTTAACTTTGTAGAGGATTACACCATTAGTGACGTTAAGCTCTGGTGGGAAGCTCCAGAGATGCTATATCTCAAATTATACTTGTGTGGATGATTTCAGGTGGGTAGCCATGTTGTTCTGCAGTTGTGAGCACTTGCCCCATGACAATCCCATAAACAACATCCACAGACAAGTAGTCCAAAAGAGAGATGATTTATTGGAGAATCCACAGGTTAACAGAAGCTAGGAATCAAGACGGCACTTATGAGAACTAAAAGCTTGGTGCTGGGTATAAATGAAAGAACACAGAATGACAGAGGAAACCATGGCAACCCCCCTCCCACCGGAATAAGTTCCCACGAAGTTCAGAGTCAAAATGCATAGTTGGCAGTTGACCATTGGTGAGGCTGACCTTGGGCAGCACCTGGTGAAAGCACACCATTCTCTGTCAGACTATGCCTGGCATTCTCTGTACATCACCCAGGCTAGGCCTGACAGCAGTACACATTAACAACAGCCTTATTTTGAATCAGACCCCTGGTCCATCAAAGTCAGTATTGTCTACTCAGACCGGCAGTGACTCTCCAGGGGCTCAGGCAGAGGTCTTTCACATCACCTACTTGCCTAGTCCCTTTAACTGGAGATGCTGGGAATTGAACCTGGGACCTTCTGCATGCCAAGCAGATGCTCTACCACTGAGCCATAGCCCCTCCAGTAGAAGAGCAAGATTTCAGTCCAGTAGCACCTTCAATACCAACAAGATGGATCATTGTGGATCTGAAGCTATCTCATTAAAAATATATCCCCTGGAAACAGAAATACTACATTTCTGAATTATCAGTTTTTGCTCCCTAAGGGAGCATTCAAATATGCACTTTCTGCCATTACCACAATCTTCAACCTAAGATCACACTGTGGTTGAGCATCCAGATTAGGGCTGTCAATTCGGTTCGGCCCGAACTGAAAATCAGCCGAATTTCCCCTGATTCGGTGGTTTTTAGTTCAGGAGGAACCGAACTCAAAACTGGCGGGCAACCGGGGGGGCCGAATTCAGCGAGTTCGGGAGTTCGCGAATAAATTTGGCAAATTCGGGGCCGTCAGTAAGCAGCATAACCGTCAGTAAGCAGCATTCTCCTCCCCCGGCCAATCGGTGGCCAAGCTGGGTCTTCTTCTGGCCAATCAGTCAGGATTGAGTACTGGAGGAATCAGCTGCTGCGCGGCCGGGCCGGGGAGAGAGAGAGAGAGAGTGAGAAAAATCCTCATGGGGGGGTACATGTGCACATTCCCCTCCTTTCCGTGGCTGCAGGGGGTGCATTTTTGGGGGTAGAGGCCCCAAAGGTTCAGCGGAGCTTCAGACAAGCCTTCTTAAGAGACCCCCCAAGTTTTGTAAACATTGGGTCAGGGGGTCCCGAGATATGGGCTCCACCCCTTTTCCCTCCCCCCTTTTCCATTTCCGTGGCTGCAGGGGGCGCTTTTTTGGGGGGTGCAGCCCCCAAACATTCAACATAGCGTCTGACGAGCCTTCTTAAGAGAACCCCCAAGTTTTGTAAACATTGGGTCAGGGGATCCCGAGATATGGGCTTTCCCCTTTTCCCTATTGGGATGAATGGATCACCAGATCCTGTATGCATCTCCAGAGCGGCAAATCCAAGGCAAACCTCCCGTGCTTAAATAGAATCATATTGGATTACCCAGTCCTCCCAGCCCCTCCTGATGGAACAGAAGACAGCCACAGTAAGACCTCTTTGGGGGCTTTAATCGATAATTTTTCTCCTATGTGTGTGTGTGTGGGGGGGAAGCAGAGTCTCTGTGTGTGTGGGGAGGGAGCAGTTTCTGAGGGTGAGTGGGGGAAGCCAAAGGGGGCTTTCGCCCGTTCTGCCTGGGGTGTGTGTGCCCTTTCGAGTCTCTCTCTCCCTGGTTTGAGGGGGGGCTTCAGTTGTGTGTCCTCAGGTTTTCCCTCATTCATAAGATCGGTTAGGTCTATTTTGATGCTTGCTCAAAACTGGTTTTCAAATGGTGACTTAAAGAATGCATTTTCCTGGTCCCGAGTCTGATGCAAAAGGGGAAATTCCACCCCTCCTACTCATTATGCATAGCTAGCTGCGCCGCGGTCCCATGCGCCCCCGACCCTCCGGGGGAGTCCCCACCCCTGGAGGACCAACCCCACTTATCGGGTCGGAGGGTGGAGGAGGCGAGAGCAAATGGGCAAGGCGGCGGCGCAATGGAAGGCGGGGCAGGCGGGAGAGACGGGAGGGGGTCGGGACCTGAACCCCCATCGCGGGGGGGAGCGTGCCGGCCAGCGGCGGCTGAAGTGGACCCTGGGGGCGAGGCGGGGATGGCTCCCCCCCAGGCAACGAGGGCCCTGAGGCCGGAGACGCCGGCAGCAGCCGAGGCCCGGTCCCGTGATCCAGCGGGAGGACAGGAGCCCGGCACGGTTGGAGATGGCTCGGAGGGGGTGTCGGAGGGGAGCAGGGAGAGAAAGGGGGATGGGGGCGGGAGTGATCACCCTCAAAGAGGCTGGGGCAGTCGTGCGAGGCAGCGCGACCGCGGGAGCAGAGGAGGATTGAGCCAGCGGCCGCGAAGGGCGGGGCTCGAGGCAGGCATTTCAGCGGAGGGATGCCCATAAAAGCAGCAGCTGAAGCAGAGGCTGAGGAGGAGAGGGAGGCATGTTGGGTGGCAGCCAAAACACCCTATGCTGGGAGAAGAAGGTGAGAAAAGCATTCTCACGGGAAACTCCAAGTCTGAAGCCTGGGAAGCTGATGCCCGCTGGGCTGTAGGGCGCGGTGGACCCGTCATTGGGGGTAGGTCGCGGGGCAGCATGTCAGACACCCTGTGAGGTAGGTGAGGCTGAGAGAGTGTGACTAGCCCAAGGTCACCCAGCCGGCTTCATGTGTAATAGTGGGGGATCAAACCCGGTTCTCCAGATCAGAGTCCACCACTCCAAATCACCACTCTTAACCACTACACCGTGCTGGTGGCTACAACAGTCGGCTACAACTTGACGGCACACTTTACCTTAATTGTCTCATGTGTTCTTTGAAGAGGATGCTGGTGCAACACACTTTTTAACCATTCAGAGTGATGTTGACCCTTACACAGAAGTAAAAGCAACATTAGCTGTTGGTTCACTCTGAATCTTTCCTCTACCAATATCGTAATACCTTTTTGCGCTTGATGCTGTGAAATGATCGCCCTCTGTACCGAAGGCTACATTAAGAGTTAAAGTTCTCCCAGCGTACCCTCATGAGATACCATCAATATCAAAGCAATTACCCGGGTAGGCGAAAGCTTCAGATGATGTCTTTGTGGTTTTAAATGAAAATCGAAGGAAGACAACTGTTCTAATAGGCTCAAGGTTGCACCGGCATAAAGCAATGCCTCATATCGCATTGAATTATGCTGTTTGTTTTGTTTAAAATAACAAAAAGCGGGAGAGAAAGAGCAGACACTTCTCCCGTTAAGAGCAGTTTTATTAGAACTGCGGAGTGCTAAACAGTGACAATGGTAAAGTAAGACAAAGGGGAACAGAAGGGCAGGATCGAGAAAGAAGGGAAACAGGATATAATAGAGGCATTGTTTGTTCAGCAGAGTTAAAATAGAACATACTTTTTAATGCTTCAAGCTTTTGACACCCACTCCTGTTGTGATTTAAGCTCAGGTTGCCGGGATTTGCACAACTCGACACCACCACCAAAAAAAGTCAATTTAATTGCCAACATGAGCTTGTTTCGTTGACGGGCCAAGGTTACAGAGAGTAAAATGTCAGCTGTTCTCTTTTGAAAAAGCTCAAACTAAAGGGTTCAATTGCATTAATTAACAACAACCTGTTGAATAATACCTGGATTTTCAGTCCTTGAACAAGTAATGATTGAGGCAAATACCTAGGATTGCCAACCTCCAGGTACTAGATGGAGATTTCCTGCTATTACAACTGATCTCCCGCCAATAGAGACCAGTTCGCCTGGAGAAAATGGCTGCTTTGGCAATTGGACTCTATGGCATTGAAGTCCCTCCCCTCCCCAAACCCTGCCCTCCTCAGGCTCCGCCCCAAAAATATTTCACCAGTGGTGAAGAGGGACCTGGCAACCCTACAAATACCTGTTTGCCTCTTGACCCACAAAGGCTGTGTGGTATAGTGCTTAAGGGTTAATGTGGCACCCAGGGGTGCTGTGGAACCTGCCACTACTTCCCCTGGCATCCGCCAAGCTTTTCTGACAGGGGGCAGGACCATTGTTATCAGCGGCCCTCTTTCAAATGCAAGTGTGCTCCAAGGCTGCAATGGCATCCATGTTGGATTGGGCTCCGCCTTCCACAGCAGCCCACAGGCTGAGGACCCTGGCTTAGCGAATTAGACTAGGATCGGGGAGGAAAAGTAAGACAAAGGGGAACGGAAAATGTTTTTTAAACTATTGTTGTAAGCCGCCCTGAACCACGAGGACAAGCATGATAGAAATGTTTTATGAAGTAAATAAAAAATAAGAAAAAATAAAAAATAATAAGTAAATAAAAAATAAGAAGTTGAATTTTCTGCTGACTTTGGAAAGTGTGTGTCTACGGGAAAGAGAATGTGCAGGTGGAATTCACTGGGGGGGGAAATCGAAACTCTCCTCACAAGGGACACATTGAAGCCCTAAGGAGAAACCTGATGTTTGAATGGAAGGTTATCATGAGAGTAAATGGGGAAAGAGCATATGAAATCATGCAAGAAAACGGAATGTTGCCTGAAATCTAGGGTGAAAGATGGCACCCACATGCATGTCAACTAATGCCAACTCGAGATTATTATTATTATTATTTTTAAGAGGTGATGAATTCTTTCCCACCCTCGCAGTTCCTCCGGTTTTGTTCCCTCACAATTCCTCACAATTTCACTTCAGGAAAGAAAACTCGAAGGCAACTCTGTCCTGATGCTTTCTCAGTTCTACTCAAAGAAGAAAGTAGTCCTTCATCAACCCCTAACTCTCTTGAAAGTGAAACCCATTGTCAGTAAGAGACAGAACGTGGCTCTCCATTTATTGCTTTCTGTCAATCTGAGGTGGGGTATTCAGAACCCCATTTTCTGAATGGTTGGTGGTTTTACTGAAGCCACCATCTCTTCCCTCAAATTTCCGCAGATTGCAACTGCCCTTCCGGTGAGGTTTGATGTCAGTTGTGATCCCCATGCTCATTTTATTAAACAAAATTATCCTTGAATTAGCAAAATTTCACATGCACACAATTGGATTGCATCCACTGGAGAGTTTCTGCAGATGGTAGGATTTTCATCCACAGAGTACAACTTTCTCACTCCCCCCACCCCCCGAAAATGTTGCTCCTGGGAATCCCCTGTCCCTTAGGAACAACCTTTTGGAGAACATTTTGCTCGCTAGTGAGAGATGGGAAGCAAGAAAGCTGTTCTTCCTTATGGCATGGCATGCCTTAGACAGCTTCTTGTTAGTTTGTGTGTTTTCATTGTTTTGCAGTTCTGTAATTCCAGCTTTACTACATTGTACATTGGAGGTCTTTGCTGTCTGAGGCCCTATTCAGATTACCATTCTAAGCTGGATGTTATCCGTTTTGGGCCCATTTTGGAATAAAGCGATACAAAGATGGGGGTTCATACAGCTCATTTCAATCCGTCTATGAGCCATCTCTAAAGTACTCTGACTAGTTCAAACAGCCCCGCGATTGTTTTCCTGACATTTTTGCCGGTGTGTTCTTTTCAGGCTTTTTTTTTTTTAATGTTCTGAGATTTGCATTGTAGTGCTATAGCACTAATGCAAATCTTGGAATGTTAAAAAAAGCCAGAAAAGAACACACCGGCAAAAAAGGCGAGAAAACCATCGTGGTCCTTCCCAAAGCACTCCAGGCAGCACACTGGAGCAATTCAGAGGCGCAAGGAGGATTGTTCCAGGTAAATTGGTGGAAAGCATTATTAAAGATAGAATTGTTAAGCATATAGAAGGGCAAGGTCTGCTGGGCAAAATCCAACATGGCTTCTGTAAGGGTAGGTCCTGTCTCACTAACCTATTAGAGTTTTTTAAAAGCGTCAGTAGGCATGTGGACAGGAATGAGCCTATGGGTATTGTGTATTTGGATTTCCAACAAGCTTTTGACAAAGTCCCCCACCAAAGACTGCTAAGCAAACTTCATAGTCATGGGATAAGAGGACAAGTCCTCTTATGGATTGAGAGCTGGCTGAAAAATAGGAAGCAGAGAGTAGGAATCAATAGTCAGTTCTCCCAATGGCGGGATGTGAGCAGTGGGGTGCCTTAGGGATCTGTGTTGGGACCGGTGCTTTTCAACCTGTTCATCAATGACCTGGAGTTGTGAAGTAGCCAAGTTTGCAGATGACACCAAATTATTTAGGGTGGTTAAACCAAAATCAGACTGTGAAGAGCTCCGGAAGGATCTCTGCATACTGGAAGAATGGGCATTAAAATGGCAAATGAGATTCAATGTGAGTAAGTGTAAAGTGATGCATATTGGGACAAAAAATCCCAACTTCATATATACACTGATGCGATCTGTGCTGGCAGCCACAGACCAAGAAAGGGATCTTGGGGTGGTAGTGGATAGCTCAATGAAGATGTCAACCCAGTGTGCGGCTGCTGTAAAAAAGGCAAATTCCATGCTGGCCATAATTAGACGAGGAATAGAGAATAAAACTGCTGATATCATACTGCCCTTGTACAAATCTATGGTGAGACCACACTTGGAATACTGTGTACAGTTCTGGTCACCACACCTAAAAAAGGATATTACAGAGCTTGAGAAGGTGCAGAAAAGAGCAACCAAAATGATTAGGGGACTAGAGCAACTGTCCTATGGAGAGCGGTTAAGACGCTTAGGGTTGTTTAGCTTGGAAAGAAGGAGGCTGAGGGGAGACATGATAGAGGTCTATAAAATTATGCATGGTTTGGAGAGAGTGGACAGGGAGAAGTTTTTCTCCCTCTCCCATAATACTAGAACACGGGGTCATCTGCTAAAGCTGGAGGGTGAGAGATTCAAAACAGACAAAAGGAAGTATTTTTTCACACAACGCACAGTTAAATTGTGGAACTCCCTGCCCCAGGATGTGGTGATGGCTGCCAGCTTGGAGGGCTTTAAGAGGGGAGTGGACATATTCATGGAGGAGAGGGGTATTCATGGCTGCTAGTTAGAATGGATATTAGTCATGCTGCATACCTACAGTATGTGGGAGGGAAGGTGGCATGGTATAGCCTGATCTTGTCAAATATCAGAAGCTAAGCAGGGTCAGTACTTGGAAGAGAGACCACCAAGGAAGGCTATGCAGAGGAAGGCAATGGGCAACCACCTCTGCTTCTCACTTGCCTTGAAGCCCCTTGCTAAGGTCACCATAAGTTGGCTGCAGCTTGACAGCAATTTACACACAGAGAGATAAATTATTATTTTTATTGAAGATGATGATGACGATATTGCATGGGTGTTATAGTTGTTGGACCAGAAAGTTGCAGTTGTTGGATCAGGAAGGTTTGGATTAAAATATCCATTTGATATTTTGATTGCCACATGAGGATCAGGCTGTGCCCACTGAGATCTTCCCCAACAGCAAGCAAAAAAAGCTGGATGGAGAGGGGAGGGTTGCAGTCAAATCCCTTTGGAAGATAGAGTTGCCAACCTCCAGGTCCTAGCTGGAGATCTCCCGCTATTACAACTGATCTCCAGCCAATAGAGGTCAGTTCCCCTGGAGAAAATGGCCGCTTTGGCGATTGGACCCTGTGGCATGGAAGTCCCTCCCCTCCCCAAACCCCGCCCTCCTCAGGCTCCGCCTCAAAAACCTCCCACCGGTGGCAAAGAGGGACCTAACAACTCTATTGGGAGAGGAAGAAGCAGACCAGCTTTCTGCTTTCGTATCTCTTCATCAGCAATGTTTCCCTGGCTAGTGTCTTCTTCCTTGTGTCTTTGACAGCAATCTCCAGGTTAACATACGTCACAAGGATGTTTGGAGGATATAATGGATGACTCCATCTATGGCCTGAGGCTCTTCAAGGAAGAGTGGAAAGTAATTAATAATATAATCTGATACTTAAAGTCAGAACTTGGCTAGCATCTTCTGCATCGTTTGGCAGTGTACTAACCGTTTACAGTACATTACCTCACGTTTCTGCAAATTGAATTTAATGCCATAAATTACAATGCCGTGCCATTACTATTGGTAAATCTTGTAAATAATTCAATCTCTTCAGAGAAATGTAAATAATCCAATGCTGTAATCTCGTTTTGTGGTATGCACGACTGTAGCACCTCTGGATTTCTGTTGATTTTCTTTTTAGCAAGCTCACAGTAGAAATGCAGAGCTGTGCTTTCGAAGACAATGGGATCTGCCCACCCAAACCATTACCTCCCTCAAGAAAAATCCAATACTTAGAATCACAGAGTTGGAAGAAGCCATACAGGTCAACTAGTCCAACCCCCTGCTTAATGCACGATCCACCTAGAGCATCCCTGGCAAGTGTTCATCCAGCTGCTGCTTAAAGACTGCTGGTGAGGGGAAGCTCACCACCTCCCTATGTTCTTAATCCCATGTTCATAGAATCATAGAGATGGAAGGGTCCATGGAGGCCATCTAGTCCAACCCCCTGATTAATGCAGGATCAGCCTAGAGTATCCCTGACAAGTGCTTGTCCAGCTTCTGCTTAAAGACTGCCAGTGAGGGGGAGCTCACCACCTCCCTAGGGAGCTGATTCTACTGTCGAACATCTCTTACTGTAAATTCCCCCCCCTAATATCCAGTCGGTACCTTTTCTCCCATAGTTTAAACCCTTTGTTGTGAGTCCTACTCTCTGCTGCCAACAGGAACAGCTCCCTGCCCTTCTCTAAGTGCCAGCACTTCAAATACTTAAAGAGAGTAATCATGTCCCCCCCTCAATTTCTTCTTCTCCAGACTAAACTCTCCTAATTTCCTCAGTCTTTCCTCATATGGCTTGGTTTCCAGGCCCCAATCATCTTCGTTGCTCTCCTCTGTACCCCCTAGATTCTGTCCACATCCTTTTTGAAGTGAGGCCTCCAGAACTGCACACAATATTCCAGGTGCAGCCTGACCAATGCAGTGTACAGCAGAACTATGACCTATTGCGATTTGGATGTTATGCCTCTGTTGATGCACCCCAAGATCGCATTAGCTTTTCTTATGCTATTCAATTTTAATTGGTGATTTTCTGAGGTGACTAGTCAGGGCAGTTGGCAGATGTTATGAAGTCTGGAAGTATCTGCCTCTGATAACGCTTGGATCACTGTTAAAATATAGTCCTTTCCAGAATGATATGTCCAACCACCATTTTGTCTGACGGGGGCAGTGCCTGGATTTTCCCATGCGCACACAGTTTTGTTCCCATCAGACAACAACTTGTTCTATTAGGCCCTGGATAAAACAGCTGATGACACTTTCTGAGAAGCAGATACTGCGTTATCTGCTGTCAAGTAGATCGGTGAGTTGTGTGAGAGATGAGGCAACTTTTCTCTTCATAGCATCAAGAAAAAAAATAATTTTCATTTCCCCGCTTTTATTTTTTAAAGTGTGAAATGGTAGATGAATAGCCAGTGGCTGTTAAATCTAGGGAAAGGGGGGGGAGATAACAACTTGTTTGCCATGACATGGCAGCCGCGTGCATTGGAAGCATGGAGTTCTCCTGTTGGCGAGCTCCCAATATGCCAAAATTGCAATGTCTGAAAAAGACTCATTTCTTTATTTGGATTTGAAGGGGGAAAGGTACAGTGTGGATGATTTCATGGAATTCTAGCATTGTTCATGTAAATGTGTGTACTAAAGAGTCAGTGGCTCAGTGGTAGAGCATCTGCTTGGCATGCAGAAGGTCCCAGGTTCAATCCCCAGCATCTCCAGTTAAAGGGACTAGGCAAGTAGGTGATGGGAAAGACCCCAGCCTGAGACTCTGGAGAGCCATAGGGAGAGGCCATGGCTAGGTGTAGAGCATCTGCTTGGCATGCAGAAGGTCCCAGGTTCAATCCCCAGCATCTCCAGTTAAAGGGACTAGGCAAGTAGGTAATGTGAAAGACCTCTGCCTGAGACCCTGGAGAGCCGCTGCCGGTCTGAGTACACAATACTGACTTTGATGGACCAAGGGTCTGATTCAGTATAAGGCAGCTTCATGTGTTCATGTTTTCAACATGCCCTTATTATCTATTTGGAAAGGATTCATTCCTGTTTTTCATAATGACTAAGTCGCATACACCTGGATTGTTTTATTTTCTCGTTTTTTTAAAGTCCCATTTTTAAAACAGTGAGGCTGCTGTAGGGGTATTCTGTGTTTGTGGTGGTAGTAGCCACACTCTGTAAAGTAGCAGCCAACTTGTGGAGATCCCATAGGGTTTTCAAGAAAAGAGATAAAAGAGGCTGTTTGCCATTGCTTGCCTCAGTGTATACATCCTGGACTTCCTTGGGGGTCTCCCGTCAAGTACTAACCACGGCTGACACTGCTTATCTTCTGAAAACTCACAAGATTGGGCTAGCCTGGGCCATTCAGGTCAGGGCTCTGTGTCTGAAAATGAGCAGGCAGCCCAATCTTAAAGGGGGGAAAAAATGTTTAAAATTAAAAAAGGGGGGGAATCTTCCATTGTCTCCAAGGTCGCCAACTCTACTGAAGAAGCCTTAGTGAAATGGATGGTTACTGGAACTCTATCTCGTCTTCATCGTTTAAGTGATATATTTCTGCATTTGTACAAGCGAGCCTTCCATCCAAGCTTCGGGTCTACACCGTGTCAAATTGTACAGTATTCAGTTTATTCTCGACTTACCTACAGGAAATATTTTTGGACACCTATTTTGGATGGACTTTGATGCCACACATATATTAGTCTTTCAGGTTTTGATGTTTTTCGTTGTGGCAGTGTTATGTTAAGGTGTATGGAGTTTCATTATAGAAGAGGTCAACATTAAGCCACAGAACACAATGGTGACGATTCTTGGAATTGATTTATTTTCACACACACCTATATGGTTAGTCTATGAAATATAAATATTGTTTTTCAAGTGTATATCTTAGCATTACGTTTGGTCATAAGCGCTACTATTGTTTGTGTAACCTCCAGGTGGTGGCTGGAGATCTCCTGCTATTACAACTGATCTCCAAGCGACAGAGATCAGTTCACCTGGAGAAAATGGCCACTTTGGCAACTATGGCATCAAAGTCCCTTCTCTCCCCAAACCCTGCCCTCCTCAGGCTCCACTCCAGATATCTCCAGGTATTTCCCAACCCAGAGCTGGCCACCCTACCGCAGCATGAGGAGGTGTTCTTGGGGCGAAGGGATGAGGAAGCTGCCCAGTAGCAGCTCCTCCCCCAGGAACGGCCCCACATGCCGGCATGGGCTCTCTCTTCTGGGAGAGCCCTTTTGGCGTGGCTATGCTAGCAGTGGGGGGGTGGCTCCTGGACACCGTCATGTTTGCCCTTTTGCCAGCATAGGTGCCACTTTATTAATAAGGTGGCACCTATGTCAGCACTGGGTCATGCCGGCTCCTAAGGAGCTTCACCCTTCAGGAATAGGCTCTTACTTCTTATAGCTCAAATTGATTATTTTTTGGGGGGTTATGCCATTTTGTGCCATTTGGCTTCTATTTTACCACCATTTATTTGCATGCACCATTGACATCCCATTTCTGGGCCACTGACATGAAAATAATGCTGAAAAATGTGTTAATTTGACTGAGAAATATTCAGCATGAGGAAAGAGAAAACAGTATGAAAATAAAGGATTACGGGCACATTTGTCACAAGGGAGAAATGACATTGAAATGAGGATATTCAAATCAAACGGCTCAGTTTTTAAAAATCAGTCCGCTACATAATTGTGTGTTTGTCTTCTTTTATGCATTCTCCATGTAAATGCTAATCCATTTGTAACCCAGGAATGCTAGATACCCAACTTTTTAGCATAAGGAATGGAAACCTCTTGTTAGTACAAGCTTTCCAGATTGGTTTTTCACAAGCATGGCTCTTGCCATCTTGTGTGATATTGATAGTTCTAAAGAGGAGGAGGACACTAGCTACCAGTTCTTCATAGTATTCAGATTTTTAGAAGACCCCATGTCTGTCTGTATTTCTACCTCTTGTATATTTTAACGGAAACTTAAATGAAGTACACTAGGGTTGTGCCAAAAAATATAGAGATAAATTTAGGTTTGGGTTTATTGGGCCCAATTTTTTTTTGTAAACCGGAATAAGCTGAATACCTATACTGGTAAATTTCAGTATTGGGCTTATTTCTGGGTTTACTAAAAAATTCAGGTCCATTATAGCCTATGGGGATTTTTTCAAAGCTCCTGTAGCGGCATTTTTGGAGGTGGCTCTGATTAAACGACCCTGACCTCAAAAGGGCCCCAACTAGGGTTGTGCATATTGATTAAACCCAAACCGAAAATAAACCTGAAATTTTTGGGCTTCGGGATTATTGAACACCAAAACCTGGGCATCTTCCCGAAGCCGAATAGGTGATTCCCAAAAAAAGCTGAATAATTATGAAGAATCCATGAGAGCCTTTGGCTGGGGAGCGCGGGGTAGAAATGTAATAAATAAATACATGAAAAATTAAATAAACAAATGAATGAATGGATGGATGGATGGATGGATGGATGGATGGATGGATGAAGTATACATGTCCTGACTTTAAGTTGGGAATGGTGTAGCAAAGATGTAGCTATTGCACTTTAAATGTTTTGAACAAGACTTTAAAAGAAATCTCTTTAGGGAAGCATACTTTGTCCTTTTACACCATCTGAAAGAGAAAGTACATTCTATTTGGCATTTTAACCAGCTTCATAAATCCATTATTTTATATCTGAATGTCAAATGATTCTGATTTCCAAAGCAATAAAATTATTTATGTGTATTTCAATAAGATGTCCCTGGATTTAAACTTTTGGTATGCTACAAATCACAAGCCACATGTGGCTTAGATGCTACCTCTGTCTCTTTTAATATCAGGTTCTGGGGGTTACTTTTGATTCCTCTAGAAGTAGATGAAGAAGAATTGATTTTTGAACCCTGATTTTCTCTACCTTTAAGGCGTCTCAAAGTGGCTTACAATCACCTTTCCTTCCTCTCCCCACAACAGACACCTTGTGAGGTAGGTGGGGCTGAGAGAGTTCAGAGTGAACTGTGACTAGACCAAGTTCACCAAGCTGGCTTCATGTGTAGGAGTGGGAAAACCAACCCAGTTCACCAGATTAGAGTCCGCCGCTCATGTGGAGGAGTGGGGAATCAAATCCGGTTCTCCAGATTAGAGTCCGCCATTCATGGGGAGGATTGGGGAATCAAATGTTTGAAATGAGGCCCCCAGAAATCCACACCCCTGTCCCCCTGCGATCCCCACCCCCAAAATCTCCTGCCGGAGAAGAGGGGGAACCTGATAACCCTAATAAGGAGGTCAGCTCAGATGGAAACCATAGCTGTCCTCAACCATAGTGGAATAACTCGGTCTTGTAGGCCCTGCAGAATTGTGCAAGTTCTTGGTAGAAAGGGAGTTCCACCAGGCCGGAGCCAAGCTGAAAAAGCCCTGGCCCTGGCCGAAGTCAGTGCAAATGTGTCTTTCTGTAAGGTGAAGAGTGAGCGCCATTTTACTGAAGCAGATCGGATCTTGCTATGGAACAAAAAGATTATTTGTGGTGTAGTGGTTAAGAGCAATGGACTCTGATTTGGAGAACCGGGTTTGATTCCTCACTCCTTGACATGAGCAGCGGAGGTTAATCTGGTGAACTGGATTTGTTTCCCCACTCCTCCACATGAAGCCAGCTGGGTGACCTTGGGAAAGTTACAGCTCTGTTAGAGCTCTCTCAGCCCCACCTACCTCACAGGGTGTCTGTTGTGGGGAGGGGAAGAGAAGGTGATTGTAAG
Source organism: Euleptes europaea (assembly GCF_029931775.1). Lineage (NCBI taxonomy): Eukaryota > Metazoa > Chordata > Lepidosauria > Squamata > Sphaerodactylidae > Euleptes > Euleptes europaea. The sequence goes on from NC_079326.1 coordinate 56,214,539, forward strand.
CCGGTTTGATTCTTCCTTAAGTGGTAGAGAATGGCATATAAAAACCAACTCTTCTTCTTCTTCCTCCCAAAACACAACTTGGGAAAGAAAGCAGGTGCTATTTAATGCAAGGTCTCTGTCTGTATATGTCAGAAAGAAAAAACATATTAGGTACTGGGAAGTCTTCAATAGTGTGGGGAAAGTCGATTCATTCTTTACAGGCAGTTTGAAGGCGTCATATCGTAGGCGTAGCGAGGGCAGGTGTTCGTGGATACCAGGCCAGGCAGTTTGGGAGCAAAGCCCCCAGAGATACTTTCAGAGGAGTCTCTCATGACTAATCAGAGAATTTCTCAGGAGGGAACTTTTTTGTCATTTAGCGTACTGGATGGATGATCATAGCACTAGAGAGACTGCTAAACAGACCACCCACGGAACAGCTGTTTCTTTGTTCGAAAGTATGTTTGAGTTACGTTATGGCTTTCAACTAATTGCACCTTGTTGATCAAAGCTCAGTCCGCTTTTATAGGGGCCCATATTAACATGCCATTTGCATTTGTGGACTGTACGGCTGTTCCCACTTCTAAATGCAATTAATGTTTTTGCCCCCATATTCATCATTAATTTTATTTTTGTGCATGTGGTGGATCTGAGCCGCTTATAACCCGGGAACTCCATTTGAAAATTTGTCCCAAAACAAGACAAGAACATAAGAAATGCCATAAGACAGGCCATGCTGGATCAGACCAAGGCCCATCAAGTCCAGCAGTCTGTTCACACAGTGGCCAACCAGGTGCCTATAGGAAGCCCACAAACAACTGCAGCAGCACCATCCTGCCTGTGTTCCACAGCACTTCATATAATAGGCATGCTCCTCTGATCCTGGAGAGAATAGGTAGGCATCATGACTAGTATTCATAGCTCCATGAACATGTCCACTCCCCTGTTACCTAGAAGGGTATTACTCTGTTTAGGATCGCACCACTATTTACAAGAAATATAGATGGAGTGTAAACAAGGGATGCTGGCAATCCCTGTGAGCCTTGGGGTGGGGGAGACTTCTGAGACATCACTTCCTGTTCTGAAACAGAAAGTGACATCATTATTAGGGGTTGCCAGGTCCCTCTTCCCCACCGGCAGGAGGTTTTTGTGGAGTGCCTGAGGAGGGTGGTGTTTGGGGAGGGGAGGGACTAGGGTTGCCAGATCCCTCCTTGCCACCAGCAGGAGGTTTTGGGGGCAGGGCCTGAGGAGGGCAGGGTTTGGGGAGGGGAGGGACTTCAATGCCATAGAGTCCAATGTCCAAAGCGGCCATTTTCTCCAGGTGATCTCTATCGGCTGGAGATAGAGGAGCTCTCCAGCTAGTACCTGGAGGTTGGCCATCCTAATCATTATGCTCTAGATTCATTAAGCATCATGACTTCTGTACCTGTTCCAAAACAGGAAGTGACGTCCAGGTGCTGATGGAAGCCATTTCCCTCCCATTTCTCCACCGCCACTCCATGAATGAGGGTGGGTGGCAGGAAGCATTGTTGGGAAGTCCCCTGCCAGAATCGGGTAAGGGGGAACCTGATAGGAAACTGGTCTGAGGGAAACTAGCTTTATGCTGGGAAATGGTGCTACAAGTTTACAGATGTCTTTGTTCTCCTTTACTCACATACCCGCTCTGACTCTGGCAGCTGTAGCCTACAATAAGAGCAGACTGTTGAGGGCCACAGAATCTTCAGATTCAATAGCCTCAGTATGCCCACCTCAGGGTTGCCAGTTCCCCCCTTGCTGCCAGTGGGAGCTTCATTGCAGTGGGGCTGGGGGATGATCAGCTTCCGGTAAACCCGGAAGTGATGGGGACACTCTAGCACATCCCTGCAAGAACTCTATGGAAACCATAAAGTTTTTAGAGGAATGTGCTAGAGAATTGATATTAATCACCCCCCCCCTTCAGCTAGCCTGCTTCCGCTTGCCGGCCAGCTGAGGGATGGTGGGTAGCCCCTTTAATTGTTGGGCAATTGCCCACCATTACCTGGTATCTGGCAACCCTACCCCACCTCCAATTGGCACATCTGCTCAAGGTGACCAGAGACATCTCAACAGCGATGTCCTCTTCCCAAGACATATGCCAAGGCGGCCTCTACAGGTCAGTGCTGGTCCCTACAGATTGGGAGAAGGTGTCAGGCAGACCTCCTCCATATCCATGAACGCCTGGTGCAATATAAGAAAGAAGAGCAAAAAGAAAATTGCATTTCAAACACATACAAATAGACTGGGGATTGTGGTCAAGTACTGTATCTAACAAGAAAACTTTTTTCCCCTTTGTCAGCTCCCAACAAAAAAAAAATATTGAGTGTGTATTGGCCCACGAGATCTAGACCCAGCAACTTAATTTTCTCTCTGTGAATTTACTCGCTACTTTCCCCCCACTTTCTCAACTTCTATAATATGTTTTTGCCTTATCATATTTCCAGGCTGCTCGAAAAAAACCTTTGGCAAAGCTGAAAATGTATTTCCAATAAAGCTCTCTCTCCCTCTCTCTTTCTCTCGTTCTCGTTCTCTCCCCAGTTCTATGGATCCAATTATTATGCTTTTGTACCAGTCTGGTCAAGGGCAGACTTTCAAAACAGAGCAAACACAGCCGCTCTTTCATATGTGACAGAGCTGAGCAGTTCCGTTCCCGAACAATTTCTTTGGGTCCCCGGCAAATTAAACAACCCCAAGCAGCGTTGAACTTTTCACCACAGCCTAATTCAGCTGAACAATTGTCTGTAAACTCAGACGGCTTCTGGGTTACTTGGATGAGTTGATGCTGTCATTGTAGACTGGATTATGGGCCTCTTTCATTCAAGGTCACCGGTTCAACTCTGGGTCACTTAAGGCCAAGTTGTGCTTTCAGTCTGAGTGCTTAATATAACCCCAAGGGAAATCTCTTGTAAGCACCGCTTACAACTGTGTTTGCTGCTCTTGGGATGAATTGTCCTGATCCAAGGGGACAATTTGTAGCAGCTAGAACAGCTTGTTCGTAGTATGTCAATGTCAATATTGCCCTGACCTGGATGGCCTAGGTTAGCTCGATCTCGTCAGATCTCGGAAGCTGAGCAGGGTCAACATTGGTTAGTATTTGGATGGGAGACCACCGAGGAAGTCCAGGATCGCTACACAGAGGTAGGCAATGGCAAACCACCTCTGTTAGTCTCTTGCCTTGAAAACCCTACAGCAGGGGTGGGGAACCTTTTTTCCGCCAAGGGCCATTTGGATATTTATAACATCATTCGCTGGCCATACAAAATTATCAGCTTAAAAATTAGCCGACCAAGCCCCAAGCAGGCAGCTGCCCCAGATGACCCCCCCCCCGGCGTGGGCAAGCAGGCAGGCATCCAACCAGTGGCAAACTCGCCCATCTGGTGGCACAGGATGGTCTGTTGCACCAGCTGGATGCAGCCGCCCAGCCATACACCGGAATTGTTCCTGCTCCGCATGGTTGGGGCCATATTCTACAGCCGGCTCCTGCTATCTCTGCCTGCTGGGATGAAATGAGGACACACTGGCTAAGAGCTACCCCGCCTGTGCATTCTGGCTCTGCCCCCCTTTAACCCATTGTCACCACTTCTGCCCCCAACCCTCTTGAAGTACAGAGGGAATACGTTTCTCCATGGCCCGGGTGGGAAAGGGTTAACACAGTTTCTTGGGCGGTCCGAGCAGCTCCATAGCTAACAACTCTTCTGCAAGGGGGGAAAAAGGTTCCTTTTCTCAGCAAAACAAACTCACATCAGCCTTGAATAGAGGCTATTCCTGTCCGCCGGAGGGGGCGGATCGCCAGTCTTAGAGCCTTTTGAGCTAGAGATCTGCCAGGAACCACGAAGGGCCAGACCAAATGCTTTCGCAGGCCTTAAATGGCCCCTGGGCCTGATGTTCCCCAACCCAGCCCTACAGGGTTGCCATAAGTCAGCTGCGACTTAATGACACTTTCCACCACCACCAATGTCAACATTGGGTGGACTTTTGGCTGAAATATCTTCTTCTCGCTTTAGTGGTGCTGGCACAGAGACCAAAGGAAAAATATGTGTGTGTGTGTGTTTGTGTGTGTGTGTGTAAAGTGCCATCCGGTCACAGCCGACTTCTGGCAACCCAGTAGGGCTTTCAAGGCAAGAGACTAACAGAGGTGGCTAGCCATTTCCTCTGCGTAGCGACCCTGTTATTCCTTGGTGGTCTCTCATCCATAGGGTTGCCAACCTCCCGGTACTAGCTGGAAATCTCCTGCTATTACAACTGATCTCCAGCCGATAGAGATCACTCCACCTGGAGAAAATGGCCGCTCTGGAGAGTAGACTTTATGGCATTGAAGTCCCTGCCCAACCCTCCCACCCTCAGCCTCCACCCCAAAAACCTCCCACCGGTGGCAAAGAGGGACCTGGCAGCCCTACTTCTGGAGTATAATTTGATTGTACCTTCAGCCTGACAGCTCCCTATGTATAAAAGCTGTGGTGGAGTTTTCAGGTTTTCAGTGATGGAAAATGCTTAACAGGATCAACAGAAACATCCCCTGCACATCAGGAGGTGATTATTCTTTTGCAACAAACCACAAATTAATTTTTAAATCTGAGTGAGCTTAAAATGCTATTAGCAGGTGGGTGCGGGGGGAGGGAGGTGGAGGGAGAAGTGGTTTCAAGGCAAATATAATGGGGTTACTCCCGAGGGCACAGATGCACTCTTGGATTGTGGCCACGGCCCTCCCAGCTTCAGTATTCTGCAACGAGAATTCACCTTTAATACCCTACAGGACAGAATCGACTAATACCTGGGCATTAGGCTTGCGTCGTCGGGGATTTCGCTGGGATATGAACTGTGATCTTTTAATGTGATAGCTTAGTTCATTAACCCACCAATACCACCTACACAAATCTTTTGTGCTTGAAGGGCAAAGCATTGAATCACATTACACTGCACATTACAATGAGTTACTGTCAAGTGCCGGGGACTTTTTTCCCCGAGCCTTAATAGCGCAGTTGGAGTTGTGTACGTGCGGGAGAAAGGTTCGCGAGGACCTCCGCCATCTGAAATAAACATGAGGGCTCCTCCCATTAAAAAAGATCAATAGTGTTCTACAAGGGCATCAGTTATGCTATTGTCAGAGGTGGCGCATTGCAGCATGTAAGCCAAGACCCCAAGTGCTGGGCACTTCAGTTTCCTGTGCTGCGGACGCAACACGGAACGAATGATAATTGTCACACTTTTCGGCTCGATTCCGAAGAGAAAGGGACATGGCAAGCGTAGGGATGCCAAGCTATTGGTCGAGGTGGGGGGAATCCCTTGTCCCCCATTCCTGTTACCCAGATCAGCAAAGGGCAGGGTTGCAACCTCCAGGTACTTGCTGGAGATCTCCCGCTATTACAACTGATCTCCAGCCGATAGAGATCAGTGCACCTGGAGAAAATGGCCGTTTGGCCATTGGACTCTATGGCATTGAAGTCTCTCCTCTCCCCAAACCCTGCCCTCCTCAGCCCTCCTCCGCCTCAAAAACCTCTCACTGGTGTCAAAGAGGGACCTGGCAATCCTAGCAGTAGGAGAATTGTTTTTTAAAAAAACTGTGACAACATCTGCGATATCATGCCACTTCCAATTAAAATATGAAAGAGATATAGAGGAGGAGGAGGAGAAGAGTTTGTTTTTTATATGCCGACTTTCTCTACCACTTAAGGGACACTCGAACCAGCTTACAATCACCTTCATTTCCCCTCCCCACAACAGACACCCTGGGAGGTAGGTGGGACTGAGAGAGTGTGACTAGCCCAAGGTCACCCAGCTGGCTTCACGTGGAGGAGTGGGGAAACCAACCCGCTTCACCAGATTAGCCTCCACTGCTCATGTGGAGGAGTGGGGAATCAAACCCGGTTCTCCAGATCAGAGTCCAACGCTCTAAACCACTGCTCTTAACCACTACAGCACGCTGGCTTTAGGAATCGGTAGAAACTCTAAGGCAGGGGTGTCAGACTTAATTGTTATGAGACTTAATACTGGCCCCCCTGGACTGCAGCAGCAGCGTGGCTTCCAAAAGCCGGCACGCCAGTGTCCCGGGAGGTTTTCCTGGGGTGTTCTGGGGGGACGGAGCTGCTGTTAGGCAGCTTCCTAACCCCTTTCAGCCTGGGAACACCCCCAAACACAATGGCGTTGCTGTGCCACCTTTCAGGTGGTGCAGCATCACTGTTTGCCATGGGATCTTTCCCATTGTCTTAGGCAATGACTGTTCCCCGCCTGATTCCTTAAGTGATGAGAATTGTGTCTCAACTTGAGCGTTTATGAAGAAGAAGAAAAGTTGGTTTTTATGTGCCAACTTTCTCTACTACTTAAGGGAGACTCAAACCGGCTTGCAATCACCTTCCCTTCCCCTCCCACAACAGACACCCTGAGAGGTAGGTGGGTCTGAGAGAGAGTGACTAGCCCAAGGTCACCCAGCTGGCTTCGTGTGTAGGAGTGGGGAAACAAATCCAGTTCACCAGATTAGCCTCCGCCGCTCATGTGGAGGAGTGGGGAATCAAACCCGGTTCTCCAGATCAAAGTCCAACGCTCTAAAGCACTGCTCTTAGCCACTACAGCACGCTGGCTCTAGGAATTGGTAGAAACTCTATGGCAGGGGTGTCAGACTTAATTGTTATGAGGGCCGAATATGACATAAATGCCACTTGGTCAGGGCGGGCCATGCCTCGCCAGCCCAGATCAGGACTAGGGAGGTGGTTGCCTCGGCTGGTGAGCCCACAACAGACTCACCAGACCAGATCAAGAGTGGGCGGGGGGGAGGTGGCTGCCTCGGCTGTTCTATGGTTTTACCATAGAGTTTCCAGTGATTGCTAGAGCTACTTATGGTGCTTCCAGTTTTTATCAGAATTAATGTGATGCCACGGTGGTAGGGTTGCGAGGTCCCTCTTCACCACCAGTGGGAGGTGTTTAGGGTGGAGGGTGGTGTTTGGGGAGGGGAGGGACTTCAATGCCATAGAGTCCAATTGCCCAAGCAGCCATTTTCTCCAGGTGAACTGATCTCTATCGGCCGGAGATCAGTTGCAATAGCAGGAAATCTCCAGCTAGTACCTGGAGGTTGGCAACCCAACACGGTGGGCATTGTGGTTGCTCCCCAACCCCTATCCCCACCCACAACCCTCTTGCCAGTTTCCAGGCACTGTAAATCTAGCCAAGAGACAGAAAGGGAATTAGCATGCCAGATAGGTTGAATCTGAACTGCTCCTTGCAAGGAATGATCCAAAATGCCAACAGACAAATTATAGTTCTGTTGCAAAGGGTCTGCTCCTTTGGGGAAGCATCCTAGTTTTGAAATGCATGTTGGGTTTGTTAATTGCTCACAGGACATATTTAATAGATATTACTTGCTATTTGGAAATCGCTGTATAGGGAAGGTTGTTGCAACATTCAAGTCACATGGCCTTGCCAAAATGAGTGGCAGAAGATTTGAAGAACATGCTGGTTCCTGAATACTGGATGCTGGGTTGCTTTGATAACTTTTCAGTCGACACAAATATTTGCTTGCGCTTCTCCAAGCATAACTGAGACAAAACAGACAACTTAGGGCTGGCAGGATTCTACTGTCTCCCTGGAATGGAGGCAGGCGGATTAGCAGTGATCAAATAAGGGACTGAGTCCATCTTAGCCGGTAGCGTCCTTTAAAATTGTCACGTGCAGAACTGTGCCTAGAATTTTCCAAATGCAATTCCAATACTCATATCCAGAATCTACCTCCAAAAGGCTCCAGTTTGTTTATTTATTCATAGAATCATAGAGTTGGAAGGGACCACCAGGGTCATCTAGTTCAACCCCCTGTACAATGCAGGAAATTCCAAACTACCTCCCCCCCACACCCCCAGTGACCCTACTCCATGCCCAGAAGATGGCCAAGGTGCCCTCCCTCTCATGAGCTGCCTAAGGTCATAGAATCAGCATTGCTGACAGATGGTCATGTAGCCTCTGCTTAAAAATCTCCAGGGAAGGGCAGCTCACCACCTCCAGAGGAAGCCTGTTCCACTGAGGAACCACTCAGTGGAACCACCAAGGCAGCTAACAGTAACCATAAAAATGTATTTCACACTAAAACATTAAAATCAGTAATACCATTTTATCATAAATCTGTCCATATGTATGTGTGATCAAGTGACAGAACTCAGATGTGTATATGTGTGTGTGCAAAGTGACATCAAGTAGAAGCTGACTTATGGCGACCCCCTCAAGGGGCTTGCAAGGCAAGTGAGAAGCAGGGGTGGTTTGCCATTGACTTCCTCTGCAATCTTCTTCTTTGGCTTCCATCAAGACAAGACCACAGAGTCCACCCTCCAAATCAGCCATTTTCTCCTGGGCTACTGATTTCTACCATCTGGAAATCAATTGTAACTCCAGAAAAACACTAGGCCCCATCTGGGGGTTGGCAACTAGGTTTGCCTATCTTCTTCTTTGGCCTCCACCAAGAGAAGACATGCTTGATTCCTTTCTGGATCTTCTAAATAGTAATCTCTTGTGGCAAAAAAAGTATTATTTCCTTGCAAAAAGAAAGAAAAATCCATTTATCTTGTGATAAATGACTAAATTATTCTCCACATTTTTCATCCTGTTTGAATAATGTCCATAATGAAGTGAGAGAATTAAGCTTGATTAAATGAGGTCCCTGGAGAGTGCACTAAGGCATCACTAGAGGAAAAAGGCAGGTGGCTACAGTCCGAGTCTTGACATTCTCAAGAATCTTTTCCTTTCGAACCTGTGTGTAGCAGAATTTGTCAGTATATTATACAGAATATGACATTGTAGTCTATTCATATAGGTTGTTTATACACGGGTACTTTCACTCACATTCACCCCCACCCCCCATCTGTCTTGGTTGTTCCTTGGAGTTACGCATGAGTTTTCTATCCATTAGAGATGACCTCGCTGCCAGCCCTCACAAATCCTGTGACTTCCTGTCCCTCTATTACAGGGGTGGGGAACGTCAGGCCCAAAGGCCGTATAAGGCCCACAAAATCATTTGGTCTGGCCCTTCATGGATCCTGGCAGATCTCTAGCTCAGAAGGATGCTGCCCTGCCTGAATCTCTTGGGCCCAGCTGGGGACCTCCGAGCTCAAAAGTGAGTCACTCTATGTGGCAGACACTCAGAGCCATCTCCGTTCGTGCCTCTTGGCTAAATGTTTGACCAAATATAGCAGGCTAATTTTTAAGTTGATAATTTTGTATGATGTTATAAATATCCAAATGGCCCTTGGCAGAAAAAAGGTTCCCCACCCCTGCTCTATTAACCCAATTCTTCCCTCTACCCTGAGCTCAGACTGCTAGAATTCCAATTCCCCATTCATAAGACAAAGTGTGAGACACAGAAGCTTGGTTTCTCTCACAGCAAAAAGACAGCCAATTGCAAAGTAGCATGTCAAGGGTCGGGGAGTCAGATGATTCCAGCTTCCTCTGAGTTCTTTCTGACCAAAAGGCTTTTAAAAATGAGAGTTGGGTATCTTGCCTCCTTCCTTTCAAATACCTCCATTTTTTTTGTTTTTGTTCTTAAAATGCTCTTAAAATTCTTTTTTATGCAGCAACTGGATTTCGGGGGGGGGACTTTTCTCTCACTACAACCAATTACAAAGCAGCATTTCAAGGGGTGGGGACTGAAGTACTTCCTGATTTGAGCTTTGTCTCCCACAAAAAAAGTGTGGGCCCAGCGAGCAGTGAACCTCAGGTAAAATGTGTGCATGTAGCCAAAGTCAGATTTGAATGGAGTGGAAAAGAATGCATGTGTCTTCTGAAAAGGAATGAACCCATGAAACCACTTTATACTGAATCACACCACCGGTCCATCAAAGTCAATATGTAGGGTTCCCAAATGCTCAGTTATGGCAGGGAATTTCCTGCCGATTAACAGGGCTGCCCGCCGCCTCTCAACTGGCAGGCAGGCAGGTCTTAACTCGTCTTTAGACTAGTCCTGCTTTCTTTAGACGGCCCCTTTCAGGACCTAATCGAATACACCTGCCTCTAGTTATGTCTATAACACTGCCACCTTGGCCATTATTCTCGAGACTGGCTAGGAGGCTCTCTGTGGATCATATGGGATGCACTTCACACAGTGATGTGGTAGGTCGTTCTGTTTGTGTGTGTTTTGCTCCCAATTGATCACACACGAGCTAGAGACTTAACTTAGTTTTGTTTTGTAGAATTTGCACACCAAGTACTGTGCAATCTCCAGTGCTGAGCATGGCTAGTGATATAACAGCGGATGTTTCTGCGACTGAAGAAACTCGAATGTGAAATGGGTTTCATACCGGATGCCCGTCTCGCTTGCCATTCACTATGACTTTGTAGCAATACAGTTTGTGAAGCTAACTGTGATCTGTTATACTCTGATATAAGCGCCACAATTGGCCACTCACTTTTTCAGACAGCAGTGTCTCATGAACCTTGCAATTTGCTATAATTCTTGTACAAGCGGTAGTTTTTGTTTCAGCACTGTTCTGTAAAACTTATATTATTTACTAATTGGTTAAATTTGCCTAAATTTGTTGTACAATAATTTTGAATTTGTTATGCATAGATTACTGTTATACTGATGTGCTAAGTATTTGCAATCCCACTGCATCCCATTGGGATTTATAAATATATTTAAAAAATCTTTCTATGTGAATGTAACAGCTCGTGTATTCTTGCATTTGAAATAACAATTTATTATCAGTAACTTACTATAGACATTGTTTTATTGTTAACACCATATTTAGTCACAGCTGGAGATCTCCGGCTATTACAACTGATCTCCAGCCGACAGAGATCACTTCCCCTGGAGAAAATGGCTGTTTTGGCAATTGGACTCTATGGCACTGAAGTCCCTCCCCTCCCCAAACCCGCCCTCCTCAGGCTCCGCCCCAAAACCAAAGCCCCCAGGATCCATTTCAGATGAGGAAAATGGTATGGGAGGAGGCTGACGCCATTTCTCCTCTTTCACCATGACTCTGATTGGGCCTTGTAAGTTTGAGAAATTAGTTTTCAAGGCAAGAGCTATTCAGAGGTGATATGCCATTGCCAGCCTCTGTGCAGCAACCTTGGACTTCCCTAGCTCCAACCCTGGAATTCTTTGGTGGTTTCCCATCCACCTGCTAACCAGGGCTGACCCCGCTTAGCAACCGAGATCTGACGAGATTGGGCTACCAGCATGGCGTAGTGGTTAATAGCAGTGGACTCTAATCTGGACAACTGGATTTGATTCCCCACTTCTCCATATGCATGGTGGATTCTAAGCTGGAGAACCGGGTTCGATTCTCCACTAATACACATGAAACCAGCTGGGTGACCTTGGGCTAGAGTTCTCTCTGAACTCTTTCAGCCTCACCTACCTTACAAGGTGACTGTTGTGGGGAGAGGAAGGGAAGGCGATTGTAAACCGGTTTGAGACTCTTTAAAGGGAGAGAAAATTAGGGTATAAAAACTAACTCTTCTTCTCCTTCCCTGGGCTATCCAGGTCAGGGCTAAATATGTCTAGAATGTACATAATTTGCATCGAGTGCCCCAATGGCATCAAAGCAGGCTGGTTATTTTCTGCATTGCCCCCAGCCAGTTGTCATAGATCAGTTCTGCAAATTGGCTACATTACAGATACCCCTATTCATTTGAAGCAGGGACTTAAGATTCATTGATTCTCCATTCTCTCCCACTCCCTCTCTCTCTCTCTGTTTATACACTACCAATAAGGACTCCTCATTGGAAAGAAAAATCTGATCTGAGCTGTAAAATGAGCGTGTATCTTCACCCCACCCCTGCTAATAGTGGTCTTTACTCACAGCCCACAGTAAATATGGCTGATTGAACTGCTTGCAACCATTAATTTAACCCATTAGTTTAAGCCCGCCAAGAGAAAATAACTTTCAGGAATGTATTTATTTGCAGTTGGTTCTATGAACACACAGCTGGCTAAGGATATGTCACGGAGTACTTGCTGTTAAATGGTCATTCATTATTTACTGTCTGCTGTTCAGGCACTGGGATGGACCTCTATAGCCATATGTTTAAGCACCGGTGGCGTTTCCCCAATACAGCAGCCTCTGACACTTCATCAGCAAAGAGCAGAAAAAGATCCAGCCACCTCTCTTGGCATCTCCCCTGCCGAAGCAGCATAGGAAAGAAATGCTTTTAAACATCAAATAAAGCCAATATCTACTACAAATATCATTTAGAGCGCCAGCGTGGTGTACTGGTTAAGAGTGGCAGACTCTAATCTGGAGAACTGGGTTTGATTCCCCACTCCTCCATGTGAGCAACGGCTGTAATTTGGAGAACCTGGTTTGATTCCCCACTCTACCACATGAGTGGTGGACTCTGATCCGGTGAACCGGGTTTGAGTCCCCACTCCTCCACATGTAACCTGCTGGGTGACCTTGGGCCAGTCACAGTTCTCGCCGAACTCTCTCAGTCCCACCTACCTCACAAGGTGTCTGTTGTGGGAAGAGGAAGGGAAGGCAAATGTAAACCGAGAAAATTGGGGTTCTCCTCCTCCTCCTCCTCCTCCACTCTCTGCTTGACTCTAGGTGTTCCTAGTTAGTAAAGTAAGGTATTTCATATACGCCAAGCCCTGTGCTTCTTCCATAATCATGCTGATGTTTTCCTGGCAAAGTAAGATGTCCTAAGCATAAGCCCTCAGTGACAAATATATTATAAATGAGTATTAAGTGACATTTTTATCACTGCTTTTGTGAAATGTTTTGTCATAATCAGCTCCTGGTACTATCCCAATTAGATGCGCATGAGCATGTTGTGTGTTTGTAATTGCCCCGACTCTGTGTATTTCAAAGGTAACCTTTACCTTGTTGGAACAAGGCGAATATCGTTTCTTGGGCAAAATGATATTGTTGACCCACGAGAGAAATCAGCTTAACACATGGCTTCACCCCGCCTCTGATGGAATGCACTATATTTCTCCTTGAATGGTGAAAATGGCCTGATTCTAAATGAAATTGTTCACAGGCTGTCTAAATGCACGGCATAATTTATCCCATCCTGCATTTAATGATGGTGAAAGCAAAAGGAAATGGAAACGGCTAATTTATACTAAGTAAAGAGACAATTTAACACCTGGCTTTGGAATACATGAGTCGTTTCTTTGAAAAATGAAGGGAAAACTTGTGGAAATCCCTCACCAAGGATCTAGATTCAGTTCATCTGAACTGGCCCTTATTTTTTGGAATGAAAAACATATCCTTATTTTCCCCTATGTTTATTCCAAAGAGAAGAGTTCTCCCTCGACCATGAGGAAGGGCATAAAACCGAGAAGCCTCTGAACTGAAGATGATGGACAGTAGATTCTAGACAGACAACAGGAAATATTTATTTATACAATGAGTGATTAAAATGTGGAATTCACTAGTGATTAGGGTTGCCAGGTCCCCTCCTCCTCCTCCTCCTCCTCCTCCTCTTCTTCTTCTTCTTCTTCTTCTATCTAAGGCAAACTTTTTTTTACGGTCAATTCCTGATATCTGATGGAGAATTAGTGTAACCAAAATGGCAAAGGATCTGATACTGCGGCTATCGGTTAGTCCTGTATAACATCCTTCCCTCATGTGTGTGTTTTTTTTCCTTGGTAGTCAGTGGCCACTGTGGAATAGCAGGTCATCATTCAGAAGAATGGCAACTCCATTGGGAAGAGCAAAAACTCCTGTGAGAAGCTGTAGACGTTACAATTTTGCAAGAGGGAGCAGAGGTGTGTTACTCCACCTTTCCTTCTTTATACTTCTTCATATTTCATCTTTCTTCTGTAAGGTCATTAGATATCCCTTCATTGATGAAAGGTGTACAAGCTCTTCTGGTATCCGAATGATAACACCACATGATGTTATCATAGAATCATAGAGTTGGAAGGGACCACCAGGGTCATCTAGTCCAACCCCCTGCACAATGCAGGAAATTCCAAACTATCTCCCCCACACATACCCAGTGACCCATACTCCATGCCCAGAAGGTGGCCAAGATGCGTTCCCTCTCATTATCTGCCTAAGGTCACAGAATCAGCATTGCTGACAGATGGCCATCTAACCTCTGCTTAAAAACCTTCAGGGAAGGAGAGCTCACCACCTCCCGAGGAAGCCTGTTCCACTGAGGAACCGCTCTAATGGTTAGAAAATTCTTCCTAATGTCTAGATGGAAACTCTTTTGATTTAATTTCAACCCGTTGGTTCTGGTCCGGCCTTCTTGGGCAAAAGAAAACAACTCAGCACCATCCTCTATATGAAAGTCCCTCAAATAGTAGTAGCTAGAGCTTCAGACTGTGGGTAGGATCCAGACAACTTTTTTTGCACAAGATCCCCCAAGTCTTCTTCTTTACTACAGCTGTTGCCTAGACTTTTTAGCTGGTCAAAGGGGACATTCTCCTCTCTTTTTTCGCCATTGGATAGGGTTGCCAAACTTCAGGTGGGCCCTGGCAATTTCCCAGAATTTCAACAGATTTCCAGAGAGTAGAGGTCAGTTCCCTTGGAAAAAATGGCTGCTTTGCTGGATTGAATGGAAACAGCATTACACCCTGCAAAGTTCACTTCCCTCCCCAAATCCTGCTTTCCCTGGGCTTCACCTCCCAAATCTCCAGGGATTTCCCAACCTGGACTTGGCAACCCTACTTGCGAAAAAGCTGATTGGATCCTACCTAGGTTTGCCAACCTCCAGGTACGAGCTGGAGATCTCCTGCTATTACCACTGATCTCCAGCCGATAGACATCAGTTCAGCGGGAGAAAATGGCCGCTTGGGCAATTGGACTCTATGGCACTGAAGTCCCTCCCCTCCCCAAACCCTGCCCTCCTCAGGCTCTGCCCCCAAAACCTCCCGCCGGTGGTGAAGAGGGACCTGGCAACCCTAGTCAACACTAATCCAACCCTAGGTCTAGTAAGACCTGGGTTCAAATCCCCATTCAACCACGAGAGTTACTGAGCGACTTTGAGCCAAGCATACATTCTCAACCTAACTTAGCATGTGAGGCTGCTGTGAGGATAAAAGGTGGAAGGGAGGAAAAACGTTTGCCACCCTGAGCAACTGAGAGAGAACATTTTGAATAAAAACATCCCAGGTCCGGGAACTGCCACTTCACCCCTTACAAAAGAAATGAGCTAGGAGCAACCGCAAAGAGCTCTTTCTCTCCAAGAAGCACGTGCCACCCTCCTTGTCCCCCCTGAACAAAGTATGGCCTGAAGCGACTTGATGATGGACGGGCATTTTGTCAGGCCTACCTGTGCCGGTTTAAGCTCCTTAGCTGAGTCAGGAGCAAGCCACAACAAACAGGCCGCCATGCCTCAAGGTGACCAGAAGAATGATCACCCCGTGTAACAGCAATTTGATATTTTATTGATAACGGTGTCAGTCGACAGCGGGATGAAGCCGGGCCCGGGCTGCCGTCGAGGCGCTCGCCGGAAGCCGTCAACGCAGTGACATTTTGATCTTTTATTCATTGTCCTCACAAATGAAGTCTGGCCGGCTGATCTAAAATATTCTATTTGTCCAGCTGCCTCGGAGAAATATGGATGCAGCAAACTTGTAACTTGTAAATCAATACGCCCGTAGTGATTTAAAGTTGCCTTCAGTACCGGCTTATGCAAGAGACGAAAAAGCGGAGGAGGAAAACTCGAGGCCGGGAGCATGACAGGGTAAAAAATAAAATAAAAAATCACCAACACATGAGACTTGGAGAGTCAAATTATGGAAGCACAAACGCCTTCCTCCCAGATTATGTGAGACAGATAGGTAGGTTGCCAACCTCCAGGTAGTAGCTGGAGATCTCCTGCTGTTACAACTGACCTACAGCTGATAGAGACCAGTACATCTGGAGGAAATGGTCGCTTTGGCAATTGAAGTCTCTATGGCATTGAAGTCCCTCCCCTCCCCAAACCCTGCCCTTTTCAGGCTCCGCCCCCAAAACATCCCACCGGTGGCGAAGAGGGACCTGGCATTGGCAACCCTACAGATAGGGTTGGGAAATACCTGAATATTTGGAGGGTAGAGCCTGAGGGAAGGGTTTGGGGAAAGGAGGAACTTCAGTGGGGTATAATGCCATAGCGTCCACCTTCCAAAGCAGCCATTTTGTCCAGGTGAACTGACCTCTATCACCTGGAGATCAGATGTAATACCGGAAGGTCTCCAGCCACAACCTGGAAGTTGGCAAACCTAGAGACACAGCCATGTTGACTTACCTGGTGATGTATGTTGTTTTGAGATCAGCCAGCTCCAGCTTCGCATGGGCCTTGGGGGCTAGAAAATAATTGCCCCCTCCCCTTTGGAATAAGGGGATTAAGGTTGTAGAACCAACCAGAAGTCTGAAAACAGAAATGAAGCAAAACGTAAGGATTAACATGACACATTAAATCAGTAGTGTCACGCATAAGGCCAGTGGGCTGGATTTGGCCCCTTGAAAGCTCTTATCCGGCCTGTGGGCAAGCCGAGCCAGCCCCACCCCCAGTTCCAATCTTGGCTGGCGAGGCATGCCCGGCCCGACCCGACCAAGTGACATTTATGTCATATCTGGCCCTCGGAACGATTGAGTTTGGCACCCTGCATTAAATGATGCAGTAGAACTCTCGTTTCAGCAAGCTATACACTGTAGTATAGATCACAATTCCTAACAATTTTTCCAAGTAACTTTGTGAATCATTTAGTAACAGTGCAAGTCTATTGCCTGCTTAGAAAATCCCTCTTGAATATTTTAGTTTTGTTTAGTTCATGGAAAGCGATAAAATTGGTTCTGGGATCGCACAGTACTCAGTTTGTTGCAACTTTCTGTTCTTTTGGCTCTTCTGACCCTCTGCGTTGGCAATAGGCATCACTTTGTGTGTGCGTGTGCAATGCTTTAGCAATGTGTAGACGGAGTCCTGAGCACTGGGGAAACAGTGGGAGCATGCATATAAGCAAAATGAGAAAGCATAATGAATGATCACAAGGGTTGTCAACCTCTAGGTGGTGGCTGGAGATCCCTCGCTATTACAACTGATCTCCAGGCAATAGAAATCAGTTCCCCTGGAGAAAATGGCCGCTTTGGCTATTGGACTCTATGGCACTGAAGTCCCTCCCCTTTCCAAACCCCGCCCTCCTCAGACTTCGCCCCCCAAATCTCCATGTATTTCTCAACCCAGAGCTGGCGACCCTAATGATCACCTTTCCAAATGATACTTGAAAATGGCACGCAGAAAGGAAGATTTTACAACTCGTTATCTGGTGTCCTTCATATAACGGTTCTAGGAAATAATGAGACAGTAAAGCACACCATCAAGGTAAAGTCATTTTGACAAATTCACTGTTGATGTAATCCCATTAAAGCTCAGTAGAGGTAAACTGTGCATGAATTTGCCCCATTAGTTCTTTAAAAGTGCATTATGGACGACGTTCGGGTGCTAAATTACTTGCGCTTCTCGGCATGTACAAATCTGCGACGACGCACACCCCGATCAAGAGGGTAATTAGACAAGGAGGGATATCATGAGTGATGTCTCAGCATTTATCCTTGAGGACTGGAAATGGATCTGTTATTACGGGGGTTAAAACTTGCTTGAGAAGTCATTGCGTTGCCGTAAAAACAGTTGCACCGGGGTTCAATGTAGTCCTCTTTTGTTTCGAGTGTAAATAACATCATCATTAATACATCCAAGCCTCTTTGCTCTTAATGAACTGATCAGGTTATATCCCACACATAAGCGTCACAATGATGAGGATCATTATGTTATTGTCAAAAGAATCGGCACATGGCATTCATAATCCTGACGCTGAAGCAACCGTGTTCAAAAGGCGGATAAATGAAGCGGCTTTGGAGGACTCATTAAGAGTGTCAAGTCGCACCATTGTGTGTTTTGCCGTAGTTAATGGGCCGGGTGATGAAAAGCAATTTACAATCGACCAGAGCTTGTAAATATGAAGAAGAGATGTGCAAAAGGGGTCAGAAAAATGCCTCTAACAAAGGGATGAGGCAGCCAAAACCAGGCACAATATCTGGGGCCTGATCTTGAACCTATGAAAGGATTCTCCAGATGAATAGGGGAGGGGCTGTGGCTCAGTGGCAGAGCCTCCACTTGGCATGCAGAAGGTCCCAGATTCAGTCCCCGGCATTTCCAGTCAAAGGGACTAGGCAAGTAGGTGATGTGAAAGACTTCTGCCAGAGACCCTGGAGAGCTGCAGCCAGTCTGAATAGACAATACTGACTTTGATGGACCGAGTGTCCGATTCAGTATAAGGCAGCTTCAGGTGTTCATGTGTTCAACACTCTGAACATATGTGGTTACCATATGCCAAGTCAGACTACTAGTCTACCAGGGTCTATATAGTCTTCTCCAATGATCAGTGGCTCTCCACAGTCTCAGGCAGAGGTTTTTAAACTAATCCTATTTCATAAAGGTAGATGCCTGGGACGGAACCTGGGATCTTCTGCAGGCAAAGCAGATATTCTGCTACTAAACCACAGCCCCCCCCCCCCGGAAGGTTCTCCAAGATACAGGGCCAGCATGGTGTAGTGGTTAAGAGTGATGGAGAACTGTGTTTGATTCCCCGTTCTTCCACATGAGGGGCAGACTCTAGTCTGGTAACTGTGTTGGTTTCCCCCCCACTCCTACACACGAAGCCAGCTGGGTGACCTTGGGCTAGTCACAGTTCTCTCAGAGCTCTCTCAGCCTCACCTACCTCACATGGTGTCTATTGTGGGGAGAGGAAGGGAAGGAGATTGTAAGCCAGTTTGATTCTCCTTAAAAGGCAAAGAAAATAAGCATATAGAAAAAAACTCTTCTTCTCAAATTAGAGTGGCCAACCTCCAGCTATTACAACCTCTCCTGCTATTACAAGTGATCTCCAGGCGACGGAAGTCAGTTCACCTGGAGAAAATGGCTCCTTTGGAAGGTGGGATCTATGACATTATACCTCTCTAATGTCCCTCCCCTCCCCAAAGTCCCCCATCCTCAGGCTCCACCCGCAAATCCTCCAGGTAGCTCCCAACATAGAGCTGGCAACCCTGTCTCAAATTGTGTTGGACTTTAAATCCAAATTCAACCTAGAAACAAAATGGTGTCAGAAGTGACAGGAAAAATAAAGACTGGATAAAAAAGATGCTGGAACTGACCGAGATGGCGAAACTTACAGCTTTGATAAATCAGAATGATAATGAACAATTTTGGGGGGAATGGGAGGCTTGGAGAATGTACTGTGAAAATTATTTTTTATCGAGACCATTTAAAGGATACTCATTGATTTAATCCCTTATTCATACTTTGTATTAATTTTTATATTAGGCATTGATTTCATAATGTTGGTGTCCCGAGGCCGCGGCCCCCCGGCCTCCCCCGACCCTCCTGGAGCCTCCCCACTCCTGGGGGAGCAAACCCACTTACCGGGTCAGAGGGGGATTATACAATTTAATTTTAGACGGAAGAGGGAGAGGGGGAAGTCACCTTTGATTGTTAAATTAGAATACTATTTGTTTTTCTCTTTATTATTATTATAATATTGTTTTTATAGATAAATTAAATGAAGAAAAAAATATTTTTTTAAAAAAGAAGTGACAGGATAAATAGCAGGACCTGCTCTTGGGGGATGTGGGATCCACAGAAATGATGAGGGGGAAGTCTGTAAGGGAGGTGGGAAACAGCAAAAACTGTCCCCCTCGACTTGTGGAAATTTTTTGTAGGATGCAACCCAATGACTACTAGAGTACAGGCCGTTCGAATTCCGGGGTAGTGTAAATAGAGCAGATTTGTACATATGTCACCGTCTACTTGAAAAAAACAAGCAAACACTATCGCTAAAACAACACCATTTTAAAGACCCATCCAACCATTCTCCTACAATATTTTTGTCTGAAGACAGGCATTTCAAGTTTTGGTTGGGAAGACGCTCATTTGCATTTGAATACTAATTCACATTTCCTTGAAGTGTCGGTCTCTAATATCTTATTAAAATGTTTGTAAACTGCATACAACGTGGTGAAGAAAACACACACACACACAGAAATAAATGGAGGAAAATAAAACCCATTTGTGACAAGCGTGTCTATGTATATATTCCCAGAAGGAATTAGACTGGGGGGAAGGTGTCATTTGTACCGTGAGATAATTCAATGAATTCTAGTCTAATTTGAGCTCTTTAATTAGGATCACATGCATACGCACAAGCACACACACACATTTCTAGAGGCTGCTCAAGAAAAAAATAGTTTTGCTTCTGGGACTTTGAATGCATCCATGCACATTACGGTGTCATATTCTCAAATTTAGGAAAAGCTCCTTATATTTCTCCTTATTCTCCTCCCACCGCATATATCAGCCTATTATTCCTCCCCCCCCCCCCGATATTTCCTCCCACTTTCAGTCCCCATGAGGTGATTTTGAAGTATAGCAAATTTTGTAGGGATGTTTAAGATGCTGGGTTGGATTCTATGAACTGCAAATGGCAGGCATTCGCCAAGCTGGTTTTACGCTGCTTTTCCCCTTCTTTGGAATACCCGAGTAGGGTTCCCAATAACACCTCTGCAAATGCCGAGAGATGTTGGGGATGGTGTCTGAAGAGGATGTGATATCACTTCGGATGACATTCTAGGCTGCCTTCCCTAGCCTCTATGGTCTTTACCACTGAGATTAATGAAATTCCTAGACCATCACTATGTGGAGTCCATTTTTTCTCCTGCTCCTCAGTTCTTTGGGGGTGGGAATTGGATCTGGGCACAGGCAAATTGCTGCCCCAGCTGGATAAATGGGAGGTCTATTCCCAAGTATCTTGTTAAACCCCAAAGGACAGTGTTGGTTTGGGTCAAAGGAATCCCAGAATCTTTATTAAGAGGGCCTAATTGCTCTGCAATAGCTCTTGCCTCTGTGGATGTCTATCTCACTGTTTCTGCCGTTCTACCTGTTTCTTTCCTGTCTGTTTTTCTACCACCTCTGCTTCTACCTTGCCTTCAAAGCCCCTTGCAGGGGTCACCATAAATTGCTGCCACTTGACAACACTTGACACACATAATCCATGCCTGAATCTCTAATCCTGGCATCACCATGGCTCAAGTATGTTAAAATGAAAAAGGGGCTAAGGTAGGATAGCCAACCTCCAGGTGGTTTAATTACACACCATACAGCAGGCTAATTAGTGTATACTTAACCTCCAGGTGGTGGCTGGAGATCTCCTGCTATTACAACTGATCTCCAAGCAATAGAGATCAGTTCTCCTGGAGAAAATGTTTGTTTTGGCAATTGGACTCTATGGCAAAGCTTCTTAAACTGTGGGTCGCGACCCTGTATGGAGTGAAATGGGTGTCGGGGTGGTGGTTTTGGATTTTTAATTTTTTTGGAGGGATAAGCTTAAGTTCATGCGAGGCAGATCATGAGAGGGAGGGCATCTTGGCCATCTTCTGGGCATGGAGTAGGGGTCGCTGGGTGTGTGTAGGGGAGGTAGTTGTGAAATTCATGCATTGGGCAGGGGGTTGGACTAGATGACCCTGGTGGTCCCTTCCAACTCTATGATTCTATGATTCTACTGTTGCTCCTGGGAATACACCTAGAAGCCTGACTGGGGAAAATTAGATTAGCAGTAGGGATACTAGCCTCCAGGTGGGACTGGGGGATCCCCCAGGATTACAGCTCATCTCCAGTGATGTGTGGATGCTCTGGTATTTGGATAAAACTCTACGATAAATATAGCTTCTACCATAGATCCTAGTCTGAAACCCAACATGGTGTGGTGGTCAAAAGCAGTGGTTTGGAGTGATGGACTCTAATCTGGAGAACCAGGTTTGATTCCCCATGAACCCAGCCAGGTGACCTTGGGCTAGTCACACTCTCTCAGCCCCACATGCCTCACAGGGTGTCTGTTGTGGGGAGGGGAAGGGAAGGAGATTGTAAGACAGTTTGATCCTTCCTTAAATGGTAGAGAAAGTCGGCATGTAGAAACCAACTCTTCTTCTTCATAGATTTTTTGCCCAAATACAAGTGAATGAGAGGGAAGAGGATGTATAAAGATGTTCCTAGTCAGGAGTGAGTCCCACAGAAGGGCTTTGGTTTCTAAATTTTTTAAAGCGCCCTAGTTTTATGAGTTGCTAAGAAACCATCATTTCCATTGAAGGGTCGGATGGAGACTTGGGTGTCTCTGCTTTAGATACTGACGTTGGAACATTTGTGCCTGAGGCGCTGAGTGGAGGCGCATTGGGGAAATAGCTCAGTTGGCACTTCACAGAACGGCTCTGAGCGGTGCGACGCTCTCGGAGTTTTGAAAAAGTCAAAACTGCAGGAAGAAGAGGCAGGAAATGAAACTGTGTTTCAACCAGAGGACTCGTCATCGAGGAAGCAAAGATGGTGCTGAGAGACTGCAGCTCCTCAGAGTGGAATCCCGACACGACGGAAGGGTGGCAGTACAAGACCCGAGCCATTATTCCCCATTTTGAAAGGTGCCAGTCAAAGCAAGCGATAGGAAAACGAGTTGAGTTGTGAACCCGGGAGGCCTTTGCGGCAATCAAAGGAAGCCCTTTTGCGATTGTGTGCGAAGTGAAGGCTTGTCGGGAGCAAAAACTAAATGAAAGAGATTTCCGCAGTCCGTCCTAAAAGCCCGTTTGCCGTTTATCTCTTTCGTCCTGCAGTGTCCATCTCCCCTTTGATGTGGATGTTTTTCGTATCGTTTCGCAAGGACTCTTACACTCCTAAAAGCATTTTTATAAAGTGTTGCCGTGCCATGCACCTTTTTATGGATACAGGGGTCCTTGTGAGATTTGCCAGCAAGAACTGAGCAATTTGGATCCAGACACTGCTGAATGTATTTTAACAAGCCCACATGTTTTGCTACATTTCCTTCTTGTTTAACTAGTTTTGGTCTAGAGTCTAGAGTCTTACACAGTAGCGCGAAGGTCGTTCACTGTCAAATACTAGAAGGCTCAGTTCACCTCTGATTTGCTACAGGGATGTGCTGAGGATGAAATTCTGAGAATCTCAAGGCATAGTTACTCCAATTGTGCTTCAGATAGGGATGCTTTTCAGGCTTTTCAGGCTTGGTAAGTAGGACCTATGTTATCAGCCAGTGTGTTGTAGTGGTTAAGAGTAGTAGACTCTAATCTGGGGAACCTGATTTGATTCTCCACTTCTCCACATGAGTGGCAGACTCTAATCTGGTGAACTGGGTTGGTTTCCCCACTCCTCCACATGAAGACTGCTGGGTGACCTTGGGCTAGTCAAAGCTCTCTCCAAACTCAGCTCCACCTACCTCACAAGGTGTCTGTTGTGGGAAGAGGAAGAAAGGTGACTGTAAGCCGGTTTGATTCTCCTTAAGGATAGAGCAAATTGGGGTATAAAAACCACTTTTTCTTCTACATTATCATCATCATGGCGTGACTCATTTGATCAATATCAGTATTTTAAAACACTGAGAAACTTTCAGAAGTTAGCCATGTTGTTATGCAGTTGAATAGCTAGATTCCTGTCCAATGGCACTTGAAAGAGACCAACATGTTTTGAGATCAAAGCTCCCTTTGATGATGAAGAAGACCTTTAAGGAGTCTCAAACTGGCCTGCAATCCCCTTCTCTCCCCACAACAGACCACCTTGTGAGGTAGGTGGGGCTGAGAGACTCCGGAGAGAACTGTGACTGGCCAAGGTCACTCAGCAGGTTTCATATGGAGGAGTGGGGAATCAAATCCGATTCTTCAGATTAGAATCCATTGCTCTTAACCACTACATCACACTGGCTTTCAGATATCTGTTGAAGGGGGCTTTGACTCTTGAAAGATTATACCCCAAAGATCTTGTTGGTTTCTAAGGTGCTACTGGACTGGAATCTAGCACCTGTATGACTCTTTGATTGATCCTTTGAGCGCAGAACACAGGGGTCCTTCTCCTATTGCCACCTCCAGGTACTTGCTGGAGATCTCTTGCTTATTGCAACTGATCTCCAGCCAATAGAGATCTGTTCACCTGGAGAAAATGGCTGCTTTGGCAATTGGACTCTATGGCATTGAAGCCCCTCCACAAACCCTGCCCTTCTCTGGCTCCGCCTCAAAAATCTCCAGGTATTTCCCAACCCGGAACTGGCAATCCTACTCTCCAAGCTCTATTGGGCATGGTCCACTTTTGACAAGGATCACTGAACAACAAAAGAGGGAAAGAAACCCAACCTAAAAAAAACCCAGAAGCTGGGTACCCAAGGTTGCCATTGTGGCTTGTTTTATTATTTTTAATGTTTATAACCAATATATAAATTGAGCCCCATGGCACAGAGTGGTAAGCTGCAGCACTGCAGTCAAAAGCTCTGCTCACGACCTGAGTTTGATCCCGACGGAAGTCAGTTTCAGGTAGCCGGCTCAAGGTTGACTCAGCCTTCCATCCTTCCAAGGTTGGTAAAACGAGTACCCAGCTTGCTGCTGGGGGTAAAGTGTAGATGACTGGGGAAGGCACTGGCAAACCACCCCATAAACAAAGTCTGCCTAGTAAACGTTGAGATGTGACATCACCCCATGGGTCAGGAATGACCTGGTGCTTGCACAGGGGACATTTACCATTTTTAACCAATATATAAGCAACTTAAATTAAAAATATTTTTCTATTCTATAATTTTATCTTGTAGATACCAACCTTGGGTACCCAGGCCTCCACTTTTGACAAGGCCCAGCAAAGAAGAAATAACTCTGCCTTTCCTCAGGCAGCTCTGTTTTCCTTTCGTGAGGGTTAATTACAGTGGAAACATCATCACAAAAGCAACTCCTGCGAATATTAACATTCTCATTGTGTTGTACCATTTTAATATCGAAATTATACTCATTGACGTGTTCAAAAGCTGACGAGTGCCAAGTATTCCCTGTGCACTTTCTGTTTAGTGGCTGGGCCCAACAGATGGAATTTTATGCCACGCGGCATTAGGCTACTGTTAAATTTTAATTTCAATTAATGGTCTTTACACTCTTTCTTTACACACCAGGGATATTTCATGCATTCATTTCCTTTCTAATCAGCTTTTATTGCTGAATTCAATCTGAATCTCTGGAAGTCATTAGATTCTCAAACATTTGCAGCTGAATTTACCAAGTTTAATGAAAATTAACGTGTCCTTTACTAGAGAGAAATAGCCAGACTTTGAGCCCTTTTATTCTTCCTGATGGGACGGTTGTTCTGCCATAGCCTGTTAGGAGGAGACACGGAGGAAACACATTCAGGGTTGGAAGCAGGTATTATTATTACTCATCTGCAGGGGAATGGACCTGAAAGTGTGTTGGAAGGTGGACACTTATGATTTAAATGATCTCTTCCATCTCACCTCTGATTGGCTGGCATGTGAGAGACCCAAAGCCAGATGCGTGTTTGTTTTTGATCTCCATCCTGTTTCTTTTCTTGGCTGGCCACCTACAATTTTGACCTCCTCCACCTTTGGTGCAGGTGTGGGAGGTATGAGTAGAATTACAAGTAGGGTTGCCAATAAGGTTGTGCAAAAAAAAAATTCGGTAAATTTCGGGTTTGGGTTTATTGGGCCTTATTTTTTTCAGTAAACCCAAAATAAGCTGAATACTCATACCAGTAAATATGGGTATTGCCATATTGACCGGTATGGTATTCAGCTTTATTTCTGGGTTTCCCCAAAAAATTCAGGTCCATTATAGTCTATGGGGGGAAAATATGAAGCTCCTGTGGGGGCATTTTTGGAGGTAGAGTTCCCAAATTTTCAAGATAGCTTCAAAAGACGCTCCTTGCATGAACCCCAAAGTTTGGTGAAGATTGGGTCAGGGGCCCAATTTTATGGGGTCTCAAAAGGGTCCTCCCCTCCTCCACAGAGAAGCATGGTAAAGTTTACAATGCTTCTCTATGGAGGAGGGGGCAACCCCTTCAGGACCTCATAAAATTGGACCCCCTGTCCCAAAAGTTACCAGACTTTGGGGTTCATGCAAGCAGAGTCCCTTGAAGCCACACTGTGAATTTGGTGACTCTACCTCCAAAATCCCCCACCCCCAGATAATTTTAAAAGTACTTACTTTTCATAGTCTGAAATGGGTCCTTCCTCTCCAAAGAATCACGGGCCTTGAATGCTTGCAATGGGCCTGCACAATTGTGCACTGCAAGCATTCATGGGAAACTGTGTTTTTCCATGCCTCTTGGGTATGGATGCGGCCATGATAGACAGTGAAAAATAAGTACTTTTAAAGGCTGCTTTGGGAGACTGCCAGATCAAGGTTGAGAAACCTCTAGAAATCTGGGGATGGAGCCTGGGGAGGATTGGGTCCTCAGCAGGGTGCAAAGCCAGAGATTCCACCCTCCAAAGCATCCATTTTCTCCAGGGGAGCTGATCTCTGCAGTCTGGAGATGAGCTGTAATTCTGATGGATCCCCAGGTCCCACCTGGAGGCTGGCATCCCTAACTTTAAATGCTAACTTTATTATTATCATATTTCCAATACCTTTCAAAACCTTTGTAAAAAAAAACCTGTAAAATCAGTTGAAAACTGACTTTCCCAATGAAGCGCTGCATGTTGAAGCAAACACGACCTCAGAGGGGCCCCCTCTTTGGTTTCTATGATTTCCAATCGGATCTTTGTCTCAACATTGAACAAAGAATCAGTACATGTGTTTACAGAGGGGAAAAAAGTTAAATATGCATGGCCACAAAGCACGGCACAACCTCATTTTCTCTTATTCAAACACATGAAAAGTGAAAGAAAATAATATTTCCCCTTTTCCCGCATCAGTCTTTTCCAAAATGCTGATGAAAACAAAAGACCCTTTCTCTACGCAGATGATCCGAAGAAAGGGAGAATGATGCTAATTGAAAAGCTGTAATTTTTTTCCTTCAAAAGCTGTTATGTGTTTTTGTCTGGAGGATTTTTTTTTTTACGCCAGCGTTTTCGCATAAATAGCTTTCAACAATGGCTGCTCCAGATTTATGGATTTATCAGACTGGAATTTCAATAGCCTGAAGAAATCGAGCCAGTCAAATAAAATAATAATAATAATAATAATAATAATAATGAGCCACCTGCTCCAATTAATATATTCCATTTCTTCTGTGAGCATTTTGCATTGCGCTTCCCCCTCCTGTTCCTAATGAAGAAATTCATCACCGCGAGCTCGCCTATTTCATCAAGGACAATGGTTGAAATCTTAACTCTGCTTCCTCTTGTTTTCCATTCAGACTTTCCCCCCTCAAAAGCCTGCTGCAGAAATAAAAAGACGTTTACTGATGCACTCTGAATGTCTTTGTGGAGAGCTTAATTTTGAAACTTTTCCTGAGTGTAAAGTGCTGAGTGAATCATTCCGTGAAATTTACGAGCCCCTCTTTCCTTTGATCGGGCACCGTAGCTCTGCTTCAAATGCAGAATATTAGCTGTGTAGCCAGCCCAGATTTTGCTGCACAAACGGATCTGGATCTGTTGCAACAGTTTATTGCTCGTGATGCATTTCCAGCCTACCTCCCCTTTTATTTTTGGCTTTTGTTCGGGATTCTTTTTTATTGTGTTGGGGACTAACTGGGCTCTTTGGATTGCTACCTTTTATTAGCTGTGTTTGCTCAATGTGATAATAAAGGGTTCCTTTTTTTAAAAAAAATCATGGAGTGAATGGTTACAGGATGAGAATTAGCCATTTCTTCACACAGATTTTTTTTTCCACTCAAAAGATTATAATTTTTAGGTTGGATGATCAACCATTATCTCTTAGTATTTGAACAAGCCAGTTTATACGTGGATGAAATATTAAGGCACATGCTATATATGGGGTCAATGAAATCGCTGCCCTGTAAGTGACTAGAGAAATAGGGAACCTCACAAAATATTGAAGAAGACGAAGTCGAAGACGAAGATGATGATGACGACGACGACGACGTAGAAGAAGAAGAAGAAGAAGAAGAAGAAGAAGAAGAAGAAGAAGAAGAAGAAGAAGAAGAAGAGTTGGTTTTTATACCCCGATTTTCTCTACCTTTGAGAAGTCTCAAGCCGGTTTACGATCAGTTTCCCTTCCTCTCCCCACAACAGACACCTTGTGAGGTAGGTGGGGCTGAGAGAGCTCGAAAAGAACTATGACTGGCTCAATGTCACCCAGCAGGCTTCATGTGGAGGAGTGGGGAAAGAAATGAGGTTCGCCAGATTGGAGTCCACCGTTCTTAACCACTATACCACACTGTAGGTGAAGGCAAAGCCACAAAGGGCACAATCAAAAAGGTTTTCCATACAAGCTAATTCACGGTTGATTAGGCCACGGGGCAGTTTTGTGGTTCCCCAGTTTGAATGACGCATGAGGCGCTCATTGGTTAGTGGCTGACCTGTTTGTCCCTGAAATAGGCAGCCGATGGCTAGAGGTTTTGAAGCAGCCATCTAAGCCTGGACAAGGGGGGGGATTCGCTGTCTGTTCTTAGGGGCCTTCTTCAGATTGGTTTTGAAGAGGACACTTTTGAGCCCACTCCACAGTCTTCTGGGTTGGTAGATTTATTAGCCCTGTCCTAAAGATTGATTAGGTCATAACTAGGTTGGGCAGCAGAGCTGGCCCAACCACTAGGCGAACCTGCCATGCCAGATTTTGAGGGGCGCAAAAAGGGGATTTGAGCTTTCTCTACTGCATTGAGGGAAGGTTGGCTTCAAGTGGTTTATATAATCTCCACATCTGTTGATTCCGGTTTTCTACTGCTGCCATGATGGACCACGGAGGGCTTTCGAAGAACTCTCTCAGCCCACACAGAGGCAGACAATGGCCCATAACCTTTGAACATCTCTTGCCTTAAAAACCCTACAGGGTCGCCATAAGTCAACTGTTACTTGATGGCATTTTCCACCACCACCACTGGTCTCGCGTCTAGCTGTTATCTTTAGGTATGAGAGGCAAATTCTATTATTCTGTTATTTAGTGTATCTCCTTTTATGCACACAGGATTCCTTATTCCTGTGCCAGAAACCACATCAGCTACAAATCAAGCCCCCTTTTCTCTGGGTCCTACACTGTACACAGGAACAGCACTGTGGTGTAGTGGTTAAGAGTGGTGGTTAGCAGTGGTAGACTCTAATCTGGAGTACCGGGTTTGATTTCTCACTCCTCCACATGAGCGGCAGGAGCTAATGTGGTGAACTGTGTTAATTCCCCACTCCTCCACATGAAGCCAGCTGGGTGACCTTGAGCTAGTCACAGCTCTCTTAGAGCTCTCTCAGCCTCACCTACCTCACAGTGTGTCTGTTGTGGGGAGAGGAAAGGAAGTTAGATTGTAAGCCAGTTTGATTCTTCTTTCAGTGGTAGAGAAAGTCGGCATATAAAAACCAACTGTTCTTCTTTATAGTTGGTTAAGAATAACATGGGATCCACGTATAACAAAACAACTAAGTTTATTTCGTTTGTGAACCTCTAGTCTGATAGCTGACATGGTTAACAGAGCTGGGAGGTGCAGTATACTTAACGGTTACAGTGTGATTTCTTTCAGTGTGTCAAACTTAAAGACAGTAACTAGACAGCTTTTAGAAATCCTTATTTTTATTCAGGAACAGCAGCCAAAGCCTGCCTGTGTAAAATCATATACTACAGTTCCTAGTGTTTCCCTTGAAAATAGTTTCACAGGTTAGTCGTGTTGGTCTGCGTATAGTAGAAGAACTAGCTTCAAGTCCAGTAGCACTTAAGAGACAAACAAATTTTCCAGGGTTTGAGCTTTTGAGAGTCACAGCTCCCTTGGTCAGATATCTGATGAAGGGAGCTTTGACTCTTGAAAGCTCATAACCCCAAAAATCCTGTTGGTCTCTAACATGCTCCTGGACTTGAAGCTAGCGTTTCTACTGTCCCAGCACGGTGTGGCGGTTATAAGTGGTGGACTCCAATCTGGAGAACCAGGTTTGATTCCCCACTCCTCAACATGAGCGGCGGACTCTAATCTGGAGAACTGAGTTGGTTTCCCCACTCCTCTACATGAAGCCAGCTGGGTGACCATGGGCTAGTCCTCTCTGAACTCTCTCAGCCCCACCTACCTCACAAGGTGTCTGTTGTAGGGAGAGGAAGGGAAGGAGATTGTAAACTGGTTTGATTCTCCTTAAAAGGTAGAGAAAGTCGGCATATAAAAACAATCCTCCTCCTCCCCCTCTTCTCCTCCTTCTTCCTTATGAAACAACCTACATAGTCCAAGGTATCTCTGTCCCTTCTTCTTCCAAAATCCAACTCCTCTATTTGTTGGTTGGTTGTTGAAATTTAAACTCACCTCAGATTTGTCCCCCACAAACACACTTCAGGATCCTATGCATCCTGTTTGAATCCAATGGGTCCACGCTGACTGGGGAGAAAAAGGGTAGAACGTTCTCCTGCCCATCACATTTCCATACATTTGGAGTCTTGTGCCTGAGTTCTGGGAGGGAAGGTGGCATGGAATAGCCTGATTTCATCAGATCTCAGAAGCTAAACATGGTCAGAAGAGAGACCACCAAGGAAGACTCTGCAGAGGAAGACAATGGCAAACCACCTCTGCTTCTCACTTGACTTGAAATCCCCTTGCTGGGGTCACCATGAGTCAGCTGCTACTTGATGGCACTTTGCACATGCACACACACACATCTGAGTTCTGGGCACTGACACAAATGATCCTTTTTATAATTATGACTATCTTCTACAGCAGGGGTGTAAAACTCATTTGTTACAAGGGCCAGATATGACTAGGGTTGCCAGGTCCCTCGTTGCCCCTGGTGGGAGGTTTTTGGGGCGGAGCCTGAGGAGGGCAGGGTTTGGGGAGGGGAGGGACTTTAATGCCATAGAGTCCAATTGCCAAATGGGCCATTTTCTCCAGCTGAACTGATCTCTACCGGCTGGAGATCAGTTGCAATAGCAGGAGATCTCCAGCTAGCACCTGGAGGCTGGCAACCCTAGATATGACATAAATGTCACTTGGTGGGGGTTGAGCCATGCCTTGCCAGCCCAGGTTGAGAGGGGAGGGGATTTAGGGTTTCCAGGTCCCTCTTCACCACGGGCAGGAGGTTTTAGGAGAGGAGCCTAAGGAGAGTGGGATTTGGGGAGGGGAGGGACGTCAATGCCATAGAGTTCAATTGCCAAAGTGGCCATTTTCTCCAGGTGAACTGATCTCTATCGGCTGGAGATCATTTGTATAGCAGGAGAGCTAGAGGTTGGCAATCCTAAGGAGGTTTCTGCCTCTGCTGGCTTGCAGGGTGGATAAGTGTTCTTAAGGGGCCGGATCCAGCCCGCGGGCCTTATGTTTGACACCCCTGCTCTACAGTCCTCTTCAAGGAACACTGAAGTTCAGACACTTGCATTGCTTCTCCTTCTAGCTGAAGAGAGCGGCTGTGTTAATGTGGGGCCCACACGCTAACACATTTGGCCTTTCTTACATCTTCTGTTCTCTGTGGGGTGCACAAAAATTAGTTTTGGATCAAAGCTGTCGGCGCAGTTGACTGACATTTCCCCTTAAGGATACCTCACTGCTTGCTCTGACCTTGGTTTATTGAAAGGAGTGTGTCTGAAAGCACTCGATAAACAGTTTAAGGTAGAAGTTGGACGGGTGATGATCTAGTGAAAACAGAAATCTGAGCAAAGACGATAATGAGATGGACCTTGAAAATAACTGCCCAGGGAAAGCCCTTTACACAGTCTTTTATGAGACATCCAGCATAAGTTTTATCTTGTTTAACTTAGTGGTTGAACAATTTCTCATTATATAGAGATGATGGGGGGGGGGGGACTTTTACTGATGCTTTCTTTGAGCTCTTGCTTTTCCAAGGTGATAGGGAAATCATGTTTGTGCCCGTACTTTAATAATCCACCGCTTCTGAAGCAAAAGCGTTTTTCATAGATAAACATCGCTTATGATGTGGTGAGAAAAAAGATTTGTGATTTCAGATTTGAGGATGTATATTAAAAACACACTGGTGTTATTGATGAGAAAATTAAAATCTGAAACCTAGGGGATACGTGAGCCTAATGCGCCAAAGAATGTTTTTTTCAAGTACTTGAAGGGCTGTCATATCGAGGATGGTGCCGAGTTGTTTTCTGTTGCCCCAGAAGGTTGGACCACAACCAATGGGTTAAAATTAAATCAAAAGAGTTTCCATCTAGATGTTAGGAAGAATTTTCTAACAGTTCAAGTATTTCCTCAATGGAACAGGCTTCCTCAGGAGGTGGTAAGCTCTCCTTCCATGGAGGTTTTTAAGCAGAGGCTAGATGGCCATCTGTCAGCAATGTTGATTCTATTACTCTAGGCAGATCATGAAAGGGAGGGCACCTTGGCCATCTTCTGGGCATGGAGTAGGGGGTCACTGGGGGTGTGGGGGGGAGGTAGTTGTGAATGTCCTGCATTGTGCAGAGGGTTGGACTAGATGACCCTGGTGGTCCTTTCCAACTCTATGATTCTATTCTATGAGATTACTGACAAATCTGAGAGATTACATAATAATGGCTATCCAAAAGTAATAATAAAAATAACACTGATTACAGAAACAAGTGAATGTTTGATATAAATCTACTGTTTTATTTATTTTGCCCCAGAATGCAACTGTGATATTAGACCTAAGTGTTCTGTCTCATATGAACCATACTTACGAACGAAAGATGGAGTATTTATTCTGCATGACTTAACCTTTATCTCCCTCTCAGAGACGTTGAGTGGCAAAAATTAGAATAATGATAGAGATTAAAATGTTCGCCTGAAGTCAAATACTTGATACAACAGACAAATCTCAAATGCAGATTTGAAAATGATACAATAATGTTAAATTCCATTCTTTTTGCACCAATGAGCAGTGACTCATGCAGAAAAGAAACAATGCATGTTTAATTCAACACAGGAATTTATTTTAGAGATTCAAAGGTTTGATTTCATCTTTTCCTTTGGTAATTGGCAGTATGTTTAACAAGAAGTCGTACCAACAGAGTGGGGGGGGGACAAGAACATAACCAGCAGCCCTTTCAGGAAAGTTATAACAAAATTAGGTTTATATAATTTATTCACAGAGTTGCTGTTGATTGGTGAAGCAAAGACAAACGGGGCAAGATGTCACTTTATTAGACACTTGACATGCAAATTGAAAGTGTTTAATTGGCATTAATATGTGTTCCTGTTCTATAGCCTGTGGATACCTATCCTAAACCTTTGCCAAATGACCCCTCAGATATTGCAAGACCCATGGTTCTCAGGCAGCACAACAGACATTTCCAACTATATAGTCAAGGGATCAAAGAGGAAGAAGGCATGTTTATAGGAATACTTATAATGTTCAGCATTTTAATTAACTACAGACGCATTTCTGTCTCTTGGCACGGGCAAGCCACAACTCCATGTGAATAGTATTTTTTCTGCTGCAAGAAAAAATCGTGGCGTTATTTAACCGATCAATACAACATTAGCTATGTGAGAGAACCTAACTAGAATTTAGAAGAAGAAAAAGAGGAGGAGGAGGAGGAGGAGGAGGAGGAGGAGGAGGAGGAGGAGAAGGAGGAGGATAATTTATTTTTTAAAATATTGTATTAATTTTATAATATAATAGGTATACAGAAGGAAAAAGAGGGATGGATTAAATAGAAGGGTATCCATCTTGCAATAATGAAAAAAAAAGACATAAACATAAACATCTTAAAAACGAATCAAGCAGACAGCATTATTGTTCTTTCTTACTGTTGCTCAGGCAAGATTATACATATGTTCAAAAAAATAAATAAACCCTCTACCTCTAACAGCAGGCATAGTGATTTCCTACTCTAAAACATAAAATTCCATTGCTATTTTATAATGTTGGGTTTCTATTTTTATATGCTGACTTTCTCTACCTTTTAAGGAGAAACAAACAGTCACCTTCCCTTCCTCTGCCCACAACAGGCACCTTGTGAGTTAGGTGAGGCTGAGAGAGTTTGGAGAGAACTGTGACTGGCCCAAGGTCACCCAGCTGGCTTCATGTGGAGGAGTGGGGAAACCAACCCAATTCACCAGATTGGAGTCCACCGCTCCTAACCACTACACCATACCAAGGAGCCCATACCAAGAAAGGGAGTTTAATAAGTTTCACATGATTTTTTTAAAAAATTATGTGTTTCCGTTGTTATTTCAAGATATGGGAGCAACAATGGGAGAAAACGCATGGTCGCTTTAGCCTCCTTTATTCCCTGTTTCCGCCAGGATTCAGCCAGGATCGAACGCACATTCGGTGAAACGCATGCATTTGATCCTGGCTGAATCCTGGCTGAAACAGGGAATAAAGGAGGCTAAAGCGACCATGCGTTTTCACCCAATGACAATTTAAGAGTACAGCATCTATGCAGCAAAGCAAACATGAATCACAGCATCCAGGATGTAAATGACACTGATCTTTTTTTTTTTTTTTTTTTTTTGAGGGGGGGGGAATAGTGAAGAATGCAATTACATATGGAACCAAAAAAACTTTGGATTCAGTAAATGCATTTTTGTTTTCGTGGCACTCTTCCCCTCAGGACCTGGAAACCAAATTCCTACCATGGGTATTGCCTGTGATTCATCTATCTATTAAAAACAACCCCCCTCCCACAGATTCAGCCAAGTAACCAATTAAGATCAACAACTGTATAAGGATTATTTCAGCTTCAGCTTCCTATTTTTTTCGTGCCGTCAGCAACGTACAAAGTTTTTTGCGGCTGCTAGCTCGCTTTCCCTTATGGGAAAAAATTGTTACACTTCAAGTATACATTTAGGTGATGCTAAAAGCCTACTAAATATGCCCATTTTTCATAAAAGTTGGCAGGCTGCAAGCTTGATTTCTGAGTAGGGTAGTTCTCAGAGACAATGAAATATACTGAAGGTATCTAAGATCTGATATAATCAATAAGCCATTTGTTGCCTGGTTTTTTTAAAAGGTTATTATCATTCTCAGATTGTTTCACAACCCACTGCCAAATTAACTCTCAGTGAACTACTACAGAAGGCACCTGCCCAGTTCTGTCTGTTTAAATCCCCCTATTTCTTGGAAGTATGACTTTGTGGAGGTACAGACTGCTCCATCGGTCTTCTCAGTATCTAGTATGC
This sequence comes from Euleptes europaea, assembly GCF_029931775.1. NCBI lineage: Eukaryota > Metazoa > Chordata > Lepidosauria > Squamata > Sphaerodactylidae > Euleptes > Euleptes europaea. The sequence continues at coordinate 56,249,429 of NC_079326.1, forward strand.
TTAGGGTTGCCAGCCTTTAGGTAGTAGCTGGAGATCTCATGCTATTACAACTGATCTCCAGCTGATAGAGATCAGTTCCCCTGGAGAAAATGGCCACTTTGGCAATTGGGCTCTATGGCATTGAAGTCCCTCCCCTCCCCAAACCCTGCCCTCCTCAGGCTTCACCCCCAAAAACCTTCCGCCGGTGGCAAAGAGGGACCTGGCTACCCTAGGTATGCTCTGAATGAGCTCCATCTTGTTATATCTGTGGTATTTATTAACTTGTTGGTACTTTTGAATTGCAATGTAGATGTAATGTATTTTTTAGGATTTTATTATGCGTATGTTGTTACATTTTGTTGTTACCTGCCCTGAGCCCAGCTTTGGCCGGGGATTGGAGGCCGGGACAGAAATTGAACTAAATAAATAAATCTTAAACAGATTGAAATGTATGTGATTGGGTGCAAGTTCATAACAATATGTTTGTTTGTAAGCAAGGATACATCTGATAGCTGCAAGAAGCCCTTTTTACCTTTCCTTATCCTGGGAGGGCGGGGACAAGGAGTATACCATCGGTGAACACTGTTATATGACTTCCGGAGAAAACCCAGAAATGACACCGCTAGGGCTGTACATATCAGCTTTACTGATGTTAAAAACACACACCAAATACCTTTTCTGTATTTTCTGGGTGTTTTTTTTTTTTACTGGTATGGGAAAAGGCGGCAGTAAAGGCAACCAAAGAAGCAGATCCCGGATAAAGCCGAATGCCTGGAGAACACTTGGGTCTATTTACAGTCCCCTCAGCAGGATCAAGTCTAAGGTGGGCAAAAGGGAGTTAAGAAACAGGAATGCTGAAACAACTCCTCACTTTCAGGGTTGGACTCGGATGTGGAAAAAATGGGATGGCCAACCTGTTGTTGGGTTTGGTTCAGTGGGCAGGGTGTGGAGGGAATAGGGTTGCCTGCTCGGGATTGGGAAATACCTGGAGATTTGGGGTTTGGAGCCTGAGGAGGGCGGGGTTTGGGGGAGGCGAGGGACTTCTGGGAAGAAAAATGCCATCGAGTTCACCTTCCAAAGTGGACATTTTCTCCAGAGGAACTGATCTCTGGAGCCTGGAGATCAGTTGTAATAGTGGGAGATCTCCAGCCACCACCTGGAGGTTTGGCATTATTGCACGCTCCTCTGAGGGCATGCTAGAAGCGCCCCTGTTTAATTATATTGTTCAGTCTATGGCTGGGGAAGAACTGACAAAGCATCAACTCTGTGTGGGTATGCGAAACAGCTGCACTGAGCTAGCCATGCTGTTTGCTTTTCTTCGAGCTGTTTCAGCGCTGCCGTCTGATACCTCTCAGCGCTGATTCTTCCAAGTCAGGTAAGGAACAGAAACCGTCACATATTAAGCGACAGACTGCTACAAACCACAGCCTGCCATGCTTTCTTTCGGCTGCATTGAAGTGCAACTGCTTATTGAGAGTGCGTAGCTCTAACAAGTTATATGGACTCCCCTCATTGTTTGTTGGATTGCTTATGTGGTGCTTTGGTGGGAAATTAGAGCCAAGTTGTTAAATGAGCTATCACTTTGTTGTTTCTTTGCCACTTTGTTCAACATGAAGGTATATTGTTGTTGGTTTTTTCTCCCTCCTGGAGGTTGGCAATCCTAGGAAGAAAACTCTCTGTTCATGACTGGAACCTAACGCTGCATATGAACGACATTTCCTAAGTGAAAGTGTAAGAACAAGGGTTCCCAAAGTATTTATGACTCTATGTATTGATTCATTTCAATCCTTTGTATCCCTGCCTCTCCAGAATCTGCTCAGATCCACAGTGTCAGGTCAAAGCGAGTGTTTTCCGAGCATTTGCCCCTCGCCAAATGACAATGCGAGCCGGGGAGCGTTCGCCAGTCACCGAAGGAAACCTTAGCCGTCCGATTGGACTAAATGATGATGTCGCCCAAGACAAATGAAGGCAATTGAGAGAAAAAGTGTGTGCGTGTGAGTGTTTTAGCAGTGCTAAAAATGCACACTAAAAATAGTGTCGTTTCAACTCCTCCTGATTATGATGACTGTTGAACAAGCATTTTATGCAGACAGTCTGCTGGATGCTGGTAGGGCATTGTGCCGGCTGATCCAGACAGAGATGGAAGCAGTAACAGAAGGGATGCTGCGGCTTTAAGAGGGAATGCTTGAACATGCTGTTAGGCTCAATAAAGCAATTAGAGCTTGTCCTCTTCTTCCTTTTGCCTCTAGCAACTGCATGACTGACAAAAATTGAGGATATGAAGTTGGGTCCCTCTTGAATGTCTGCCTTTCATAGGGTTGCCAGGTCCTTCCTGGCAATTGGTAGGAGCTGTTGGAAGGCGGGTACAGGGCAACCCAATGCACTGGGGTGGGGGAGGATGTCATCGTGCAGGGATGCTAATCGCTCCCCCTTAGGGTTGCCAACCTCCAGGTACTAGCTGGAGATCTGCTATTACAACTGATCTCCAGGTGATAGAGATCAGTTCACCTGTGGAAAATGGCCGCTTTGGCAATGGGACTCTATGGCCCTGAAGTCCCTCCCCTCCCTCAACCCTGCCCTCCTCAGGCTCCACCTCTCAAAATCTCCCACCAGTGGCAAAGAGGGATCTGGCAACCCTACCCAGGAGATAGCCCGCCATTAGCAGGCACCTGGGAACCCTAGCCTTTCATCTAGTTGATGTGAGCCATACCGGAGAAAGATGGCAGACGTACAAAGAACCTCACCTTTCCATTTGGCTAGGGCGTCTAGAGCACTGAGCCTCAGTCCTGTGGGGAGAATGCAGTGCAATCCTAAGCAGAGTTCTAGCCTTCGGAGCCCACTGACTTCAATGGCTTTAGAAGGAAGTAACTAGGCTTGCTAGCCACCCCTCCATGTCCCTGCCCCAGAAACACATCCACCACCCCAATCCCTGCTACTCAGAGCAGAAGTGGAAGAATTTTTTTTAAAAAAATGGCTGCCAATCCAATAGTGTGATGTCACTTCCAAGAAAAACCACAGAGTGTACTAGAGAGTTCCAACAATTCCTAGAGTAGTGAAATGTCACTTCCAGAGGAAACCACAGAGTTTACCATAGAGTTTCCAGTGATTCCTAAAGAGCTGTGATGTCACTTCTTGGTTTTCCTGGAAGTGATTGCACATTGTCACTGATGGCTACCCTGCATGTCCCTCCCCGGGTCTCCTGCTGATTGTCCAGTCAGGCCAGGCCTAGCAACCATAGCCATATTTCTGCTTAGGATTGCCCTGGTGGTCTTCTGTCTGTATCCCAGCCACTAGAGCTGGGAAGGGATACAGAAAGATAATCATACAGACCCACTGAGATAAAACACAAATAAGGCTAGTGATGTTCAAGCCATTTGAGAAGTGCTTCCAGAATCCTGTATGTTCATAAATAGCCAGGGTTCAAGGATTTACACAGTCATATCATTTCTCAAACTTATAGACAGGAGAGTAGTTTGAATTGCAGACTTACAGCATGGACAATCGAAACATTCATCACAGGTTCCTGACATGTCATCTATCAGGAAGGCCAAACTGAGGCCGAATGGAGAAGTCAAAAAGAAATATCGTTGACAGTTACTGTGGTTTATTTGTGGAAAACAGGAGTTTTCCCGGTTCTTCTTCACAGGGTGAAGACGAAAACTTAGAAATGTGTCATGCTCCTCGCTCAATGCTGATTTTTTTAAATCCTACCTTTAAAATGACTATTCACGGTCCCGATGCAAGAAGAGAAAGTCAAACAAATTCCTTCCCCCACCCACTCGCCTGCTCCTTCATTCCTTCGCTTGCATAGCCATTAGCAATGGTCTTTTGCATAGCTAAGCTGCAGCTGTGATTCTTCATGCTTCCTTCAGTGAATGCTTCGAGGCAGGGACGGAGCAAACAAAAAAGGTCACGTTAAAGGGTCTCTTAAGAAATGGGAAGCTGGTATGCGCTGGCTTCGCAGTGACGTCTGTAATGACGGTTCAGCGTGAACAAATCAAAAAAATATTCAGGGCACTTCAGCCTGGAACACGCTGGTAATCACCAAGCATAAACGGTCTCATGTATGTGCTAAAAAAAAGTAATAATAAAGTGTGAAAGATAACAGTGTGTACATTGTTAGGGAGCTGCGATTGGCTCTCTGTTGAGTCCATGCTTGATAGAAAATTTAGCAAGTGCGCGAATTTAGCATCCCTTCTGCATATGTATATGTGTGTGTGCCTGTGTGTAGAGTTGTGAGAGCCTCCAGAGACTTCAAAGATGTACGATTTCCTTTCTAAATGAGCAGTTCCTTTATCTGATCCCGAAAATCTTGCCTTTGAATTCTTACCCTTTCCGAGACAAGTTGGCTGGAGTGAACTGGAAGAAGCAGGCACCGAGTGAGTCTCTTAACAGATCTTCACATGAAAGGCGGCTTCAAGTGCTGAAAGAAAAGGGGGGAGAGCTGTTTCAGAAGATCTTTTTAAAAAACTGGGGGGGGGGGGAGAGCGGGCGCCTTTAGAAATGTAAATGTGTTCCCAGCATCTCAGAATTCCACCTGCATTTCTGAGGGTTTGTGGACATTTTCCATTAATTTCATTCAATTAATCTGAGCCGAAGAGGGGGATTTCTTTTTATCCCCTTGAGGTGGTTCCCTGGGTCTGGCGAAGTGGAAATAATTTTGGGGAAGCTGCCGTTGGTCTTTTGGTCTGTCCAAACAAACACACACACAAAAATCCCAGGTCGCCTTAAAGACTAACAACGTTTATTTCAATATGTTTTATTATGCTGCTGGACTTTTGTTTTGCTTCAGCAGACTAACATGCAATCTTCTAGTCTGATGATTCATCATCTTGAACTGAGCCTACTTATAGGGATGCCAACCTCCAGGTGGTCAGCACAGGAGCGAATGAATATAACAAAGTGCAAATATTTATATAAATTGCTACAACATATAACATAGAGTCACAACTATATACTTATTGAACAAACAACCTAAATTATCTTTCCTACTATGTACAATGTATATTACAACAATCCAGTTGGAACAAACCAGACTTGAAAATTCAAAGTATAGGTATAGTCCTTAGGTTATATTCATGAGGAAGTCTTTGTTCCTCTTCAAGCTTTAAATGGTGTTACTGACGTTGCCATGAGATGATGCCAAAAATTGAAGTATATAGTTGTGACTCTATGGACTCTATGGCACTGAAGTCCCTCCCCTCCCCAAACCCCGACCTCAGGCTCTGCCCCAAAAACCTCCCACCGGTGGCAAAGAGGGACCTGGCAACCCTTGGTCTGACCCATCAGGGTTCTTCTAATCTGATGTTCTTATCAGGGGAAGGCCTCGGCCTCTATGCCCTGTTGTTGGCCTTCCAGAGGAACTGCTTGGCCACTGTGTGAGACAAGATGCTGGATTAGATGGGCCACTGGTCTGATCCAGTTGGGCTCTTCATATGTTCTTCAGTTCTTAGTTTAAATAGCTTATTTTGGGTGTTTTCTTCATTAATGTCTCATTCACTTGCACTCGAAATGGCTCCTGAGCCTTACCCAACATTGCTAACCTGTTGTATAGCTCTAGAGATAAAGAGTCACCTGTGCAATGAGGCTAGTGTTATGGATAATACCAAACATTCATACTGGGATGGTCAATCGCTCCTGAACCCCCATCTGTTCTGATTAGGGTTGCCAGGTCCCTCTTCACAACCGGCAGGAGGTTTTTGGGGCAGAGCCTGAGGAGGGTGGAGTTTGGAGGGGGGAGGGACTTCAATGCCATAGAGTCCAATATTAGGATCAGTACCATAAACAATAGAATATACGATTTTATTTTGAGGTAGACGGAGGTGGTGGGGAAGTCAATATATATTTTAATTGATTAATATATGCAACAACATATGGAATTTTTATATGCTTAAGATTTATACTTTCAATTGTTGTGAAAATGATGCTAAATTTACTATATACTTGAAAAATGAATAAAAAATATTTTTTTAAAAAAAATGCCATAGAGTCCAAAGGCCAAAGCAGCCATTTTCTCCAGGGGAACTTATCTCTATCGGCTGGAGATCAGTTGTAATAGCAAGAGATCTCCAGTAAGGGCTTCTGTGATAGAGTATATACGGTAACTCAGGAAGGAGATGCACGCTGAAGCCGGAGTTCAACACCTGTTTTGTATTTAATTGGAAGCAAAGATTGAAGGTTTTTACTAAGCTAGTATCCCACTTGGGAACCTGTGGACATTGCTGTGGCTTAATAGTGTACCTTTGTGGACTTTGTTATATTCTGGAATTACCATTACATGGATGTAAGTATATAATAATTTTATATTATATGTACCAATGTGAATATAGATGTGATAATATTTTTAATACAAGTATTTATATATAGGAGATAATATGGGGCTGAAGAAACCAAGGTGAAACGGCCGTCCCCCATCTTTGGATTTATATTCACTGGATTCACACCAGATGAACATATTATACAATTGGAACCAACCAACTTTGATAGACTTAAGAAGAGGACTTTTTTGCCTGGTTATTCTATAATCCATGTATATATTGTACATTGTGTAGTCACTGCTGTTAGTGTACATTGTATAGTCACTACTGTTAGGTCTATTTGTCTCACACTGCTGTCTTTGATGTTTTGCACTTATTAACATTTGCATTTTTGCTACTTGGCTCTGTGCATTTGTGTACCTTTTACCCGTGCTAAGTACCTGGAGGTTGGCAACCCTAGTTCTGATACACGGCTCTGTTTTCTAATCCGCAGTCTACACTCCTTTGTCACAATGGCTGTAATGAATAGGAAATGGCACATTAGGAATTCTGCCTTGTGATGATAATAATTTTAACGAGGATCGTGATTGGCACTGTCAAGCGGATCCATCTTTATGACAACTTGAAAGCTGTAATCTGGTGGCTGTGTTGTGATTCTTCCCAAGTAGGTATTGAAGCCATAGAAAAAAATGTGACTCTCTGCAATCTGTGGGAGAAAATAAAATCTTAATTGTATTGAAGAATGAGTGGTTATGTTCTTTGTCCTGGAACGTTCGTATTTCCAAGAGACATCTCCAAGACTTGTGCATGAAAGGGAAGAGGCAGAGGGGAAATCAGCTAAAATAATAGTCCATTCTCCAAAATACCGTGGTATAAAGGCATACAGAATTCAGTAGGGTAAAGTCATTCAACAAAGATAGGCATTAGAAAACATGATGACTATCCACTCAGCTGATTTGTTCAGAATTTTGTAATTAATGTGATAGCTTTTTTTTAAAGGAATTTCCTTCAGAACTCTAGCTGGATGGATTTCAAAAGGGGGAGGGTTTACAGAAATTAAAAGTAGAAAGAAAACCCAAACACCAAGCAAGTATATTCTTAGCTATTAGAAAGCATAAGGTTTTGGAGGCTCTCAGATGAGATAACTTTAGTGGGTGCCTTAAAATATGAGAGGTGGGGTGGAACTAGAGATTCTGAAACCTCTGCCTGCTCAGCTGGAATCCTGGGGTTTACAGCTTTGGATCCGGGCTTTGGGTGGGAAATTTTTTACCGCAGTTACTTCACTTCAAGTTGGGTGTTACTGGTTCAGGTGATAATTCCACATGGTGTTTTCAGATTCTGGATTTTTGGGACCATTCTTTTCAATGGACAGCCAATTTCAGGTTCTGTTGCAGTAGTCTTTGAAGGCAATGCCACCAAATTGACTCCAAATGTAGTCCTCCCTCCCTGGTTTTCAAGCACATGCAACAAAGGGGTGTATTTTACTGGACCCCAGAGTATGTGAGTTGTCAGGGAAGGTGATTGGCTGAATTTGTGCTCCTCCCTTGCAAGGGACTCATTGAAAGGCAGGATGCTGTTGCCTAGGAAGCCAGTTGTATCAAAGAACAACAGGACTGCTGGGGGGGGGGTTGTTTCATTTCACTAAGAAGCACAGATTACTAACAGCATTATAGGAAACAGCTATAATGACCCAAAATAGTGATTTTCATGTATATTTTTGGCTTGGAAATTGGTATAGATCATAGGGTTGGAAGGAACCTCCAGTGTCATCTAGTCCAACCCCCTGCACAATGCAGGGAATTCTCAACTACCATCCCCATTGAAATGGACAGCCAATTCCAGGGACTGGTGCAGCAGTTATTAAGGATAACGGTACCAACACAGTTCCCTCTCTGCAACTTGTCAGGGAAGATGATTGGCCGAATTTGTGCTCCTCCCTTGCAAGGGACTCATTGGAAGGCAGGATGCTGTTGCCTAGGAAGCCAGTTGAATCAAAGAACAACAGGACTGCATGCTGCATTCCCTCCCTGTCTTTTGTCTGCAAAGGTGATTGGCTGGAAGATCAAGACTGTGCTCCTCCCTTGCCAGGATCTGATTGGTTGGAAGGATGGGTTTGCCTGGGAGACCAGTGGAATCAAAGAACAACATGCTGAGTGCATTCATATGCTGCTGCTAGATTTGTAAGCACACACGCTGAAAAACAACAAAGATTTTTTTTTGGGGGGGGGAGGTTATTTCATTTCACTAAGAAACACAGATTACTAAAAGCATTATGGGAAACAGCTATAATGACCCAAAATAATGATTTTCATGTATATTTTTGGCTTGGGAATTGGTATAGATCATAGGGTTGGAAGGACCTCCAGGGTCATCTAGTCCAACCCCCTGCACAATGCAGGGAATTCTCAACTACTATCCCCCACACCCCCAGTGACCCCTGCTCCATGCCAGAAGATGGCAAAAAAAGCCTCCAGGATCCCTGGTCAATCTGGCCTGGAGGAAAATTGCTTCCTGACCACAAGTGGTGACTGGCATTACCCTGGGCATGTAAGAAAGGGCCATGAGAGCCAAAGACTGACACAACCCTTCCTGCCCTCCCTGTCATGATCTGCCTAAGTTCACAGAATCAGCATTGCTGTCAGATGGCCATCTAGCCTCTGCTTAAAAACCTCCCAAGGAGGAGAGCCCACTACCTCCCGAGGAAGCCTGTTCCACTGAGGACCTCTCTAACTTTAAGGAAGTTCATCCTAATGTTTAGCCGAAAACTCTTTTAATTTCAGCCTTATGGTTCTTGTCCGACCTTGTGGGGCAACAGAAAACAACTCAGCACCATCCTCTCTCTGACAGCCCTTCAAAGTGCTTGAAGATGGTTATCATATCACCTCTCAGTCTTCTCTTCTTCAGGCTAAACATACCCAGCTCCTTCTACCTTTCCTCATAGGGCATGGTTATGCACACCCCTACTGTCTACCAGTTGCCAAAAGGGAGTCAATTGTTTAATAGACTGTCTGCTTGTTGGTATCTGAAGCAGTTAGCTGTGACTCACAAAAGCTCATACCCTGCCCAAAATTTTATTAGAATTTAAGATGCTACTGGACTCTTGCTCTTTTCTACAATTCAATGTGCTGATTATTACTTTTGAAGCCTACATTTTACTTGAAAACCTTTTAAAACATATATCTTAGGGACTATACATTTCTGTATATACCTTTGTAATGTCTATAGTCATCTGACTAAGAACTTCTTGTCGGTTAGAGAATGACCAATCTCTTTGCAGGCTCTCTCAGTTGTAGCCCCCATCTAGTGGAGTGACTTATGTTACTGTCTGAAACAGCAGAGAATATGCTTTTGGGGGTAATATGAATGGCCTCTGAGATATTTTTGATTGGTTTACTACACAGATTTACTTTTCCTAGGGTACCAACCTCAAGTTGGGCCTTAGATTGCAGAGCTCAGTTCCCTTGAAGGAAATGGTAGCTTTAGACCATGGGCTCTATGCTAGACCATAGAGTCTAGGAGAAACAGAAGACCTAGAGTGACATCACATCCCTAGTGAGCTCTATGCTTACGAGGCATTGTTCCCAAGTTTCTCCAGGAATATCCCAAGACAGAGTTGGCAACCCAATCTTTTCCATTGCTTTCGTGATGTTCTGAAGTTGGCAAATTAGTCTAAAATATTTAGCTACAGTTCGACTTAAACCAGAATTGAGATTGCATGCCATTTATGACCTTAATTAGGTTGAGGTTGGGGTAAATTCAATTTTATTTTAATGTGATAATTTGTAGCTATATGTTAAAAAAGAGAAGATTCCGATACGCTGCAAACAAAAATAATAACAATGATATTAAAAAAGAATGACAGTTTGCAATTATAATGTCCTGCTGTAAAACAGAAATACCTGAAGGTTAAAAGTGCTGCGTTGGATTGAATCCGTCACCTTCATAAGTCATGGGTGGCGCTTATTGGATTTTTAAAAAGAGTGTTATCGATCTGCTTAGGAGAAAATGTATTTAAGAAGTGCCCCAGTGGTGTAATTCAGCTCATTATGAAACACTAAATAGCTAAGGGGCATTAAAATAGTATTTTGTGGGGGAAAGGGAATCTATTTTTAACAAATTAGCTTTGAGCCGTTTGTCCAGAGAATCCATGTTTTCAATCTATGGCCGCATTTGGAATGTAATTGAAAACCGGCTCTCCGGCCAACGTGTCAATCATCCTCAAACTGAACCAGGTGTGCGGGGATTCACTACAGGGCACGGGACTCTTGTGCCCTTTATGCTGGGCTGTTTCCCTCGCGGTCACCCCACTGACTGCTTCGGGGTTTCCTTTTGATTATGCATGTCCTTCCTGACCGTCAGAAGTTGCCTCGCTCTCCCTGCGTGTTTCCATGTTTTGCCCATGTTTTCATAGAATCATAGAGTGGGAAGGGGCCACCAGGATCAACTGGTCCAACCCCCTGCATAATGCAAGAAATTCACAATTACCTCCCTCCCACATCCCCAGCGACCCCTACTCCATGCCAGAAGATGGCAAAAAACCACTCCAGGATCCCTGGCCAATCTGGCATGGAGAAAAATTGCTTCCTGACCCCAAAGTGGCAATTGGAGTTTTCCTGAGCATGTATGAAACGGCCACAAAAGCCAAACACTGACACAACCCTTCCTGCTCTCCCTTTCATGATCTGCCTAAGTTCACAGAATCAGCATTGCTGACAGATGGCTATCTAGCTTTTGCTTAAAAACCTCCAGGGAAGGAGAGCCCACCATCTCCCGAGGAAGCCTGTTCCACTGAGGAACCGCTCTGTCAGCAAGTTCTTCCTAATGTTTAGCCAAGAACTCTTTTGATTTCATGTCAACCCATTGGTTCTGGTCCGACCTTCTGGGGCAACAGAAAACAATAGAGATGTTCTTCAAATGGAGGCATCACTCAAGACCAGGGGTGGGAAGAAGCCGTGGCCATTGTGGGGGAGCTAAAATACTGGCAACCAAGATCAAGTTAATTCATGCCACCATATTCCCTATTACTATGCACAGGTGGGAAAGCTGGACAATGAAGAAAGCTTATAGGAAGAAAGCAGATTCCTTTGAAATGTGATGTTGGAAAAGATACTATGGACTGACAAAAACAACAACTAATCAGTGGGTTATAGATCAAATCAAGCCTGGACTGACCCTAGAAGCTAAACGACTAAACTGAGGCTATCGTATTTTGATCACATTATGAGAAGACAAGAGTCACTGGAAAACATAATTATGCTAGGAAAAGTTGAGGGCAGCAGGAAAAAAGGAAGACCCAATAAGAGATGGATGGACTCAATAAAGGAAGCCACGGCCCTCAATTTGCAAGATCTGTCAAAGGTGGGACGTTTTGGAGGACTTTCATTCATAGGGTCGCCATGAGTCAGAAGCGACTTGATGGCACTTAACACACCCAAAGAATACTATCAAAATAGCTTAGATTAAACTTGAAGCTGATTTGCTGATAACAGATTTTTCAGTTTCTGTAAATCGGCCCCCAGGCTCTTTTACCGGAAGATGCTGCATTATTTTCTGCACACCATGATCAATAAAGAGCAATTGATTATTTAGGCACATCTATAATAGTCTGAAAATATAGTGGGTGCCTAAGAAGGAGGAACATGTTGTTCTGTTCAAATATTTCAGAGCTAGAATGTACTTTACTGGATGTGTGTTGAGATTCTTGACGGTGAATCTAAATGGGCCAAATTTAGAAGAAGAAGAAGAGTTATTTTTTATATGCCGACTTCCTCTACCACTTAAGGAAGAATCAAACTGGCATACAATCACCTTCCCTTCCCACAACAGAAACCCTGTGAGATAGGTGGGGCTGAGAGAGTTCTAAGAGAGCTGTGACTAGCCCAAGGTCACCCAGCTGGCTTCGTGTGTAGGAGTGGGGAAACAAATCCAGTTCACCAGATTAGTGTCCGCCACTCATGTGGAGAAGTGGGGAATCAAACCCTGTTCTCCAGATTAGAGTCCACCAATCCAAACCACTGCACTTAACCACTACACCACGCTGGCTCCCACCACACCGGAGCTATCTCAGGAAGGTCAGATCATGTGGGAATGCTATTATAAGTGTTTTCAGACTAGTGTTGCCAGCTCCGGATTGGGAAATATTTGGAGATTTTGGGGGTCAAGCCTGAGGAGGGCAGGGTTTTGAGCGGGGAGGGACTTCGATGCCAATAAGTCCATCTTCCAAAGCGGCCATTTTCTCCTGCTGAACTGATCACTGTTGCCTGGAGATCAGTTGTAACAGCAGGAGATCTCCAGCCACAGCCTGGAGCTGGCAACCTTATTTCAGACAGAGAAGTCAACATCAGGAGCTTGGATCTGCCAATGAGCGTAGCCTTCTTTCTTCCTCTTTCCTGCTACTGTCCAAAATTACCCCTTATATGTTGCTCCTTGGGGATAGGGGACCTCTAAATGCCTCATTTCTAGGAGAATTTTCTGCTCCGGTGGGAAGGTGAGAAAATTGTGCTCCATGCCCAGAATTCCTTCCACGTGCAGAAACAGTCTAATGGATCCATTGCTGTGGCCAGAAAAGGAGAACATTTCCCTCTGTCTTCTTGTTGGAACTGGATGCTTAGGTGGAATAAGTAAGGCAACCTCAGTAGAATCATAAAGTTGGAAGAGACTACCAGGGTCATCTAGTTCAAGGTCACCTACCAGAATAGGACAGAATATGGAGAAACAGAATGGTTTCCAATTGGCAAAGGTGTTAGACAAGGATGTATTTTATCTCCCTACCTCTTCAATCTGTATGCAGAACATATCATTAGGAAAGCTGGATTAGATTTAGAGGAAGGTGGAGTGAAAATTGGGGGGAAGAACATTAACAATTTGAGATATGCTGATGATACTACATTACGGGCAGAAAATAGTGAAGACTTCAAACGACTACTGCTGAAAGTTAAAAGAGAAAGTGCCAAAGCAGGACTGCAGCTGAACAACAGATACCCTGGACTGCCAAAAAAAAATCAGTAGGTTTTAGATCAAATTAAGCCTGAACTGACCCTAGAAGCTAAAATGACTAGGGCTGTTGATTCGGTTCAGCCCAAACTGAAAATCAGCCGAATTTCCCTTGATTCGGTGGTTTTTAGTTCGGGACGAACCGAACTCAAAAATGGTGGGCAACCGGGGGGCCTGAATTCAGCGAGTTCGGGAGTTCACGAATAAATCCGGCCAATTCGAGGCCGTCAGTAAGAAGCATAACCTTCAGTAAGCAGCATTCTCCTCCCCCGGCCAATCGGTGGCCAAGCTGGGTCTTCTTCTGGCCAATCAGTCAGGATTGAGTACTGGAGGAATCAGCTGATGTGCGGCCGGCTGGGGAAAGAGATAGAGAGAGGGAAATCCTCGTGTGTGTGTGCGGGGGTGCTTGTGCACATTCGCTCCTTTCCGTGGCTGCAGGAGGCGCATTTTTGGGGGTACAAACCCCAAACTTTCAGGGGATATTCAGACAAGCCTTCTTAAGAGACCACCCAAGTTTTGTAAACATTGGGTCAGGGGGTCCCGAGATATGGGCTCCCCCCTTATTTCTTTCCATGGCTGCAGGGGGCACATTTTTGGGTGTGCCGACCACAAACTTTCAGCGGAGCATCAGACAAGGCTTCTTAAGAGACCCCCCAAGTTTTGTAAACATTGGGTCAGGGGGTCCTGAGATATGGGCTCCACCCCTTTTTCCTCTCCCCCCTTTTCCATTTCCGTGGCTGCAGGGGGCACTTTTTTGGGGGTGCAGCCCCCAAACTTTTATCATAGCTTCAGACAATCCTTCTTAAGAGACCACCCAAGTTTTGTAAAGATGGGTTCAGTGGGGGCAGAAATATCGGCTCCCCCCCCTATTCTCTTTCCGTGGCTGCAGGTGGCGCATTTTTGGGTGTGCCGACCCCAAACTTTCAGCGGAACTTCAGACAAGGCTTCTTAAGAGACCACCCAAGTTTTGTAAACATTGGGTCAGGGCCCCCCGAGATATGGGCTTTCCCCTTTTCCCTATTGGGATGAATGGATCACCCTCGAGAGATGCATACATATGGATCTTATATTGGATACAAATGGAATCATATTGGATTACCCAGCCTCCCAGCCCCTCCTGCTGGAACAGAAGACAGCCACAGTAAGACCCCTTTGGGGGCTTTAATCTATATTTTTTTCTTTTCTGTGTGTGTGTGTGTGGGAAAGCAGAGTCTGTGTGTGTGTGTGTGGGGAGGGAGCAGTTTCTGTGGGGGGGGGGGAAAGCCAAAGGGGGCTTTTGCCGGTTCTGCCTGGGGTGTGTGTTCCCCCTCCAGTCTCTCTCTCCCTGGTTTGAGGGGGGGCTTCATTTTTATTCTTCAGGTTTTTCCTCATTCATAAGATCAGTTAGGTTATTTTGATGCTTGCTCAAAACTGGTTTTCAAATGGTGACTTAAAGAATGCATCTGCCTGGTCCCAAGTCCAATGCAAAAGGTGAAATTCCACCCCCTCCTGCTCATTATGCATAGCTAGCTGCCTCTGTCCCTTTCCATGGTTTGCAAACTCCCAGGTGTCAGGTGTTGCTTTGCACTGTTGCAAAGGTGTTGCATTGCGTGCTTGTGTTGCTTTGCAGTTGTATTGTTTTGCAAAATTCTTCACACCTGCCCCGCCCTTTGCATGTTTGCAAAGGTGTTGCTTTGCAGTTGTGTGAAGTGTATTCTGGAAATAGAAAGACAGGTCAGATGCTGGAGACCTGATATTGATATCTGTCTATCTATCTGTTTATCTATCTGTCCATCCATCATGTCTGTCTGTCTGTCTGTCTGTCTGTCTGTCTGTCTGTCTGTCTGTCTTTGAAACTCCTTAAAGGTAGAAAAATAAGGGGTATAAAAAAAGGCTATGTCAGAATTTTAAAGGCACCCGCAGGCTCAAAACGTCTGGGGACTCCTATTCTGAAAGTGTTTTAATTCCGCCCCCCTCTCTCTCTCTAAAAAAAAGCAAAGGTTGGTTGCTTTTGGTTATAGAATTTGGTTATAGAATGATGTGGGAATGAAGTCGCTGACGTAACTCATATGAAAGTGAAACGCTGAGGAGGTGAATTTGGAGATTTATTTGAGAGACATTGCGAAGGAAGCAAAAGGATTCTCTATCACAAAGGGGGGGAGAATCCTCTGAGCTGGAGAAAATGTTTTGTGTTACTCAGTTGCAACTGATTCCTACCCAAAACAGAACCTGAGCTCAATTTAAATGTTTCTGGGAGGAACTTTGACAGGCTTACAGTTGTTTGGAAAGTCTAAAGATTTTTTCCAGTCAGGCACAGCAGTTTTTGATGAGTAGGTGTTTCGACATTATTACTTGTCCTAGCTCTCAAGAAGTTGGAAGTGGGTAGGCCACGCACTGAAATGTACATATATATGTGTATACAATTAGATTTTTCTTCAGTTTTACATCTAAGTGCCAGACCTAAAATAATATACTAAGGATTTTTTTTTTAATTGCTTAGAAGGACAAGTAACGAAACTAAATTGTTCAAGACTTTCTATTCCTTGGCTCCATCATCAACCAAAAGGGAGACTGCGGCCAAAAAATCGGAAGGAGATTGAGGCTGGGAAGGGCAGCCATGAAGGAGCTAGAAAAGATTCTGAAGTGTAAGGATGTGCCACTAGCCACCAAGATTAAGTTAGTTCATGCCATGGTATTCCCTATTAGTTTGTATGGGTGTGAAAGCTGGACAATGAAGAAAGCTGATAGGAAGAAAGTAGATTCCTTTGAAATGTGGTGTTGGAGGAGAGTGATACGGATACCATGGACCACCAAAAAACCCCAAATCAGTGGGTTATAGATCAAATCAAGCCTGAACTGACCCTAGAAGCTAAAATGACTAAATTGAGGCTATTGTATTTTGGTCACATTATGAGAAGACAAGAGTCCCTGGAAAATACAATTATGCTAGGAAAAGTGGAAGGCAGCAGGAAAAGAGGAAGACCCAACAGGAGATGGATGGAGTCAATAAAGGAAGCCACGGCACTACTCTTAAGTAAGCAATTTGAGGGTTGTAATCAAAGTCCTTGCTGCCCTGTGGCACACAAGCCACTCTGGAGACAGACCTTGACGTTCTCATTCAGGCAAAACTATCAATGGAAGTCGCGTTTTAAACGTGAACATTGGATATCCGTGTTTGCCTGGGAGCTCTTTCTCTGTTTCCCTCCAAGCTCCCTCAGGAGCGCACTGCTTTTAAGAGAGCGGAAAGGAAATCGCACCCAAAGGCCTAATAGAACATGATGCTTACTCTCCACGGAGGCCGAAACACATTGGATACATATTTCCTGTACATTCAGATTGCACTTCCCGTTTTCTTTTCTGCATTAGAGAGGGGTTGCCAAAACGAGACAAGCGATTCTCCTCTTGTTTCCGACCGCAAAGGACCACGAAACCCTGCGCAGTTGGAAGGGAGTTCAATTTAGCGCAGTCCCTAGTGTCTCCGGGCCTCTCAGCTTTCTTCCTTTTGGGCTTTGTCTTCATCTTGTTGTGAACCTTCCCCCCCCCCTTTCTCGAAAGATGATCGGGCCTCCGTTTCTGCAGGCCGAGGCAGGGCGCTCCGCCGAGGACGTCTAATGGTTTCAATTATTCATTAGGCAGCCAGGGAAAGGAGAAAAAGAAATTGACAGCATGACACCTGCCGCACAGACGATGGAGCTAAGTATTTTAAGTCATGTGCAGGCATGCTCTAATTTCTCTCCCTACAAATGTCCCGACGAGCTCTCTCTGGCTGAAACCGTTGCTTTCATTCAGACATGAGCCAGTCTAAACTCTTTGTACCCAAAGGAAATGGAATTCCCAGTTCCTTGTTCATCCTGTGCATTTCCAACGGAAAGGAAAGACTTCTCTGTATTTGTTCATTGAAATATTTATACCCCACCTTTCCTCGTGGTTAGGGTTGCCAACTTCCACATGGGGCCTGCAGCTCTCCGGGAATTATAACTGCTCTCCAGACAACAGAGATCAGTTCCCCTGAGAAAATGGCCGCTGGCTCTCCCATTTAATTAAAACATTAAAACCAAGAGATCAAAGCCCAGATACCCCCACCAGCATGGTGTAGTGGTTAAGAGCGGTAGTTTGGAGCGGTGGACTGTGATCAATGAACCGGGTTTGATTCCCCGTTCCTCCACATGAGTGGCAGAGGCTAATCTGGTGAACTGGATTTGTTTCCCCACTCCTCCACATGAAGCCAGCTGGGTGACCTTGGGCCAGTCACACACTCTCAGCCCCACCTATCTCACAGGGTGTCTGTTAGGGTTGCCAGGTCCCTCTTCACCACTCATGGGAGGTTTTTGGAGCAGAGCCTGAGACGAGCATGGTTTGGGGAGGGACTTCAGTGCCATAGAGTCCAATTGCCAAAGCGGCCATTTTCTCCAGGTGAACAGATCTCTATCGGCTGGAGATCAGTTGTAATAGCAGTAGATCTCCAGCTAGTGCCTGGAGGTTGGAAACCCTAGTGTCTGTTGTGGGGAGGGGAAGGGAAGGTGATTGTAAGGTGGTTTGATTCTTCCTTAAGTGGTAGAGAAAGTTGGCATATAAAAACCAACTCTTCTTCTTGAAATGATTAATTTCAATTGGCTTAGACTAGAGTAACTCTCTTTAGGAATGCACTGCTAGAATCATAGTATCATAGAGTTGGAAGAGACTACAAGGGTAATCTAGTCCAACCCTAACAAAAGTCAGTCGTAATAGCAAGAGATCTCCAGCTAGTACCAGGAGGTTGGCAGCCCTAACAAACACACACACTGAGACATGGGCCTCCTCAAATTTGATAATGAAGATGAACTGTACAACTGGTGCTTTAGTGGTGTTTCCACACACAAGCACTAGGGTTGCCAGGTCCTTCTTCACCACCTGTGGGAGGTTTTTTGGGCGGAGCCTGAGGAGGGCGTGGTTTGGGGAGGGGAGGGACTTCAATGCCATTGAGTCCAATTGCCAAAGGGGCCATTTCCTCCAGGTGAATTGATCTCTATCAGCTGGTGATCAGTTGTAATAGCGGGAGATCTTCTGCCGCTACCTGGAGGTTGGCAACCCTAGTTAAACATAAGAACATAAGAAAGGCCCTGCTGGATCAGACCAAGGCCCATCAAGTCCAGCAGTCTGTTCACACAGTGGCCAACCAGGTGCCTCCAGGAAGCCCACAAACAAGATGACTGCAACAGCATTATCCTGCCTGTGTTCCACCGCACCCAAAATAATAGGCATGCTCCTCTGATACTAGAGAGAAAAGGTGTGCAGCATGACTAGTATCCATTTTAACTAATAGCCATGAATACCCCTTTCCTCCATGAATAGTTGTAATAGCAGGAGATCTCCAGCCGGTACCTGAAGATTGGCAACCCTAGGAAGCGCTCTAACTGGGACTTTGTTTGCCCAGTTCATCTGAACAATTGTCTTTTCAGAAATGCCGCAAGGTTGGTGCACTTTTGATTCTGAGACAGCTCAGTTCTGACTGTGTCCCCAAATGAATATAATAAAACGCGCCGTCTAGAAAGAAATGATGCAAAAAGAATATAACTGGCTTTATCTGATAAAACGCAAAGTGAGATCATTAATCAGCTCAGTTCACAGCGCTTGTCTTCTTTTATTTTGGCTCGCACTCATGCACATAATTTGCATGCGTCCCGTCTGAGGGATAACTGCCAGTAAACAAAGCAGGACCGACAAACGTGGCCATGTTTCGTAATCTGTGAGGCTAAAGAACACAGGGAAAACAAAAGAGATCCATCGTACTCCAAGCATGGCTACGGCCCCTAACCATTCAAGGGGCTTTGTTGCTGGTTGCGGCGTCATGGTTAGAATGCCAGACTGGAATCTGGGAGATCCAGGATCAAATCTTCCATTCCAAATCCATTCAAATTTTCACTTCACGGCAGGATGCTGCTGCAGTCGTCTTGCTTGTGGGCTTCCTAGAGGCACCTGGTTGGCCACTGTGTGAACAGACTGCTGGACTTGATGGACCTTGGTCTGATCCAGCAGGGCTTTTCTTATGTTCTTATGTTCTACCATGGTAGAATGAGGAATTGAACCTTGGTCCCCAGCTAGGGTTGCCAGGTCCCTCTTCGCCACCAGCGGAAGGTTTTTGGGGCAGAGCCTGAGGAGGGCAGGGTTTGGGGAGGAGAAGGACTCCTATGCCATAGAGTCCAATTGCTGAAGCGGCCATTTTCTCCAGGTGAACTCATCTCTATTGGCTGGAGATCAGTTGTAATAGCAGGAGATCTCCAGCTAGTACCTGGAGTTTGGTAACCCTATCTCCAGTCCTGATTTGGATGGCTCTGGTTAGCCTGATCTTGTCACCTCTCCAAAGCTAAACAGGGATCCGCCCTGGTTAGGGCCTGGATGGGAGACCACCAGGGAAGTCCAGGGTCACTACAGGTATCCTACAGGGTCACTACAGGAAGTCCAAGGCAGGTATGACGCTGAAGGCAGTGATGATAAGGACAATGATTTGTTTTATCAGAACAAGTTTCCTTAAAGAAAGAAAAAATCTCTGCCACACCAAAAGTGTGAGTTTTTATTTCCTAATACAAACCTGAAAATATTGCATGTCATTCTAAACCAGGAACATGCGAAACAACCCTGGGAAACTTCACTGATTCTTTCTGCTCCCATTTATATTCCTCAATATGCACATCAAATTTTGCTTCAGGAGTCTTTATTTTAAAGTTTATGGCCGCGCTGGGGATCGTGAAGCAGCAAAAGTGTTTGTTATGGCATCCTATGGAAAGCTTCAGGTATCCATTAGACTTAATGTAACCTTAGGCAGAGTAAATTCTACATAGTAGAATTGTAACAGAATCCACAGTATCTACAGAGTAGAATTTACACAACAATTCTACACAGGCTGGCAGTGTTAATATGTCTGTCTGTTGTTGTTGTTGTTGTTTTGTGTGTTTGTGTGGGTGTTAAGGGCCATCAAGCTGCTTCCGATATTGCAGAGCTTGAGAAGGTGCAGAAAAGAGCAACCTAAATGATCAGGGAAGTACAGCAACTGCCCTATGAGGAGCCGTTAAAATGCTTAGGGCTGTTTAGCCTAGAAAGAAGGCAGTTTTAAGGGGAGACATGATAGAGGTCTATAAAATTATGTGTGGTATGGAGAGAGGAGACATAATAGTAAATAATAGTAGAACGTGGGATCATCTGCTAAAGCTGGAGGGTGAGAGATTCCAAACTGATAAAAGGAAATATTTCTTTACACAACACATAGTTAAATTGTGGAACTCCCTGCCCCTGGATGTGGTGATGGCTGCCAACATGGAAGGCTTTAAGAGGGGAGTGGACATGTTCATGGAGGAGAGGGGTATTCATGGTTACTAGTCAAAATGGATACTAGTCATGGTGCAGACTTTTTCTTTCCAGAATCAGAGGAGCATGCCCATTACATTAGGTGCTGTGAAACACAGGCAGGATGGTGGTGCTACAGTCCTCTTGTTTGTGGGCTTCCTAGAGCAACCTGGTTAGTCACTGTGTAAACAGACTGCTGGACTTGAAGGACCTTGGTCTGATCCAGCATGGTCTTTCTTATGTTGACTCATGGCAACCTTTTGCATTAATGACCTCCAAAACGTCTTATTGTCAACAGCCTTGCTCAGGTTTTGCAAATGGAGGGCCGTGGCTTCCTTGACTGTGTCAACCCATCTCATGTTGGGCCTTTTTCCCCGTGCTGCCTTCCACTTTTCCTAACATTATTGACTTTTCCAGTGATTCTGGTCTTCTCATGATGTGACCAAACGAGGACAGCTTGGACATTTTAGCTTCTAGGAGCAGTTCAGGCTTGATTTGATCTAGAACCCACTGATGTGTCTTTTTGGAGATCCACAGTATCCATCACACTCTCCTCCAACACCACATTTCAAAGGAATCAACCTTCTTCCTGCTTCCTTCATTGTCCAACTTTCACAGCCATACATAGTAATGGGGAATATATTATCTAGCAATGAATGCAATTCATTCAAGGAAGGCACATAGGGTTTCCCTGCATCCTTCTCCATTCCTACAGACCCTTCCAATCAGAAAAAAAAATCAGTCCCAGGATCCTGGACACTGCATCGCAAAATGGCTGCTTACAGAAGGGACTTCAATTTCAAAAGAGAGAGAGGCAATGATTCTATCCCCTTGCCCTTCCTCACTCAATAGGGTTAACCACCTCCAGGTACTAGCTGGAGATCTCCTGCTATTACAACTGACCTCCAGCTGATAGAGATCTATTGACCTGGGAGAAAAAGGCCACTTTGGCAATTGGATTCTATGGCATTGAAGTCCCTCCCCTCTCCAAACCCCACCCCACTCAAGCTCCACCCCAAAATCCTCCTGCCAGTGGCAAAGAGGGACCTGGCAACCCTACCTCCACTGGAAGTTGAGGGGGAGTGCCTGGACCAAGGTCACCCAATGATAGGGTTGCAAGGTCCCCTAGGCCACCGACAGGGGGTGGTGAGGTAGGGTTGCCATCTCCAGGTTGGGAAACTCCTGGATATTTGGGGATGGTGCTTGGGGAAGACACAGACTTCTGGGGTACAATGCCGCAGAGTCTACCATTTTCTCCAGGGGAATGGACCCCTGTAGTCTAGAGATGAAATGTAATTCCAGGGGATCCCGAGGTCTCACCTGGAGGCTGGCATCCCTACCCAATGAGTTTCCAGGGAAGAGTGAGAATTTGAACCTAAATCTTCCAGCTCTACATCTGACACTCTCTCCAACATGCCACCCTGATAAATACATAAACACGGATGATATTGGAACAATGCATCTCATTCCGCAGAATTTTATTATCTGCAAGACTCAGTTGCTAAACAAGCTAAGGGGGGAATCAATAATAAATTATATTATGTTGCAAACATTAATAACTATTGTGTTTCTTTTATAATCTCTCCGCAGGAGTCTAACATAATCTAAATGCTCCGGTTTCTTCAATTGTTCCCCTTGGCCACCACTTACGAGAAAGCAGGCGTAATGAGTAGAAAAATCACGGGGGAGGGGTGTTTTGTGATTGCATTTTGTGATTATATTTGTATTTTTTTTTGTCTCTGTTTCCTGCCCCCTAACCTCACATTAAATAATTGGAATGTATACAAGAGAGCATATAAGGAAAAGTCAACATGAGAGCCAGTGTGGTGTAGTGGTTAAGAGCAGTGGTTTGGAGGGTGGACTCTGATCTCGAGAACCGGGTTTGGGAAGGTGATTGTAAGGCATTTTGATTCTTCCTTAAGTGGTAGAGAAAGTCGGCATATAATAACCAACCTTTCTTCCTCCTTAAAAGGTAGTGAAAATTGGCATATAAAAACCAGCTCTTCTTTTTCTTCTTCTAAACAGGAGGCCTATCATTATCTCTTTTTTATTAAAAGAAAGCTTTAAAAAAGTTTCATGGACAGTGGTGATGAGTGGGAGTAGAAAAAACAACTTTGTAGAACTCCTGGGACCCTGTTGCATATTAATCTCCAAATATATTCCAGTGCTCATTTTTAGTTGATGGGCAGGTTAACACATGTGCATCTGAGCCCAGCCTACTAATACCCCATATTTCGTGTGAGCGGGCAGGGCTTCATCATTCCTGCTTGTAGTACGAATTTAGTAGACCCCGGCATTACACCTAAGTAAATCCATTTCCTGCAAACTTAATGAAGAAATGATCATATAGATGTGCTTGGATAGTCAAGTTAATATCCGATCAGCCCATAAAGCCCCGCTTAGGATGATTCTTAATCCTTCTTCTGATATTACTTTAATCAAATCATATTGCAAGTAGAAAAAGGTGCCAAAGAAGGAAAGTCAGACTTCATTTGATCATTACTCCAAGATCCAACTTGCAGGGAATAAGCAAGTTACAGGGCAATGCAATCCTAAACCCAATTTCCTGGAAGTAAGCCCCATTGAGTAACTTAAACTTACTTCTGAGTAGATCTGGGCTAGTGTGTGGATTATGTGCCATCAAGTTGCTCCTGATCCTATGAATTAATGACCTCTAAAACATACTGTCATTGGTTGTTTATGCATAGGTACTTTCACTCACGTTCACCCCCAGTCTGTCTTGGTTGTTCCTTGGCGTTATGCATGAGGTTTCCGTCCATTAGAGATGATCTCGCTGCCAGCCCTCGCAATATCCCCGTCTTCCCATTCATTTGTTAACCTGACTCTTCCATCTTCCCTGAGCAAAGCCCATCTGAAATCCTTATGCAGAAGGCAAAGTGGGGGCACACAAGCTAGGTTTCTCTCACAGCCAATTACAAAGCAGCGTGTAAAGAGACGGGGACTGAAATACTTCCTGTTTCCTTGGAGCTCGTTCTGAGCAGAAGAAAAGCTTGTTAAAACTGAGGCTTGGATTTCTCCTTCCCCCCTTTCAGATTGCTCTGTTTTTGTTCTTAAAATGCTTTCTTATGCAGCAATTGGGAGCCAGTGTGGTGTAGTGGTTAAGAGTAGTGGTTTGGAGAGGTGGACTCTGATCTGGAGAACTGGGTTTGATTCCCCACTCCTCCACATGAGCGGCGGAGGCTATTCTGGTGAACTGGGTTGGTTTCCCCACTCCTCCACATGAAGCCATCTGGGTGACCTTGGGTGACCCTTCCCCTCCCTACAACAGACATCCTGTGATATAGTTGGTACTGAGAGAGCTCTAAGAGCTGTGACTAGCCCAAGGTCACCCAGCTAGCTTCATGTGTAGGAGTGGGGTGTTCACTTGGAAGTGACATCACAGCATTCATGTTCCTCTAGGAATTGGGTCATTACCTCAATGGTCTTTACCATAGAATTCCTAGAGCATTGAGGGCACTATGATGTCCCTTCTGGGTGATCACTTGGAATGATATGGAGTTCATGAGGTTCCCCCTCCCCAGGATGTGCTCTTCCACGACATCTTCCCACTATTCGCTGTGTGAGAAATAAGCACAAAAAAGACATTTCCCCATACATAGTGTGTTAATAATAGTGTACAACATTAACAGAATTAAATAAATTGTGGTCATTCAGAGAAGACAGCATTAAACAAATCCTTTTATATAATTTTTGGGGGAGGTTAAAATAATGCTTTCAATCCTAATTATTCTTATAGCTCTTCTCTTTTTGTAAGGTTTTACGTATTTGATACAATCAAGAACACAAAGGTTGCCCCCCGTGTCCAAAATTAGGACAGCAAGAAATAATTTATCTGTTTTTGCCTGAGTGCTTCGATTCCCATTTGCAGCAAGAAATCCCATACTGGAAAAGGAGAAATCAATTCAGTATGGTTGTATTGCTTGCCTGAATATCTCTTATGTAAATCCAAAGAGCTGTTTATCATCCCATTGTCGGTAAAAGTCAATAAATAATATTTTTTCCTGTGCCGTGTAAACGGAAAATGATAAAAGAGTATGAAAAATTATGAGCTAGTAACCAACTGGCCTTCACTGTGGGTACCGGGAAATTCGTAACACTTTTCAAATGAAATTTCCTTTGGTAGCTTCTCATACACAGTAGTTAACATTGTGCAGAAAAGAACAACTAAAATGACTAGAACAACTGCCCTATGAGTAGCAGTTAAAACACTTAGGGCTTGAAAAGAAGGTGGTTAAGGGGAGACATGATAGAGGTCTCTAAAATTATGCACTGTGTGGAGAGAGTGGACAAGTAGGAGAGTTTCTCTCTCTCTCTCATAATACTAGAATGTGGGGCCATCTGCTGAAGCTGGAGAGTGAGAGATTCAAAACAGAGAAAAGGAAGTATTTCTTCACATAACGCATAGTTAAATTGTGGAACTCCCTACCCCAGGATGTAGTGATGGCTGCCAACTTGGAAGGCTTTAACAGGGGAATGGACAAGTTCATGGAGGAGAGGGGTATTCATGGCCACTAGTAAAAATGGATACTAGTCATGATACATACCTATTCTCTCCAGGATCAGAGGAGCGTGCCTATTATATTAGGTGTTGTGGAACACAGGCAGGATGGTGCTGCTGCAGTCGTCTTGCTTGTGGGCTTCCGAGAGGCACCTGGTTGGCCACTGTGTGAACAGACTGCTGGACCTGATGGACCTTGGTCTGATCCAGCATAGCCTTTCTTATGGGTGGGGAGGACGGAATCATAGCCTGAAAATGCAGTCACTGTTAATGCCCCCCCCCATTTTGTTGCATGTATGATGCTCTGTATGTGTGCAGTTCCTTTACTGCTGACCCCTTCCAGAGGTGTGGTGGTGGAATGTGCCTTCAAGTCCCATCTGATGTATGGTGACCCCGTGGGGTTTTCAAGGCAAGAGATGTCCGGAGGTGGTTTGCCATTGCCTGCCTCCACTTGGGCCGAGAGAATTTGGAGAGAACCCAGGTCACCCAGCAGGCGTCATGTGGAGGAGCGGGGAATCGAACCCATTTCTCCAGATTAGAGTCCGCCGCTCCTAACCACTACACCACGCTGGCTCTCTCCTTCCACTGGTAGCCCTCCCACAAGCGCATAGCCATGCTTGAGAGATAGATGTGCCTAGAAGGGGTTGACATGCTGCTGAAGTTCATGAATTTATGCATTTAATTTGAGAATCCAGGTTTCTATGACTAAACTGAGACTATTGTACTTTGGTATCACGATGAGAAGACCAGAATCACCGGAAAAGACAGTGAACCCACCAGATAGCTAATCCTCCAATCTGTTCCTGTGGGACTGAACACACAAACACATGATGCTGCCTTATACTGATTCAGACCCTTGGTCCATCAAAGTCAGTATTGTCTACTCAGACCGGCAGCGGCTCTCCAGGGTCTCAAACAGAGAGGTCTTTCACATCACCTACCTGCCTAGTCCCTTGAACTGGAGATGCCAGGGATTGAACCTGGGACCTTCTGCATGCCAAGCAGAGGCTCTACCACTGAGCCACTGACCCTCCCCAGTAAGAAGAGTGTCTCCCCTTGAGATAGAGACCATTGTGGTGAAAAGAAAAAGAAAGCAAAACCTCAGGCTCTTGTTTCAACCACAGGGAACAAGGCATTTACTCAGCCAAGCTAGGTCTCAAGTTGCCAGAGTTCAAGGAGGAGTTCACCTCCTCAGCTTTCTCCCACTCTTTTCCTTTCACAAATTGGACATACTCCCCACTGCCACCACCAGGCCACTAGAAACACTCTGACCACCCACCGTTAGACCCTCTGCTCAAATTCAAAATCCTTTCCTTTAATTCAACCCCCTGGGACTCAGTAGTAGGGTTGCCAGGTCCCTCTTCGCCACTGGCGGGAGATTTTTGGGGTGGAGAGGAGGGCAGGGTTTGGGGAGGGGAGGGACTTCAATGGCACAGAGTCCAATTGCCAAAGCGGCCATTTTTTCCAGGTGAACTGATCTCTATTGGCTGGAGATCAGTTGTCATAGCAGGAGATCTCCAGCTAGTACCTGGAAGTTGAACAAAAATAATATCAATAGTACTAGTAAGTTAGTTGTAGAAAATAGAGTACACACTCAATTGCTAAGCAATTCACGAAATTCACACTTAAATCCATAACAAATCACAAATCACATTCCATGATCGTATGCAGGGAAATATATATCTGTTACTCCAAAAATGAGTTATTTACCCTCTCTACTGAGACAAGTTCGACACTAATGGTTGTTGTGCATTCAAATGGCAGCTTCTTAATGGCCTTTGTAGCCGCTGTGGAATGTCGAGGTGGAGCGTGCCTATTTTTAAAGCAAAGGAAAATGGTGTTTGCAAGCTTGCGCAGAACGCAACCCCGTGCCCTTTATCTGTCAGGGAGCCTGAGCGTATAGAAAATCACTGAGGCTGTGATAAGCTTACACCTGAAGCTGGGGCTGATGGATGTTTGCCTTCTCCAAGGTGAATCATTTCCCCCCTCCTTTAAAACGTATTGGGCTTTTTAAAAGCTGTCGAAGAAGCTGCCTGGGACTTGGCAGGGAGCAACGCCCTTGGTCGCCTAAAGAAGTGGTCGGCTTGGCTGGGATGGTGTGCAATAAGGGATTGCATTCTAAACAATCTGTTCTAACATTAGCTTGAGAGCCAGCATGGTGTAGTGGTTAAGAGCAGTGGTTTGGAGTGGTGGACTCTGATCTGGTGAACCAGGTTTGATTCCCCGTTCCTCCACATGAGTGGAGGAGGCCAATCTGGTGAACTGGTTTCGCTTCCCCACTCCGACATACGAAGTTAGCTGGGTGACCTTGGGCTAATCGCAGCTCTCTCAGCCCCACCTACCTCACAGGGTGTCTGTTGTGAGGAGGGGAAGGGAAGGTAATTGTAAGCTGGTTTGAGTCTCCCTTAAGTGGTAGAGGAAGTCGGCGTATAAAAATCCATTCTTCTTGTAAAAAATTAGCACAAAGTACCAAACAAAAGGGGTAAGGATGCCATCCTCCAGGTGGGACTAGGGTTGCCAGGTCCCTCTTCGCCACCAGCGGGATTTTTGAGGGGCGGAGGCTGAGGAGGGGAGGGTTTTGGGAGGGGAGGGACTTCAAAGCCATAGAGTCCAATTGCCAAAGCTGTCATTTTCTCCAGGTTAACTGATCTCTATCGGCTGGAGATCAGTTGTAATAGCAGGAGATCTCCAGCTAGTACCTGGAGGTGGAACCAAAATTCACACAGAAACCATATATTCAATATTTGCAATTATATTCTAATGATTCATCCCCCAACAAACAATAAATACAAGAAACATCCACAATAGTTGTATAGTACAATTTCACCAAATATGATTCACAGGTAAGTATATAAATATTTCTGTCTAATATTATTTCTTTCTTTTACAGCAATATGTTCATTCTTCAGATGTCAAACAGGTGAGGAAGATGGCCATTTCGTTCTTCATCAGTTCCTCTTGATATTTTCAGTTGATATATACTCCCTTTTATCTCAAGTTACAATTCTAAACTCCCCATGGGTAGATAACTGGTCCTTCTGCCTAGCCAGGCTAGTATAGTCAGTCAAAATTCAAAGGTTCCCCGTTTCTGTGTGAATTTTGGTTCAGGTACTACATACACAGAAGCGTCTATCTTCTACCAGTACCTGGAGGTCAGCAACCCTAGGTGGGACCTGGGGATCCCTCGGAGTTACAGCTACAGAGATCAGTTCCCCTGGAGAAAATGACTGCCCTTGAGGGTGGACTCTATGTCATTGTACCCCACTGAGGTTCCAGTCCTCCCCAGGCTCCATCCTCAAATCTCTAGGAATTTACAAAACTGGATCTGGCAACCCTACCTCTCCATCCCTTGCTGGTGGCCAGAGGGGACCTGGCAACCCTTGAAAGGTCTTTTC
Source organism: Euleptes europaea (assembly GCF_029931775.1). Lineage (NCBI taxonomy): Eukaryota > Metazoa > Chordata > Lepidosauria > Squamata > Sphaerodactylidae > Euleptes > Euleptes europaea. The sequence continues at coordinate 56,277,871 of NC_079326.1, forward strand.
ACAGCAACTCCTATTGGTAGGGAAAGTTCTAAATTTCTCATCTCTGAGGTTTTGACTCGGAAACCTCGCTTAGATTTGGTTTCTTCTGTGCTCCCATCACATGCAATTTACCTTTAAAAACCCACAGAAGAGTGGCGATCTCTGTTGGCCTCCATACAGCCATTGCAACGATGTGCAATTTACCTTGTTGAAGATCTGCATCTCTTTTGGCCCTAGATGTTGAATTACTTCCAGGCCTGGTTGCAGAAGGTCATGGAATCATAGAGCTGGAAGGAACCACCAGGGTCATCTAGTCCAACCCCCTGCACAATGCAGGAAATACACAACTACCCACACACCCCGAGTGACCCCCTACTCCATGCCTAGAACATGGCCAAGAGTAAGCATTGCTGACAGATGGCCATCTAGCCTCTGCTTGAAAACCTCCAGGGAAGGAGAGCTTACTACCTCCCGAGGAAGCCTGTTCCACTGAAGAACCGCTCTAACTGTTAGAAAATTCTTCCTAGTGTCTGGATGGAAACTCTTTTGATTTGCTTTCAACCCATTGGTTCTGGTCTGACCTTCTGGGGCAACAGAAAACAACTCGGCACCCTCCTCTCTACGACAGCCCTTCAAGTACTTGGAGCTAGGTTATCATAGCCCCTCTCAGTTTTCTTCTCTTCAGGCTAAACATACCCAGCTCCTTCAACCTTTCCTCATAGGACTTGATCTCCAGCACCCTCACCATCTTAGCTGCCCTCCTCTGGACATGTTCCAGCTTGTCTACATCCTTCTTAAATTGCGGTGCCGAAAACTGAACACAATACTCTAGGTGAGGTCTAACCAGAGCAAAGCGTTACCATCACTTTGCGTGATCTGCACACTATACTTCTGTCGATAAAACCCAAGATCGCATTTGCTTTTTTAGCTACCACATCACACTGCTGACTCATGTACAGGGTTTGGTCTACTAAGACCCCAAGATCCTTTTTGTCTTCTTCTGCTCAGCTTGTTCTTGTTTCTTTCATAAATCAGGAAGAACTCCTCTGAAAAAAATCAGTAGTGCTCTATCGTGCATCGTTAGATGGCATTTCTTTTTTTTGTCTGCTAACTAGATAGTGGATCAAAGTTGCGGACAAGAGTTTTAAAAAATATTATCTTTTTGGGGGGTAAAGTTGGGTATCCATAGAGCTGTCTAACTGCAGAGGTCATGGAAGGGGGGTGCAAATAACTCACAAGCAGCTCAATTGAGAGAAAGAAACATATGGTTGTCTTAGTATTCTGGCTAATAGGCAATTGATGGAACTCAAGTTCTGTCTTATGTGATAGGGACCTGCATCCTATCAGACTGCTCCATCATGCATCTAAAACAGAATTTAAAGTCTCCCACAAACAACCTTCATCCAAAGTCTTTTCATTCCATTTGTGATACCAAATCAATGGCAAAGACTGAGAAATTGAGCTTTTTAGTAAAATGGATAGTACTTCAGTATAGATTTTTTTAAAAAAAAACAACAACTATTCCAACAGCAATAGAAGAAGAAGAGTTGGTTTTTATATGCCGACCTTCTCTACCACTTAAGGAAGAATCAAAGCGGCTTACAATCACCTTCCCTCCCACACCCCACAACAGACACCCTGTGAGGTAGATGGGGCTGAGAGTTTGGAGAGAACTGCAACTAGCCCAAGGCTCCACCCCCAAAATTTTCAGGTATTCCCCAATAGGCGACCCTACTCACATCAAATAGCCGTGGAGCTATTTTGAAAATTTTATAGAGGTGTTCTCAAATAGGTAGGGTTGCCAACCACCAGGTACTAGCTGGAGATCTCCTGCTATTACAAGTGATCTGTAGCAAATAGAGATCAGTTCACCTGGAGAAAATGGCCACTTTGGCAATTGGACTCTATGGCTTTGAAGTCCCTCCCCTCCCGAAACCCTCCCCTCCTCAGCCTCTGCCCCAAAAATATCCCGGTGGTGGCGAAGAGGGACCTGGCAATCCTACAAATGGGGGGATCTCGAAAAAGTTGAAGGGTTTCAGGCTGAGCATGAGGCGCTTGCACATCACTACATATTATTAATGTTGTGAACCCCTTCATTCAAAATCTACAGGGATACAAGTTTGGAAGAAAAATGGATTTGCCGTGCACTTTCAGGCAGTGTTACTAGATTAATTTTGTTTAGGGTTGCCCGGGTACTGCAGTTCTTGAACAGAGTAGAGTTAGGCGTTAACTGACAACTTTCTGCCCTTTAAAAAAAAATGTCCTGACAATTCATTTAACGTTGCTGGATATGTCATATAGCCCATCCTTTTCATTGGCAATTTGGAGATTTGTGGCTGTCTGAGCTTTAAGAGACACCCTTATATTGCGGAATGTGATTACCTCTGACAGCCAAGAACGGAGTCTTTGCAAGAAACCATCAATAGAAACTTGAATACTTCCTGAGTACTTGATGGCAGGTTGGTTAATTTTTTTCCCTTTCTTTAGGGGATAGCACTTGGGATATCATCTAGATTTGGCAGCAGGGCTGTTTAGCGTGGAAAGAAGGCAGTTAAGGGGTGACATGATAGAGGTACTAGATAGATACTAGATACTGGATAGATACTAGACTGTGGGGTCATCTGCTGAAGCTGGAGGGTAAGAGATTTGAAACTGACAAAAGGAAGTAATTCTTCACACAAGGCAGAGTTAAATGGTGGAACTCTCTACCCCAGGATGTGGCGATGGCTGCCAACTTGGAAGGCTTTAAGGGGGGAGTGAGCATATTCATGGAGGAGAGGGCTATCCATAGCTACTAGTTGAAATGAATACTAGTGATGATGCACACCTATTCTCTCCAGTATCAGAAGAGCATGCCTATTCTCTTAGGTGCTGTGGAACACGGGCAGTATAACGCTGCTGCAATCGTCTTGTTTGTGGGCTTCCTAGAGGCACCTGGTTGGCCACTGAGTGAACAGACTGCTGGACCTGACGTACCTTGGTCTGCTCAAGCATGGCCTTTCTTATGTTCTTAAGGGGGTTAGGCAAATTCATGGAGGAGAGGTCTATCAGTGGCTACTAGCCACGGTGACTAAAGGGAACCTCCACATTTAGAGGCAGTCAATCTCTGAATCCCAGTGCCAGGAGGATACATCAGGGGAAGGGCTCAGCCTCTATGCCCTGTTTCTGGCCCCCAGAGGAACTGGTTGACCAATATATGAGACAGGATGCAGGACTAGATGGACCGCTGGTCTGATCCAGCAGGGCTCTTCATGTGTTCTTATATTCTTAAATGTTATTGTATGCTTTCTTTAGCATGTTAAAACGATACAAGTTTGGGTGCACTGTGGAAGCATATTCAAATTTAATCAATTCATTAAAAGATTTGTGAGAATGCAGAGAATTAATCAACTTAAAGATTTTTGGGTTAATCAGTTGTCCAAACAAATAAGAATTAAAAATTAAATCTCCCCTGGAACTCAGTGTATGTAAGCATATACAAAGGCTGAATAACTTTTATTACCATTCATTTGACCGTGGCTTTTATTTGTAGTTTATTTTTTAAAAAAATACCTCTAGCCACTCAGCTTTTGAAATTCACCTTTTCATTCCATCAGCTCTCCGGCTCTCTCCCCCGTCCTTTTCTCCTCTGGCTTCCTGTCATTATTCAGTTCAGCTTGAGAAACCGTACGTATCAAGGTATGACATATTGGCATATCTTTTTGTTTGTCTTTCAGCAGCACCATCACATTGAAACACGGGAAGAATGTGCCGTAAAAAAGACTCGGAAGCTGCATTTCCAGGCTAGGATCCTCATAGTTAGGGTTGCCAGCCTCCAGGTACTAGCTGGAGATCTTCTGCTTTTACAACTGATCGCCAGCCGATTGAGATCAGTTCACCTGGAGAAAATGGCTGCTTTGGCAATTGGACTCTAGGGCACTGAAGTCCCTCCTCTCCCCAAACCCTGCCCTCCTCAGGCTCCGTCCCCAAAATCTCCAATTGTAGCGAAGAGGGACCTGGCAACCCTATTAGTCAACAACTTATAGATATCGAGTTGCAGAATGAGATGCCCCTTCTTCCAAGACCATATAGATTACTAAAGAGTTGGGAGGGATTTTCTACTGCTCCTTATCTAACGTCCCTTACTTTTGCTAAATTCCGATGGACCTTCTCAAGAGCTCGTTTTAATGCCTTTCTGTCGGCTTTGCTTAGTGGGAGATTACAGCATTTACCTTTGGAGAATCCATATTTAATTGTATTGTGAATTTTATTGAGATGTCAGAAATAGGCTGATTTTGCCCTTGTTGACCAGAGTTTTTAGACAGTCGGATGATTTTAATGTTACTTATTTACTCAAGGATAAAGATGTCATTATTTCCTTCGCAGTGGCAAAGTTTTGTTATATAGCCACTAGAGTGTGGAGATCTCTGGTTGATGTAACAAAATTATAATCTTGGTTCTGTATTGATTAATTTTGGGGCTTTTTATCTGTTGGTCAAATGACTGTAAATAAACGAAACTGAAATGTTACATCCGGCTCCCGTAACAAATGAGTTACACAATCTTGTGTTAGGGTGTTTTTGTTGCGGTTCTCTTGGCTTTAAAAGGGAATTATCTAATCACAGATAAAGCAACAAAAAGTAGTTCTTACACATCCCCCCAACATTATGGTAAAGTGTCCACAGAGCAAGTTTTTATCAGCTACTCCATAGGTACCGGATTTTTCTAGCTCTCAATAGGATACCAACAGGCTTCAAATCCTCTCTTGTCTATTACTGCCTTTCCCCGACCCCTTTCATCTAATATTAATTAGGCAATGCTAGCTTTACGGCCACCTTGTAATTCCCTTCAATGATCAAGGTACTTTTTGTTCTCCACCTTTCGCAGGGTCCTCTGTGGCTTTAATGCTCTGCTATCCTGTTGACAACCGTAAAGTCAATAGACAGAGGACACAGTGGCGGAGACGGGCCAATACGGGCATGAAAAGTCTTGTAACTCATTATCCCCCAGGAGTGTGGAGGATGCTGGGTGATTAATTCAGCTTACACTTACATTTCCCGTGTAATTAAATGTGACTTCTTTCATTTATTAGTCAACACCACCTTTTTCAACTTTGAAAGTAAATAGAGCAATCTGATCCAGCTGATAAAGCAAGGGACCCACAAGGACTTGCAGGGGGTATCTCGTTTTCCCCTCACATGAACACATGAAGCTGCCTTATACTGAATCAGACCCTAGTTCCATCAAAGTCAGTATGGTCTACTCAAACTAGCAGCAGCTCTCCAGGGTCTCAGGTAGAGGTCTTTCACATGACCTACTTGCTTAGTCCCTTTAACTGGAGATGCCGGGGATTGAACTCAGAACTTTCTGCATGCCAAGCATATGCTCTGCCACTGAGCCATGGCCCCTCCTGTAGTGTTTTCTCTTTCCCTTCTCCGAATGCCCCCAGAGCTTCTCCCCTTTTCCTGCTACCTTCTTTCCTTCCCATTCAACAGCCAATCTACCTTTATCTGCCCCCCATCTTCAGCTCTCCCCCCTCCTGGAAGCTTCTACCTGGGAAAATCATGACCTAGTTGTTTGGTGTGGGCTGCTAGGCAAGGCCCACTGGCATGGTAGGGAACCTGCAAGGACTTTGGGGGAGGGGGGGAATCTCACATTCGCCTGTATCCCCCTCCATGCACAATATCCACTTTATCTACTCTGAGTCCTGGCAAACTCTTATATCCTCTCTCCCTGCCTCATTGTTTCCTCAGCCTAGGGTTGCCAACTTCCAGGTACTAGTTGAAGATCTCCCGCTATTACAAGTGATCTCCAGCCGATAGTGATCAATTCACCTGGAGAAAATGGCCACTTTGGCAATTGGACTCTATGGCGTTGAAGTCCCTCCCCTCCCCAAACCTCACCCTCCTCAAGCTCTGCCCTAAAAACCTCCCACCGATGGTGAAGAGGGACCTGGCAACCCTACCTCAGCCATTCACCAACCTACCTTTTCTTTCTCCTATCTTTAGCTATATTTATTATTTATTTCATTTATATCTCACCTTTCTCCACAGTGGAGACCAAAGCAGCTTACATCATTCACCTTTCCTTCTTTTTATCCTCACAACAACCGTGTGATGTAGGTTAGGCTGAAAGTGTGTGACTGGCCCAAGGTCACCCAGTAAACTTCTATGGCAGACTGTTGATTTGAACCTCAGTTTCCCAGGAAGAATCAAACTGGTTTACAATCACCTTCCCTTCTCCTCCGCTCAACAGACACCCTGTGAGATAGATGGGGCTGAGAAAGCTCTAAGAGAGCTGGGACTAGCCCAAGGTCACCCAGCTGGTTCATGTGTAGGAGCGGGGAAAACCAACCTGGTCCTCCAGATTAGCCATCACCGCTCATGTGGAGGAGTGAGGAATCAAACCTGGTTCACCAGATTAGTGTCCGCCGCTCATGTGGGGAATCAAACCCGGTTCTCCAGATTAAAGTCCACTGCTCTTGACCACTACACCATGTGGAAGAGCCACGTTTATGCTTCTCCCCTGGCCATCTCCCACTGCCCAGTCAACCAGTGCCTTGTGCCTCAATTGATTTTAGAAGGGGGCGGGACAACAGCATGCCTGGCCTCAAGATACATGAATGAATGGATGCATAATTATATAGCTTTAATTATAACACATTGAAAATTGCCTCATTCCTTACAAACTCTTTGCGGTTGTATTTCAATTCAACTGTCTTCGCTTCCAGCGAAGAGTCAACATCTCACAGGCCAGTTTGATGGTTCTATTTCGGCTGCAATCTACACCTCTGATTAGGAGTTTGGAAAGGAAATCCCATGAGGACTGGAGGAAGAAATTGGACGTCTCTAGTCTAGAGAAAAGAGGGGGGCAATTAAGGGCAGAATATGCCAGCAGTTTTCAAAGGCGTACAGGTTCCAGATAGGAAGTGACAATTGCTCACCCTTCTCGCTGAAACTGAGGCGAGAAACGAGAAGGGAGCTTATGTTAAACATGAGTGGGGGAAAAAGTCTCTGTGAAAGACCACTTCAGCACTGTTAAAAGATACTAGCAAGGAAATAACAGAGAAAATTGCTTTCATGCCCTCTTGTGGGATTCCCACAGTTTCTAAGTGGCCGTTTTTGGAAACGGGATGCCTGACTAGATGGAGTATTCCATCATGATGTAGTGGTTAAGAGCAGTGGTTTGGAGTGGTGGACTCTGATCTGGAGAACCGGGTTTGATTCCCCCACCCCTCCACATGAGTGGTGGACACTAATCTGGTGAACCAGGTTGGTTTCCCCACTCCTACACACAAAGCCAGCTGGGTGACCTTGGGCTAGTCACAGCTCTCTTAGAGCTCTCTCAGCCCCACTTACCTCACAGGGTGTCTGTTGTGGGAAGTGGAAGGGAAGGTGACTGTAAGCTGGTTTGATTCTTCCTTAAGTGGCAGAAAAAGTCAGCATATAAAAACTAACTCTTCTTATTATATTGAATGTATATCAATGGCTTTTAAGAATCTTGTAACTGATAATTTTATATGTAGCCTGCAATGCAGCCCTGTGTTTTAAACAATTTTATAGTGTGCATCTTGTAATAAATATAGGGTTGCCAACCTCCAGGTACTATCTGGAGATCTCCTGCTATTACAACTGATCTCCAGATGGTAGAGCCTGAAGAAAATGGCCACTTTTGGCCATTGGACTCTATGGCATTGAAGTCCCTCCCCAAACCCCACCCTCCTCAGGCTCTGCCCCAAAAACCTCCTGCCAGTGGCGAAGAGGGACCTTGCAACCCTAAATAAATATAATTATGTTGTTGTAGTTTATGGTTTCTAGCTCAGCCTTTGAAGCTCCCCCTACTTATCTGGTTGAGTTCCCCCTCTCTTTTGTTGTTGCTCTTTAGCAAGTATTACCCAAATACTTCTAGGCAGGCATAAGGACTAGGTACTTTGGAAGAATGAAAACAGCATAGGTCAAGAAGTGGAACTATGTCCCCAGTACAATTGTCTGTGGGCTCCCCTTCCCCAAAGTTCCCCAGGAGTGGCTCTCTGATACTTGGAACTAGAAAAGAGCCCCTTGTGGGCAACAGGAGGATAGCACTGGGTTTTAACTGGCCACATTTTTCTCTCATTAGAGCCCTGCCATCTAAGGCAAATATTGGCTATAACAGGAGGATTATTTGTGTAGGGTCCGTTGAAAGTGGGGTCCAGATTTGGCCCTGAACTAGTGCGTCCGTGCTTTGCTAACAATGATTCTTTTATGGACAGGCTTGGAAATCCCTCTCCATTCCTTCCCCCTCCCCCCGTCTGTTTCCCCGCATGAGAAACAGGATGGGTTTTTGATACCAGATGTTCTTCCGAGGCACAGGCCAAAATATTTAAAATTCCATTTGACAGGTCTTCATCATTATTATTCATTATGCTCTGTCAAAGCTGTTTAATCATGTGTAGGGCCTACAAAGGATTCCTTTCCCTTTCTCTTTCGAACAAACGTGCTTTTGAAGGTAAGCTTGCATAGCAAATAACTTATCTGATAGAAATAATTACAGACAGGAAAGCGGGGAGGGAATCTAATCTAATCTGTTGGGAATTAGCTCTCGCATTCATTGTCCTCAGGACCATTTTTATCAGAAGGAGCTTTGAATAATTAAAGGTCCACTGATGTGACTGCAAAGGATGGCGAAGTTCCCTTCGATTGGTGGTCAGAGTCAAGTCTTGGAAGGAAGATATGTAATAAACGAAGACACTGACAGGAGAAAGACAGAACCGTTCTTAATTAAGTTGAAAGACATCTTCTTCACTTTAATGATTCTTCTCGAATGACCAATAGTTCTTAAGCAGGACCACACTAAAGCACAATGGCCAAAATATTTAATATTTAATATATTCCACTTATCCTTTAATATAGGCATCCAATATATATATATATACACACACAATTTGTTTGTTATTTAAAAAAAATCAGGAAGGGTGAGTGCCTTCTTTCCATTATCAAATGACTCAACCAGTCTCTGTCTATCAACCTCAAATAACAGATAATGAAAAAAGAAACAAGTGACTTATTGTACCTATAGTGCCAGATCCACAAGGCCAGATCCTATTGGAAAATGGAACTGAAAGACATCTGATGAGACACAAATAGAAGAGAAAAGCACGGGGCACCTCAAAGACAGACGACAATCATACCCAGTCTCATGTACAAAGCTGGAACATCACAAAAACACATAAATGGGTCAAATGAGAACATGAGAACATGCTTTCCATCTTGAAGAACAGTTACCGTCATAATGGGATGGAGAATGAGCAGCACACACGTGACGTCTTTTGTGGGTGTTTTGATGGCCAGCTACTCTAAAAGCCTTTTGAGAATTTTGGGGCTTCGTGCAACTTCAGTTTTCGCAAGACTCCCATGATCAGAAATTCAGAGTTGGTGCGAAAATGCAAAATTCAGAACATCCTCGATGCCTAGCCAGAGAAAGTTATTTGCTCCTGGTTCCTTAACTGGACAACTTTGTCAAGCACAGTGAGTTTTTAAAAGGCTCAACATCCTTGTATGCAAGCAGCAAAGGCAGGTGAGATATTGGGCCCCCTGCTAATCTTCTGGATACGTTCGCCTAGGTGTAGTGCTGAAAGCTAACGGTGCCATCTTCAGCAGAGTTAAAATGATAATTGAGTACTGTCCAGTCACAACCAACTCGTGGCTGACCCCTCATGGGGTTTTCAAGGCAAGCTATGAGCTCAAGTCGTTTGCCATTGCCTTCCTCTGCATAGCAACCCAGGTCTTCCTTGGTTGTCTCCCAACTAAATGTTGACTATGACTGATGCTGCTTAGCCTCCAAACTCTGATGAGTTCAGACTATTCCAAGCTAGTTTGGCTGTTAGTCAACATTGTTAGGGCCTTATGAGTCAATTGAAGTCCAAATCAGTAACTCCCTGGATTCAGTCTTGCCCCTGTACAAGTCACCAGGCAGTGTCATACAAAGTACTCGGGATAAGTGAATGTTCTCTGTTTTCTTTTGCTATTTCTTTTGATATTCGTTTATCTCTTTGTTCAACTATTTTGTTTCACTGCTTTTTGCTGTTGGTTTTGTAGATTTGTTTGCATTGTACACTTGGGTTTTTATGCTTATTTATATGGTATATCTATATCTAAGAATACAATCACTTTTATGTAGAATATACTGTACATATGTATAATGCTGATCTATTGACATACTGATCATGTTGAAATTGTGTATATTTTAGGGGTTGAATTGGCAGAAGAAGAAGAAGAAGAAGAAGAAGAAGAAGAAGAAGAAGAAGAAGAAGAAGAAGAAGAAGAGTTGGTTTCTATACCCTGATTTTGTCTAGCTTTAAGGAGTCCCAAACCGGTTTATAATCACCTTCCCTTCCTCTGCACACAACAGACACCTTGTGAGGTAGGTGGGGCTGAAAGAGTTTGGAGAGAACTGTGACTGGCTCAAGATTATCCAGTGGGGAATCAAACCCGGTTCTCCAGATTAAAGTCTACCGCTCTTAACTGGAAACTCAAAAAAAGCCTTTATAGGCTTTAAAAATTTTAAATGGGGTGCAGCCTTGCTCTTCTCACCACTGGCATACCCAGGGCAAAAGCAGACAGGAGGCTGCCTAATGGCAGCTCCTCCCCCCCCCCCACTCGGCCCACCCAGGGAATGCCTCCCAGGATGCCGGAACACCCCTGGAATGCCATAGGCCTTGATGCCAGTGTGATGCTGGCAGAAGGCCCCATCAGTGTCCCAGTAGCCCGGACGCCGGCCCAGGGCGCCCTAACGCTGGCTCCGCACCTTCCTGGCCTCCTAAGGGCTTTCACCCTTAAAGTTCAGGAATGCACTATTAGAAAAAGAAGAGTTGGTTTTGACATGCCAACTCTCTCTACCACTTAAGGAAGACTCAAACCAGCTTACAATTACCTTCCCTTCCTCTCCCCACAACAGACACCCTGTGAGGTAGTTGGGGCTGAGAGAGCTGTGACTAGCCCAAGGTCACCCAGCTGGCTTCATGTGTAGGAGTGGGAAAACAAATCCAGTTCACCAGATTAGCCTCCCCTGTTCATGTGGAGGAGTGGGGAATCAAACCCAGATCAGAGTCCACTGCTCCAAACCACTGCTCTTCATCACTACACCACACTGGCTCTTACTGTAAAAAAATTTTTTTATTAATATCCAGCCAGTACCTTTCCACCCACAATTTAAACCCATTATTGCGAGTCCTCCTCTGCTGCCAACAGGAACGGCTCCCTGCCCTCCTCTAAGTGAGAGCCCTTCAAATATTTCAAGAGAGCGATCATTCAACCTCCTCTTCTCCAGACTAAACATTCCCAACCCCCTCAGAGGCCAGGAATTGAACCTGAGATGTTCTTCATGGAAAGCAGATGCTTTATCGTGGGATGACAACCCCTCCTCTACCAATTTGTATTCAGATTTTTGGCATATGTTCTTAAAACACCACTGAGGATGAGCCCCCCAAATCTCAGACGGCCAAAGCCCTCGACCTGGCTGCCCTGTCTCCAGTGTTTCCTGTTCGACAGCAGCAAGGAAGCTTTGGAGAAATGCTAATGACTCGAGGTCTCTCCCCAGATCTCCTGCTGACGCATTTGCTGTCACTGATGCCGGTGTTCTTTTCTCAAAGGGCATCGCTCTACCACAACCTCCAGCAGAAGAGATTTATTTCAGTGAAGCAGGTCACAGAAGCAATCCAATAGCTCCTTCCACCTAAATTGAAATGATGCGGATGAAACCCAATCAAAACTGACAACCTTAATTTCTGTCTCAAATCATCTGTCCGGGCTACATGATTATACTTCATTCCATGAGGGTTTGTTATTATCCACTTTGAAACATGAGCAGAGAAAGAGATGGACACTGAGACGGAAAGATGCTATTAAACTTGATTAGATGTACACTGAATTGGACACCCCATAAAGAAATGGGAGTGGAGCGTCAAGAAATTTCTGGCAGTCCAATGAATCCCAAACCACAAAATACAAACGCAGGTTTTTTTCCCCCCAGATGTTAAAAAAAACAAGTCTTTCCTTCCAGTATGACAACATGCTTTATCACTGACGGAGACGTACAAGCTTTAAAAAGCCCGTTGCACTAGAAAATTATCTCTCTCGGCCTGCGAGCCGCATCTGCTTTCTGGCTCTGGAGAGCGGCTGTTGTTTCAGCAAATATATGACAAGGACATAGATGAACAGAGACAATTAACTGAGTTTCTCATGGGCTTTGTGTAATGGACAAGCCAGTGATTGGAAACCAAGCCCGCCCCGCCCCGCTCGCCCAATTCTGCAACCATAGCAGGCTAAGTGGCTTGATTGGATTTCCTACCTACACCAACTCAAGTCAAGGTTGCCTGCAGTGTAATGTTAGCTCTATGCAACAATAACCTCAGCCACAAAGGTTATTCTTTTAAAAATGGCAACTAGCTCTAAGAACACCATATTCCTGGGGGGAAAGGTACACACAGAGACACCTGAGAAACCAGGGGCATGTAAGGGTGCTTGGTTTGGAGTTGCATGTAGTTTAAGTACTATTTGGTTGTTTAGATTAGTTTGTATGTATATTTAGATATTGTAGCGTGTGTTACCTTGTAGGAATGTTATAGGAACTTTTTAGGAATGTTTAGTGATGACGAATAAGAAATAATTGGCATAAGCAAATATCAGGTTGTTTATTTTGCTTTAATTGTAAGCTCCTTAACAACCGAGGTTCCTATTTTTGTGGTAACCCCAAGATACTAGCTGGAGATCTCCTGCTATTACAACTGATCACCAGCCAATAAAGATCAGTTCCTCTGGAGAAAATGGCCGCTTTGGCAATTGGACTCTAAGGCATTGAAGTCCCTCCCTCCCCAAACCCCACCCTCCTCAGGCTCCACCCCAAAAGCCTCCCGGTGGTTGCAAAGAGGGACCTGGCAACCCTATTAAGTCAAGAAAAAAGCAGAAACTTTCAAGGCCAAAAGTTATACCATTAAAAGTGAAAGAATTAAAAGGTTATGTCAGTGTACAATGTTTATATAACTTTTTTACAGGTTAAAAGCCTACCAAATAAATAGACTCATATAACACAATTAGACATAGAATCATACAATCAAACTCAGACCATACGTATTTCGGCCATACTGTCTTCTTCAGTGGTCTAAACAATCACTCCAGACTACAAAATATACATCAAATTACAAAAAAATCTTTCTATGTCCGTTGTGTTTGCAGAATCACAATTAGCCTATAGCCCTGCAAAACTTCTTCCTCCATTTAAGGCTTCCTTACACATGAAAATTACAGCCATAAATAAAACGTCAACATCTCACAGTCTCAAAGTAGTCTCAAAGTCTGGAGTAGTTATCTAGTATTGTAAGTAGTTTAACCTGATCGGGGTTGCGGCCATTTTAAAAATGACGTGGAATTTACCTTGATTGGCTGAACAGATGTTCTGGCCCTTTCTTGCAGGTCCAAATTCAGCCTCTCTCTCTCCTCTCTTTGCATGCACATATTCATCACTCCCCAATCTGTTTTATTTCCCTCTCCAGTCTCGGAGCATTCCAACACAGAGAGAGGCTTTCGACCTTGACTCACGTAACAAGGTTGGCTCACTTCATGTCTGTTTTGCATGCCCTTTTAAAGTTTTCGCCTAGGGAATCGAGAAAGGTCTAGGTGAAACAACTCGCTCAGTCAGAACTCATTTCACGGAACGCAGCACGCGATGTGAAGCAGGTACCACCGATACATGTTTAGGGGTGCCAACTATACCAAAAGTAGTGAAAAAAACTGCATTGTAGGTTCTTGTCCATGATGATAACGGCTGAATTCCTTTCACTGTCAATCGATGCAGACCACACGAGAAGCTGGCATTTCATTGAACAAACGATGGTGAAAGTGATTGTCTGAACACAGGACACTCCACTAACAAAGAAGAGGAGGAGGAGGAGGAGGAGAAGAAGAAGAAGAAGAAGAAGAAGAAGAAGGAAAAGAAGAAGAAGAAGAAGGAAAAGGAAAAGGGAAAGGGAAAGGGAAAGGGAAAGGAGGAGAGTTGTTTTTTATATGCTCAAGAATGCACTGTAAGAGTTGTTTAACAGTGGAATCGGCTCCCTAGGGAGGTGGTGAGCTCCCCCTCACTGGCAGTCTTTAAGCAGCGGCTGGACAAACACTTGTCAGGGATGCTCTAGGCTGATCCTGCATTGAGCAAGGGGTTGGACTAGATGGCCTGTATGGCCCTTTCAAACTCTATGATTGTATAATTCTATCTCCAGTTAAAAGAATCAGTTGGTAGGTGATATGATAGAGCTCCCTCTGAGACCATGGAGCCAATCCAAGTAGACAATACTGACCTTGAAGGACCAACGGTCTGTCTCTCTGTCAGTCATAGTGGTATGTTGGTTGACTGTTCAACCCTGCTGATTGCATCTTGCGAACAGCTTCCAAACAAACTGTTCAAGTGATGCGCATCTCTGAAACAGGAATTTGGGTAAACCTGAGGAGTTGTCAAGCCTTTCATATTCTGCTCTCCATTTCCAAGACATCATCTTCTGAAGAATGCCATCTCTTGAGCATTGGTGAGGACTCCCTTCTCTACATGAAGTCAGCTGGGTGACCTTGGGCAAGTCACTTTCTCTCAGCCCCACCTACCCCACTGGGTGTCTGTTGTGGGGAGGGGAAGGGAAGGTGATTCTAAGCTGGTTTGATTCTCCCTTAAGTGGTAGAGAAAGTCGGCATATAAAAACCAACTCTTCTTCTTATTCCCCAGATGTGGAACTCTAGTCTGCTAGTCTGTCACTCAGAGAAGGTCTTGCAAGTTCATTTGAGGTCACTGTTAGTTGTGGATTTTAATGGTAAGTCACTTTGGAAACCAGAAAGGCTGGAAATAAAGGTCGAAATAGAGATGTGCATTTGGATACATCTAGTCCAAATATATATCCAAAAATGTCTTATCAGTACTTTCTGGATATATTTCGGTCTCTGGATGGTATCTGGGATTTTTTGGGGATACCAAGAAATATTCAGGGAGAACTGGGAATATCAGGAACCAACATTTTATGGGCATTTCTCCCCAGAGAAACAATGGAAGATAGTGGGGGGGCACCTTCTTTAGGGGCCCATAGAATTGGACTTCTTTGTCCAATTCACCTGAAACTTGGGGGTTTATTTCGATCATAGGTTCCAGCAACTCCACTACAATTTTGGTGCCATTAGCTTGGCAATTTTGGTGCCTGCTGTAAGGAACAGTACTAATAGAAAGTCCATCATCAATCTTGCTGAAAAGAGAATATGGATGATAGCCATGCCGACATAAAGATTTTTTAAATCCTGTCTTCCCAACTTTCTTGCCAACACCACAGAGGTGAAGCTGAGTGACACTATTGCAACAGTGAAGATCCAGGTCGTTTATGCATGGGTACTTTCACTCACATTCGTCCCCAGTCTGAATCGGTTGTTCCTTGGAGTTATGCGTGAGTTTTCCGTCCATTAGAGATGACCTCGCTGCCCACCCCTCACAATATCTGGGTCTTCCCATTCCTCTGTTGAGTCGACTCTTCCCTCTCCTCTGAGCATAGTCCAGGTTGAAATCCCCGTGCATTAGGCAAAGTGCGGGTCATGCAAGCTTGGTTTCTCTCACAGCCAATCACAAAGCAGCATGACCAGAGGTGGGGATTCAAATGCTTCCTGCTTCCTCAGAGCTCTTTCTGAGCAGAAGAAAAGCTTTTTAAAACCGAGGCTTGGATTTCTTCCCCACCCCCTTCCTTTCAGATTGCTCCGGTTTTTTTCTTGTAGTTCTTAAAATGCTTTTTTATGCAGCAATTGGGTTTGGGGGGGGAGATTTTCTCTCACAGTAAGCACTACAAGTAAGCCAATTACAAAGCAGCATTTAAAGGGGCGGGGGCTTGATTTGAGCTTGGAGACTGTTGGTGCATAGTTTCCCAACAGGAAAGCATGGGTCCAGCAAGCAACGAACCTCAGGTAAAACTCCCATGCATAAAAGACCCCAATGTAGACAACTGACTTGTTCATAACCTGAGGTGCCATTTCCGACTTTAGTCAGTGGGAGGAGTAAAGGGATTTCAGGAGGAGGACATGGACCTTAGCAAGTTTCAAAGGCCAATTGGAGATTAAATTGCAACAAATCAATGTCTTTTATGAGCATTTTTATTACTTCCTTTTCCTGTTTCATCATAACTCCATCAATGTTATTGATACAAGCCAAAGAACTGCTACTTTTAAGCAAAGAGATCTGTGCATAAGATACCAGGCTATTAAACTGTTTGTAAAAATAGTTACCCAATGTCCTGAAGCAGTAAATTATCAAGAAATACGGGTGCTTCTCTGGCATATATTGATGTGTCTGTCTACTTGTGGGTAGGGCTGTCAATTCGGTTCGGTCCGAACTGAAAATCAACCGAATTTCCCCTGATTCGGTGATTTTCAGTTCGGACGGATCCGAACTCAAATCTGGCGGGCAACCGGGGGGGGCGAATTCAGCGAGTTCGGGAGTTCGCGAATAAATTCGGCCAATTGCCCCCCCCTTCAGGGCAGCCCGCTGAAAGGCGCGGGCTGCCCTTTAAACTGAGCTGCGCCTCCCAGCTGGGAGGCTCCGATCAGTTTAAAGGGCAGCCCGCCTCCCTTCAGCGGGCTCCGCTGAAGGGGGGCGGGCTGCCCTTTAAACTCATCTGTGCCTCCCGGGCGGGAGGCACAGATGAGTTTAAAAGACAGCCCGCCCCCCTTCAGGGAAGCCCGCTGAAGGGGGGCGGGTTGTCCTTTAAACTCATCTGTGCCTCCCGCCCGGGAGGCGCAGATGAGTTTAAAAGACAGCCCGCCCCCCTTCAGGGAAGCCAGCTGAAGGGGGGCGGGCTGCCCTTTAAACTCATCTGTGCCTCCCGCCCGGGAGGCGCAGATGAGTTTAAAGGACAGCCCGCCCCCCTTCAGGGAAGCCAGCTGAAGGGGGGCGGGCTGTCCTTTAAACTCATCTGTGCCTCCCGCCCGGGAGGCGCAGATGAGTTTAAAGGACAGCCCGCCCCCCTTCAGGGAAGCCCGCTGAAGGGGGGCGGGCTGTCCTTTAAACTCATCTGTGCCTCCCGCCCGGGAGGCGCAGATGAGTTTAAAGGACAGCCCGCCCCCCTTCAGGGAAGCCCGCTGAAGGGGGGCGGGCTGTCCTTTAAACTCATCTGTGCCTCCCGCCCGGGAGGCACAGATGAGTTTAAATGACAGCCCGCCCCCCTTCAGGGAAGCCAGCTGAAGGGGGGCGGGCTGTCCTTTAAACTCATCTGCGCCTGGCGCAGATGAGTTTAAAGGGCAGCCGCGCCTCTCCAGCGGGCTCCGCTGGAGAGGCGCGGCTGTCATTTAAACTCATCTGAGCCTCCCGCCCGGGAGGCTCAGATGAGTTTAAATGACAGCCCACGCCTCTCCAGCGGAGCCCGCAGAAGTGGGGCGGGCTGCCCTTTAAACTGATCTGCGCCTCCCAGCTGGGAGGCTCAGATCAGTTTAAAGGGCCCCCGCGCGCCTTCAGGGAATCCCTGAAGGCGCGCTTCGGCCGAATTTTCCCCCGAACTCCGGATCCCCCCGAATTACCGGGGATCCGAAGCGGGGGAGTTCGGACTTCGGACCGTACCGACCCCACAAGGGTCAAATTCGGCCGAATCCGAACTGTACCGAATTTTTTTTTTTGACAGCCCTACTTGTGGGGGGGGGGGCTGACCTGATGGCCCAGGATAGCCTGATCTCGACAGATTTTGGAAGCTAAGCAGGGTCAAACCTGGTTAGTATTTCAATGGGTGACCCCCAAGAAAGTCCATGGTTGCCACACAGAGGGGGGCAGTAGAAAAACACCTCTGATTGTCTCTTGCCTTGAAAACCTTACAGCAGGGGTCCCCAGTGTGGCACCTGCCAACACATCTGGTCACCACACCTCAAAAAGGATATTGCAGAGCTTGAGAAGGTGCAGAAAAAAGCAACAAAAATCATCAGAGGGCCAGAGCAACTGCCCTATGAGGAGCGGTTAAAATGCGTAGGGCTTTTGAGCTTGGAAAGAAGGTGATTGAGGGGAAACATGTTAGAGGTCTATAAAATTATGCATGGTATGGAGAGAGTGGACAGGGAGAAGCTTGTCTCCCTCTCTTATAATACTAGAACGCGGGGTCATCTGAGGAAGCTGGAGGGTGAGAGATTCAAAACAGAGAAAAGGAAGTATTTCTTCACACAACACATAGTTAAATTGTGGAACTCCCTGCCCCAGGATGTGGTGATGGCTGCCAACTTGGAAGGCTTTAAGAGGGGAGTGGACATGTTCATGGAGGAGAGGGCTATCCATGGCTACTCTTCAAAATGAGTACTAGTCATGATGCATACCTATTCTCTCCAGTCTAAGAGAAGCATGCCTATTATATGAGGTGCTGTGGAACACAAGCAATATAATGCTGTGGCAGTCGTCTTGTTAGTGGCTTCCTAGAAGCCCCTGGTTGGCCACTGTGTGAACAGACTGCTGGACTTGATGGGCCTGGGTCTGATCCAGCAGGGCCTTTCTTATGTTCTTTTCTGGTGCCCACCTAGTGTTTTTAGGAAGTGGACAGGGCCAGGTAGGGCTTTTGCCCAGCAAGGTGTCTGATTGATATTGGAGATTTGATTGGCTATGCATATTTTTTTTTTAAATGTTACTTTGGCACAGTGGCGGACCTACATTTTTGGGGCCCTGGGGCCCTTCGCAACCAGCAACAATAGGGCAACATCCAACAAGGTCCAAAGGGCCTTGCTTCCCTTGCAAGGACCTAGAGGCCCAAATGGCAGAGAACAGGGTGGTGGGGTGGAGTCCTTGAAAATGGGCCATGAAGTGATGCAATTAAACTACAGTACTATTAAGCCATGCACCAACAAAGGATCTGACAATCCAGCTGCCAAAATGTAGGCTGTGAATAGGTCCTGGCAAGCTCAGTGAGCCCTTACAGCAGGGGGTTCGAGCACAGCAAGCCCCCGAGAAAATTGTGAAATTTGACCAATGACAGGGACATTTTGAGGCCATATGAAATGGGTATTAGAGCATATTCTAAAGTCAATAGTAAGTACTTCAACCCATCAGCTTATGATTCTATCACTTAAAAAACTCCATCAATTTTGTTGAGAAATTCACTCATTAAAAAAAGTTGCTTCAGGGGGCCCCTCTGGGATTGGGGTCCTGAAGCTTAAGCTTCATTAGTTTCACGGTAGATCCGCCTCTGCTTTGGCAGCAGCTGTGACCTCAGCACAAGGATCTAGACTACATTACTAAAGTTAAACTGTGGCAACAATTTTGTGGATGGCTCTGCCTCCTATGGAAGCCATTTTGCCGCATCCATTTTGTTGCTGTGACCACCATGCCCAGTCAGAATTCCAGATGTGTCCTTAGGCTCAAAAAGGTTGGGGACGCCTGCTTTTAGAGTTGCTAACCTCCAGGTAGTAGCTGGGGATCTCCTGCTGTTACAACTGATCTCCAGCCGATAGAGATCAGTTCCCCTGGAGAAAATGGCCGCTTTGGCCATTGGACTCCGTGGCATTGAAGTCCCTCCCCTCCCCAAGCCTCGCCCTCCTCTGGCTTCATCCCAAAAACCTCCCACCGTTACTGAAGAGGGACCTGGCAACCCTAAGTGCCATTCTTGTGTGGGTGTGCGATTTTGACACATTGTTAAAAAAAAAATCATCCAGCCTTTGCAAATAAGAAAAAAAAATCTAGGGATGAAGAACAATAAATGGAAGTTTACCATTAACTGATCTGCAGGAAGAATGGGTTGCTGCATTTTCTAACCTCCTGCCTGTCACATTTTCACGACACCCTCTCCCCTTTGACTCTCTTGCTGTCTAATCACACTTCTGCCTCTCAACCCGCATTAAATACTGAGTCCCTATCAGCTGTCATATTTATGCAGGTCAGGTGTTTGGAAACCATAATAGCAGCTCTCATACACTAAAATAGCAACATTTAGAGGTCTTTGTCTCTTCACAGGTTTCTGACAGGTCCATTACTAGTTCATGAGCGAGCGACATTTGGTAAAGAAATGAAAATAACTGTTTAAAAGCTACCGAGCTAAATATGGTTCTTCGTTAAGGTGTTACTAGGGTTGCCAGGTCCCTCTTCGCCACCGGTGGGAGGTTTTGGCGGAGGGCAGGGTTTGGGGAAGGACTTCAATGCCCTAGAGTCCAATTGCCAAAGTGGCCATTTTCTCCAGGTGAATTGATCTCTATCGGCTGCAGATCAGTATTAATAGCAGGAGATCTCCGGCTAGTACCTGAAGGTTGGCAACCCTAGGCAATGCGCTCCTTTGCACGCTGTAAATCAGTGCCCGCTCGCAATGACAAAGGTTCCTTTGGAAACCACAAATGGTAAACGCTGTCTCCCAGATTACGATTTTGAGCAAGTCCAGAAACATCAAACAGACAGGGTCACAACAGAGAGACCTCCTGTGGACAACATGTTTTGCACAATCCCCCCCACCAAAAAAAAAAAAAAAAACCCCACACCAGCTCACTCTAGCTGCGTCACAAGCAGATTTTTTTTTAACCACCCCATTTCAAAAGTAGTTTGGCTAATAGATTTGGTCACTTGTTGATGTTACAACACACCCAGAACCATTTGTTTTTTTGCACCAGATCCTTGTGTGAGCAAATTACCATGCAGAAAGACCAATGACTGGTGTTATTAATTCAGATCTAGTCACACAGGATATAAGGTTTATAAATTTCGGATATAATACCTTGTAAAGTGCATTTCCAGATGTGTTTTTAATAATCATGTTTTGTATAATTTGACCACTGAGGAAGGCCGAAACGCGTATGGTCTAATGGTCATTTATACAGTGTTGATTACTTTTGTAACACTTTATACTGGTGGTTTCGTATGGAGCCTGGAATCCAGGCCCAGTGTTTTAATCCATTTTATTGTGTCCACCAAATAAATATATTGCTTTAGAAGAATGTTTGGTTTCCAGCTAAACCCTTAGGTTCCGTGTACTTTTCTGGTTGAGTCCTGTCCCTCCCCCCCCCCCCGTTTTTTTTGGTTGACAGCCCTTATGACCCATGAGTTGAGCCTGGGATTTTTATTTATGTATTGTTTATTTATTGTTTATTATTGTATACCTCCCTTTTCACTCCAAAGGGACCTTATGGAAGAAAAGGAGGAGGAGGAAGAGGAGGAGGAAGAGGAGGAGTTGGTTTTTATATGCCAATTTTCTCTACCACTTAAGGGAGACTCAAATTGGCTTACAATCACCTTCCCTTCCCCTCCCCACAACAGACACCCTGTGAGGTAGGTGGGGCTGAGAGAGCTCTAAGAGAGCTGTGACTAACCCAAGGTCACCCAGCTGGCTTCATGTTGAGGAGTGGGGAAACTAACCTGGTTCACCAGATTAGTGTCCGTCGCTCATGTGGAGGAGTGGGGAATCAAACTCAGTTCTCCAGATCAGAGTCCACCACTCCAAACCACCTCTCTTAACTACTACACCTAGTTCTCCTCTTCTCCTCTTCTCTATTTGATCCTCACAACAACCCTGTGAGATCGGTGAGGCTGAATGAGTGTTTGTGGTCTAAGGTCACCCTGCAAGCTTCCAGGCCAGAACGAGGATTCAAACCTGGGTCTCCTAGATCCTAGCCCAACACCTTAACCACTACACCACACTAGGATTTGTTTGGGTCACCACTGCCTGAGTTGGACAGCCACTGCACAAATTGGCTGTTGTGACAATATTCTGTTTCCTTGTTCTGGGATTCCAGGAGCTTTTGTATCTGTGTAGTGGTGGTGGGAAGTGTCGTCTGGTCACAGCTGACTTATGGTGACCCCGGTCTCCAGATTAGAGTCCACAGTTTTAACCCCTACACCATGCTGGCTCTCATCTTTGTAGTAGGTGAATTGAAGTCTAAACCAAGTTCATGGATGACCTGAGTCAGTTAGTTAAAAAATGTAGGAGGGGGAATTAAATTTGATAACACTGACTTAAAGGAGCATCACATTTTATTTACTTACTCACTTACTTACTTATAGTCCACCTTTCTCATTGGACTCAAGGCAGGAGAATTGAACTCAGTTCTTCAGATTAGAATTTGCCACTCGTGGAGGAGAAGGGAATCAAACCCGGTTCTCCAGATTAGAGCCCGCCACTCTTAACCACTGCACAACGCTGGGATATAAGTGAAAGAAAACAGTAAAAGCCTATAGAGATTCATAAAAGATTACAGACAAGATACTTAGGTATTAATATCCCAGAGAGGTGGTGGAGTAAAAGTCATAATTCAATTGTGCAATTTTCATTATGTTATTCTTTAAGGGAGACTCAATTTAAGGTGATGTTTCGATGGTATATGACCCCAGCAAAGTTAAATAAGATCCTGAAAACTAATGCAATTAAGTGCTGGAAATGTCATGGGAACATGACGATTTCTTTCATATGTAGTGAGCCCTGCTCCTATGCCCAAAGGTACTGGAATCAAATTACTAAGGTAATTTTTCAAATCACAAGTAAAAGAATAAGATTGGAGACCTTAATTCTGTTATTGAATGTTTTAGAGGAAGGTCAAAGGGTTCTAGTTCTATTACTGCGGGACCTTATAGTTGCAATTTAAAAAAAATAGCTGAACAAGAACATCAGTGCCAGTAATTAAAGGGCTGGTTAACTAAGGCACTGAGGACTGTAGAAATGGACACTTTGATGGACAACATATCAACAGAATGATGTAGCGATGTCAAAATTGGCCCCGACATCCTGCTTCTGAACTCACCCTGTGATGATAAGTGGACTGAATAGCCCAGACTAGCCAGAGCATGTCCAAAGCTCTGGCAAATTAAGCGGGGTGGGGGTTGGCCATGGTTAATACTTGGATGGGAGATAGGGTTGCCAGGTGGCTTGGAATGGCAGGCAATTGCCTGCCAACACGTTCACTGGCCCACAGTAAGGAAAAGCATGCATGGGGCCATGAGCAACATGATCGCTTCACTTCCGTTTTAATTCCATAAGTGCCGCAGCTATCCATGACTACTAGTCAAAATGAATACTAATGACGTATACCTATTCTTTCCAGTGTCAGAGGAGCATGCCTGTTGTATTAGGAGCTGTGGAACACAGGCAGGATAATGCTGCTGCAGTCGTCTTGCTTGTGGGCTTCCTAGAGGCACCTGGTTGGCCACTGTATGAACAGACTGATGGACTTGATGGGCCTTGGTCTGATCTAGCATGGCCTTTCTTATGTTCTTATACCTATTCTCTCTATTAATGGAGGAGCATGCTTATTCTATCAGGTGCTGTGGAATGCAGGCAGGATAATGTTGCTGTGGTCGTCTTGTTTGTGGGCTTCCTAGAGGCCCCTGGTTGGCCACTATATGAACAGACTACTGGACTTGATGGGGCTTGGTCTGATCCAAAAGGTCTTTTCTTATGTTCTTATGAATACTAGTCATGATGCATCCCTATTCTCTCCAGTCTCAGAGGATCATGCCTATGATATTAGGTGCGGTGGAATACAGGCAGGATGCTGCTGCTGCACTCGTCTTGTTTGTGGTCTTCCTAGAGGCACCTGGTTGGCCACTGTGTGAACAGATTGCTGGACTTGATGGGCCTTGATCTGATCCAGCATGGCTTTTCTTATGACTTGAACCCCACAATCTTGGAATGCATTTCAGTAGCACAGCCATTACTGTCTTCCTCCTAGAAGACCAACAAGCTATCCTAGTGTCACAAAAGAGAAATCTTTTTTTTTTCAGGGCATGAAAGCCAATTTCTAATTTGCCAAATAAACCATTCATATGTGTCATCATATACTCCCCCAACATAAATGCTTCCTTATAATTTAAAAAAAAATCGTCAAGGGCATAAAAGTGTGAAAGAGAGCTTAGAGGGGTTTATTCATTAGTGGCATTGTATGTTTTCACTGTTCTAGTTGAACATCTATAAATAACCTTTGAGGAACATTTTGAACATAATGGGATTCATGTTTAATATGGGGAATGGTTTTCTCTCCCTCAGGACCTCAATTAAAGTATTCAGAAGAGGGGAGGGGAATTAAAGATGTATTTCAGGAAGATCCTGTGAAAGTAAAATATTCAAACTCCCACTAAGTCCCTGGGCAGAAAAATTTGCTCATGCAGTTACACTCTCTAAGAAGAAAAGATGCCGCTGATCATTGTTAAAAATGTAGGGTTAGGGAAGTACAAATAAAGGCAGTTTAGCTAACCACATTCGGTACAAGTAGAGAAAAGCATCATAACTAAAAGAGATAGAGATTCTCCCGCCCCTGTTTTAAAAATGAAAACAAGGCTGTCTGACATTGGAGACATTTTTTCATTAGTAACTGCATGCCATGGCTTTTGCAGACTCGGGTTGCACCAGCAATGGCTGTTCATGATCAAAACAATGCCATCCTGGAGAATTATTGTGGCAAAAATAGATTGTAATTGCTTCACAGTGAGGCAAATGCCCCTTGCCTCCACATACTGTTGGGAATTGTGCTGCAACTGAGCTACATCAAATGTTTCCAACTGGATTCTCTTGTCCACAGAATAATGCGTAGGGCTTTTGAGCTTGGAAAGAAGGTGGTTGAGGGGAGACATGATAGAGGTCTATAAAATTATGTATGGTATGGAGTGGAGGGTGAGAGATTCAAAACAGGAAAAAGGAAGTATTTCTTCACACAACACATAGTTAAATTGTAGAACTCCTTGCCCCAGGATGTGGTGATGGCTGCCAACTTGGAATAAGGGTTGGTGTTTATATGCCTACTTTCTTTACCACTTAAGGAAGAATCAAACCGGCTTACAATCACCTTCCCTTCCTCTCCCCACAACAAACACCTTGTGAGGTAGGTGGGGATGAGAGCTCTAAGAGAGCTGTGACTAGCCCAAGGTCACCCAGCTGGCTTCATGTTGAGGAGTGGGGGAACTAACCTGGTTCACCAGATTAGCATCCGCCGCTCATGTGGAGAAGTGGTGAATCAAACCTGGTTCACCAGATTAGAGTCCACCACTCCAAACCATCACTCTTAACCACTACACCACACTGGCTCTTAAGGAGAATCAAACCAGTTTACAATTTCCTTCCCTTCCTCTCCCCACAACATACACCCTGTGAGGTAGATAGGGCTGGGAGAGTTCAGAGAGAACTGTGACTGGCCCAAGGTCACCCAGCAGGCTTCATGTGGAGGAGTGGGAAAACCAATTTGGTTCACCAGATTAGAATCCACCACTCATGTGGAGGAGTGGGGAATCAAACCTGGTTCTCCAGATTAGAGTCCACCACTCTGAATTACTGTTCATAACCACTACACCACGCTGGCTCTCAAGTAAAAGAAGATCCAGGCCCTCACGCCAATTCCACAGGTACTAAATTTCTCAGCAGTATGCTTTATGGGAGCTTTTCAGCAGCTTTGCAGGACCACAAGTCAACACAAGACACTTTTTGGTCAACAGTCAGACGCTGTTTCCTTTCGAGAAGTAAACAAGCCCGAAGACATATGTGTTTTTATTGAATTATTTTATGATTTAAATGTATTTTTAATTGTTCAAAAGTTTTCATTTTTTATGTTGGCCACCTCAGTGGTCCTGTTTGGGTGGAAAGGCGGTGAAGAACTGGGTTAAAAGAAGAAAGACAATGCTAGAAATAACAAAGTTTTGTTATATTTTTTGCACCCTCTCAGTTTTGCTCTGGATCGTTCACATAATTTTTTAGACAACTGATCTTGCTTAACCACAGAAGTGTCTTTTTTTTTTTAGTTTGTGCTGTTCTTACAGCATAATAGTTTGGCTTTTATACACACACACACACACTAAATTCTTTAAAAAAAAGAGAACTGCTTTTTTCAAGAACTTAGAGAAAATGGCGGAACAAGACCAGGAATGTGAACCATCATTGATTGTTGATTAAATAAATAAACCCATTTTCAAAAGACTCCGTAAATAGCAAAACTGTTTTTCAATCGTCTATGTACATATTTATATTGCAGGCAATTACAGCAGCAAAGAATCCATTATGGTTAGAAGAGAAAATATAAATGTTCTCAATCATATACACTTATCTCATTTGAAAATGTTGCTGGTGGAAATAGGTGAAACGAATTATCCTGAGGAATTGCGAGTTAGAAATGAGTTGAGACGGATTTTTTTTTGGGCGGGGGGGATCTGCTTTTTCCTTTGTTGCATATCGGGGTCTAAGAATGCACCTGGTTATGAGTGTTGTTATGCTTTGGTATCTAGTTTCTATCCTCCAGACTTTAGTAAGCTTTGGGGACATTCTTTCACAGAGAAAAGTTATTGCTCACCTGGGAGAGGTTGGGAGATAGTTATTTACACTCTTCTTTTGTCGGCCAGATGGAACCAATTCCATCTTCCTCCACTGCTCGCTTGCTTCCTTCCTTCCATTCCCTCACAACAGATAGGTGCACTCCCATTGTGTTCTGATAGAATTTGCAATTCACAGGCATTCTCTTAATTTTTACACGAGTTGGTAATCTGTTGACTTGCCCTATGATTACATGTTCATAGAATCATAGAATTGGAAGGGATCACCAGGGACATCTAGTCCAACCCCCTGCAGAATGCAGGAAATTCACAACTATGCCCTCCCCACACCCCCAGTCCCCCTACTCCATGCCCAGAAGATAAGAATATAAGAACATAAGAAAGGCCATGCTGGATCAGACTGAGGTCCATGAAGTCCAGCAGTCTGTTCACACAGTGGCCAACCAGGCCTCTAGGAAGCCCACAAGCAAGATGACTGCAGCGGCATTATCCTACCTGTGTCCCACAGCACCTAACATAATAGACATGCTCATCTGATCATGGAGAGAATAGGTATGCATCATGACTAGTATCCATTTTTACTAGCAGCCTCCTCTCCTCAAATCCAGTTCTCCAGATTAGCATCCGCCACTCATCTGGAGGAGTGGGGAATCAAACCTGGTTTTCTAGATCAGAGTCTACCACTCCAAACCACCGCTCTTCACCACTATACCATGCTGACTACATGTAAGGCACAGCTTTTTCTTACCAGACAAAATTCCACCACAAGAGACAGGGTAGCAAAAATTTTTGCAACTGGCTATGAGGCTCCGAGAACATACACCCTGACTCTGTTCAGTCCTAGTTCTTGTGTTCCCCAGGTTTTTCATACTTATTGTGAATGAAGGTGCTGTTGTTGTTGTTATTGTTAAATAACAGAATATGGACTTCAATGTGAACAGAAGAATTTGGATCTTCCCAGATGTATTCTCTCTCTCTCCTCCCTCCCTTTGACCTCCAATTCATCTTCAGAATGCATATGCAAATCTGAGTTGTTGTGTGGGTTGAAAGACATCCTAGGATGGCGAGTGGTACATACAATGAATTGAAGCGCATAACTCTTTTTCTGGAGCGCACTCCGAGTGATTACCGAACTGAAATTTTTAGCCATAATTACCTTAAGTAAGGCATTTAGAACTGACAAATATGGCCCCAGCCTGTCATCTCGCTACATTAACCTTTCAAAATTATAGCTGATTGCACGTCCATTGCCTGATTATTTATGAGTGGGCAGAAATATCTGAAACAGAATCCCGGATGCCGAAGTTTCCATTTAAGGATTTTCCTCCCCTTGATACGGTTCCAATCCCATCAAAGTCCTATGAGGAAAGGTTGAAGGAGCTGGGTATGTTTAGCCTGAAGAGAAGAAGATTGAGAGGGGATATGATAACCATCTTCAAGGACTTGAAGGGCTGTCATATAGAGGAGGGTGACGAGTTGTTTTCTGTTGCTCCAGAAGGTCGGCCCAGAACCAACGGGCTGACATTAAATCAAAAGAGTTTCCGTCTAGACATTAGGAAGAATTTTCTAACCGTTAGAGCGGTTCCTCAGTGGAACAGGCTTCCTCGGGAGGTGGTAAGCTCTCCTTCCCTGGAGGGTTTTAAGCAGAGGCTAGATGGCCATCTGTCAGCAATGCTGATTCGATGACCGTAGGCAGTTCATGAGAGGGAGGGCACCTTGGCCATCTTCTGGGCATGGAGTATTTTCTGTTTGCAAAGAGGCAAGGGTGTGGTGGGTAACAGAGCGATCAGCACATGAAACTTAGAATCATAAAATCACACTGGGGGTGTGGGGGGGAGGTAGTTGCGAATTTCCTGCATTGTGCAGGGGGTTGGACTAGATGACCCTGGTGGTCCCTTCCAACTCTATGATTCTACGATTCTAAGTTTCACGCGCTGATCACTCTGTTACCCACCACACCCTTGCCTCTTTGCAAACAGAAAATATGGAGGCCGAGGCATTGTCTACGAAGCAGGCCGCTGGGATTCAACCCATCATCACTGAAGTGTGAAGTTCTAATTGTATTGCTTTTCATAATGTATCTGCTAGATAAATATTATTCAATACCTGCGGATTACACTAGTGGGAAAAGGGAGAGGTTCTACTGCAGGGAAGATTTATGCCTACTAGATTCTGGGCTGTCATGATTAAAAAATTTCCACCCATTATGCGAATCCTATTGATCATTGCAGGAAGCCGAAAATGGGGCTGTTCATCGATTTTGCGTGGCTACCGAATGCATTAGGGCCCTGATGCGGTTGACGGGGAGGGGCGTTTTGCAAAAGGACCTCAGTTAAGCTAATCGGAGTCTCGAGGAATGCGCACAATGCAATAAGAAATCTTGTAATTTGCGAGAGCGCGCATAATGTGGTCCTCTGACTCTTCCGAGCCATATCAGCATAAGAATGAGATGGGAGCCTTCCCAGGAGACAACGGTGAAATGGTGCAGAGCTTTGAAGCCGGTTTTCACCAACACAGCAATTACTGGGTAAATTGGGTTTTAGCTTCTCCACCATCATCCAAGACACTCGACTGAAAGCAATTAGTCCGCTGGACTTCTTGAGCTGGGGGAGGATTCAAGAGATGCTGTCAACCCTCTAAGATGAAAAAAATATTAGTCAGCTGAATTACAAAAGCAAAATGGATAGAAATGCCGGAGGATGTTGAAGTATTGTTTAAAATTCAATTAAGGATAAGAGTCACCGGTCCCTTTTTTTCCAAGGATACGTCTACCTTACTGTATCCTGGGTTTACATTCATTATCAAACATACATGCATTCAGATTGAAAAGAAATATCCATAATGGATTTTAATTTCATTTGCAAGTTTCTTAAAAAAAACAAAATGTCATTTGAAAGCAAACTGTAGTACAAACAAACGTGAATACAAATCGTATATTCATCACTTCATTTGAATTGAAGCCTGCTTTTCAATGAAAGAGAAAAAAAATAGAAGGAAAAGATCAGACTTTTGAGAATAAGCATTTAGTAATAACGAAATACATCATGTAATTGTGTTACCAGGTTCAGGGACAAGAACTTGATGGGCCTTGGTCTGATCCAGTAGGGCTTTTCTAATGTTCTTATGCCTATTATATTAGGTACTGTGGAACACAGGCGGGACAATGCTGCTGCAGTTGTCTTGTTTGTGTGCTTCCTAGAGGCACCTGGTTGGCCACTCTGTGAACAGACTGCTGGACTTGATGGACCTTGGTCTGATCCAGCATGGCCTTTCTTATGTCCTTATGTTCTTATCCATTAACTAGCAATCCTTTATTCTACAAGGTATGGACATTTGCAGCCCAGCTGTAGCCGACTTATGGTGTCCCTGTTGGGTTTTCAAGATAAGGGCAAGCTAAGGTTGCCAACCTCCAGGTGGTAGCTGGAGATCTCCTGCTACTACAATTGATCTCCAGGTGACAGGGATGGACTCTAGGGCCCTGTTCCCCACTGAAGTCCCTCTCCTCCCCAAAGCCTGCCCTCCTTAGGCTCTTCCTCCAAAATCTCCAGGTATTTCCCAACCTGGAGCTGGCAACCCTAGGGCGAGCTGAGGTGGTTTGCCATTGTTTGCCTCTGTGTAGTGATATGTCTGTCTCATCGTATCAATATTCAATCACAATAAAACAGTTGGAAGTTGACGATTCAAAGCGGTTTGTTTTTATTGGCCAATACACAAAAAGCCTGGTGAAAATTGCCTAAAGCGCAGAGCAATTTACACACACATCAAAGGGTTGCAAGCATGGATATAGACTTCGATAATGGGTGGTTACAGAGGCGTAATACACATGTAAGACCCAACTGCCCAATACTTGGGACCTCTAAATTAGCATAGCCTGTAACAGCATTGAAGGCGTTGCAGAGAAAGTTATGATCTCATGTCCACTAATGAGCAAGAAGAGTTTTCAGTGTCAGGTGCTGCTATGTTTTGATCCTAAGCTACTGAAGTTCTTATCTTGGATCCTCGCACTTGCTAAGGCTAACTAAGGGAGTGTTCCTAGCTGGCCCGAAGAGGGAAGGGGGGGCCCAGCTTATGAGAGCATACTAAGATCTTCTATAGCTTCTCTAATTAACTTCTAACAAGCAAAGCTGGGCCTCTTATACTCAAGGCCTTTAACATATGTGTGCTTGGTGTGACTTTATAATGGATGCCAACTCTTATATGCTGAGTCTGGCATATTCATAAGTGCAGATTATACTTTATTGATTACAAAGAATATATTTCAAATCAAAGAATCCATTTCTAATACATTTCCCATAGAATATAATGATTTCAGGCATTACAGTAGCAACCCTAGACTTCCTTGGTGGTCTCCCATCCAAGTACTAACCAGGGCTGATCCTAGGGTTGCTAACCTCCAGGTATTACCTGAAGATATCCTGCTATTACAACTGATCTCCAGCTGATAGAGATAAGATCACCTGGAGAAAAGGGCTGCTTTGGCAACTGGAGTTTATGGCATTGAAGTCCCTCCCCAAACCCCACCCTCCTCAGGCTCTGCCCCAAAAACCTCCCCCTGATAGCGAAGAGGAACCTGGCAACCTTATCTGACCCTGCTTTGCTTCTGAGATCTGACAAGACTGGCCTAGCCTAGGGCATCCAGATCAGGGCTATAGCCAATTTAGTGTACATTTATTTGAAACACAGTCCCACATTGAACTGTGGCCATTAACGCATGGGCATGTGCAGATTTGTTTGTAGCTTTAATATAGCATGTTTCTGCAAAAACCTACATGCACGGGAAAAGGAACACCTGGCCAGAGCTGCTACTGCTCCACACACCTCCAACCCACCCTCCCCGGCAGAGGCAAGGGAAGCCAGTGGGGAGTGGCGGGGGAGAGAGTGAGCCACAGGGTTGGGGGGAGCTGCTGCTGCTGCTGTCACTATCAGCCCTGCCAGGCGTCTTCCTGCATGGGAGTTGAACTCTCGCGGTTCCAGCAGATTATAAATTAAAGTCGCTGCAAGCCGGTACTTTGTAGACCCGGGGAAGTTCTGGTGTTGGGCGGGTCGATCACCCAGGCCATGCATGTAGGCTCATAAGATTTGCCATAAGCCCGGGAATTTGGCTGGATAAAGGGCCATGTGTTAACAGCCTGTGAGACTTTTTTCTAAAGACATGAGCATGGGATTGTCGCCTCAGCCTTCCAATATGTGATCTTGCTATGGGCCAAACTAGACGGTACGGTGGCCATGGGTCGATGCCATTTTAAAGAAGAATTTGACCATCTGAAAAGGCCACGAGGGCCCAAATCCTGATCAGGCCAGTGGTGCAGCAGGAACAGGGGGACTTGTACACCCCCTTTCTTACGTGCAAACAGTGAGCCCTGTTTCAGTACTTCAAAAGACCTGAGGACAGACAAGATCGCCTGGTCCCACTGTGCTGCCCTAGTGACAGTTGTACGTGGCCAAATTATTATTTTTAAATGTCATTGGAATAGGGTTCCCATTTGTCCGGTTATGGCGGGCAATTGTCTGCCAATTAACCGGGCTGCCCGCCTCTCCTCAGAGAGTCAGTGGGTGGAAGCAGGCCAGCTGAAGGGGGGAAGCGATCCGCGTATGCAGTGCGATGACATCACTTCCGGGTTTACCCTGGAAGCGCTGGCATTGTGACGGGGACGCTCTAGCATTCTTCTTCTAAAACTCTAGGGTTTCCGTAGAGTTTTTGGAGGACAGTGCTAGAGCGTCCCGTGCGATGACAGTGCTTCCAGAGTAAACCCGGGACCTGGCAACCCTACCTCAAACTTGCCGCCTGTTTGGAACGCTCACCCAAAGCAATGTTATCGGCAGGGGTTTTTTTTACATTAAAAGTCAAAAATGACTTCAGATTAGCAGAACTCCCCACTGCCTGTTAATAAGCGACATCCTTGACTGTCGGTCACCGAGGCCTTTGACAAGCTTAATCTCTAAAATGGCTTCCTTCAGGATCTAATTTGGGGATTAATTGCCGTCTTGCAAATAGAGCTCGTGAAACGACTCAGCATCCTGCTTGGGTGTCGTCACAGTGACAGGTTGTCATGGGAGCTTGCGACATTGTCGCTGGGTAATGCACAACGCGTAGGAGGGACTTGTACCTCTTTCCAGTCCATTAGGCATGAGGGCATGGTGCATGCTTTAAAAAAACACAAAAACAATGACAACAAACCATAATATTAATTAAGTCGCCATAAACAATGGGGCCCTTTCTGCCTCCGAGGCAAAGTTGTGTGCTGTATAATCAGGCCATCCGATCGTTCCAGACCATTTGGCGAGCAGCTTTACTTTGTATGAACAAATGAAGTTATATAGCCATTTAATGGTGCTTTCGAAACAGAAGTTGAATGCAAACAGGAAGAAAACAGAGACCTCATCTCGAGACATGATGAGCCTGCAGCTGATCTGTTATCTCCTTAACTACGTATTGGCCATTTATGTTTGGCTGTTTCCTCGCGGTCACCCCGCTGACTACTTTGGGGCTTTGCCTTGATTCTGCATGCATTTCCCAACAGTCAGAGGTTGCCTTGCTCTCCCCTCGTGCTTTCCACGTATTTTGCCCGCATTTTCTGGATTCGTGTTTAGCAAGCATCCAGAGAACGTGCAGAAAGGCGCGGGAAGAGCAAGAGGACCTCTGAAAGTCAGAAAATGCATGCATAAACAAGGAATATGCATGCATAAAACCTTTAAAGGTTTTGACCTTTAAAGCCTTACCCTCGTATCTTCAGGACCGCCTCTGCTGGTATGCCCCCCAAAGGACATTGAAATCGTCTGATGAGAATTTGCTGGTGGTCCCTGGCCCTAAGAGTGTGCGGCTGTCCTTGACAAGAGCTAGGGCTTTCTCGGCCCTGGCTCTGGCCTGTTGGAATGCTCTGCCGGGTAACATCAGGGTCCTGCGGGAAAGAGTTCCTCAGGGCCTGTAGGACAGAGCTTTTCCACCAGAACTACAACTAGAGTTCCCAATCTCCAGGTAGTAGCTGGAGATCCCCTGCTATTACAACTGACCTCCAGTCGATAGAGATCAGTTCACCTGGAGAAAATGGCCGCTTTGGCAATTGGACTCTATGGCGTTGAGGTCCCTCCCCTCCCCAAACTCTGCTCTCCTCAGGCTCGACCCCCAAAACCTCCCACCAGTGTCAAAGAGGGACCTGGCTACCCTACCTACAAATGAGGACAGCTGCAGATACCATCATCACTGGACTCCCCCCTGTATGGTACCCACAGTTTAGTACTTGTCCACCATCTTTGTTTGTCATGAGCTTGTTATGGGGTTTTAGGATTGTATTGCTGTTTTTATTGTTTCGTATGATTATGGACTGTATGTTATATACTTTAATGATGTCACCCGCCCTGAGCCTGCTTGCTGGGGACGGCGGGATTAAAATCTGAGTGATAGATAGATAGATAGATAGATAGATAGATAGATAGATAGATAGATAGATAGATAGATAGATAGGTAGGTAGGTAGGTCGGTAGATAGATCGATCAATCGATCGATCGACAGACAGACAGACAGACAGACAGACACAACAATCAAGGCAAAGCCCCATAGTAGTTGGTGGGGTGACCGCGAGGAAACAGCCATAATAAATGGCCATTGTGTGGGTTTTCAAGGGGAAAGCCATTAAGCCAGTCACATGACTTTTCTTGTTCTCTGAGATTTTGAACTCCGTCACCTTTCCACCGCCAAAGGTAGGTACCCTTGAAGCGACCTTGCTTACCAAAGCACAACAAGAAACGTAAAAGCAAGGAGGAAAGATCCCAAACAATGCCTGTGAGGATCTACTATGGCTTTGGATTACTAAGCTGTGCGAGTCTCCCTCCCCCCCTCCCCAACTCTGACAATCAGTCACACTATCTGCTAAGAGCAGCTTCAGGATAAATTTGCCTGCACAAGTCGATGCGCAACCCCTTCCTCCCCCCCCCCTTTCAAAGGAGTTTTTAAAGCTCATTACGGTGATAAGTACCAAGACAGAATGGGAGAAAATGAGATAAAATGTAAATGAAGGCAGAAGACATTTTTCGGCTGCTGTGTTTCATCTAAATGACCTCCCATGGGGTGTTCTTTTTTTCTTTTTTTTAAGCGTAGAGAAGCAGCTGAATGCCATTGTGGCGTGTTCTTTTTTAAACCTCAGGGATCGACTGGCTCCCCCCACACACACACACACACCGTATTTTGGAATCTAAAATATGGAAGGCTCGAGTGGTGTAGTGGTTAAGAGCAGTGATTTGGAACTGTGGATTCTGATCTGGAGAACTGGGTTTGATTCCCCGCTCCTCCACGTGAGCAGCGGAGGCTAATCTGGTGAACTGGGTTTGTTTCCCTGGTCCTACGCACGAAGCCAGCTGGGTGACCTCGGGCAAGAGCTCTCTCAGCCCCACCTACCTCGCAGGGTGTCTGCTGTGGGGAGGGAAGGGAAGGTGATTGTAAGCTAGTTCGGGTCTCCCTTAAGTGGTAGAGAAAGTCGGCATATAAAAACCAACTCTTCTTCTACTTCTACCCAGCAGGCTTTTCCCTGAGAGCATTTAGGACCACGATGCAATGACAGATGAGAGAAGCCGATGGATTTTCTCACCATTCTGAAGGACTAAATATGAAGATCCCCCCATCTATTTCCTCTTGTGAACATGCCGGGAACCATCACGCTTGTCAGGAGAGCAAGATGACAAATGATGACGATCGCATACTCAATCGCCACACCAGAAAGATGGCACCTCTTAAAATCCATCTCACACGGAACGCCGCTTCATCTGTTTCTGTCCCGATGAAGATTCGCCAACACTTTATACACGACTTAATAATGGTTTAGTTTGAAATCTGGGTGAGGAATGCACTGGGAGAAATGTGCTCCCATCAATCTTCTATCAAGCAAGGAAGGGAGAAGGAGGAAAACAAATTAGAATGAACCAGGGCGTGGAAATCCCATTCATTTCCTGGGGATTCTGCACATACTTAATTCCCCCATTGAAAGTACCGGGATTAAAAGTGTGTTAAATTGCGGCAGGATCAGGGCCTACATTATTACGCAGGATTGGTTCAATCTCTTTTTTCTGAGCTGTTCATTTTTTTTACATCAACTGATTCCATACTCTCTACTTATGAGAGTCCATGAACACATGAACACATGAAGCTGCCTTATACGGAATCAGACCCTCGGTCCATCAACGCCAGTATTGTCTACTCAGACCAGCAGTGGCTCTCCAGGGTGTCAGGTCTTTACATCACCTACTTGCCTAGTCCCTTTAACTGGAGATGCCGGGGATTGACCCTGAGACCTTCTGCACGCCAAGCAGATGCTCCACCACCGAGCCACAGCCCCTCCCCATGGTCATTTTTTGGTGATCTGTTCTCTTGTCCACAGGATCCTAAAGATGTTTTCGTGGAAGCAAGTCCCATCTATAAGACCAGCAATATAATGCCAAGTAATTCTGTATGCATACCTAGGAGTAAGATCTACAGAACATTTGGGGAAGGGCTGTGGCTCAGTGGTAGAGCCTCTGCTTGGCATGCAGAAGGACCTAGGTTCAATCCCTGGCATCTCCAGTTAAAGGGACTAGGCAAGTAGGTGATGTGAAAGACCTTTGCTTGACACCCTGGAGAGCCACTGCTAGTCTGGATTGACAATACTGACTTTGATGTACCAAGGGTCTGATTCAGTATAAGGCATTACTCTTGAGCAGCACTGTGTGTGCACTGAAATGTGTTCAAAATCATTCACATGCAAACACTGAGCTTTAAAAAACTCCAATATTTTGGTGTTCATCTAAGTAGTGGTGAGAGGCAGTATTGCATAGTAGTTACAGCAGGGGTGTTAAACATACGGCCCGGGGGCCAGATCCTGCCCATTGAGGGCTCTTATCTGGTCTACGAGCCCGGCCCAGCCTGACCAAGTGGCATTTATGTCATATCCAGCCCTCGTAACAAATGAATTCAACACCCCTGGGTTAGAGATTCAGATTAGGATCTGGGAGAACCAAGCTTGAATCCCCATTCTACCATGGAAGTTTGGCTGATGTCCTTGGCCCAATCATGCTCTCTCAACCTAACCTCCCTCCCAGGGTTGTTGTGAGGCTAAAAATGGAGAAGAGGAGAATTACGTAAGTTACCTTGGGTCCCCCTTGAAGAGAAAGGTGGGGTATAAATGAAGTATGTAAATAAATAAATAATCCCCAGTGACATTAATGGCTGCCGACCTTTTTCGTTCAACCACATTTTCCTTCTTGCACAATTTTGAAAACCACCACAACAACAAATCAATACAAGCCTAATCGGCTGGCATTTGATTTGTTCAGAGCTCAAATTATTGGATGATTGACTCACATCTCACTGCTGCAGTCAGGCAGTCAGTTTGACTGTTGGACACCTTTGCAGCGAAATTCT
The DNA here is from genome assembly GCF_029931775.1 of Euleptes europaea. Lineage (NCBI taxonomy): Eukaryota > Metazoa > Chordata > Lepidosauria > Squamata > Sphaerodactylidae > Euleptes > Euleptes europaea. Next base: position 56,314,445 of record NC_079326.1, read on the forward strand.
TGGGATCTCGCATCTCGGCACATCTGAACAGCGATGACGCTCCCATCAAAGTTCTCGCAGTTCCCGCCAACAAACCTGCGAACTTACCAGAAAATGAGAGGGAAGGGCAAGAAGGGAAGAGTCAGTACTTGGCTATCATGGCCCTTTCTTACTTGTCCAGGATAATACCGATTGCCACTTTGAGGTCAGGAAGGAATTTCCCTCCAGGCCAGATTGGCCAATGTTCCTGGAGGTTTTTTGCCTTCCTCTGGACATAGAGCAGGGGGTCACTGGGGGAGCTGGGGGGAGGTTTTTGAATTTCCTGCATTGTGCATGGGGTTGGACTAGATGAGCCTTGAGGTTCCTTCCAGCTCTATGTTTCTGTGGTTCTAAATCAGTTTCGCCTTCTTGGAATTGCCCCCCAGAAACTCATTTGATTGACTTGTGCATAGACAGAGGTTTCAATGCAATCTTCTTGAACAAGTTGTCACTTCTCCATCTTTAACCAGCCTTATTGTTTCCCCCTCTCCTCATTTGTTTTTAATAATTTTATATCTTATGATGTAGTGGTTAAGAGTGGTGGTTTGGAGTGGTGGACTCTGATCTGGAGAACCGTGTTTGATTTCCCACTCCTCCACATGAGTGGCGGAGGCTAATCTGGTGAACTGGATTTGTTTCCCCACTCCTACACATGAAACCAGCTGGGCTAGTCACAGCTCTTTCAGCCCCACCTACCTCACGGGGTGTCTGTTATGGGGAAGGGAAAGGAAGGTGATTGTAAGCCAGTTTGATTCTTCCTTAAGTGGTGGAGAAAGTCGGCATATAAAAACCAATTCTTCTTCTTCTTTAGGACAATTTTTGTTTTTTAAGGAAACATGGAAACACTGTAAGAACTTTTTTTTAAAAAAATGCCGATTTCAACGCTTGTTCTCTTTTGTACAGTGACTACGGCGCGGACTGTGTAATTATATCTTGTAGAATAATTAAACAGCTGAAATGGGTTTTAACACTCCGCCTGATTGTAATGAATCTTTATGGGGGACTGTAATTAACCTCTGCAGATGCTAATTATACACCAGTAGGGGACCCTGGAATTGCTGACTGTGCAGTCCTACGGAAGGCTCCGGAGGTGACTGGGGTTCCGTTACAGCTTGAAGCGGGCCTGCGGGTGGACACTTTGCAAAGAGACTCGTGTGCCTCCATCTGTGTGTCTTGAACGCAGCTGGGGTTCACCGTCAAGTTGCCAGGGCTTGAGCCGGCTTCATTGGCGGATTCTTCTGCTTATCTTTAATTGTGGATCCAAATCCGCCCCTCCTTCCAGCCAAGTTAATCATACGTGACGCGAATGTACCTTCCCTCGTCTTGATACCAATGGTGATGAAATAGGGTTGCCAAGGTACTAGGTACTAGGGTTGCCAAGGGTTGCCTAGGTACTAGCAGGAGATCTCCTGCTATTACAACTGATCTCCAGCCGACAGATATCAGTTCACCTGGAGAAAATGGCCACTTTGGCAATTGGACTCTAAGAACCAGCTAGGATTTGGCTCCTGACCCCCCCCCCCTCCCCAGTGGTTAAGAGCAGTGGACTCGACTCTGGAGAACCGGGTTCAATTCCCCACTCCTCCCCATGAAGCCTGCTGGGTGACCTTGAGCTAGGGACAGTTCTCTCCGAACTCTCTCAGCCCCACCTACCTCACAAGGTGTCTGTCGTGGGGAGAGGAAGGGGAGGCCATTGTAAGCCGGTTTGAATCTCCTTAAAAAGGTAGAGAAAATCGGGGTTTAAAAACCAACTCTTCTTCTTTTCCCCCTCTCTCTTAGCCTGCCTTTCAGTATCAATGCCTACTGCAGAAACTGGTTGACACTGTTTCCGCTCATCCCTGCTAGCAAATTAAGCATTTAACACACCGATGGATGTACAAGCACATGTAAAATTATGGCTGTCATAGAAAAACAAGCCAAGGGAAACGATCCAGCATGCCTGGCTTTGGCGTAGCTGCCTTCGCTCTTCCCTCTGCCCCACCTGAACTCATTAACTCTTTTCTCGAACGCTGCAAAAATTAGCGTTTAATTGATACGTTTTCATAATGCCCCACATTCTGCCTGTGAAATTCTTGTAAACGGTGATTATATGCATTTCTAAAATGCCAGTCACTACAGTGGCACGAAGCCAACGCTGTCACAACATTGTCTCGGGAGGTAATTTGAAATTTGCTTTCCAGGGAACGTGCTTTCAGTGCTGGAAGCAGGTTTGGCGGGCGGGCGTGTTTGAAGCCGGCATTCGGTCCTGTGCTCATTGACGGTGGCAGGAGACAAGGACCCAAGAACAGGGGAGACGGGCTTTGAAATGGGAACCGGTGTGGGCACATCCATTAGTGCTGCCAACCCCCAGGTACTAGCTGGAGATCTGCTGTTACAACTGATCTCCAGCTGATAGAGATTAATTCGCCTGGAGAAAATGGCCGCTTTGGCCATTGGACTGTATGGCATTGAAGCCCCTCCTCTCCCCAAACCCCACCCTCTTCAGGCTCCACCTCCAAAATCTCTGGATATTTCCTAACTTGGAGCTGGCAACCCTACCCATTCAATCATCCAATCCCATAAGAGTGAAAATTGGCCAGTTTGAAAAGCCTTACAAACCCTGCTCATGGTTCCCCAGTGCGTGGGAAGGATGGATAGTTCCTATAGGAAAAGTGTAACACTAATAGGCGAGGAAGGCTTTAAATCACTGTACCTTCAGCCCTTCCTGAGCCAGTGTGGTGTAAAGGTTAACAGCAGTGGACTCTAATCTGGAGAACCAGGTTTGATTCTCCACACCTCCATGTGAAGCCAGCTAGGTGACCTTGGGCCAGTCACAGTTCTCTCTGAACCCTCTCAGCCCCACCTAGCTCTCTAGCTCTCTATCTTAGCTGATAGAGATTAGTTCACCTGGAGAAAATAGCCGCTTTGGCAACTGGACTCTACGGCATCAAAGTCCCTCCCCTCCCCAAATCCCGCCCTCCTCAGGCTCCGCCCCAACAATGTCCAGGTATTTCCCAACTCGGAGCTGGCGACCCTAGCTGAAACAAACCGACCCCGATCCAGAGCACGATGGTGTTCCCTGGGACACGCTCTTGAACGGGCTGCATCCCATCCTGCGTACTGTTCTTCGAGGTGTCTGGGAAGCGATCTTTTCCGTCAGGTAGGATCGTTCATCGCAACCGGAGCTCCGGCAGACAAACTGTTCTCTAGGATGCTAAAGGGACACGGAGTGTAATCCCAAATTGGCTTATCTCTGATGGACATTTTGACAAATGATTGCCAGGAAGATTCTAACGCCGCTTGGAGTCGGTCAGATCTCCAGAAAAATAATTGGGCAGCTCTTCCCTTAAAACAACAACCGTCATCCTGCTTTCTCAGTGTGTGACATTTACTCTCCTGGACTCCCACTTTTTAAAAAATACAACACTAGTCCTTTTCATTATAATTACCAGCAATGCCCTTTATTTATGCTGAAGACTGGCTCCCAGAATGGGATTCCTCTACCAGAGAGCAATTGTAACCCCTCCTCGGCCACAGAGGTGCCCCTGCGGGAAATAATTCGGTTGGGTAATTACGGCATTTGTAATTTATAGGGTTGCCAGGTCCTTCTTCACCACCGGCGGGAGGTTTTTGGGGCAAGAGGTTTTTGAGGAGGGCAGGTTTGGGAGGGGAGGGACTTCAATGCCATAGAGTCCAATTGCCAAAGCAGCCATTTTCTCCAGGGGAACTGACCTCTGTCGGCTGGAGATCAGTTGAAATGGCAGGAGATCTCCAGCTACTACCTGGAGGTTGGCAACCCTGGTTTTGGCACCGATCTCTATCGGCTGGAGATCAGTTATAATAGTGGGAGATCTCCAGCTACCACCTGGAGGTTGGCTACCCTAAGCACAGTGGCCAGCATGGTGTAGTGGTTAACAGCAGTGGTTTGGAGCGGATCTGGAGAACCGGGTTTGATTCCCCACTCCTCCACATGAGCGGAGGGGGGTAATCTGGTGAACTGGATTTGTTTCCCCACTCCTACACATGACGCCAGCTGGGTGACCTTGGGCCAGTCACAGATCTCTCAGCCCCACCTCCCTCACAGGGTGTCTGTTGTGGGGAGGGGAAGGGAAGGTGATTGTAAGCCAGTTTGATTCTTCCTTAACTAGTAGAGAAAGTAAGCTTATAAAAACCAACTCTTCTCCTCCTCCTCTTCCTCCTCCTCCTCCTCCTCCTTCTTAACCACTACATCACGCTGGCTCCCATGTCTATGTCTTATCAGATTCACCCTGAGTCTTCCTCCGCTGTTGCTCTAGCTGTCTCCCTTGTCTTTTCATCGCCCTCAGCCCCTCAGTAAACCAAGTGGCTACTTGCGCTCTAACAAACTGGACTCGAACAAGGTACTCAGCCACTCTTCCGATTAAAGTTGCATTCTATGATACTCTAAATTCCTCTTACCTTTGTTTATGGATTTGAAAGTGTTACAGATCGTACACAGACCTGCAGTTATTCCCATGACTTTGGTAGACAAAATGGCTGCCACTTCCATTGGAACGGCTGCCCATTGGCCTGTGTAAAGTCCAGCTGTTGCAAACATTACCCCACACAACTGCCTTCCATGTGCTGTTCAGACATAGGCCATTTATGCAGGGTCAATTTTGGTGCTCGCTCAAAGCTCTTTTTTTAAATGTGACCTTTAAAAAGCCTATTCATGGTCCCAATGCAAAAGGAGAAATTCTGCCTTCCCTGCTCCTTCATTCCTGTTTGCATAGCCATTGGCATGTGCATAGCTAACGTGCTACTGTTATTTTGCATGGTTCTTTCAGGGGATTCTTCGCAGTGGGGATGGAGCAAACACCAAAGTTTGCGTTAAAGGGGCTCTTAAGCAATGCGAAGCAGGTATATGTCGGCTTCGCAGTCACTTCCAAAATGACTGTTCAGCGTGAAAAATTCAAAAAAATATGTGGGGCACTTCAGCCTGGAACGCGCTGCTAATTACCAAGCATAAATGGCCATAGGGAACATTTGCGGAATTCTGTTTTGACTCAAGAAATGTGATTTCTCCAAATGGTTCAGTTTATTTCTGGGCCAATGACTGACTCAACCTGGTGAAAAGAAATGTGCTTAAAAAAAATTCAGGAAGGAAGGAACTGGCTTTTAGAAATGTCCGCCATCAAAATATTGTATCTCTGCGAGCCAAATAAGACCTTTGTTGTTTTGAAATGGGATATTTTATCTGCCGAGGATAAAATGGACACCTGGGGGTGAGGTGTTCCAAACAGGAATGGAGATTGTGTACATCTGAAGGAAAAAAATAATAATTGCCACCACCACTGGTCTGAAGAATCAGTTGGATTACAACACCGCTAGCCACAGGCTTTAAGTTCTCGGCTTGGAGCGAAAAGTATAAAATTGCTGAGTTCAGGCCGTACCAACCCTTTGTTCCACAATGAGATGTTTTTAGGATTATGGGCACCCTTTGCCAGTTTACTTGGGAGGAGAAGCAAAAGACAGGCATGGCGGTGGTCTCATTCAAAAGGGGTTTATGCAATTTGGCCGCAAACAGATTTCACTTGAACTCTTCACCCAAATCGTCCCCCTGCGACAGCCTCATTTTCCTGCCCATCAACCCAATCTCCCCAGTTTCTTTGCCACAATTCGTTTTTAAAAAACAGACAATTCAATACAGCCTTTATAGAGTTTCTTTTGAATTTCTTCTATGTGTCCATTGAAGCTGCTCCAGCAAACCTCCCGGAAAATGACAGGTTTAATCTGGCCAAACACAAATGGCTTCCCACTAAGTGAAGCATCTCTGGGAAATGCCTTTGTTGTGGCAACCATGAAGCTGCCTTATACTGAATCGGACCCTCGGTCCATCCAAGTCAGTATTGTCTACTCAGAACGGCAGCGGCTCTCCAGGGTCTCAGGTGGGGGTCTTTCACATCTCCTGCTTGCCTGGTCCCTCTAACTCACTGGTTCCCAACCAGGGGTCCGTGGACCCCCAGGGGTCCGCGAGAACTAAATTAAGGTCCGCAAAACAAAGTTATAAACCCATAATAAATTAATATTTTCAATTAAAAGTTCTCTATTATAAAAATATATATATTCAGATATTATTCTAAGCTTAATGTTTAACTAACAGTTATGATTAAAGTTTATTTTCAAATTCTCAGAATTTTTATTTTGAATCTTGGGGTCCCTGCACTGAACACAAAAGTCCTAGTGGTCCCTGGTCAAAAAAAGGTTGGGAACCACTGCTCTAACTGGAGATGCCAGGGATTGAACCTGGGACCTTCTGCATGCCAAGCAGATGCTCTACCACTGAGCCATGGCCCCTCGCCTACCATGTCGCCATGGTAATGAGTAAATCAATCTTGGTTAGCCAGGTATGAAGGGTAGGGTTGCCAGGTCCCTCTTTGCCACCAACGGGAGATTTTTGGGGCGGAGCCTGAGGAGGGCGAGATTTGGGGAGGGACTTCCATGCCATAGAGTCCAATTGCCAAAGCGGCTATTTTCTCCAGGTGAATGGATCTCTATCAGCTGGAGGCCAGTTGTAATAGCAGGAGATCTCCAGCTAGTACCTGGAGGTTCACGGTCAAAGGATCACCAATACTGTAAGGTAAGTTAAGCAAAGTAACAGTACTAGGCTTTAAATTGATATAAAACACAAATCAAACTTGAATAAGTGCAAGTATTTAACACGAAAATTTACTTAGCATAACAACAACCAACACAAAAGGTGAATAGTGCAAAACACAGACATGATATTTACATATAACAAAACAGTATAGAGTGGCTTCTTCAGCCAATAGTTCAAGCTTGGTTTTTCAAAACTATAAGGAGAATAATAAACTCTCTTAATTCTGTTCAAAATAGTTGGTGTCATTATTTAAATAAATACAAACCATTTTAATTCTATTCGTTATAGTTCAATGTATCACGTAGTGAACATACCTTCAAGCTTGATTATTCGAAATTTGGTTTGTCAAAGAATAATGTATAAGGATCTTAGAGCTCCTCTGCGACTGTATGTTCCTTCATAGCTTCTCCTTGAGCATGCTTAATGAGAAGTACCTGGAGGTTGGCAACCCAAATGAAGGGATATGAAGTAGGGTAGACAACCTCAGGTGGGGCCTGGAGATTTCCTGATATTGCAACTTATCCCCAGACTGCATAGGTAAATTCCTCTGGGGAATTGGAGGGGAGACACGATGCTATCAGATCCTTGCTGAGCTCCTTCCTGTCTGTAAACCACATCTCCAGGTATTTTCCAATCTGAAGTTGGCAACCATAACTATGAGAGACTTGATAAACTTCCTTGTTCCTGTTGCCTACTGGTATGGCAAAACTAGTGGAACTGTAACATCCTCTGGTAGACCACAATATACATGAACACTCATGAAGCTGCCTTATACTGAATCAGACCATTAGTCCATCAAGGTCAGAATTGTCAATTCAGACTGGCAGTGGCTCTCCAGGGTCTCAGGTAGAGGTCTTTCACGTCACCTATTACTAGGGTTCCCAACATCCAGGTGGTTCCTGAAGATATCCTGCTATTACAACTGATCTCCAGACGACAGTGATCAGTTCCCTTGGAGAAAATGGCTGCTTGGAAGGTGGACTCTATGGCATTATACCCTACTGAAGTCCCTCCCCTCCCTTTAAGGTTGCCAGCTCTGGGCTGGGAAATATCTGAAGATTTTGGGGGCGAAGCCTGAGGAGGGCGGGGTTTGGGGAGGGGAGGGACTTCAGTGGGGTATGATGCCATAGAGACCACCTTCCAAAGCAGCCATTTTCTCCAGCTGAGTACTCTTAAGATGTGTAAGGATGGCAAGAGGTACCCAAGCCAACCACTGACAGCTGATCAGACTAGGGTTGTTCAGCCGAGCCTGGCAATTAGCAGGAGGTTTTGGGGGATGGGGACATCGAGGGCATGCAATGTCACAACGTCACTCTATAACAACCATAGAGTTTCCAGCAATTCCTACAGATACCCATCCTCACTACCAGGTTGTATCCATAAGTGTCATTGATGGGCAATGGACAGGTTTTTCTAGTGATTGATATTTATTAGTATCGGATGCCGTCTTTTTTATTAATTTATTAATTATACGGAGTTCAGAATTTTTAAGAGGTTTTAAGGTATGTTTTAAGTAAAGGTAAAGGTAAAGGTCCCCTGTGCAAGCACCGGGTCATTCCTGACCCATGGGGTGATGTCCCATCTCGATGTTTACTAGCCAGACTTTGTTTTACGGGGTGGTTTGCCAGTGCCTTCCCCAAAGGTATGTTTTACTTGATGTTTTATTATGTATTGTTGTAACCTGCTCTGAGCCTGGGTTGCTGGGAATGAGGGTGGGCTATAAATATAAAGAATAAATAAATAAAATAGCTGCCATCAGCAGCAGCCCTAGTAACCCCAGACCAGATTCAGTGGGTTAGGCAGGAAACATATATGTGGCATGATCTGAACTCTTGACCAGACCCCTGGGAGTTTGGCAGGGCGGAGACCTATAGAAGTGGTGCTGAGCGAGGCTCTGACGTCGTTTTCAGTCACATACCCAGAAGTGATCCCACAGTGTTGTTCTAGCAATTTCCCATACCGCTATGGTTTTTACCATAGAGATTTGGGAGATTCCTAGAGCATCACATGAAACCATGATATCACTTCCTGGCATGTGACCCAAAGTGACATCACAATGCCAGTCGTCCCATTTTACTCCTGCTTCTCCACTGAGTAGAAGTTGGGTGCCTCGGGCTGGGGACGGGAGGTTTTGGGTCAGCATCTCACAACACAAAGATGTGCACAAGGTAGGAAAACATTTGGCACATTACTAGGATGAGTTTGGAGCCAGGGTAAGTTTGCTGAAAGGCTGCCAATCCCTCAGTGGAAGCATTTTAGGGTTGAGGAGTTTGAATTGGTTGCCCAGTTTCTGTTGTATTAAATAAAGCCTAGTTGAAGAAGCAGAAAAAGAAGCAGAAGCAGAAGAAGAGGAGGAGGAGGAGGAGTTGGTTTTTATACTCCGATCTTCTCTACCTTATAGGAAACACAAACCAGTTTAAAATTGCCTTCCCTTCCTCTTCCCACAACAGGCACCTTGTGAGGTAGGTGAGGCTGAGAGAGTTCAGAGAAAACTGTGACTGGCCCAAGGTCACCCAGCAGGCTTAAGGTGGAGGAGTGGGGAATCGAACCCAGATCACCAGGTTAGAGCCCGCTGCTCATGTGAAAGAGCGTGAAATCAAACCCGGTTCTCCAGATTAGAGTCCACCCCTCTTAACCGCTGCACCATGTTGGCTCTCTTAACCCATTTCCAAATCTGGTGCCTCCATTTTCAGGGCTCTGGACATCTCTGCTCAGCTCCCTCCACACCCAGTGGTTGACCCATGGTATTTGACATCTGGCTATGCTCCTAGCTTTGAAACATTCTTACCTGGTTCCTCTGAAACTCCTGTTGCTTCCTTTCTTTTTCCCCTTCGGGTAAGCACTTTTGTTTTATTGCAGATAAACAGCGACACAAATATATTCCTTTTCTGACCTTCAGAAATGGAGAAAAAGCATTTTGAAAGCACTGCTGGCCATTTCCTGCACACCTATTACTACCCAAGAGCCCCAGAGTTTCACGTGGCTACTCCTTCTATCGCCTTTTGCTTGTCTCGCTCTGCTCATTTGAAAGGTCACGCACCTTTCTCGCATCAGCCGCCCAAGTCCTCCGGCGCAACCCTGCAAGCTGCGTTGCTCCGCCGTGAGACGATTACCACAGAAGAGCCATTTCCTATCCAGGCCATCTATTATTATCAGCATTTTATCAGAGGGCCAAGGGACCGGGGGGGAGGGGGATACTCCATACTGCTGAGAATAACTCTGGCATCTTGTGTTTCCACCTGCCCTTGTGGTGTGACATGTTCGGACTGGTTGCGTCTTCTGCATAAATCTTGCGCGGCGATCCGGTGGGAGAAATTGGATTAAAAAGACTAAATAAATAGATTTCTCTGCTGACTCCTATGGTGAGCATTTGATTGCTGTTCCTCTAGAGATTAGTGGCTATGAAAATAATCGCATCTGCATGCCAACTTTAAGTAAGGTTTTAGAAGGGGAATGGTGTGTAAGAAGGGGCAGCATTTTTGTTCCTAGTTTTTACATTTCTGCCTTTGAGGGTTCTCTTCAGAATTCACCAAGGAGACACACTGATGTGCATATCAGAAGTTGATGGATGCTAATGTTTACCACAAACATTTAGGAGTGTAGGAAGCTCAGCAGGGAATTTGATTTTTTCTCTCTGATATTTGTTGGTCGATCTAAAGGTCTACTGCAGGGGTCTCCAACCTTTTTGAGCCCATGGGCACTTTCAGAATACTGACACAGGCAGCTGCTACTTTGGCTGGTTTCGTGTAAAGATAACTTGCAGGAAGGATCTGTCTCACCTGGGCTCTTCTTGATGGCCGCCGTTACCATGTGGAGCTAACAAAAGGCAGGCAGCCTGGACAAAGACTCAAGGCAATGGATGATTGAGAGAATGCTGTAACTTTAAGAATAAGTAGCCTACGTTTGACTAACAACAGGACGGATATGTCTACAGGAGGGAATGACCACTGTGTGTATTTGGTTTTTATATGATGATTTTCTCTACTGTTTAAGGAGACTCAAACCACCTTACAATCTCCTTCCAGCCAACCAACCCGTTTCACTTGCTGGTGAGAGTCAACATGGTGTAGTGGTTAAGAGCAGTAGACTCTAATCTGAAGAACCGGGTATGATTCCCCAAACTTCCACATGAGCAGCAGACTCTAATCTGGTGAATCAGGTTGCTTTCCCCACTCCAACACATGAAGCCTTCTGGGTGACCTTGGGCTAGTCGCAGTTCTCTCTGAACTCTCTCAGTCCCATCTACCTCACAAGGTATCTATTGTGGGGAGAAGAGTCCAATTTTATGGGCCCGCAAAGGCGTCACCCCCATCCTCCAGGCATTTGTGAGCTTAGCTATACATCGGTTTTCATGTTCAGAAGTTCAGCGTAGCTAAGGACTAGCAGAAAGAGCCAATTGACAGGCTGGTGCCTCAAAGTCTAAGGGCTCTGTTCATATTTGGGGCGCATTGCATGATTTCCATGCAAATTAGCTTCCACACTGACGGGAAAAAAGGCTTAAATGCAAGAATAAGACACAAAACATTTCTTTTGGTGGCAAATGATATCCTGTGAAGTGTCCTTTATTATGGTCATCAAAAATCTGATTTCAAGAGATGGTCATGGTGCGGGGAAATGAAGCCTCTGCTTGGGGTGACCTTCAGTTTCAGAGCAGGTTTTCAGGGGGGGGGGTTGATATCAGAGCCAACCAAAGTCTCAACCACGGGGGCTGTCTGAAGGAGATTGCTCATCCTTGCGGGTGAGGAAGTCTCTTTCGGAAGCCTGGTGGCGTGAACAGATGTTGAAGCCGGTTCTTTTTAGTTGGAGGGTATATTCCTCCAGACGGGACTGATGAGCCCCATCTTTTAAACTTATGTTTTATCCAAATTAACCCGCTGAATTGTGATGGACAGATGGTTGTATGGTTGAATGGTTGGTCAGACCAAGTTGGCTCCGATTACACAACCTCTACCTCAAAAGGGCCCTGACTATGGGGCCCTAAAAAACTAGTCCAGAAAAAAAAGACGGGAGAAAGCACAGAGCCATGCCTCTGAGCAAAGGTGAATAGCTAAACCCGAAAAAAGCCAAATATTTATTCAGCTTTTTTGGGAATCGCCTATTTGGCTTCGGGCAAATCCCCAGGTTTTGGCATTTGGTAAACCTGAAAATTACCAAAACGGCTAACTTTTTCAGTTCTGGTTTATCAATATGCACAACCCTAGTCTCCATTAAAAAAAGGTAAAGAACATCGGGTATGAAAATCCAACTTTTCTTCTTCTTCTGGGTGACCTTGGGCCAGTCACACACTCTCAGCCTCGACCCTGGCTAATATTTTGATGGGAGACCTCCAAGGAATACCAGGGGCGTGATGTGGAGGCAGGCAATGGCAAACCACCTCTGAATGATGCTTGCCTCGAAAACCCTGCCAGGTGGCACCACAAGTCAGCTGTGACTTGATGGCAAAACAAAAACAACATTTTTCCTTTCTTAACAGAGGTACCATGCAAGTAAGGCAATGATAAGGAGAGGCTAAAGTCCTTCAGACTCTAGACAGAGCCATTCAGAAGTTTTGGAGAAGCTCCTGGAATTCTCCAGAGTTGGCCTTGTTTTTCACTATCCTGAATAATTTTGTGTCATCTGGAAACTTGGCCACTACACTGCTTACCGACAATTCCAGATAATTTATTAACAAATTAAATAGTACCGGTACAAATACTGATCCTTTTAGGACTCCACTGCTTAGTACTCCATTATGAGTACTATCCATATATTCCTACTCGCTGCTTCTGTCATTTAACCAGTTTTTAATCCATAAGAGTTTTTGGTGAGGTACCTTGTCAAAAGCCTTTTGAAAGCCTCTACATGCTTTCTCAAAGAGCTCAAAAGGTTGGTGAGGCAAGACTTCCATTTGCAGAAGCTATACTGATTTTCTCTCAGCAGCCTGAAGCTATAGAAATGTGCCACATGAGCCATTTTAGTTGTGGGATGTGTTAGAATCATCAAATCATAGAATCACAGAGTTGGAAGGGACCACCAGGGCCATCTAGTCCAACCCCCTGCACAATACAGGAAATTCACAAAGACCTCTCACCCCCACACCCCCAGAGACCCCTACTCCATGCCCAGAAGATGACAACAAATGTGTTATGGAACATTTTGTTTTCCTGGAATGGTTGTCCCCACCCCCACCCCCAAATGGCTACAAAACCCCTTGCTTAGTAAACAAGACAGAATGTTCACCTATTTAATGTTGCCTTCCAGTCCATGAAGACGATACTGATAACATTGGATCAGATTGTGTGGACACTTCTCCCATCCCGTCCTCATGCAAGCCACAAATGTTGCGAGGGCTGGAAACATTTCCTCCAATCCGAGGGTGAAATCTACTGGGAAATTGGGCTGAATTGTATGCACTTAAGATATTTGAAGAGTAGCAGAAGATATGAAATGAGAAACACAGTGGATGCTCGCCCTTTGTGTATTAGCCCCAATAATTATTTGCACAGTTAATGAATCCATTGAAAAGTTATTTGGCTAAATATCCATGGGAAAGTGCATATTGACTGTTTCAAGGTCAACAGTTTTCTAAAGCCTGAGCTATTGAGTGCTGCCTCTCTGTGGCCCATTCCTATAATTGGTTTGCTGCTTCTCCCACTTCCTTTCTTTCTTGTGGTTTTCTTTCCCACTTAGACTAAACGTGGACATCAATGCCTGTTTTGAGAGGCTCTGCAGAAGAAGATGCAATTAAGGACCATTCTAATATGCTGTTTTGCAAGTATTGTGCAATGGCATTTGGAAGGCAGCCTTTGAGCATGAATATCGAGAAACACACTGGGGGGGGGGGGGAGTTACCCACAGAATTTCCAAAAGGAAAGTTCTGAGATAGGGCTGCTAGACTGAACCTGGCAACCAGCAGCAGGGTTTAATCCAGGGGTGTCAAACTCGTTTGTTATGAAGGCAGGATATGACATAAATGTCACATGGCCATGCCGGGCCATGCCTTGCCAGCCCAGGTCAAGAGTGTGTGTGTGTGGGGGGGTGCCCAGATGTCACCGGTGATGTGATGACTTGCTGAAGCACTGGAAGTGATGTTGATGCACCACCAGCAACAGAGGCCCAAGCTTCAGTTTGTTGCCGGTAAATTCCTTTCCACTCCCCACCCCCTGCCAGTTGCCAGGCAGTACCTGGCAACCCTAGGAAGAAGAGTTGGGCCATTTTTGCATGGTCAATTTTGATGCTCACTCACAGCTCTTTTTAAAAATGCGACTTTAAAAATGCCTATTCACGGTTTCGGCGCAAAAGGAGAAATTCCACCCCCCACTTGCCTGCTCCTTTGTTCCTGTTTGCATAGCCATTAGCATGTGCACAGCTAAAGCACCACTATCGTTTTGCATGGTTCCTTCAGGGGATTCTTCTCTGCTTCGGTGGAGCAAACACAAAAGGTCGCGTTATAGGGGCTCTTAATTAATGTGAAGCAGGTATGCGTGGTAATTCAACCTGGAACGTGCTACTAATTACCATGCAAAAAGGGCCTTGATTTTTATACCCCACTTTTCTCTACCTTTAAGAAGCCTCATAGCGGCTAACAATCGCCTTCCCTTCCCCTCCCCATAGCAGACACATTGTGAGGTAGGTGGGGCTGAGAGTTCGGAGAGAGCTGTGACTAGCCCAAGGTCACCCAGCAGGTTTCATGTGGAAGAGTGGGGAATCGAACCCGGTTCTTCAGATTAGAATCCGCCACTCTTAACCACTACACCACGTTTACTGGATTGATACAAGCAAAGCTATCTCCAGTAGTCACAACTCAATTACTCCAGAGTCTGCCCAATTTTATCAGTTCAATAGTGTCTGATCCCCAAAAGATGTCGAGAGCACACAGACCGCTTAGTATTTGGCGTCCAACGAAGTCTGGAACGGCTTCATTTTTGACAAACCGAAGCTCCAGTTTAATATGTTTAAGGGCAGAATTGGGGGGGGGGACAGTGAGAGACGGTGGGAGAGAAGTATTGCCTTTTTTAATCTCTCTCTTCCTGTTTCACTGTATGGGCATCCATGCGCCGCCATTGACTTTGTGGCAAGCGCTCTCCCCCCAAGTGGAATTGATTTATGGGACCCTTGGTCGCCATCCCGACAGCTTCCAGGGAAGTGACAAAGAAGTTCTGCTTCTCTACCCTCCTAATCAATGAAAGTCAAAGCAAGACCAGACAAAACATAAATTCGCGCTCTGAGATGCTGGAAAGCCTGAGGCATGTACCGGTGGGATAATCAGCGCATCCCTTTAATATACACATTCAGATTCCTTCCTCGCATCATTTCCCTTTTTAGGATTCTATCAAAGGATAACCCCCTTTCCAGCCTGTCCACAAAGAAACCCAGAGGGGAGCAATGGTGGTGGGGGGGACAGTAGGAAACGGCTTTGCCTCCTTCCTTCACTTAGCAGTGAGAGAGCTCATTCCTCCTGAACACTCAGTGTGGGGGAGAGGTTCGAGCGTTACATGGATGAGGCTGAGGTTCAAGTGCATGCACTGCCATGTAGTTCCCAGGTTTCTTTCAGCCTGGTGTACCACGGAGTATTGCTGTGAGGATCGGGTTTCCAGCCGCCCTGTGGGGGCAGGCAACGGGTGACCTTGGGCTAGTCACAGCTCTCAGCCCCACCTACCTCACAGGGTGTCTGTCGTGGGGAGGGGAAGGTGATTGTAAGCCGGTTTGATTCTCCCTGAACTGGTAGAGAATATAAAAACCAACTCTTCTTCTTCTTCTTTGAGGAGATGCGTCTAATTCAATAGAGGCACCACAAATCTGACTGACCAAGTCTGGCAGATTCCAATTGATTTTCTCTTCTCTCTTCCAGCCCTGTCTGTCACAAGCAGCTAATTAAAAGTGCCCTAATCTGATATAATCTGTTTTCCAATTGGTCCGGGACTTCCAGCATTCTAACAGAAGTAATTGATTTGTAAACTGCCAAATCTAATAAATGTAGACCTCCATTGTCTCTTTTGGACGGTACCTGTCAAACACATTTGTCCGCAGCTGTATTGAGTGACCGATATGTTTTTGAGGTTTTTTTAAAAAATAAAAAAATAGGTTGGTTCTGCTGTAAAACAGGGGTCCCCAATGTGGTGCCTGTGGGCACCATGACACCCATCAAGTGTATTTTTATTTTTTTTAAAAATGGGCAGGTTCAGGTGGGGCTTCTGCCTAGCAAGTCTTCTGATTGACCATAGAATCATAGAGTTGGAAGGGACCACCAGGGTCATCAAGTCCAACACCCTTCACAGTGCAGGAAATTCACAACTACCTCCCCCCACACCCCCAGTGACCTCTACTCCATGCCCAGAAGATGGCCAAGATGCCCTCCCTCTCATGATCTGCCTAAGGTCATAGAGTCAGCATTGTTGACAGATGGACATCTAGCTTCTGCTTAAAAACCTCCAGGGAAGGAGAGCGTACCATCTCCTGAGGAAGCCTGTTCCACTGAGGAACCGCTCTAACTGTTAGAAAATTCTTCCTAATGTCTAGACGGAAACTCTTTTGATTTAATTTCAGCCTGTTGGTTCTGGTCCGACCTTCTGGGGTAACAGAAAACAACTTGGCACCATCCTCTATGTGACAGCCCTTCAAGTACTTGAAGATGGTTATCATACCCCCTCTCAGTCTTCTCCTCATCAGGCTAAACATACCACATCATTCTCTTCTTCACAACAACCTGGTGAGGTAGATTAGGCCCAAGGTCACCCAGAACCTGGGTCACCCAGATCCTACATTCTAGCATTCTAACCACTACCCCAGCACTGAATTTGTACTATGCAAAGGGGAACAAGAACAGATGCCAGCAGGCAGTGACATTTACCTGAACATAGTACAGGTTCCTTCGGTGGGAAGGAAAGGGGAAACACAGAAGAAGAAGAAGAAGAAGAAGAAGAAGAAGAAGAAGAAGAAGAAGAAGAAGAAGAAGAAGAAGAAGAAGAAGAAGAAGAAGAAGAAGAAGAAGAAGAAGAAGAGCTATCACTTATGGAAGTTTCAAAACCGGCTTACAATCACCTTCCCTTCCCCTCCCCACAACAGACACCCTGTGAGGTAGGTGGGGTGAGAGAGCTCTAAGAGAGCTGTGACTAGCCCAAGGGCACCCAGCTGGCTTCATCTTGAGGAGTGGGGAAACTAACCCAGTTCACCAGATTAGCGTCCGCCGCTCATGTGGAGAAGTGGGGGATCCTACCCGGTTCTCCAGTTTAGAGTCCACCGCTCCAAACCACCTCTCTTAACCAAACCCCACCCTTCTCAGGCTCCACCCCCATAATCTCCAGGTATTTCCCATACCTTCCAAAGCAGCCATTTTGTCCGGGGAAAGTGATGCCTGTCATCTGGAGATCAGTTATAATTACAGGAGATCTTCACACCCCGCTTGAAGGTTGGCAACCCCATCAAACCGAATCCATCCAGGACCCAGCTTGTAGCTCTCGATTGGAAATTGTTGCTATCGTTTGGGTAAGGAAGCAGGGAGGGTATAGCTAAAGCCCCAAAGATGTCTGCCAGTAGGACACTATTGGTTTCGAGTACGTTTCTTATGATTTACTTACAAGCGCAGTCTACAATCAATGGCATTCCCCCCACTGTTTCTCATGGCACGCGGGCCGCACCCGGTGTCTCATTTAGTAGCCCCATTGAGTTAAGTGCTTGGCTGAACTTTTTAAATCAATGCGAATTCTATTAAAAGATTAATAGACAGTTTCTGAACAATACAGCTGAATTCATTATATTCAGGGGGAAAGAATGCACTTTAAAAAAAAAATCCACTCTGTCATTTTTATTGAACAGAAGTCCAGAGAGAGCAAAAGGAAGATTCTAGTTAATTGTTATCAACTTTGGGGTGGAAATAGAAGAGCCGGCTACATAAATACTTATTTTTATTGCTGCAGTTCCAGGAAGTGTTCCCACAAAGATCACAGCCACTTAATGCAAAATTCTTCTTTCGAACCATACTTTTAAAAGAACAGTATATGTGTATATATGTGTGTGTGTGTGTGTGTGTGTGTGTGTGTGTGTGTTCTTGCTGATATTGACGGGCATAGATCTCGCTTTAGGTCTCTTTGCAGCATTCTCGAAAGTACCACATGCCATTCTCCTACAAGTGGTCATTTTTATTTTTACAGCAAGAACACTCTGTGCTAGCAGGCATCACTCGAGTCTGACAACTTCAAATCCTGATTTGGCAACATCCTACCAGCCTGATATCTCTTTTTTTACTCTTCACACAGCTGGCAGAGAAAACAGCTCAGACAATTTTTGGCGCTTCCAGAAGTGCTGGATCTCCCGTCTCACCTTGTTCCCACTTTGAGAAAGGGAAAATAACAAGCATCGTTGCTCGAGACATGTTTTGCAGCCTTTGGCAACCCCATGGACTTTGGCTTTGGATTTCCCACCTCAGGTCACTTCTCCTGGCCTTTCCCTCCTTCCTCACATTATTTGTAGGCTTTCGTATGCATGCATTCTGTGTGTCACATGAACACATGAAGCTGCCTTATACTGAATCAGAGGAAGCTTTCTCATTTTTACATTTAGGTTATTTATTTATTTATCTGTTTTTTAAAAAATCTCACCTGCTTTTCAGCCTCCACATGACTGATGACAACAAAAAGCAAAAAGCCCCCTGCAGAACGACCGATGCCGATCATACAGATAAAGCAAGAAACCACACATGAAGCTGCCTTATACTGAAGCAGACCATCGGTCCATCAAGGTCAGTATTGTCTACTCTGACTGGCAACAGCTCTCCAGGGTCTCAGGTAGAGGGCTTACACATCACAGACTGCCTGATCATAAGAACATAAGAAAATAAGTACATAAGAAAAGCCCTGCTGGATCAGACCAAGGCCCATCAAGTCCAGCAGACTGTTCACAGAGTGGCCAACCAGGTGCCTCTAGAAAGACCACAGACAAGCCTATTGTAGCAGCATTGTCCTGCCTGTGCTCCACAGCACCTAATATAATAGGCATGCTCCTCTGATCCTGGAAAGCAGGGGTGTCAGACATATGGTCCGGGGGCTGTATCTGGCCCCTTGAGAGCTCTTTTCAGAGCCCTGTCCCTAACTTTATAAAGGTTCATAAAAAGAGAGGTTCATAAAAGGGGAGTCCCTTCCAGCGATCCTGAAAATTTGGTAAGTCTACCTCCAAAAATGTCCCCACAGGAGCTTCAAAAAAAATCCCATAGCCTATAGTGGCCATATTAACATCATAGAATACTTCTGTGGGCTCTGGCTCAGTGGTAGAGCATCTGCTGGTCATGCAGAAGGTCCCAGGTTCAATCCCCAGCATCTCCAGTTAAAGGGACCAGGCAAGTAGGTGATGTGAAAGACCCCTACCTGAGACCCTAGAGAGCTGCTGCCAGTCAGAGTAGACAATACTGACCTAGATGGACTGATGGTCTGCTTCAGTATAAGGCAGCTTCATGTGTGGTTTCTTGCTTCATCTGTATGATCGGCATTGATCATTCTGCAGGGGGCTTTTTTCCAGTCTGAGTAGACAATACTGACTTTGAGGGACCGAGGGTCTGATTTAGTAGAAGGCAGCTTCATGTGTTCATCATTGCTTTGCCCAAGCCATTGCAAAGCAATGTTGAGAAAGTTGGAGTTCCCACGAACATATTCTCTGTTGTTAATACAGCCACTAGAGGGGTTGACCCCCTTTCCCTAAAATTTACAATGCTTTTCTATGGAGGGGGTGAGGTGACCCCTTCAGAGCCCCATAAAATTGGACCCCCCGTTTCAAACTTTACCGTACTTCGAGGTTTATGCAAGGGCAGTCTCTTGCAGCTACCGTAAACATTTGGTAACTCTACCAAAAAATCCCCCCCCCAAGCTACTCAAAAAAATGTTCCCATAGAGAAAAGCCTTTGCAAAGTCGAGGACGAAAAAGCCGAATACCTATTGCACTTTTTCAGCGATCGGCTATCTGGCTTAGGCTTGATTCTCTGCTTTCGTATTTGGCCCAAAATAAACCCCAAGAAAGCCGAAATGCCTTTTTTCAGGTTTATTTTTGGTTCGGCTTTACTGATAAGCACAGCCCTAGTTGAAATTCAATCCAAAGAGTTTCCGGCTAAACATTAGGAAGAACTTTCTGACTGTCAGAGCGGTTCCTCAGTGGAACAGGCTCCCTCGGGCGGTGGTGAGCTCTCCTTCCCTGGAGGTTTTAAACAAGAGGTTAGATGGCCATCTTTCAGCAAGGCTGATTCTATGACCTTAAGCAGATGCTGAGAGGGAGGGCATCTTGGCCATCTTCTGAGCATGGAGTAGGGGTCACTGGGGGTGTTGGGGGGAGGTTGTTGAGAATTTCCTGCATGGTGCAGAAAGTTGGACTAGATGATCCTGGTGGTCCCTTCCAACTCTATGATTCTATGATTCTAACTGAACAGTGTTTTTAAATGTTATTGCCCAATTAATTATTGCATTGGACAACCATTTTGCAAGTCAAATCTGGCTTAACCATATTAATTGCTTCACTGTTCCCCTCACAATTTAGCATTTCTTGTTCCAGTTACTGTGTTTTGCTTGATCAATTTAACATCACTAGAACATTGTTAACCAACTAGTTAAAAAAAAAGAACCCAACATGTTAAGAGGAAGCGACAAATTGATTTTGTGCAGTAATATTTCCATAAATCAGCCTAATCTGTTTTGGACAAGAGTTTAAGAAACAGCAACATCTATTTTTATTGATTCAGTTGCTTCTGAGAATCATGCGACAATGGAGAACGGACATTAGTAAAGTCCACAATGGATTTCTGCTGAGAAATTAATCACACAGAAAGGAAACATAGTAATTATTTTTGTTTCAACTGAGAAAATATTTCCTTGCTTTTTAGTTTACACAGTAGCTACAGTGTTGCGTTTAAAAGGTAAAGGTCCCCTGTGCAAGCACCGGGTCATTCCTGACTCATGGGGTGAAGTCACATCTCGACATTTACTAGGCAGACTTTGTTTACGGGATGGTTTGCCAGTGCCTTCCCCAGTCATCTTCCCTTTACCCCCAGAGAGCCGGCTTTTTTTACTCTTTTTACTGACCTCAGAAGGATGGAAGGCTGAGTCAACCTTGAGCCGGCTACCTGAAACCAACTTCCGCTGGGATCAAACTCAGGTCGTGAGCAGAGCTTTGGACTGCAGTACAGCAGCTGACCACTCTGCGCCACAGGGCTCTTATAGTGTTGGGTTTAGCTATGAGAAACTCACCTTCACATCACTAAACTCAGAAGTGCACTGTGCGAGCTTTTCTGAGTCTTAGAATCATAGAGTTGGAAGGGACCACCAGGGTCATCTAGTCCAACCCCTTGTACAATGCAGGAAATTCGCAACTACCTCCCCCTCACACCCCCAGTGACCCCTACTCCATGCCGAGAAGATGACAACAAAAACCATCCAGGATCCCTGGCCAGTCTGGCTTGAAGGAAAATTGCTTCCTGACCCCAAAGTGGCCTTTTCATAGATGCCCTGGCAGGGCATGTATGAAAAGGCCATGAGAGCCAAATGTCGATGCAACCCTTCCTGCCCTCCCTTTCATGATCTGCCTAAATTCACAGAATCAGCATTGCTGGCAGATGGCCATCTAGCCTCTGTTTAAGAACCTCTAAAGAAGGAGAGCCCACCACCTCCTGAGGAAGCCTGCTCCACCGAGGAATTATGATGGTGGTGGCTGCCAACTTGGAAGGCTTTAAGAGGGGAGTGGACATGTACTCTCCAGGATCAGAGGAGCTTGCCTATTATATTAGGTGCTGTGGAACATAGGTAGGATAATGGTGCTGCAGTCGTCTTGTTTGTGAACTTCCTGGAGGCACCTGGTTGGCCACTGTGTGAACAGACTGCTGGACTCGATGGGCCTTGGTCTGATCCAGCAGGGCTTTTCTTATGTTCTTATATCTCCATATGTCAGTGGTGACTTGACGGAAAAAAGGGGACTGGGGTAGTAGTTTCTGCTCACACAAGTGGCATGTACGATTGTTCAGTTTCAGAGAAACCTTTTGAGGGAAAAGATGGTGTCTGGTGAGGAAGTCTAAAACAGAAGCTGTGCTGTTGACACCTTGGAGTCAAGGGAAAGATATCATTCTGTCTCACCCCCTTTGTTGTGAAACTGTGATGCGCTTCCCTGTGTCCAGATTTCTGTGACATCCCTCTGCACCCTTCTTCAAAAAGACCACTCAAATGTAGTGGCAGACTGCCTTCAGGAAGTTCTCTCTGGATTTTGAAGTTGATCAAAGGGTTGGCTTGAAATAATGTGACATCCCATTATTTCGACTCGCTTTTATCATGATTTCAAACTGAGGGAACGGTCTGCCCTTCTGGCGTCCCTCAGAGACAGTCAAATATTGTAGCTGACATGGATGGGCACTGCCGCTGTGAGTCCTGGGACAGATCAGCTTTGCAAAATGTTCAGCGTTTTATTTTATTTTACAGAATTTATACCCTGCATTTCTGCCCTCACAAGAGCCATGAAGGTGGCGACCAAATTAAAACATACAGGATAAAATCATTCAAAAGCATTCATATCAACACCCTTGAAACACACACATCAGTGTGGTGTAGTGGTTAAGAGTGGTGGACTCTAATCTGGAAAACCGGGTTCGATTCCTCACTCCTCCACAATAAGCCTGCTGAGTGGCCTTGGGCTAGTCACAGTTCTCCGAATTCTCTCAGCCTCACCTAACTCAGGTGTCAGTTGTGGGGAGGGGAAGGAAAGGCAAATGTAAGCTGTTCTGAGATTCCTTAAAAGTAGAGAAAAGTGGGGTATAAAAACCAACTCTTCTTCTTCTAAAATTGAAAAGAGAGCTAAAATGCATGTGCAAAGTGTCGTCAAGTCGCAGCCGACTTAGGGCAACCCAGTAGGGTTTTCAAGGCAAGAGACTAACACAGGTATATGCCATTGCTTTTCTCTGCATGGCAACTGTAGTAGCAACCCTGGTGTCCTCCCATCCAAATACTAACCAGGGCTTACCCTGCTTAGCTTGTGAGATCTGATGCGATCAGGTTAGCCTGGACCAGCCAGGTCAGGGTGCTAACTGACTCACACAGACATTAAAAAATAGCAATTAAAACATTGGTCAAGGAGTAATCACTGAGGGAACAGCAGTAGAAAAGAGCAAGAATCCAGTAGGACCTTAAAGATGGGACTCTCAGGTCTATCCCTCCCTTCCCCAGTGGAATTACCACCCTTAACTGTCACTTGGAGCACTTTCTTCCTTTGGAAATAAGTTACATCTTTCAGAAGAAGTAGAGTTGGTTTTTATATGCCGACTTTCTCTACCACTTAAGGAGGAATCAAACCAGCTTACAATCACCTTCCCTTCCCTTCCCCACAACAGACACCCTGTGAGGTAGGTGGGGCTGAGAGAGCGTAACTAGCCCAAGATCACCCAGCTGGCTTCATGTGTAGGAGCAGGGAAACAGATCCAGTTCACCAGATTAGCCTCCTCCGCTCATGTGGAAGAGCGGGGAATCAAACCCGGTTCTCCAGATCAGAGTCCACCGCCCCAAACCACCGCTCTTAACCACTACACGACACAAAATACCTGCAGTGACTGAACTCTTGAAATGTCGGTACGACCCAGCAGTAACCAAAGCATGCTCTTCGGTCATTTCTAATAATTTCAAATCGCCATCACTGGTTACAGACGGGAGAAATGGTTCTGCAGTGCATTCCAGAACTTTTAGGTGAGTCAAAACTGTCACTTTGAGAAACTTTGAAGCCCTTTCCCCTTGAATTTATGCGTAGCTAAACAGCCTTGCCGAGATAAATATAATGCTTTGTTTCATCTAATGTTTCTGTCCGAGTTCTTTGAAAAGGCAGCCTTGATGTAACGGAAGGGAAGAGGGCGGGAGGACACCTCGCAGTTTCCCACAAATAGTCGCGAGCCGTGTGAAGCCTCCGTTTTATCTACATGGTGCCTGAAGATCTGAAGATTACTCCTGATTAGTGAATACATTGCTAATTCATAAAATGCGGCTCTGAAGTCCCGCACTGTATTAATTGCACTTCCGAAAAGCTCCTTTTCTTTTCAAGTTCTGTTAGATTAAGATGCAGGGGAAAGTCTCTTGTTCATAATGAGCCATGACTAGGGTCAAACCCAAGATTTGCCAGTTAAGAACATAAGGATATAAGAAAGGCCATGCTGGATCAGACCAAGGTCCATCAAGTCCAGTAGTCTGTGCACTGCTCCAAACCACCGCTCTTAACCACTACACCATGCTGTCTTTCTGATCTGGAGTCCGGTCTGGAGAACTGGGTTTGATTCCCCACTCCTCCACATGAGCGGCAGAGGCTAATCTGGTGAACTGGATTTGTTTCCCCGCTGCTACACATGAAGCCAGCTGGGTGACCTTGGGCTAGTCACAGCTCTCTTAGCGCTCTCTCAGCCCCACCTACCTCACAGGGTGTCTGTTGTGGGGAGGGGAAGGGAAGGTGATTGTAAGCCGGTTTGATTCTTCCTTAAGTGGTAGAGAAAGTCAGCATATAAAAACCAACTCTTCTCCTTCTCCTCCTCCTCCTCCTCCTCCTCTGAAATCTGGACCACTTCTGGTCCCAGGCAGTCTGGATAAGGGATACTCAACCTGTGCTTGGTTGGGGAGGCCACCATGAAAGTTCTGGGTCGCTACACAATGGTAAACCCAACTGTTTGTGTCTGGCCTTGAAATTCTCTGGGGTCACCATAACATGGCTGTGCCATGATGGCGCTTTCCTATGGTTGCCAACTTCCAGGTGGTAGCTGGAGATCTCCTGCTATTACAACTGATCTCCAGCCAACAGATATCAGTTCACCTGGAAAAAATGGCCGCTTTGGCGATTGGACTCTGGGGCATTGAAGTTCCTCCCCTCCCCAAACTCCACCGTCCTCAGGCTCCACCCCGAAACCCTCCCGCTGGTGGCAAAGAGGGACCTGGCTACCCTATGCTTTCCACCCCCATGCTGTAGGAATGCTCTATAAGTGGAGGCGATTGGCCTATGAACATGAGCTAGCAAGCAGGTCTTTGGAGAAGTGGCATCAGCATTTTCCCAAATAAATAATTGTAGAAATGAAGGGAAGGAAATAATATGCAGACCCCCTTTCATCACTAGGACATAATAGATTAATTAAATAGGGGTTTTGCAATTATGCAAGTTTATATTTGAAGCAAAATGATTCTTTGTCTCTGGCATGTTACATCTCGGTCAGGAGGGGGAGGAAAGGAAAAGATAAACAGCTCCCACCTGTTTGGTCATAAAAATGCGCTGTCATGGGCAACTTCCATCCCTTGCCCTGAAAAAATAATCCTCTCGCACATGCTTAATGTGAACAAAAGGACTGAATGATAATAATATCTTCATGACTGACACTATAAACTAATAATAGGGAAGTGAAGTAATTATATGCATTATATGGGGAGGGACTGTGGCTCAGTGGTAGAACATCTGCTTGGCATGCAGAAGGTCCCAGGTTCAATCCCTGACATCTTCAGTTAAAGGGACTAGGCAGGTAGGTGATGTGAAAGACCTCTGCCTGAGACTGTGAAGAGCAGCTGCTGGTCTGAGTAGATAATACTGACTTTGATGGACCAAGGGTCTGATTCAGTATAAGGCAGCTTCATGTATTCAACTGTATTTATTTATGTATTTTTATATCTAATTTCTAATAATAAATATCTAATATTTATTTTTATATCTAATATATCTATTATTTTTCTGGGACAGCATACCTCTGAAAACTCATTGCCAATAATTTGGCTTCTGTGCCCCCACTTAGAGGCTTTCAAGGGACATTTAGTGGGCAAATGTGGGAAACTATGCTGGACTGAAGATTGCAAGATGTGGACTGGCACCCCTGTGAGTTTTGGGGGTAGATCTTGGGGTGGACATGATGTCACGTTGATGTCATGTCTAGCTGAAAACCTGGACATGAATGCTCTGGGAACCTGTTGATTTTACTCTAGAGTTTTCAGATGTGCTAAAGTCATGTCTGGGTTTTTGGACAGACATGACGAAGACGTGTCGTGCAACATCATTTCCGTCCCCTCTTTTTCTCCCAGCAGCCCAGACTCATCGGGAGACTGACTTGTTTGGGCCTTTGGCCAGATCCAGCAGGATTGTTGCCATGTTTTTGAGCTCCCTTTACAGGAAGGGCTGTGGGTCAGTGGTAGAGTATCTGCTTGGCATGCAGATGTTCCTAGGTTCAATCCCTGGCATCTCCAATTAAAGGGACTAGGCAAGTAGGTGATGTGAAAGACCAAGGGTCAGATTCAGTACGAGGCAGCTTCATGATGGGGAAACAGCTGGTGGGGGGAGAGAGAATGGGTGCCACAGTTTGTGGAGACTGGGAAATGCATCCCTCTTCCATCATTGCTGGGAGTTTGCAAAGCAGGACAGATAGGGTTGCCAGCTTCAGGTTGCGAAACTCCTGGAGATTTTGAGGGATGAAGCCTGGAGAGGGTGGGGTTTGGGGAAGGGAGGGACCAGGGGGTTTAGTGCCAAGGAGCCCACCTTCCAAACCAGCCTTTTTCTCCAGGGGAATTGTTCTCTGTTGCCTGGAGGACAGTTGTAATCCCAGGAGATCTCCGGCCACCACCTGGAGGTTGGCAACCCTGTTTACCAATTGTGGTAGGGAGCTTAGCTCTCGTGCCGAATTGGCTTGGGGAAGTAGCCAAGGAGAGAAATCTGACTTGCTACCTAATGTTGTGATGACCTCCCATTTGCTATGTGATTCCTGACTGGCTAGGTCTGCATCTTAGAGTGACATAGAGTTAGGGTTGCCAACCTCCAGGTACAAGCTGACATCTCCTGCTATTGCAACTGATCTCCAGCCGATAGAGATGAGTTCCCCTGGAGAAAATGGCCACTTTGGACATTGGACTCTATGGCATTGAATCCCCTCCTCAAACCCTGCCCTCCTCAGGCTCCACCCAAAAAATCTCCATCGGTGGCAAAGAGGAACCTGGCAACCCTAAGTAGAGCCAGCTGCAAAGATTAAAAAGTTCAGTAACCGGTTGGCAACGAAGGAGAGGGAAGGGGAGGTGTTGCTGGGAAACATCCCCCCACCCTGGCACTAATTTCCTTCTGAAAATGACAGGCAAGCATTAGAACAACCCCCCCCCAAAAAAGTGCTTCTGAAAGGCTTAAATAAAGATAATCAGTTTGCAATAATTATGTGGTAGAGCTAATAGATAGTTTGCAACAAGTACATGATGTGATTTATGCACAAGAAGCCACCAAAGAAGCTGTATGTGCTCTTTCAAGTATATGTATTCTGATTTTTTTTACATAACATAAATGTAATTATTTTTAAAAAGTAGAAGCTCAAAGAAAAAGGAAATGCAGTCTCCATTTTTAAAACTGATGGGAACAGCGAAAGGCCCTTGATTCTACTGTAGATAAAAAAGGCCCAACATTCACACAAGCTTAGAACGCTGAGGGATTAGCGTTGCCAGGTCCTCCCCTCCCCGGTAGTGTGCTCGTCCATAGTACCAGTTCTCTGGGAGAGTCTCCCAGGGAAATCCAAGAAACGCTATATTTTGGAGTGTTTTAACGCTCCAACCCGATTCTAATTAGTGAATTGGGAAGCAGGAATATTCCTGCAACCCGAAGAAAGCGGTGTGACTCCCACACTCTCCGAGGGAGCTTTTATAAGCCCCCCGGAGGTCTGGATGCTGTCCCGCTGGGAAAAGGGGAAAATCATCGCCGTCAGTGCTTCTTTGGCATCAGGCTTGGACTTCCTCTACCTGTTACCGGCCAATTAACCATCTCAAAGAAAAGAATACCTCACCTCCTGAAATCTGAGTGAGTGACAACAACTCTTTTGATTTCACCCTCGTAAAGACTTGCTAACTTATTGATAAAACCACCTCCGAAAACCGCGCCTTCTTACCTTTCGAACAAGAATTTTCTTTGGCAAATAACTTATCAGATAAAGTGGCAGAGATCCTATCAATTCCATCTGTGGGGAGACTAAACAATTTGACTCTTGAAAGACATGGCAAACTACCAATTGGATTTAGCATTGCCGGCGGAGGAAGAGAGCTAAATCCCTCCTATTTAATGGCTGCGGTTTGTTTTGGCTTGTGAGAATCTCCCAGTCACATTCTTCTTAAGATGAGGTACCGGAAAAGCCTCTAGGAAAATGGCATACTCCAATCAGAAAGCCTTGGAGGAGGGACGGGAAGAGATGGACACCTCGTAGGACAGGAAGTGCGTCATCTCCGTGCAACACTCAAATAGCTCCTAGGCTATAAAATCATAGAGAAGGTGATGACGGAAGGTCCGCGATTTCAAGATACCGGTGAACTTCCTGTTTCCTGATTAAAAGCCGACCTAGAGCATCTGGAAAACTTTATGGTACCTTGATCTTTTAAAACTTCATTATTCTTTGAAATAAGCAACTTTAACCGGCGATTTTTACTGTGCCACACTTGCTAAAAGATATTATGCTACCCACACTCTAGAGACTCATTTCACTGAACCGGGGAGGGGAGGGACTTAAATGTCATAGAGTCTAATTGCCAAAGCAGCTATTTTCTCTAGGGGAACTGATCTCTATCGGCTGGAGATCAGTTGTAATAGCAGGAGATCTCCAGTTACTACCTGGAGGCTGGCAACCCTAACTATGGGGATCCTAGCCTGGAAATGCAGCTTCTGAGTTTTTTTTACGGCACATTCTTCCTGTGTTTCAATGTGATGCTGCTGCTGAAAGAAAAACAAAAAGATATGCCAATATGTCATACCTTGATACGTCTTTCACTGCACATTTGCACTTTTGCACCTATGTGATAAATTGTCAAGTTCTGGATTACTTTGTGTTTGTGATTGACTTGAAATTAACTAGCCGACTCCATACTAAGTTCCTGATTGTGTGTAATAGTGTGGTGGTGTATATTTTGAT
The DNA here is from genome assembly GCF_029931775.1 of Euleptes europaea. Lineage (NCBI taxonomy): Eukaryota > Metazoa > Chordata > Lepidosauria > Squamata > Sphaerodactylidae > Euleptes > Euleptes europaea. The sequence continues at coordinate 56,342,926 of NC_079326.1, forward strand.
TGCTCAACTACCTGGAGGCTGGCAACCCTAGGCGGGGATCGCATGCGCGCAGCCATGAGCAACACGATCCTTTCACTTCCAGTTTACTTCTGGAAGCGCTGCAGCACAACCGGACAATTTACCACTCCAACCCCCATTTGAGTGGTAAATCGTCAGTCGCGCTGCGGCACTTCCGGAAGTAAACCGGAAGCAATGGGATTGCGTCATACACAGACGTGTGCACATGCAATCCTTGCTGTGAGCCAGTTGATGGATCGGCGGGCAATTGCCCACCATTCCAAGACCCCCTGGCAACCCTATTAGGGATCCCTGTGAGGTTGCAGAGTAATTGGCATTTGCCGTTCCCGTTCGGGATGATCTCTTCTTTTCCACCCACTCGGTGCCTTCTGTGTACCTAATAGAGATCTAGTGGCGGAAACGAAGGATACTTAAACACCAGCTGGTTTTGCTCATATTAGGTGCTACTAGTAAAAATGGATACTAGTCATGATGCATACCTATTCTCTCCAGGGTCAGAGGAGCAGGCCTATTCTATTAGGTGCTATGGAACACAGGCAGGATGGTGCTGCTGCAGCAGTCTTGTTTCCTGGAGGAACCTGGTTGGCCACCAGATTGCTGGACTTGCTGGGCCTTGGTCTGATCCAGCAGATTGCTGGACTTGCTGGACTTGCTGGGCCTTGGTCTGATCCAGCAGGCCATTCTTACGTTCTTAGATCAAAAGAGTTTCAATCTTGACATTAGGAAGAATTTTCTAACAGTTAGAGCAGTTCCTCGGTAGGACAAGATTCCTCAGGAGGTGGTATGCTCTCCTTCCCTGGAGATTTTTAAGCAGAGGCTAGATGGCCATCTGTCAGCAATGCTGATTCTATGACCTTAGGCAGATCATGAGAGGGAGGGCATCTTGGCCATCTTCTGGGCATGATTAGGGGTCACTGGTAGGGTTGCCTGGTCCCTCTTCACCACCGGCGGGAGGTTTTTGGGGCAGAGCCTTAGGAGGGCAGAGTTTGTGGAGGGTAGGAACTTAAATGCCATAGAGTCCAACTGCCAAAGCGACCATTTTCTCCAGGGGAACTGATCTCTATTGGCTGGAGATCAGCTGTAATAGCAGGAGATCTTCAACTAGTACTTGGAGGTTGGCAAGCCTAGTCACTGGGGGTGTGGGGGGTGGGAGGTAGTTGTGAATTTTCTGCATTGTGCAGGGGGTTGGACTAGATGACCCTGGTGGTCCCTTCCAAGTCTACGATTCTATGATTCTGTGATTCTATGACAGCGCCATGATGCCCCCCCCAAGATGTCCTTGCCTCCTATTCTCCCACCAGTTGCCAGCTGGTAATCCTGAGTGAACTTCAGGCCAAAAGTATCCAAGCTGGAATGAGTAAATTTGATACTCTTCTCACTAAAGCAAAATATAGACCTCAATCCTCAGTGAATAATTGACAAATTATAATGATACACATTTTTTTTCTCCTGACAAATACACTCATATTGTTGGGAATGGGCCAAAAAGTAAAAAAAAAAAAAAATTAACTTAGTTTTTTAAAAAAATCTGGAATAGCCCTTCATGAAAACAACAGTGGTAAAATCAGCTCTTACAAAGGATTTTAAATTGTTCCACATGTTCCATAATTTTTCCCTTTGCTGTTTTTAGTGGCATGTCAAAAGTAAAGTACATTTGCATCTGGGCAGGCCCAGGGGTCCATCACAGTTAAAAACAACAACAAAACCCAAATGAGTATTTGATAATCTTGTTTCCTTAGTGAATGTCAGGCAGCCGAGAAACACATTAACCAGATGCCATGGTGAATATTTCCTGTAGAAATACACAAGATTGTGCATTCGATTAGGCTTGGATGGTGGACGGACAGATGTAGTTGGTTTCAGATGGGCTCATACTGATGTATTTTTGGAGGTGGGGAAGCTATGAGGGACTGTCCCTTTTGGTGAAAATGAAAGAATGCGGCATGGTCTTCATTCATAGCATTTGGAAAATGTTGTAGGGCTCTCCCCATCTTTCAAAATCAACTCTCTCTTCCAGCACCTAGCATATGAGTTAGTTATGGTTTCCCTTACTGGTTAACTTCTGCATCTAGGGAGTTTCTCCTATCAATCCATGCTCAGCTACACATGGAAGTTGCAAATGTTGTTAAGAGCTAGTGTTGTGTAGTGGTAAAGAATGGTGGACTCTAATCTGGAGAGGTGGGTTTGATTCCCCACTCCTCCACAGGAGCAGAAAACTCTTATCTGGAGAACTGGATTTGTTTCCCCACCCCTCCACATGAAGCTTGCTGGGTGACCTTGGGCTAGTCACCGTTCTCTTGGAGCTCTCTCAGCCCCACCTACCTCACAAGGTGTGGGAAGGGGAAGGGGAGGAGATTGTAAGTCTGTTTGAGACTCCTTAAAGGCAGAGGAAATCAAGGTATAAAAATCAACTCTTCTTCAGCTTCTTCTTAATAACTAAAATAAAAGAATGTGCATGTGAATCTATGCAATCACTTGGTTAGAAGAACTTGCTTGACAAATCCCACACCTGTGAAAGGCAAAATCACACACACACACACACATTCACCCTTAAAACACCCTAAGTCATCTCCCTTTGAGGATCTGCTTTATTTGATTTAAAAAAAAACTGCACAGTCTTTTCATTGCCTCCCCCACGCTGAGTCCAAGTTGAAAGAGTCCTAGAAGAAAGCCCTGAAAACATTTGAAGAGTGAGACTTTTTTTTGTTTTTGCTTTCCCTGCTTTTTCTTTCTATTGACACCTCTGCATGGGAACAGTTCCTCCAGTGGCACTAATTGTTCAGAGAATCCCAAACTTTGGAGCTGTTGCCTGGTCTGAGTCTGCCACATGAGCAGAGCAGCCCCTAGACGCCATCAACATGCTCTGACTTGACCATGGGTGTCCTAGTTCTGACACTCATTTTCTCTCTGTTGGGCCATGCTGATGGCCGTGCTTTGCCGTTACGTTTTCTCGACAGAAGATAAACACGGTGCAAGCTGTAACAGGATTCTGTCTTGTTAGAGAGAGCTCCTAGTCCTTCTGACAGATATAATCAGAGAATCCTAGAGTCGGAAGGGGCCATACAGGTCATCTAGTCCAACCCCCCTGCTCAATGCAGGATCAGCCTAGAGCATCCATGACAAGTGCTTGTCCAGCCTCTCCTTAGAGACTGCCAGTGAGTGGGAGCTCACCACCTCCCTAGGGAGCTGATTCCACTGTCAAACAACTCTTACTGTAAAAACAAAAACAACAAGTTCCTAATATCTAGCCGGTACCTTTCCACCCATTATTGCGAGTCCTATCTTCTACTGCCAACAGGAACAGCTCCCTGCCCTCCTGTAAACGATGGCCCTTCAAATAGTTGGGGGAAGGTAGTTGTGAATGTCCTGCATTGTGCAGCGGGCTGGTCTAGATCAGGACTTCTTAAAAGTTTCCCACTCGCGACCCCTTTTCACCCAAGAAATATTATGGGACCGGGTATTTAGGTATATAAAATAGGTATAAAAATCAAACATGTACTGATAATAAATCATAAAGAAATTTATTTTAAAACAATTCTTTAACTCGGTTCTTGTAGGCTATCCAGGCTGTGTGACCGTGGTCTTGGTATTTTCTTTCCTGACGTTTCGCCAGCAGCTGTGGCAGGCATCTTCAGTGTTACTCCTCTGAAGATGCCTGCCACAGCTGCTGGCGAAACATCAGGAAAGAAAATACCAAGACCATGATCACACAGCCCGGATAGCCTACAAGAACTGATGAACCCTGACCATGAAAGCCTTCGACAATTCTTTTACTGTTGCCATATGGGGTCATGGCCTACAGTTTAAGAAGCTTTGGTCTAGATGACCCTGTTGGTCCCTTCCAACTCTTTCATGTTTATGCATGGTTGCTTTAACCTCCTTTATTCCCTGTTTCAGCCAGGATCAAATTTTTTAGAGATCATAAGCACACTTATTAAGAATAGCAACCCACTTGAGATATCGTGCATACTGGGGTTTCTTGCAAGAACGGTCCCCTCAAGCTACACTGAAATTTTGGGACCTCTACCTCCAAAAATGCCCCCCTAGAGCCGCGGAAAGCCGCGACTGTGCTGTAAATGGAATAAAGATGCACATTAAGGATGGGGGGGACCCCTTCCGAGCCCCATAACTTTGGACACCCGACCCAATCTTCACAAAACCTGGGGGTTCTTGCAAGAAGGGCCCCCTCAAGCTACACTGAAATTTTGGGACCTCTACCTCCAAAAATGCCCCCCCAGAGCCGTGGAAAGCCGCAAATGTGTTCTTAATCGCTTTATTCCAATGGGCAGATTGGGGGGACCCCTTCCAGGCCCCATAAGTTGGGACCCCCTGACATAATATTCACAAAACTTGGGGGTTCGTGCAAGAAAGGTCCCCTCAAGCTACACTGAAATTTTGGGACCTCTATCTCCAAACATGCCCCCCCCAGAGCTGCGGAAAGGCTCGAAAGTGCACACGCACACACACACCCACGAGGATCTCTCTCTCACACACAAACAGAATCACTCTCTCTTTCTCTCCCGGGCCACGCAGCTGATTGGCCAGAAGAAGACCCGGCTTGGCCACCATTGGCCGCAGGACAATGCTGCTAGTTGCTTACTAACTGACGGTTATGCTGCTGATTCGGAGCCCCCGAATTTGCCGAATTTATTCAGCGATCGCCCTGAGCTCGCCAAATTCGGCTCGTTGTTTTCCCGACTTTTTTTGAACTGAAACCATCTGAACTGAAAACCGCCGGGGGGGGGGGGAATTCAGCTGTTTTTCGGTTTGGGGACGAACCGAATCGACAGCCCTACTTATCATGTAATCACAAATCCATCATGTGAGGAAGTACTTCTTTTGGGAAAGTGTTGTGATTCTCCTGTTGAGATTGAGGAGGATTAATTCAACATCTGGGAATTTTAAATGGATAAGGGTTGGGTAAATACAGATGCTGCTGGAATATATTGATGTTTGTTATCTTTTTAACAATGGTTAATTTTGTCAGCGTCGCTGCAGATGGAATCAGATTTTCTCCAAGAGCCAACGTTTTTGGCATCCCTCATCCAATATTAACAATGGAGGCATGAATTTCATCCTTTTATGTGTGCAATCTCTCTGCACTGTTTCTCTGTGCTCTGTCTTGGTGATCTCTGGGAAGGGGGAATAGAATCATAGAGTTGGAAGGGACCACCAGGGTCATCTAGTCCAACCCCCCTGCACAATGCAGGAAATTCACAACTACCTCCCCCCCACACACACCCAGTGACCCCTACTCCATGTCCAGAAGATGGCCAAGATGTCCTTCCTCTCATCATCTGCTTAAGGTTGTAGAATCAGCATTGCTGACAGATGGCCATCTAACCTCTGCTTAAAAACCTCCAGGGAAGGAGAGCTCACCACCTCCAGAGGAAAACTGTTCCACTGAGGAACCGCTCTAACTCTCAGAAAGTTTTTCTGAATGTTTAGATGGAAAGTCTTTTGATTTAATGTCAACCCGTTGGTTCTGGTCCAACCTTTGGGGGCAACAGAAAACAACTCAGCATCAACCTCTATATGACAGCCCTTCAAGTACTTGAAGATGGTTATCATATCACCTCTCAGTCTTTCCCTCTACAGGCTAAACATACCCAGCTCCTTCAACCTTTCCTCATAGGACTTGGACTCCAGACCCCTCACCATCTTTGTTGCCCTCCTCTGGACACGTTCCAGCTTGTCTACATCTTTCTTAAATTGCGGTGCCCAAAACTGAACATAGTACTCTAGGTGAGGTCTAACCAGAGCAGAGGAAAGTGATACCATCACTTCATGTGATCTGGACACTGTACTTCTGATGATACAGCCCAAGAGTGCATTTTCCTTTTTAGCTATTGCATCATACTGCTGACTCATGTTCAGTGTGTCGCCTACTAAGACCCCAAGATCGTTTTTGCACACACTACTGCTAAGACAAGTCTCCCCCATCCTATAATTATGCATTTAATTTTCCTAACTTAATGCAGAACTTTACATTTATCTTTGTTGAAGTGCATTTTATTAGTTTTAGCCCAATTCTCCAGCCTGTCAAGAGCATCCTGTATCTTGGCTCTGTCTTCTACCATATTTGCTACCCCTCCCAATTTAGTATCATCTGCAAATTTAATAAGCATCCCCTCTATTCCTTCATCCAAATCATTTATAAAGATGTTGAACAACACAGGGCCCAGGACAGATCCCTCTTGGCCTCTAATAGGAATCCAGAAGTAGGAAACGCAGCAGTCTTTATTACTTTTTTGCTTTTACAAAGTTATCATCATGCTAAGTTTCAAGCTTGAGAACAATTGATGCAGCGAGCTCAATCGGAACCTTGTTCGTCATCTCCTCCAAATGTGCATGGATGAAAATCTTTCATTTTCTGAAAGGTATGCTTCATTCCTCAAATGTCCCCAAGGGGCCATTTTACTGACGCTTGTCTTACAGTGAAAATCGTAACTTTTTCCTTGGCAATTTAAGCAGGTGCCAATAGCAGTATATATCTTAGCAGGCTGCTCGCAATGCGAGTTCTGTTCCATTCAACATGACATTGTATTGAAAGATGAAGGTTCTCAGTTGTTTAAAGACACCAAGGATGTCATCCACTCTTTATGAACACCATTCAGAAAAAGCTGGCTGCAACAACGGTATCCCAGGGATTCAACAGGACTGAAGTGAGAAGGAGAAGGAGGAGGAGGAGGAGGAGGAGGAGAAGAAGAAGAAGAAGTGTTGTTTTTTATATACTGACTTTTTCTACCACTTAAGAAAGAATCAAACTGGCTTACAATAGCCTTCCCCTCCCCACAACAAACACCCTGTGAGGTAGGTGGGGCTGAGAGTGTGTGACTACCCCAAGGTCACCCAGCTGGCTTCATGTGTAGGAGTGAAGAAACAAATCCAGTTCACCAGATTAGCCTCTGCCGCTTATGTGGAGGAGTGGGAAATCAAACCTAGTTCTCCAGATCAGAGTCCACCACTCCCAACCACCGCTCTTAACCACTACACCACACTGGCTCCTAGAGTTGCCCATCCCCTGAAAGCCTCTCTTTCTTCCTCCTTGCCTTGGCGCTTCCTGGCATAATGTGGATTGATTGGTGCCCCGTCCTTCGGCCGGTCCCTAGTTCCCCGTTTGCCTGTCGACAGATTTTATGAAAGACGCAATGTGCACAGTGGCCAGCCCTTTTTATGAGTTCATCTGCAACGCCGTGCCATGTGTGTCTTTCCCATCGCGAGCTTGTTTACTGCCGTTTCAGCCGCTGCCAGGGAAAAAAAAGGTGAAGGTTATTTTATGGTTGTGCAGATGATTGCCTCGCGCTTGGTACTGTCTATAATGTCCCTTGATTCCCCCTTATAGCTTTACGAAATATCCTTTTCCTGTGGTTTTTGATGTCTTCCTGTGCTGTTCGCGCTTTGCCATCTGCCGCTCTTCTACATCTGCAGTCAGGCACCAGGCCTCTTTTTGTAAGTTTCCTTTTTTTTAAAAAAAAGCCTTTTGACATTTGCATCTTCTTCAGCTTTTGTTTCTTCTCCTTTCCAGGTCTAAAATTGCTCACGCCATCTCTTCACAGAGACAAATACGATCTACAATACTAGAGCTTCATTTACGACCAACCTGTTAATAAACACAGTTGTTTATGGCTGGGGTTGCCAAGTCCCTCATCGCCACTGGCAGGAGGTTTTTGGGGTGGAGCCTGGGGAGGGCGGGGTTTGGGGAGGGAAGGGACTTCAATGCCATAGAGTCCAATTGCCAAAGCAGCCATTTTCTCCAGGGGAACTGATCTCTATCGGCTGCAGATCAGTTGTAATAGCAGGAGATCTCCAGCTAGTACCTGGCGGTTGGCTACCCTAGTAGGAAGTCCCCTATGTTATACGAGCTCATGAGATGGTTACTCCAAGGACAATGGCCTGAAAGTCTCATTTGGAAGCCTCATCACACCCTGGGTTTCAAGAGGCGAACCGTTAATGAATATTGCTTCGAGACCTAGAAGTTGCAGTCAAATTATGTGGCAAAGCAACCTGCCCAAAATTTAAGTTGGCAGATGCAACGTGAATGAAGCTAACAAACTAGGGAACGGTGTTTATATCACCTATAAAGCAGTGATTACCTGCATTCATAGGGCACCCAGAATGTTATACTCATACCATATGCTACTTCCTAAATCCTTTCTGCCGGAGAACCAATTTGAATAGTAAAACCGGGGAGGCAATTTGAAACACAGCCTAACCCAACCGTGCTTCTGCCGTCAGCTCTATTTGGAGTTCTGACAAACTAGTTTGCACGTTTAGGAGTTCGCTGTCTATACTTCACTATGTTTTATGGGCCAAAAATTTGTCCAGCACGGTGTAGTGCTTAGAGTGTCAAACTAATTCTGGGAAACCCAGGTTCCCACCCCCAGAGGGCAATTTTGTTCCTGTAATATGACAAGATTGTATTATTAGAAAGCTGGATGGAATTTATATGGACTTACTGTACCTCTATGTATACTCACCTTTGTTAACATGTTTTTGCAAGATACTCTAGGATATGAGTGTATTTTCCAGTGAATTTATGTTGACTCTATGGAAGAATTGTATTTTGGATTATGGATTATAGAAGTGGTTTATTTATATAAGGGATTTTCTGTGTGATTTGGGTTGAGCTGTAAGGTACACAGAAGTGTCTATTTTGATATAACCTCCAGGTAGTGGCTGAAGATCTGCTATTTCAACTGATTCCAGCCGAAAGAAATTACCGTAGTTCAGCTGGAGGAAACGGTTGTTTTGGCAATTGGATTCTATGGCATTGAAGCCCCTTTCCTCCCCAAACCCCACCCTCCTCAGGCTCCACCCCAAAAACCTCCCGCCGGTGGTGAAGAGGGACCTGGCAACCCCAATGGTATACTATTGTTTTTCCCCAAAGGATATAATATTATCAAAAGTTAGTTTCTTTGAGAAGGTTGAGAGGCAGAGCAAGTGAAAAGTGAGAGAAGACAAACTGGGAAAGTTTTGAAGGATTATTTTCTTGCCCAAAAAAAAAGGAAGAAGAAGAAGAGGAGGAGGAGGAAGAGGAAGTGGAAGAAGAGGAAGGAAGGAAGGAAGGAAGGAAGGAAGGAAGGAAGGAAGGAAGGAAGGAAGGAAGGAAGGAAGGAAGGAAGGAAGGAAGGAAGGAAGGAAGGAAGGAAGGAAGGAAGGAAGGAAACCCATTCTCATCCCGTCCAAGTTTACTACTGAAAACTGGAACTGAAGCTTGTTGGATTGGCAAAGGATTACTTCACTTTCAGCTGTGTTAAGTCATTTAGTGACATAGTGTTGAAATAAGATAAGACTGGGAGTCATTAAGCACTTATTTAACATACAAAACAGCTGAATGCTGTAAAGAAGACAGACTTCCCGCCATCTGCTGCAGGCCCTTTAAAGGTCATCCGGTTCACCTAAAAAGGCACTTGTGATTGGTAGACCTCGTTAAGAAAGCCCCGCAGTTTGGCGACGGACCCAACCCGATTAACACCCAAGACAATACAGTCGCTGCCAAACCTCTATTCCAAATGCATCTCTGTCCTCATCTCCCCCAAACATCACAGTTGGTTGTAGGAGTCAAAAGGGGTAGATAGCAGTTAATATTCGGAATCACAATGGTTGATTATTGGCGAGTAGGGACTTCGTGCCAATAAATAAGCACAAGAGAGATATAGAGTTGCCACACACGCAAATGTGTTATTTCAGAGATGTCGCTTGTGATAAATTGCTGAATTTTCACAATATCACAGCATTTAGATGGAATTTTTTTCTGCTTTATTTTACCGACACACTTACAAAAGGAAAGATCCGACTCATTCGTTTTCTTTTGTGAAACACTTTATTGGCACACAGATTTAGTTTGGGCTCTAAATCAATATTTCACCTGCCTTCTGTTGAAAACTCCATATTGGTTTCCCCACTCCTACGCATGAAGCCAGCTGGGTGACCTTGGGCTAGTCACAGATCTCTTAGAGCTCTCTCAGCCCCACCTACCTCACAAGATGTCTGTTGTGGGGAGGGGAAGGGAAGGTGATTGTAAGCCGGTTTGATTCTCCCTTAAGTGAGAAAGTCGATAAAAACCAACTCTTCTTCTTCTTCTTCACAATAGATGTATGTTCTTTCTTCTCGTTACCTTGGAAATACAACCTGTTCAGGGGTGGGGGGGGGGTTGGAGTAGAAATTAGCTATCAACCGTGTTCATTGGCTGTCCTATTGATGTCATCAAGTAACCAAACCTCAAACCCGGACCAATATTTTGACCTTCAAAAAACCCCTCTCTGTAGTTAATTAATAAGATGAGTGAATAAATACCTGGATATTTTAAAGGGTGGGGGGGACTGAATAGCCTGCGTGACAGGAGGGTCAAGGTGGACAGATGGGCTGGTGTTTAATTTGTTCCTGGGCACATCAATCATTTCGCTTGCAAAGCTAGGCTTCTCCTGCCGCTGAGGGATGCACCATGAGCTCTCCTATCTATTACGGCTGTCTTCACCTTCTGTCGTCCAGAGGTCCACAGTGGATTTGCTCCGCAGCCTTATAACCTTGGGATCATTTGGGAAGAGAATCCTGCCCCTGGTTTCCCATTGGCTATTCTTGGGTGACAAAGGTGTAACATTCAGGGCCACAAGAACATTTTGTGTTAGTTTCTGATGCTTTCCTAAATCTTTATTTGATGGTTTATTGTGCCAGACGTGAGCCTGGCAAATGCCATTTCTATTTTATGATACAAACAGAGAAGGGGGAGCACACACACTCATAATGATGTGCCTAATGATAGCACCTTGTGAGAAGTTTTTATGTTGCAACAATGAAATGACTGTTTGCTCTTTAATCTTTTACTACTCTCCTGAGTTTCATTGACACGGCGAATTGCATGAAAATCACAGCTCTATCCAGCGAAAGTTTCATCTTTTCTTTTCTTTTTTAACCCACATTGTTTCTCTTAATATTCCATTTAATTTAAAAGCATTTGGGAGTTTTCTTTTCCTTCAAGAGTCTTCTGACATGAAGCATGGCTAAATACACCCCTGCAAAATAAACGTCCATTATGCAGTATGGGAAATATGAAATTAATTGGATTAGAATAGTAGAATCAGAGTTGGAAGGGACCACCAGGGTCATCTAGTCCAAACCCCTGCACAACGCAGGAAATTCACAACTACCTTCCCTCCCCACAACCCCCAGTGACCCCTACTCCATGCCCCGAAGATGGCCAAGATGCCCTCCCTCTCATCATCTGCTTAAGGTCATAGAATCAGCATTTCTAACAGATGTCCATCTAACCTCTTCTTAAAAACCTTTTTAAAAATCTTGTATATGTGTGTATGTATGTATGTATGTTGTGTGTATATATACATATATATACACAGAGAGAGAGAAGTATTCATGTATAAGATTTATATGTATTTAGATTCAAGTCCAGGAGCACCTTAGAGCACTGGTGTCAAAATAAGTCCCGCGGGCTGCATCTGGCTCATTGAGAGCCCTTATCCAGCCTGCAAACCAGCCGAGGCAGCCCCCCCCCCCCCACTTTAAAGACAGACAGACAGACAGACAGACAGACAGACAGACAGACAGACAGACAGACTGACAGACAGACAGACAGACAGACAGACAGATAGATAGATAGATAGATAGATAGATAGATAGATAGATAGATAGATAGATTTATTTTTAGGGTTCAGAAATAAAAAGGGAACTGGGGAAAGGGGAAAGGGAAGTGATTGTATTTCAATATCCGAAATCAGTCAGTAGCTACCCCACTTTTGATCTGGGCTGGAGAAACATGGCCCGGCCCGACCAAGTGACATTTTTGTCATATCCGGCCCTCTTAACAATTGAATTCAACACCCCAGCCTTAGAGCCCAGCAAGCTCTTCAGGGTATTTATGTATGTGTGTATATATATGCCATCAAATCACAGTTAACGTATGGTAACCACAGCTGTGATGTATGGTCACAGTTTCCTCAGAACTCCCTCAGCCCCACATATCTCACAGGGTGCCTGTTGGGGGGGTGTGAGGGAATTGTAAGCCAGTTTGAAACTCCTTAGGAAGAAAATTAGAAGAATTTTCTAACATTTAGAGCAGTTCCTCAGTGGAACAGGCTTCCTTGGGAGGTGGTAAATTCTCCTTCCCTGGAGGTTTTTAAGAAGAGGTTAGATGGACATCTGTCAGCAATGCTGATTCTATGACCTTAGGCAGATGATGAGAGGGAGGGCATCTTGGCCATCTTCTGGGAATGGAGTAGGGGTCACTAGGGACGTTGGGGGGAGGTAGTTGTGAATTTCCTGCATTGTGCAGGGGGTTGGACTAGATGACCCTGGTGGTCCCTTCCAACTCTATGATTCTCTTCTTCTTCCTCTTCTTCTTCTTCCTCTTCTTTTATATCAAAGACAGAGCATGCCAAAGCTATTTACAAAAGCCAGTTTCCCAGCATTCTGCCAGTTTCCTGTGCAACCAAGAAATAAAATTCAGACTGGAGCTCAGTGGATGAAAAGATTTGTGCTGGCAAGATCAAAAAGAGCTTTCTCCTTAATGGCTGAGGATTCCAAGGGCACTGAACTGCTTCAGGCTGACTTCAGAAGGGCAAAATCTACCCAGTCTTCACTAACAGGGTTCTGGGCAACAGACAGATTGTATCTCTGAGCACAAAAACTATATATAGATACTGTGCATCCCCTTGGAGGCGTTAAAATTTACAAGCCATCCCTCTGGAAACCCAACACCTTTAGTCAAAAGAACTATTTTGCTTTTGTGTCTGTGCGTGCACATACCCCCACACACACACACACACATCAGTATGGTAAAGACCATCAAAATGGAAGGGGGGTTCCTAGAGTATCACATCCATCAACCTTCCATCAAGTAATGTCACATACTTTCCCCAAGAGACTGTGACCTTTTCTGCTGTCAGTTCTGGTGCTGTACTACTTTAGTTTATTCCCTGATTTTCCCTTGCATTTTTGTGCATTTAAAGAACACTAGCTCAAGGATGACCACATCTGCAACTGTCAGAGGGATCTATCCTAGGGTTGCCAACCTCCAGGTGATGGGTGGAGAACTCCTGCTATTACAATTTATATCCAGGTGACAGAGATCAGTTCAGCTGGAGAAAATGCCGCTTTGGCAATTGGACTTTATGGCATTATAACCCATTGAAGTTCCTCTCCTCCCCAAACCCCACCTTCCCCAGCCTCCACCCCCAAAATCTCCAGGTATTTCCCAACCCGGAGCTGGCAATCCTACTCTATCCACAAACATGAGGTTTTCTCTGGACAGATCATATATATTTAGGGTTGCCAGGTTTCTCTTTGCCACTGGTGTGTGGTTTTGGGGGTGGAGCCTGAGGAGGGCAGGGTTTGGGAAGTATATGGAATTCAATGCCATAGAGTCCTAATGCCAAAGCGGCCATTTTCTCCAGGTGAACTGATCTCTGTTGCCTGGAGATCAGTTGTAATAGGAGGTGATCTCCAGCCACCACCTGGAGGTTGGAAACCCTATATGTATTCCAAGTCGCCAGGCTTCCTAGCTCTTTTGCAAAGATGCAGCCAGCATGCCTTCTATTCCGCTTGGCTTTTTGACAAGGTCCAGGTGATGAGCCAACCCAGCAGAATCAATACCTTTATTAATGACACGAAGAACTGCATTGGCAGACACCAGGCAGATCTTCACTACAAACCTTTATTGGCTTTAACCAGGTGCCTCTAGGAAGCCCACAAACAAGACAACTGCAGCAGCCTTGTCCTGCCTGTGTTCCACAGCGCCTAATAGGCATGCTCCTCTGATCCTGGAGAGAATAGGTATGCATCATGACTAGTATCCATTTTGACTAGTAGCCATGGATAGCCCTCTCCTCCATGAACATGTCCACTCCCTTCTTCAAGCCTTCCAAGTTGGTAGTCATCACCACATCCTGGGGCAGGGAGTTCCACAATTTAACTATGCATTGTGTGAAGAAACACTTCCTTTGGTCTGTTTTGAATCTCTCACCCTCCAGCTTCAGCAGATGACCCTGCATTACAATATTGCAACAGAGGGAGAAAAGCTTCTCCCTGTCCACTCTCTCCATACCAGGCATAATTTGATAGACCTCTATCATGTTTCCCCTTAACCGCTTTCTTTCCAAGCTAACGAAGCTTTCTTGTAAACTTGCTTACATCATGCCAAACCCTTTTTCCTCATTAGACTTGAATCAATCCGTAATGGTCCCACACCAATATTGGGTCCCGAACTTGTCCATTCAAACCATCAGTCATCAAAACTGACTCTGCCATCCAATTACGCATCTGGAACACCGCTTTGGCATGAGTTTGCGGAGCTCTCTCTTGTGGGCAATTTGTTTGATTAAACACCTTTCCCTCGTTTTATGGCTTCTTAATGTTGATTTTGCAAAACATTTTTTAATTATGAAGACCGAATTTTTCCTTGGGAACCCCAAAACCCTGATGAAAACATCTGTAGAGGTGGGAAATGTCCCCCCCCCCCTTCTGGATGATAATGTGGCCTAAATCTCAACTACCTTTCCCTGGCTGGCTATATCTTTTACAGTCAGGATTGCAAATACCTCTTTGGCTTCTGCCTTAAAAATGAAATGCTCTTCTGCGCAACTGTTCATTAAATGTCCATTTTTTTAAAGGGCTTTAGGATGCATAGATCACACTGGCGACAAAATGTAGCCCTTCCAAGTCCCTTAAACGGAGGGGCTTTTGATGGAGCTTGCCTGAAGATTTTATCAGTTCTGCACAACAGGGAACCGTAAAAACAGGGGCTTGGCTAAAAATGAAGCTCTTTTTATTCCATTTCACTGGCAAAGAAGAGGGCATGAGTTTTAATCTCTCGTTAACATCAACGCAGAGGTGGTTCGTTTTGGCTTGATTCCTCCATTTGTTGAACTTCAAAGGCATCGTGTTGACCTTAAGACTTTTTGGACTTTCAAAGGGAACATATATTTGGAGCCATTCATAATGCTTCAAATATCAGATTAATATTCTTACTACTTTTTATCATTACTGCCTATATACTATTGATTTTTATTTTATCAATGTGTTAACTCAATTTAAAATTAATCAAACTACTGGTTCTTGTAGGTTATCCGGGCTGTGTGACCGTGGTCTTGGTGTTTTCTTTTCTGACGTTTCGCCAGCAGCTGTGGCAGGCATCTTCAGAGGAGTAACACTGAAGGACAGTGTCTCTCAGTGTCAAGTGTGTAGGAAGAGTAATATATAGTCAGAAAGGGGTTGGGTTTGAGCTGAGTACTGTCCTGCAAAAGTAATGTGCTAATCATTGTCCTGTAAGTATCAAGATAATGTGCTAATGAGGGTATGGTATGTTAATATGGAACCATTGTATCCTGAAGTGATCTGTTAATGTGTGTAATCCAAAGCTAATCTGCATGGCTATTGTTGACTGTAGCCTTTGTTAGTCTGGAGGTTTTTCAGGGCAGGAAGCCAAGCCTTATTCATTCTTAAACTCTCCTCTTTTCTGTTAAAGTTGTGCTGATGTTTATGAATTTCAATGGCTTCTCTGTGCAATCTGACAAAATAGTTGGTAGAATTGTCCAGTCTTTCAGTGTCTTGGAATAAGACCCTGTGTCCTGTTTGGGTCAGTCCATGTTCAGCCACTGCTGATTTCTCAGGTTGGCCAAGTCTGCAGTATCTTTCATGTTCTTTTATCCTTGTTTGTATGCTGCATTTTGTGGTCCCGATGTAAACTTGTCCACAACTGCAAGGTATACGATATTCTCCTGCAGAGGTGAGGGGGTCTCTTTTGTCTTTTGCTGATCGTAGCATCTGTTGTATTTTCTTGGTGGGTTTAAACACTGTTTGTAGGTTATGTTTTTTCAAACGTTTCTCCATCCTATCAGTGACTCCTTTAATAAATGGCAAGAAAATACAACAGGAAAGGAATTTTTTAGCACTTTCTGCATTTCTTGGTGAATTGCTATCGGACTTTTTGGACTTTCAAGCAACTTCTTCAAAAGTGATCAGCTGTTGTTACAAAGTTTAATTCCAGAACAGTAGCTGTGTTAGCCTTTTGTCGCAAATGCGAAGTCCAGCAAAAAGGACTAACACAAATATGTTCCCATTGAAGCTTTTGTGAGTCAGAGCACGCATACACCTCTTATGTATCTTCTCTGATTCACTGAAGCTTATGCTAAGATTAGGGTTGTGCTTATCGATAAACCCGAACTGAAAATAAACCTGAAATTAGCAGTTTGGGCAATATTCAGGTTTCAGCTTTACCGAACAGCAAACCTGGCGATCTCCCCAAAGCTGTATAGTTGATTCCCGAAAAAGCCGAATAAATATTATAATGGAGATGAGCTGTAATTCCAAGGGATCCCCAGGTCCCACCTGGAGGTGGGCATCCCTATCTGTGAGTAGGGTTGCCAGCCTCCAGCTGGTGGCTGGAGATCTCCTGCTCTTACAACTGATCTCCAGTCGACAGAGATTAGTTCACCTGAAGAAAATGGCTGCTCTGGAAGGTGGACTCTATGGCATTATACCCCAGTGAGTCCCTTCCACCCCCAAACTCCACCCTTCTCAGGCTCCACCCCCCAAAATCTCCAGGTCTTTTCCAACCAGGAGCTGGCAATCCTATCTGTGAGGGGCTTAGGGTTGCCAACCTCCAGGTACTAGTTGGAGATCTCCTGCTATTACAACTGTTCTCCAGCCAATACAGATCAGTTCAACTGGAGCAAATAGCTGCTTTGGCAATTGGACTCTATGGCATTAAAGTCCCTTCCCCTCCCTAAACCCGCCCTCCTCAGGCTCCACCCCAAAAATCTTATATTTCAGGGACAAATCTTTTCCTTTGTAAAAAAAACAGCAGAGACTGTGCAAAGTCTACTTATCTTATAAAGGCCAGTGCACATTTTTAAATAAATAAATAGTGACCACTTTTGACCAACAACTAGAGAACTCAACTAAGGCCAAAGGAATGCATCCAAGAACATCTCCATAAATTTGCTGCAAAGCTTCTCCATATTATGTCTCTAACAGGAATAATTAGAAGATCAGATCTGTGGACTGTCTCGAATAGCTGCTCTCTTGCGCACGAACATGGCCATAAAGTATTATTGCAGGATTTGGAAGTGTCGAGTATGATTTGTATCCTGAAATGGCCCTTCCATTTCCCACTTTGCCCCGCACCCCACTGCTAACTTCAAGAACCCGGTCAGCATACTAACCAGTTACTCGGCCCCAGGGTAAATTCCAATGGGTGCCAGCATTGAAGCAGCTTCGTCGTTTCAACCCAGAAACTGCGCCATTTTTCATCTTTATGTAGCATATCTGACACTTCGAGCAAGGTCCTGTTCGGAAATGGAATATAGGTTGCCTTTGACCATTAGACTGTATCCTGGGTAATATAACTATTCTGAAGTAGTAGCAGTCCGTGTATTTTAACAGGGCTTCTGTTGTAGCAGTGTCTGGGAGTCCTGAGTAACCTTGAGCCTGCCCTGAATTCTGATCAAGGGGAGGAAAGTGGAGACAGCCATGAAAATGTCACTCCACTTTTATTCCATCCATACTAATTCCGCTGGCTCCTTCGTTTTAAGTTATCTATGAAGAAGAAGAGTTGTTTTTATACCCCCGTTTTCTCTACTTTTTAGGAAGAATCAAACCAACTTACAATCTCCTTCTCTACCTCTCTCCACAACAGACACCTTGTGAGGTGAGGCTGAAAGAGCTTGAAGAGAACTGTGACTAGCCCAAGGTCACCCATCTGGCTTCATGTGGAGGAGTGGGGAATCGAACCCGATTCCCCAGATTAGAGTCCGCCACTCTTAACCACTACCCCATGCTGCCCTGCATGAGGCAAAACAGTCTGGTCATGTTACAAAGAACTGGAAAATCTTGTCCAGTATGCTGGAGTTGCTTCCCCCCATGCATGCAGGATCACACCACATACATGAACTTGTCTGTTACTGGTTTATCCAGATCTTTATGTAGCATATCTGACACTTTGAGCAAGGTCCTGTTCGGAAATGGAATATAGGTTGCCTTTGACACTTCATATGTTCCTTGTCTGTTACTGGTTTATCCAGATCTACTAGAACAAGGAACCCCCCACCCCAAGTGGTACCTGTGGGCACTATGGGGCCCTCCAACACATTTCCTGAGGCAGGCCAAGCATTTTTAGAAAGAGGGTAGAAGAGTTGGTTTTTATATGCTGATTTTCTCAGCCTTTAAGTAGTCTCAGAACAGCTTACAATCGCCTTCCCTTCCTCTCCCCACAACAGACACCTTGTGAGGTAGCTGAGGCTGAGAGAGTTCGGAGAGAACTGTGACTAGCCCATGGTCACCCAGAAGGTTTCATGTGTAGGAGTGGGGAAACCAAACTGGTTCACCAGAGTAGAGTCCGCCACTCACGTGGAGGAATGGGGAATCAGATCTGGTTCTCCAGATTAGATTCCATCGCTCTTAACCACCACACCATGCTGGCTCTCCGTGGTCTTGTGGGAAGATTCATTATGTATAGCTACTCTTTTTTCCCTGGATGCACAAATTATTCAAGTAGTGGGAGACTCTAATTCAGTTTGTTCAATTACATATTTATGTTAACCTACTGGGATAGAGACAGAGGAAGATGCTAGTTTTAGATTCAGAGCCCAAAAAACCTCCTGCCGGTGGCGTAGAGGGACCTGGCAACCCTATGAATCTAGCTGTTCGACTAAAGATGAACACGGCTGCCTTCTGAAACAGTCTCTCCCCAAGGGTTCATAAAGGAACTAAATATATATTTGGGAAGAAGATCAGCCATTGCCAGTCACTGCTTTCTCCTTAATCCCATAAAAAGCTGTAAAATATTGTTAATAAAATCTGAAAAGTCTACTGAATTTCATGAATATTATTATTTAGTTTTATGTCAGCAATACAACTTAATGCAATAGACAACCCTAAATACTTAGATGCTGGTAACCAAATGGTTTGGAACCCTTTCTGTTGCTTATTTATGGAACAACATTTTAAAAGAAAGGTCTTTAATTCTGGCAACTAGGGAGGGTAGTACACGATATAAAATGTACCCCCTGAAGGTGTCAGCCAGTTTGCTATATTAGCTGCTAAGGGGGGGGACCCTCCGTTGTCTTAAAAATGGGATTGGGGGAAAAATGTTATTAGAAGGAATCCAATTTATGAATCCAATTTATTCAGATATGCTACACGAAAACGCATATAAATGACATTTATTGCTAAGGTAATTATTCATTTTTATTGAATGGCAGTGTAATTACTTGAACAAAGTCATATGTTCCGTAATGTATGCGTCAAATGCTACAGCCGCCTTTGGCTACAGTAACTTACACAACCCCGTCATTTTACAACCCCCCCCCCACATACACACACAGACGTGTGTATATACTCTTCCATTAGTGGATTCACTGTTAAAACAAGTCCTGCTATAAAATGCTAGTTTGACTTCTCAACGGCTGTGCTTTGAACGTCTTCATGCTCCACACCGTTCAGCTGCAATTATTTCCAACACGCATTGTATTCAGTTTTGTATCCTGTCCAGAACTTTTGGGCATGGAGTCTGCCGGCTGAGAAACAAAAATGCTCGTTATGCACAGCTCTTCCCGTTGAGCTTTCTGTAAGGGGGAGGAACACCCTATGCCCATTAAAAAAAAAAAAGTTCGAAGAGAGTTCAAATATTCATGCCAACCTCAAAAGCACTGATGTCTGAAGGGAAAATATTTGGGCTCGCTGTCATGACGGGTTTCAGTTCGGAGCGCTTATTCAAAAAGATACTGAAATGTAGATTTACCGCTTGATTCTATGTATGGGACTCCTGCTGAGGCTAATGGGGTCTACTTGCAAGGACTTGTAAATTTGCTGTTCTAGAAAAACACGGGTGATCTACATAAATCTGAGCCATTTGAATTGCTCCTTATAGTCTTCCCAGCATTTTGCTTCAGTAAGGGATGATTTCAAAGTGGTTTTTTCCAACCAAATTTCTCCCCGTTATCTGTCCGCACTAGCCAAGTTCTCCCCTTATCAGTTTGGAAGTGTTCATTTTCTCCACTTTTCAGTTAAACTGATCATTTGCCGTAAATAATACATACTTGTGGATGTATTATTTAAGGTAAGGAGCGTGTTACTGGAGTATAATCTACCAGTCTAGTATGCGAAGTGATGGTATTGCTTTAATCTGCTGTGATTAGAACTCACCTAGAGTACGGTGTTCAGTTTTGGGCACCGCAATTTAAGAAAATTATAGACAAGCTGGAACATGTCCAGAGAAGGGCAACAAAGATAGTAAGGGGTCTGGAGACCAAGTCCTATGAGGAAAGGTTGAAAGAGATGGGTATGTTTAGCTTGGAGAGGAGAAGAGTGAGAGAGGATATGATCACCATCTTCAAGTACATGAAGGGCTGTCATATAGAGGATGGTGCCGAGTTGTTTTCTTTTACCCCAGAAGGTCAGACCAGAACCAATGGGTTGAAATTAAATCAAGATAGTTTCCATCTAGACATTAGGAAGAATTTTCTAACAGTTAGAGCGCTTCCTCAGTGGAATAGGCTTCCTTGGGAGGCGGTAAGCGCTCCTTCCCTGTAGGTTTTTAAGCAGAGGCTAGATGGCCATCTGTCAGCAATGCTGATTCTGTGACCTTAGGCAAATCATGAGAGGGAAGGCATCTTGGCCATCTTCTGGGCATGGTCACTGGGTGTGTGTGCGGGGGGAGGTAGTTGTGAATTTCCTGCATTGTGCAGGAGGTTGGACTAGTTGACCCTGGTGTTCCCTTCCAACTCTATGGTTCCATAATTCTATGATTCTACCTTTCAATCCTGCCCTTCTTTTAAGAAGCTCGGGGTTGCATTCCAATGTTCTTGGGAAACTTGTCATCACTGTAACAAATCCTTTGGGATGGGATTTTGAATTAGGCATTGGACTTGACCCTTCAGCAAATACACAATCCTTACGACAAGCTCAAATATTATACTGCCCATACACTGTGCCGGAATAAATAATGCCAAATGTAGAGAACAACAAGATTCAATTCCATTAGCACTTTAGAGTAGGGTTGCCAGGTCCCTCTTCGCCACCGGTAGGAAGTTTTTGGGTGGAGCCTGAGGAGGGTGGGGTTTGGGGAGGGGTGGGACTTCAATGCCATAGATTCCAATTGACATAGCAGCCATTTTCTCCAGGGGAACTTGTCTCTATCGGCTGGAATTCAGCTGTAATAGCAGGATATCTCCAGCTAGTACCTGGAGGGTGACAACCCTAGATCTCCAGCTTTAGGTATCATTTGATTGTGTGATGCCCAAACGAACCTGTTGAATAATTCCACCAATATTTTGAAATACCTTTAGCTTCCCTGAAGATTCTTAACAGACACTGGATGCGAACATCCTTCACCGTTCACTTTCAAGTGGGCTGTATGCCAAATTCATCTAGTAAAGGCAGACATCAAATATCGCATCTTTTTGACTCGGGAGAAGCTCACTATGGTTTTTCTAGCTTTTAAATGGTTCTGTCATCCTTAAATGGGTCTTCTGATCCTGGACATCCAGTCTCATTTATTGAAATGCCCTAAATCTCTGTTTTAAAAAATGAAAATAAAGTGATTTGCTTGTTCCATGACATTTTTTAATGCTTTCGATACCTTAGGGTACTAGATCACTGGCTCTTTCAATAATTAACACAAATTTCTTATTTCAGTGGTTTATGGAGCTGCCTTTGTTGGGGGCTCATTATACATCTTATTCCAGTGAAGCCACTTTCCAAATTGAGGAGAGGTCAGGAGAGTGCATACAAAATAGCTTCTGATGAAAAGCTAACTCCCCCACCCCCCAGCACCTGATATGCTCTAATCTTCCTGCTAATAGCAGCACTTACTCCCGGGGAGTTTAATGGTTGTTGATGGCTTTGGAAAAGAATCACAAGGATGTACCAAACGTCAGTTACACCACTGCAGAGGAGCAGAATGTGACAGGATTGCGATTCCCCTCCACTCTGCCAAGAACTGTAGATGTTTTGGAATATGATGATTATCAAGACAAGGCAAACAGAGCAGTTTGAGAAGACAAGGATGTGGGTGAAGGGGTACACAAATCGAAAAGGAGTTCAGACACAGATGTCTTCCAGAGGGGATAGCCAAACAGATCAATGTATTGTCTTATGTGAAAGGTAAATGCACAGTGAGGCCGCATTGGCTAGGATGCCTTTCAAGTTTAAGTAATTTTTGAACCAAGAATATCAGATACCTAGGGCTGCCAACCTCCAGGTGGGGGTTGGAGATCTCCCACTATTACAACTAGGGCTGTCAAAAAAAAAAATTCGGTACAGTTCGGATTCGGCTGAATTTGACCCTTGTGGGTTCGGTACGTGCCGAAGTCCGAACTCCCCCGCTTCGGATCCCCGGTAATTCGGGGGGATCCGGAGTTCGGGGGAAAATTCGGCCCCAGCGCGCCTTCAGAGGGATTCCCTGAAGGCGCGCGGGGGCCCTTTAAACTGATCTGAGCCTCCCAGCTGGGAGGCACAGATCAGTTTAAAGGGCAGCCCGCCCCCCTTCAGCGGAGCCTCCCCAGGCGCAGATCAGTTTAAATGACAGCCCAAGCCTCTCCAGCGGAGCCCGCTGAAGGGGGGCGGGCTGCCCTTTAAACTGATCTATGCCTCCCAGCCGGGAGGCGCAGGTCAGTTTAAAGGGCAGCCCGCGCCTCTCCAGCGGAGCCCGCTGAAAGGTGCGGGCTGCCCTTTAAACTGATCTGTGCCTCCCGGCCGGGAGGCACAGATCAGTTTAAAGGACAGCCCGAGCCTCTCCAGCGGAGCCCGCTGAAGGGGGGCGGGCTGTCCTTTAAACTGATCTGCGCCTCCCAGCTGGGAGGCGCAGGTCAGTTTAAAGGGCAGCCCGCGCCTCTCCAGCGGAGCCCGCTGAAAGGTGCGGGCTGCCCTTTAAACTGACCTGCGCCTCCCAGCTGGGAGGCTCAGATCAGTTTAAAGGGCAGCCCGCACCTTTCAGTGGGCTCCCCTGAAGGGGGGCCGAATTTGCCGGATTTATTCGCGAACTCCCGAACTCACTGAATTCGCCCCCCCCCCCCCGGTTGCCCGCCAGTTTTGAGTTCGGATCCGTCCGAACAGAAAATCACTGAATCAGGGGAAATTCGGTTGATTTTCAGTTCGGACCGAACCGAATTGACAGCCCTAATTACAACTGATCTCCAGCTGATAGAGATCAGTTCACCTGGAGAAAATGGATGGTTTGGCAATTGGACTCTATGGCATTGAGGTCCCACCCCTCTCCAAACCCTGCCCACCTCAGGCTCTGCCTCCAAAATCTCCAGGTATTTCTCAGCCCAGAGCTGGCAACCCTACAGATACATCATATCTGAAAAGGTAGATTTGATTCCAGTAGTACCTTAGAGAACAACAAGATTTTGGGGGTATACACTTTCCACAGTCAAAGCAATACCCAAGGTTCTTGTATGTGTGGGGCAATTCTGCATGTGCATCAAAAATCCGCTCATGGCCCCGTTCACACAAAATGGCAACCACACGTATCAGGAGCATAATGGGTATCGTACTCTGTCATTGGTGGCTTTAGCCTCCTTTATTCCCTGTTACAGCCAGGATTCAGCGTTTCGCCAAACATGCGTTCGATCCTGGCTGAATCCTGGCTGAAACAGGGAATAAAGGAGGCTAAAGCGACCATGTGTTTTCGCCCTGTGTGTCCTAACTATAATAGCCTTTGGCCTTATGCGATAAATGTTTTGCTAATTTGTTAGAGGCTTTAAAGGTACCCTGTGGTTTGGTGTCCTGTTTGATATGTCACTAACTGTCCCTTGGCCTCCATCGATGGTGTCATGGTACCAAAACGTACAAGGAGAGGCAATTTGCAGGATGGACTTGCATGGCTCAAAACAAACAAATAAGCAAAGAGGATAATTGCAGCAGTACTGATAATTAAATAACATGTGCTCAATTGCCCTGCATATGCAAAGAACATTATCACATTCCTGTGGTAAATAAATCATTTCTGGAGATGGAGATTAGCATTTCTTCCTGTGGTTCTTTTTATTTAAATTCCCGCCACAAGCAAAACTTTATTGTGTGTACTCCATAGTGATTCACCTATGACTTTATTCAGGGGTGATTTATGTGCCTTCTACACTTCCATGGCAATTTAATTTGTAGGAACAAAATATTGAAAGATGTCTCCTCTGTGTAAATTATGGAAAATTGCTATCTGTCAGGACAGAATGTTTGGTCCACAACTGAGCAATTCACTGCAATTCCGAGGAAGAGGAAGCTGCATATCCAAACAGACACAAATAAGAAGAATGTAAGTATGCATAATCAGGCAAAGAGAAGGGTCAGATGGACTCTCCACACTGAGTTTCAGAAATAGTTAGGAGAACTCTGGTGAACTGCACCAGGAAGGTGTGAATGGCTATTCAGCAGTTAATCCAAGCTCACAAGTCTTGTAAGAAATTGATGAGAGATCGTTTAATTTAAATTAAAATAAATTAGAATTGACTTCTCATTAAATGTACAGGCTAGCCCAAAGTCACCCAGCAGGCTTCATGTGCAGGAGTGGGGAAACCAACCCGGTTCTCCAGATTAGTGTCTGCCACTCATGTGGAGGAGTGGGGAATCAAACACGATTCACCAGATTATAGTCCACTGCTCATGTGGAGGAGTGGGAAATCAAACCTGGTTCTCCAGATTACAGTCCACCGCACTCAACCACTATGCACCATGCTGGCTAACAGAGAGAGTTACCCAAATACATAGTGTGTTCATCCCTACGCAAGCCACTTTACCCTTCCAGTGTGTCTGAAAGAATACTGAAATAAATCTTAGGTTAAATGGGATTTTGTTATGACATGGTTGTTTCAGGTTAGCCCAATCTCATCAGATCTCAGATGATAAGCAGGGTCAGCCCCGGTTAGCCCTTAGATGGGAGACCACCAAGAAAGTCTAGAATCATGATATGGAAGCAGGCAATGGAAATCCACCTTGGTTCATCTCTTGCCTTGAAATACCAATGGGGTCACCAAAAGCCAGCTCTGACCTGTTGGCACTAGGGTTGTGATTTTTGATAAACCTGAACCATTTCGGTAATTTTCAGATTTACCAAATGCCAAAACTTGAGGATCTCCCCAAAACTGAATATGCAATTCCTGAAAAAACTGAACAAATATTCGGCTTTTTCAGGTTCGGCTATTCACCTTTGCTCAGAGGCATGGCTCTGCTTTCTCCCATTTTTCTACCTTTTTTTACTGGTTTTGTTAGGGCCACAACTACGGGCCTATAGGGGTCATGAGATAGGGGTCATGAATTCAGAGCCAACTTGGTCTGACCAACCATCCAACCACACAACCATCCATCTATCACCATTCAGTGGGTTAATTTGGATAAAGCATAAGGGTTGTTAAAAAGACGGAGCTCACCAGTCCCATCTGGAGGGATAATTAAAAAGAACCAGCTTCCGCCAGTATGGGTATTTGGCTTATTCCAGGTTGATTTAAAAAAAAATTGGGCCCAATAGAAGAAGAAGAGTTGGTTTTTATATGCTGACTTTCGCTACCACTTAAGGGAGACTCAAACCGGCTTACAGTCACCTTCCCTTACCCTCCCCACAACAGACACTCTGTGAGGTAGTTGGGGCTGAGAGAGCGTGACTAGCCCAAGGTCACCTAGCTGGCTTCATGTGAAGAAGTGGGGAAACAAATCAAGTTCTCCAGATTAGAGTCCACCTCTCATGGGGAGGAGTGGGGAATCAAACCCGGTTCTCCAGATCAGACTCCACCGCTCCAAACAACCGCTCTTAACCACTACACCACGCTCTTATCCACTACCCCAACCCAAAAAAAAATTCTGCACAACCCTATTTGGCACTTTTACACACAAATGGGATTTATTTCCTCTCCCATTTGAGATGACAACTGGAGGTTAAGCGTTCAGGTGCCGACGGCTGTGTTTTGCCTACCACGATATCAGCTTCGTTTGTAGAAGATATTTGGGCTGCTCTGCTTTTGTGTTGCAGGTTCCCAACAGAAAGCGATAATTTTGACACCAAGGTATTTATGACAAAAACTCTGCTTCTACCTGCTGTGAAAATGTACAGATAAATCATCAGCGCACCTTTTCTTCTGTCGCTGACAGCACACTGAATTATAACTGTGTGACTATGGTAAGAACTATTTTTATGCTGTGGATCCGCATACCAGTCACCTGGCAGATCTCCTTTGGGTGACAACCAACCTGAAACACACACCCACACACACACAAAATGGCACTGTGCTGCATTACTTCTGTCCCCATTATAACAACATATCTTAGAAATTCTGAAAATGGGCACAGGAGCTGCAAATGCTCTCATGAGAAGAAGAAGAAGAAGAAGAAGAAGAAGAAGAAGAAGAAGGAGAAGAAGAAGAAGAAGAGGAGGAGGAGGAGGAGGAGGAGGAGGAGGAGGAGGCGTTGGTTTTTATATGCCGACTTTCTCTACCTTTTTAGGAAGAATCAAACCAGCTTAGAATCTCCCTTCCTCTCCTCACAACAGATAACCTTATGAAGTAGGTGGGGCTGAGAGAGTTCAGAGAGAAGAACTATGATTAGCCCAAGGTCTCCCAGCAGACTGCATGCAGAGGAGTGGGGAATCAAACCCGGTCCTCCAGATTACAGTCCTCCACATGTGGAAGAGTGGGGAACCAAACCCGTTTTTCCAGATTAGAGTCCACCACTCTTAACCACCACTACAGCCACCTCCCAGTGGTGAAATAGTGGGGTTCCAAAACAACAACTTGCACCCTGTGAGATCCACGAATGGAACACAACTCACAAAACACACAGCTCCCTTTCCCACCTTCTCCTCCTGCTACACTCCGCCTAGTCCCCTGGAGGCCGGCAGTCCTTTATGGAAGACTTACAGTGCAATCCTAGGGTGAGTTACTCTAGCTGAAGCCTACTGAAGTCAATGGGCTTCGACTGGAGTAACTCTCCACAGGATTGCACTGAAAGTGTAGGTCAGCCGTGGGAGGGGGGAGATAGGCAAATATCAGCCCCATACACTTTGACTATGGACATGCCCTTCTATTGTTGGGAAAAAGTAGTATTTTGTGATTGGATGAGATCAGGTTACCCTGGGCCTGCCAGATCAGGACAAACAATAGTATTCAGAGCCTCAGTTCATAATTTGGAGTCCGTTCTTTTCCGTTTTAAAACTTGAGTCTTTCTTCATTGTCAGTTGTAAAACTAGTAGTGAGTTGAAACCATTAATTTCACCTGGAAATACATTGCCCCCTGTACCTTTTTCTATAGGTGCTTCAGGTTTTCCACATTGAACATATAAGAACATAAGAAAGGCCCTGCTGGATCAGACCAAGGCCCATCAAGTCCAGCAGTCTGTTCACACAGTGGCCAACCAGGTGCCTCTAGGAAGCCCACAAACAAGACTGCAGCAGCAGCATTGTCCTGCCTGTGTCCCACAGCACCTAATATAATAGGCATGCTCCTCTGATCCTGGAGAGCACAGGTATGCATCATGGCTAGTATCCATTTTTACTAGTAGGCATGGATAGCCCCATCCTCCATAAGGACATAATGAAAGCCCTGCTGGATCAGACCATGGCCCATCAAGTCCAGCAGTCTGTTCACACAGTGGCCAACCAGGTGCCTCCGGGAAGTCCACAAACAAGATGACTGCAGCAGCATTACCCTGCCTGTATTCCACAGCACCTAATATAATAGGTGATACCATAGGTCATAGAACATGTCCTACTGTTACAGTCACCTTCGGAGGCCCTGCTTCGGGTGCCCCTGCTTTCTGAGATTAGGCGGGTGGCAAACCGGTAGAGGGCCTTCTTGGTTGTGGCACTAAAGCTCAGGAAGTCTTTCCCCAAGGAGATTCGCCTGACCTGTCCTCTTCTGCTGCCATCTTCCACCATTGGGTGAAGACTTTTTTTTTTTTTTTTTTGCTTGGCACTCCCTCAATGATTAGGGTTGCCAGGTCCCTCTTCGCCACAAGCGGGAGGTTTTTGTGGCAGACACTGAGGAGGACAGGGTTTGGAAAGGGTAGGGACTTCAATGCCATGGAGTCCAATTGCCAAAGCTGCCATTTTTTCCAGCTGAACTGATCACTATCTGCTGGAGATCAGTTATAATGGCAGGAGATCTCCAGCTAGTACCTGGAGGTTGGCAACCCTATCAATGATTCCTCCTTCCTAACCAATGTTTTATGTTTTGTATATTTTTAAAACTGTTTCATATATATTTTAATTTTTCTTTTAATGAGGTATGTTTCGGAGAGGGGTTTATTTTGATGGTTTTATTCTGTATTTCATCATGCACATTTTGAATTGTTAGTTCCCTTGGCGGCCCTTTTAAGGGCAGAAAGGCAGGATATAAATGTTGTAAATAAAACAAAATCAATATTTGAAAATCAAAGGTATCTTGCTTGCCATGATGACTTTTCCCAAGTCAAACCACCCCAAATAATTCCACTGATGATTTGTTCATGATTCAAACAATGAGCAATATTCCAAGTGCACTTGTA
This sequence comes from Euleptes europaea, assembly GCF_029931775.1. Lineage (NCBI taxonomy): Eukaryota > Metazoa > Chordata > Lepidosauria > Squamata > Sphaerodactylidae > Euleptes > Euleptes europaea. Next base: position 56,371,427 of record NC_079326.1, read on the forward strand.
TCTGCTCAGTTGGCTCTGGGAAAGAGTTCTGCATACTAATCTTTTATATTAAATAGTCTTCTCCATCTATATAACACCTTCTTCACCCCAAATTTCCTTACACATCCATGCTAGCTACTGCCAAAAGAAAATAATAATCTGCAGAATCTGCCCAAACTCCATAAAATGTAATTTTTCTAAGAGGAAATGAACAAACTTGGGTTTGGCTCATTCCCCAGCATATTCTGAGGACACGTATATTAAGTTTTCCATTCACTGAAGTTTGGAATTCTCCAGTGTGTAATTTACACCCTTCTTTACAGTTTGAATAGCTTATTTTTTTTCCTTCTTTGGCTAAAAGAGGATCCTTCCTTATTGGAAAACAAGATTATGAAAGAACTTGGTCGTTCTTTTTACCAGCTGAAAACTGATGAAAGAAATTCTGAAAAGGCTATTTCTGTTGAACAGATTAATGTATAAATACCCAGAGTGGAACAGGTGATTGGTAGCAAAATCTACATGGACCTGGCTACCGTAGCAAGTCTGTATCTAAACAATGTATTCGTAGAAAAGAGCCAAAGTCCAGTAGCACCTTAAAGACTAACAAAATTTCTGGCAGGGTATGAGAGTCAGCGTGGTGTAGGGGTTAAGAGCAGGGGTTTGGAGAGGTGGAGTCAGATCTGGAGAACCAGGTTTGATTCCCCACTACTCCACATGAGGGGCGAAGGCTAATCTGGTGAACTGGATTTGTTTCCCCACTCCTCCACACGAAGCTAGCTGGGTGACCTTGGGCTAGTCACACTCTCTCAGCCCCACCAACCTCACAGGGTGTCTGTTGTGGGGAGGGGAAGGGAAGGTGATTGTAAACAGGATTAATTCTGCCTTAAGTGGTAGAGAAAGTGGGCATATAAAAACCAACTCTTCTTCTAGTGAGTCACAGCTCACTTCCAGATACAATGTATTGTTGTTGGTTGTGGTATTTTAGAAATGGTGCTGCAGTTTCCAAAGCTTTACATATTTGCAATATGTCATGCACAAAACCCAGTGGCCATAAGTAGGGATTGCCCATTCCCATCTTGGAGGCATCCAGTCACTTGGGGCCGAATTAGATTCACAGTATAGGTGCACACGCATCAGTGTGAGAGCCAGCGTGGTGTAGTGGTTAGGAGCGGTGTATTCTAATCTGGAGAACTGGGTTTGATTCCCTGCTCCTCCACATGAGCAGCGGACTCTAATCTAGAGAACCAGGTTGGTTTCCCCACTCCTCCACATGCAGCCTGAACTGCCCCTAGAAGCTAAAATGACTAGGGCCTGAACTGACCCTAGAAGTTAAAATGACTAAACTGAGGCTATCATACTTTGGTCACATTATGAGAAGACGAGAGTACCTGGAAAAGACAATCATGCGAGGAAAAGTTGAAGGCAGCAGGAAAAGAGAAAGACCAAAAAAAGATGGATAGGCTATGTAAAGGAAGCCACAGCCATCAATTTGCAGGACCTGGGCAAGGTTGTTAAAGATAGGACATTTTGGAGGACATTGATTCATAGGATCACCATGAATCAGAAGCAACCTGATGGCACTTAACACACACACACACCACATGGAGCCTGTTGGGTGACCTTGGGCTAGTCACATTCCTCAAGAATGGACCTTGCAAAATGGACCACCAAAATGGACCCTTCTCTCTGCATACAAAGGGACATTGTTTTCCCACCCCACCATGGGTCAAAATATCCTTTCATGGATCCTCCAGGGAGAAATAATCTAGCCCCTCACATCCACAACTCTCAGTATCCATTTTAGATGCCAGATTTATTTATTTATGTACTTATAATTTCTACCCTGCCCATTATCCCTGGACGAAGCTGGACTCCCACTTTATGTGTGAACTGACCATTTCATTGTCTCTGGTCTGGAAGTCCATTAACATTTCCAAAGCTTGGATGGTTGGTACTTGAAGAGATCAAAGAAGCTGAGCAGAGTCAGTCATGGTTAGCATGGGGATGGGAGACCACCAAGGAAGCCCAGGGTTGCTAGGCAGAGGCAGGCAATTGCAAACCACCTTCAAACATCTCTTGCTTGGTACACCCCGAGTCTGGGATCACAATGTGATTCAAAAGCACATTCTTCTAGCCTTGACCTGGATGGCCCATGCTAGCTTGATCTTGTCTGATCTTGGAAGCTAAGAATGGTCAGCCTTGCTTAGTACTTGGATGGGAGACCACCAAGGAAGTCTAGGATCACTATGCAGAGGCAGGCCATGGCAAACCACCTCTGAATGTCACTTCCCTTGAAACACTACGGGGTCACCATAAGTTGGCTGCAACTCGATGACAATGACAACAACAAACACTTGAAGAGATTTGGGAACAATTAACTTCCCCTTCCTGTCCGTCCACCTCCGGGAAAGAGAAACTTTTTGACAAAACGTGAAGGTCGGTACAGCCCAAGCCTTAAAAATAAAATGCATTTCTCCACAACTGATATTGGTTTTCTGCAGGGGAAACCTTCCATCATTCTGGGAATTACAAGCACCTCAGATACTGCTGAGCCAAACCGTTACTGGTCTATCTTTAAGGAGACTTTAATTACCACTCGCAATGACATAATCTCACAGTTAAGCGGCATGGGGCAAACCGTATTGGAAATGGTGCGTACTTCTCTTGTGTGTCAAACGGATGCGGGAGTATTTGTGACAACTTGACAAAATTATTTGCTTGTCACCTCAAGGCAGAAAAAAAAGAACAGCATTAAAAATGTTCTTGCCGAAATGTGTTTTGACATGAAAAGCTGGAGAGCATTGAGAAAAATCAGGACTTTGGGGTCTGTCTTGGTAGGATTAGTTAAGGCTGAATGAAACCTTCATGGTTAAACTTCTTTTGGTCTGAAAAGGAGTTTTGGGTGGGGGGCAAAATCTGCCTATCCATCTACATGCTTATCTGGGAGCCAGAATGGCGTAGTGGTTAAGAGCAGTGGTTTGGAGCGGTGGACTCCAATGCTTTTTTGATTCTCGCTCTTGCTCCCTCTGATGTAGCCAGTGTGGTGTAGTGGCTGAGAACATTGAACTTCAATCTGGAGAACCGGGTTCGATTCCCCACTCCTCCACATGAAGCCAGCTGGGTGACCTTGGGCTAGTCACAGCTCTCTCAGAACTCTCTCAGCCCCACCTGCCTCACAGGGTGTCTGTTGCGGGGAGGGGAAGGGAAGACGATTGTAAGCTGCTTTGAGACTCCTTAAAGAGATCCCAAGTCTTCTCCTTCTGCTTCTTTCCCTTCTTCTTCTTCTTAATTTGTGAAACACTCTGGATTTGCATCATTGCTCCAACCAACCCTCGGCTCTTTGGTCATGCCAGGTGAAACAAAGTAGTATTCACACAACAAGTCCCGTGTTCTTCAATGTCGCCTAGTTTCTGGAAATGGACTTTAGCACTGCAATCTGATTCTGTCTTCCTCATATATGCTCAAAGTTGACTTTTCTCATCAACCACCATATCTCATCGGAAAGAGACTACGACTGGCAGAAAGAGTGTTGATCACACAAGAGTTCCAGAAAGGTCCTCCCCCACAATGAGATTTCTTTTTTAAAAAATTAGTCTCTATAAATAAATTAAACCTTTCTTGTTCATTTTCATTGTGCACAGCAGAATATTTCAATGTGTTGGCTTAACTCGCAGTGCGCTAGGAGCACTTTTATACTGTCAAACAGACAGCCTGCAAGCTGTTTAAAAAACTGTCCTTACATTTCATATGCTCGCAAATTTCAGTGCCGTCTGGGGGATTACTTGGGTGAAATATTCAGATGCAAATGGAATGAATATGGCCAGACATGTGGCAACAGGAAGAAAACAGATTCCTTCGAAATGTGGTTTTGGAGGATAATTTTACCAATACCATGGAGCGCCAAAAAGACAAATTAGTGGGTTCGAGATCAAATCAAGCCTGAACGTTCCCTAGAAGCTAAAATGACTAAACTGAGTCGATCGTACTTTGGTCACGTCATGAGAAGACAAGAGTCACTGGAAAAGATGATAATGCTAGGAAAAGTGGAAGGCAGCAGGAAAACAGGAAGACCCAACATGACGTGGTGTGACACAATTAGCCGCAGCCTTCAATTTGCAAGCCTGCATACCTTACTAGAAGCTCTCAAATTGTGGAAAAGTGGAAGATGCTTTCTCCACCTATCCACCACACACATAAGAGCTGGGATCTCCATGTCTTTAGCTGCATCCATGGACCCCTCATCCATATGATTTTTCCTTCCCCTTTAAAAATATATATGCACAAACAGGGCTTCTTTGAAGTCATGGGGAAGAAGAAGAAGAGTTGGTTTTTATACCCCGCTTTTCTTTACCATAAGGAGTCTCAAAGCGGCTTACACTCACCTTCCCTTCCTCTCCCCAGAAGACGCACCTTGTGAGATAGACGGGGCTTAGAGAGAGTTCTGAGTAAACTCTGTTTGGCCAAGGTCATTCAGCAGGCTTCATGTGGAGCAGTAGGGAATCGAACCCAGTTTTCCATATTGGAGTCTGCCTTTCTTAACCGCTACACCTCTCTAGGAGGAAAATATGCCTGCTTCACAACCACCCAAGGGCCAACGCTACAGTCTATAGTCAAGGAACTGGAGCTGAGATGTTTCTTGATGACTGTCATTTGTAGGATTTTGTGGAATGATTTATTCAGAGTCAGGATTCGAGCCATTCACTTTGGTTGGGCTGATACCAAGTTTGGAACCGGCTTCAACGCTTTTGCAGTTTCAATTTCAATTTCAATACCTTTATTGGCATACCATCAAGCAATCAAACAGAGTATAACCTAGCCACTATACATCATTTTACCTCGCATCTTAATTACATCACCAAAAAATTTAGCCACAGATTCAATAATCGCAGAACTTCGGGAGGATAACAATAGGCTAATCTTACTATCATCAGCTTGATCAGCATAATTTGAGAGATAGGGATCTAAAAGGGCAGCTCGAATTTCACAATAAAATGAACAATACAAAAGAATTTGATCAATACTTCCTATCTGCCGCATAACACAGTTACACACCCTAGCGGAGTATGGAATTTTCTTATATCTCCCATACAAAAAAGCAGAAGGGAGAACATTAAAACGGGCTAGCTTTTGTGATCTTTCCCTCTCTCTCGCCCCCTCTCATGTAGCCAGTGTGGTATAGTGGTTAAGAACAGGGGACTCTGATCTGGAGAACCGGGTTTGATTCCCCACTCCTACACATGAAGCCAGATGGGTGACCTAGGGCTAGTCACAGTTCTCTCCAAACTCTCTCAGCACCACCTACCAGTGTGGTGTAGTGGTTAAGAATCACAGAATCATAGAGTTGGAAGGGACCACCAAGGTCATCAGGTCCAACCCCCTGCACAATGCAGGAAATTCACAACTACCTCCCCCACACACACACCCAGTGACCAGAATATGGGCAAGATGCCCTCCCTCTCATCATCTGCCTAAGGTCACAGAATCAGCATCGCTGACAGATGGCCATCTAGCCTCTTCTTAAAAACCTCCATGGAAGAGCTGTGGCTTGGAGCGGTGGACTTTAATCTGATGAACTGAGTTTCATTTCCCACTCCACATGAGTGGCGGATGCCAATCTGGTGAACTTGGTTGGTTTCCCCACTCCTAAATATGAAGCCAGCTGGGTGACCTTGGGCTAGTCACAGCTCTCGTATAGCTCTCTCAGCCCTACCTACCTCATAGGGTGTGTGTTGTTGGGAGGGGAAGGGAAGGCGATTGTAAATCAGTTCGATTCTTCCTTAAGTGGTAGAGAAAGTCGGCATATAAAAGCCAACTCTCCTTCTTCTTCTTCTACCTCACAAGGTATCTGTTGTGGGGAGAGGAAGGGAAGGAGATGGTCAGCCGGTTTCACTCTTCTTCTTCTTCTTCTTCTTCTTCTTCTTCTTCTTCTTCTTCTTCTTCTTCTTCTTCTTCTTCTTCTTCTTCTTCTTCCATTCCTCCTTCACTTTTATCTCCTGCTAGTTTCAATCGAAGACTTCAAGTGTGCATACAGCATTTGGCCTTTAACATTCCATTTCCTTTAGTCTCATTTCACTGGCTGGTGAGCTTCAAACCATTCAGCTCTTGTTTCTGCCGCACTGTGAAATGGCAGTGTCCCCCCCCCTTTTTGGGCTCTCTTCCAAGATCATCACAGAAATGGTAAATGGTAAAGAGGTAGCAGGCCAATAAAGTTATGTGTTAAATGGAGCTTGAGGGTTTTCTTGTTATCGTGGTGAGCCATTGTTTTAGAATGTGTCCCATTATCTGTTTCGTCAATTGCGATGGGATTTACTGAAGAGGAAAAGATGGGAGAGGATCCATAGTCATAATCGGTTGTTATCGTCATCATCTGCCGCGTGTGACTGCCATTTGTAATTCGTCTCTCTTGGTCCTTGTCCGAAAACCCTGGCAGAGTTCTGCACCCGCACATCACCTTAAGAATAACTTTCTGTATTTTTTTAAATTATATTCGGCAACTTGTCAGAATCCAGGCTCAAATTCAGCTCCAAAGACCTGCAATGTAAGACTCATTGTGAGCAGTGAACATATGAACACATGAAGCTGCCTTTCACTGAATCAGGCCCTTGGTCCATCAAAGTAAGTATTGTCTACTCAGACTGGCAGCAGCTCTCCAGGGTCTCAGGCAGAAGTCTTTCCCATCACCTACTTGCCTAGTCTTTTTAATTGGAGATCCCGGGGATTGAACCTGGGACCTTCTCCACGCCAAGCATATGCTCCACCACTGAACCACAGCCCCTCTCCAAGGCTCTCCAGGGTCTCAGGCAGAGGTCTTTCACATCACCTACTTGCCTAGTCTTTTTAATTGGAGATCCCGGGGATTGAACCTGGGACCTTCTGCATGCCAAGTAGATGCTCTACCACTGATCCACGGCCCCTCCCTAGAACACATGAACACACGAAGCTGCCTTATACTGACTCAAGCCCTTGGTCCATCAAAGTCAGTATTGTCTACTCTGACCGGCAGTGGCTCTCCAGGGTCTCGGCAGAGGTCTTTCACATCACCTACTTGCCTAGTCCCATTAACTGGAGATCCTGGGGATTGAATCTGGGACATTCTGCTTGCCAAGTAGATGCTCTGCCACTGAGCCACAGCTCCTCCCTACAACACATGAACACATGAAGCTGCCTTATACTGAATCAGACCCTTGGTCCATCAAAGTCACTATTGTCTACTCAGATCAGCAGTGGCTCTCCAGGGTCTCAGGCAGCCCTCTTCAGGCTCTGCCCCAAAAACCTCCCACCAGTGGCAAAGAGGGACCTGGCATCCCTAGTGGAGAAAGACTTGAATGTCATAGAGTGCAATTGCCAAAGTGGCCATTTTTTCCAGGTGAACTGATCTCTATTGGCTGGAGTTCAGTTGTAATAGCAGGAAATTTCCAGCTAGTGTCTGGAGGATGGCAATCCCCACCATATCATCACAATCAGAGCTGCCAACCTCCAGCTGGGGCCTGGAGTTCTGCCACTAGTACTAAGGCTGCCAGCTTCAGATTGGGAAATACCTGGAGATTTTGGGGATGGAGTATGAGGAGTGTGGGCTTGGTGGGGGGAGGAACTTCAACGGGGTATTATGCAAAAGAGTCCACTTTCCAAAGTGGCCATTTTCTGTAGGGGAACTGGGCTGGTTTTCCCCTTCTCCACATGAGCTGCAGACTCTAATCTGGTAAACTGGGTTGGTTTCCCCACTCATCCACATGAAGCCAGCTGGGTGACCTTGGCCTAGTCACATTTCCCTCTGAACTCTCTCATCCCCACCTACCTCACAAGGTATCACCTGGTGATCAGATGGAATAGCAGGAGGTTGGCAACTTGGAGGTTGGCAATCCTAACTACTACACATGTCATTAATTGATAGGGTCTCCATAAGTAGGAAGTGACTCGATGGCCCGTAACACATCTAGCCATTATCTAAAACGATATCCCATAAGAAATTCCTAAAAAATACGCACTTCACATTTAGGAAGAACATTGGCTAGAAACATGCTATTTTACACTTTTCCAAGGACGTCTGTGAGGAGAACAGTTCACATTTTAAGATTCTTGTGATTCTGAAGTAACAGAGGCACGGAGGTAAACAGGTGTGCAGGTAACCGAACATCTGGGCCTCTCCATTACATACCCTTTCGCATCCCATTTTTCTTTAAAAACTCTGAGTCGAGAACACATCCGTTTCTTTTTTTCCCCCATTGCCTTGAGGATTCATTTCCTAACAAGAAATACTTTGAAATAAATACATGGCGACAAGCTGAGGTCTCGTTCATTTGTTTCTTCATTTCTTCTGCTGCATAAATAAGACGTGACGCCCTTTCCTGATTTTCCAAACTGATAGGAAAACATAACACTGCTACCGTGTGCAAAATGACTTCATCGTACAGTTACTGCTCTTCAATAGACTTCCATGATGCAGAAATAATTTTTCAACTGTCTTTTACACACTTTCACACACATCGACAGAGGGGGAGCGAGCAATTCATCAGGTGCATTCCCACTGGAGAAAGTCCAAAATCTATACTTAGTCATCACAAGAACACTCGCCTTAATCTTCTTGGCATAAATGGGGTAGTCTACCACCTCTAGGGAATGGACTATTTTTTCCCCTTCACAATGTTTTCAAGTGATAAAGTTTGCTTAGTTTGCTTCTGTTTTCTTTTCTGGCCATAGAGCCAACCGTGTTAACCACCTGGGGAATTCATTTAGAGCTTACAGAAGTTGCAGTTCAAAAAAGAGAAAGAGAGAAAGTAAGGGTCTCCAAGTCGCAGCTGACTTATAGCAACCCCATAGGGTTTTCAAGGCAAGAGATGTCCAGAGGTGGTTTGCCATTGCCTGCCTCTGCTTAGCAACCCTGGCCTTCCTTGGTGGTCTCCCATCCAAATACTAACTGGGGCTGACCCTGCTTAGCTTCTGAGATCTGGCAAGATGAGGCTAGATTGGACTACCCAGGTCACGGCAATAATTAAATGCTGTCCAGTTGCAACTGAGTTATGCTACCCCCTTATGATATGCCAGCATGGTGTAGTGATTAAAAGCAGTGGACTCTAATCTGGAGGACTGGGTTTGATTCCCCACTCCTCCACATGAGCAGCGGACACTAATCTGGAGAACCGGGTTGATTTCCCCACTTCTCCACATTAGCGGTGGACTCTAATCTGGTGAACCAGGTTAGTTTCCCCACTCTTAAACACGAAGCCAGCTGGGTGACCTTGGTCTAGTCACATTTCTCTCCGAACTCTCTCAGCCTCACCTACCTCACAAGGTGTCTGCTGTGGGGAGAGGAAGGGAAGGAGATTGTAAGCCAGCTTGAGTCTCCTTAAAAGCAAGAGAAAGTCGTCATATAAAAACCAACTCGTCTGCTTCTCATGGGGTTTTCAAGGCAAGAGGCGAACAGAGGTGGTCTGCCAGTACCTTCCTCTGTGTAATGACCCTGTAGTTCCTTGAGGGGTCTCCCATCCAAATACTAACCAGGGTTGATCCTGCTTCGCTTCCAAGCTTTGTAAAAATTGGACTAGCCTGAGCCGTTCAGGTCAGGACAATGAAGCAGACCTAGATATGTTACCAGATGTATGCAGATAAGAACATAAGAACATAACATCAGGGCCCTGCAGGACCTGAAAGAGTTCCGCAGGGCCTGCAAGACAGAGCTCTCCCACCAGGCCTACAATTGAGGGCAGCTGCTTATATCATCTTTACTGACCTCCCCCTCCTCCCTTGAATGGGAATAATGTAGATTGAAGGGTTGCCACCTATGGCGCCTACAGTTTACTTAGGACTTAGTGAGCCATCATGTTCAGATTTTAGAGTTTTATTGTTTGGTTTTATTAATGATTTTATATATATATATATATATATATATATATATATATATATATATATATATATATATATATATATATATATATATATATATAAAATGATGTTTTCCTACTAAAGGAAAGTCCCTGGTAGGTGGGGGGGCATGATTGCTCTCTTTAAGTATTTGAAGGGCTGTCACTTAGAGGAGGGCAGGGAGCTGTTCCTGTTGGCAGCAGAGGATGGGACTCGCAATAATGGGTTTAAATTGCAAGCAGAAAGGTACCGGTTGGATATTAGGGAAACATTTTTTACAGTAAGAGTTGTTCAACAGTGGAACCAGCTATAGGGCTGCCAGGTATTAGGTGGAGATCTCCTGCTATTACAACTGATCTCCAGCCAATAGAGATCAATTCACCTGGAGAAAATGGCCACTTTGGCAATTGGATTCTATGGCATTGAAGTCCGTCCTCTCCCCAAACCTGCCCTCCTCAGGCTCTGCCCCCAAAACCTCCCACCAGTGGCAATGAGAGACCTGGCCACCCTAACCAGCTACCCAGAGAGGTGGTGAGCTCCCCCTCACTGGCGTTCTTTAAGCAGAGGCTGGACAAGCACTTGTCGGGGATGCTCTAGGCTGATCCTGCATTAAGCAGGGGGTTGGACTAGATGGCCTCTATGGCTCCTTCCATGATTCTATCAATTCTATAAGACACATTCCCTGGCTCTCCCCAATGTTTCTGAACCCAAAGATTTGGTTTTGGACATTTTTGATTTTTTATAGTCAGTTGCCATGCTGGTGACATTCATCTGACAATGGTATTGAACTTAAAAGTTGGTATTTCTTACAGGAGAAACTTTGGAGCTCTTTGAAAGAAAAGGCAAAGTTCTCTCTGACCATAAAGAAGCCATCCAGATAGACGAGCCGTTCCCCCAGCTCTGTACTTTGGCATACAATTATGACATGGGTTACTAACAATCCACCCTAGAGCTATTGGAAATCCTTCCTTCCCTGGGTCTTTTTGGGGTGGGGGGTGGGGCAGGAACACTCTCCCAACAAAGGGGGGCTGACAGCAGCCACTGGAGCACTTCAGACCGTGGAGAATAATGTGTTTATTTTAGTCTCTCAAAAGGTCAGTAAAGCTGAACAGCAGTAAATTACACTGCTAAAAATGCATTGTCTGTCAACACAAACACACTTTCACAGCTGGTTTCCTCCCTGTTTGTTAGGTTTGTATTTATTCAATCAATGAATTGTGCTGACTGCCTGGCAGTTTGGGCTTTGTTATTTGGAGACAGGCATCGAGGAATGAAGGGCAACAGCAGGGCCTCCAGTGGATATTTCGTCCCACCTTGTAAAAAAAAAAAACGTATCTCAAATAGGGTAGAAATATTTTTAAATGGCGTTAATATTCCACTACCTTTTGTTGTGCTCGTTGGTTATTTTTCTTTTTTAGAAAAGCTGTGATGCTGAGATAGTCTGTTTATAGCCTAGACAAAGGTGAAACTTTGTTGACTGTCAAGGATAAAGGCACATGGGAAAGGAATTTGGAGTACTTTTCGGCAGGGGGTGGTACCGCGGGTAGCTTTGACTGTTGCAACTGTTCTGGAAAGTGGCAGACACTGTGAAACCTAGTTTCGGTTTCCAGCAGTTGCAGCTTGCTCGTTTCACTGAGAACATCTGTAAGGTGGAATAAAACCAGGTCCCGGGCCGCACGGATTTTTAGGAACTCTCTCATTAAATCTGTTTTTAACAGTTTGTACCTGTCTGGTGTTCTGATCCCAAAGGTACTCTTAAATGTTTGCGCAGAAGCATTCGAAGCTGCACATTTATGGCTTCTCAACTATGCCACGTGCCAGACGAGTTTCAAAAGTGCTACTTGTTACAGAGGGAGAGGGCAGGCTTGCCAGTCAGATAGCCGGTTAAAGACAACACAAGGCCACATCTATAAATCCATCACACCTGGCGTATCTGCAGGAGTCAGTTCCAAACCAAACATTGGTCGCTTATGCATTGGAGTTTTACCTGAAGTTCGTTGCTTGTTGCTCGCTGGACCCACACTTTCCTGTTGGGAATCTATGCACCAGCAGTCTCCAAACTCAGATCAAGTCCCTGCCCCTTTAAATGCTGCTTTGTAATTGGCTTACTTTGTGGAGTTTACTGGAGAGAAAATCCCCCCAACCCAACTGCTGCATAAAAAAGCATTTTAAGAACAACAACAACAAAAAGGAGCAATCTGAAAAAAAGGGGGGGGGAGAAATCCAAGCCTCGGTTTTAAAAAGGATTTGTGAGGGCTGGCAGCAAAGTCATCTCTAATGGATGGAAAACTCATGCATAACTCCAAGGAACAAATGAAACAGACCGGGGGTGAATGTGAGTGAAAGTACCCACTGTTATCTTTAAAGGGTTGGGTCCCTGATTTTGCTGACATGTAACAATTCATCTTACATCTGTGCAGCCCATTCTTGAAGGGGGGTGGATGTGCGGCAGCTGGGAGCGGCGCGGCCGAGGCACTGCCACAGAGGCTTCCCGGCTGCCATGGAGAAAATGAAAACAATTTAAAATGTCAAATGAGGAAAATGCCCCCATAGAAAACAGCGAGGCTATGCCACCAGAAAAGGTGGCATAGCAATGCTGCAACTCGAGGGGGCGTTTCCGGGGTGAAAGGGGTTAGGATGCTGTCTAAAGGCAGCTCTGCCCCCGGAACACCCTGGGAAAGCCTCCCAGGATGCTGGCCCAGGGACTTCCATTGCTGGAATGCTGCCAGGAGGCACAGCGGCATGGGATCCCAGGACTGGTATGAATGCCCAGGATGAATGGGCACTTATGCAGGCGCGGGGTCACTCTGGCTCTTATGCAAAAATGCCCCCCAGGAGCCGTGGAAAGCCACAAAAAGCCACCATAGGGTTTAAATGGCCAATTTTGGGGGGAAATCTGAATTTAAAGCCGAATTCCTACCTTTACTGGTGTAGGAAATTTGGCATTCGGGTTTTCCCTGGGAAAAAATGGCCAATAAACCCGAACCAGGATTTTACCAAAAATTATTTTCAACAGCCCTAGTTAAAACCATAGAGGTTTTGACAGTTCCTAGAGAAGTGGTTTTTTTTTTAAGCATTCAAGCCAACTTGTCATTTCTTACCAAGCAAAATTAGGGGTTATTGAGTCTCCATGGCTTGGACTAGATTGGACTAGAAGGGGAACCACCAACAGTATCATTACTTAGATGAATTTGCAAAGAAAATTTTCCCTTCACCTGGATTTTTATTTTTAATAAATGCCCAAGGGCTAACCAAGCTCTTATCCTTTAATATTAAATTACCTCCCCGATGAACCACATCAAACAGGACATTGTAAAATGAAATAAGCTTCACTTGTCCTGCTTTTCATGATTAAGCATGATTAAGATAAATGTCTTTCCCCATGGGAATTACCTCTGAGATTCTTCCCGTCCTATTGCCCTTGAGCCATCTATAAAAATGCACAGAGTTTTGCTACTAAAATGTGGATGGGGACAAGGGAAACAGCTGGCTTCAAATATCCCACTTTAATTTAGGTCAGGGGGTCAAACATGAGGCCCGCGGGCCAGATATGACCCCTTGAGAGCTCTTCTCCGGCCCGCAAGCCAGCCGAAGCAACCACCCCCTTCTCCACTCTCGATCTGGCCTGGCGAGCCATGTCCCACCCCGAACAAGTGACATTTATGTCATATCTGGCCCTTGTAACAATTGAGTTCGACATCTCTGGTTTAGGTAATCTGATTTTGCTTCCCTGTGGCACGTCATTTGTACTAATGGAACATTTTGAGAACTGGAAGTATTAATGACTGAATGAGGCTACAGTGGTTTCCTTCAATGGAGGAAACAAAGGTTATCAATCAAGTCCATATAAGTTTCTTACTATGTAGACATACCGCTGAAGCTGCCTTATACAGAATCCATCAAGGTCAGTATTGTCTACTCAACTGGCAGCCAGTCTCCAGGTCTTTCACATCACCAATTGCCTGGTCTTTTTAACTGGAGATTCTGCGGAGTGAATCTGGGACCTTCTGCATGCAAAGCAGAGGCTGTTTGACTCAGAAACAGTCCCTCCCCAAATGTATTTCTAAGGTGGGTAAAACCAATCTGAAGAAGAACCTTGTTTCTAGGAAGGCTTGTAGTGTGTTGATTTATGGATGATGAAGAAGAGTTGGCTTTTATATGCCGACTTTCTCTCCCTTTGAAGGAGAATCAAACCAGTTTGCAATCTCCTTCCCTTCCTCTCCCCACCACAGACACCTTGTGAGGTAGTTGAGGCTGAGAGAGTTCAAAGAGAATTGTGACTAGCCCAAGCTCACCCAGCTGGGTTCATGTGGAGGAGCGGGGAAACCAACCCAGTTCACTAGATTAGAGTTCGCCACTCATGTGGAAGAGTGGGGAATCAAACTTGGTTCTCCAGATTAGAGTCCATCGCTCCTAACCACTACACCATGCTGACTCTCCCTCAAGCAGTGAGTCTCTAGGCATGCCCTTGCAATCAGCAACCTTATAGGGATGAAGTGTTTCCCCACACTTTCTGCCCAAACACAGAAATAATGTTACAGGGAAGTTAACCCCTCTTTCACCTCTTCCACAACCTTGACAAGGATGCTCCTTCACCAACATGACCTCTGTTGCAACCAGCAGGCCACATTCAAAGCCCTTATAACGTCTCGAGAAGATTTCTACGAGTGGTACCAGGCAAGCCTTTAGTAGAGAATTGCATAATTGGTTTTCTATCTTTGCAGCCCTTTTCTCATGCACATTCGCCCTTAGATAACCTTGAACGTCATGTTAAATGTAGGAGAGGTGTAGGAGAGCCTTTGCTGATAAAGGCTGCATGCGCCACAATCTTGTATGTCTCCAGGCATGAGTTGATTAATGGACCCAAGATAATTCCAAAGGGCAGTGACCACGGAACTCCTAGCAGATCGCATCTCTGAAATTCCATCAACGGAAATAGCATGAAACACGATTGCAAGGGAGGTATCAGATGCACCAAATCTTGGCCAATCCCTATTTTATTCTGCCCATGCTAGATCTAGACAATGTTTCCTTTGAAGATGTATACTGTACATGGATTGCATGCCTGTTCACTGGAACTTGTGAACTAAGGATGCCAGCTTCCAGGTGGGGCCTGGGGATCCTCTGAAATTACAGCTCATTTCCAGTTTACAGAGATCAGTTCTCCTGGAGAAAATGGCTACTTTGGAGGACTGACTCTATGGCATTGCACCCCACTGAGGTCCCTGTTAGGGTTGTGCATATTGATAAACCCGAACCGAAAATGAACCCAAAATTAGCTGTTTTGGTAAATTTCAGGTTTACCAAACACCAAAACCTGGGGATAAAGCCGAAGCCGAATAGGTGATTCTTGAAAAAGCCGAATAGATATTCGGCTTTTGGGGTTAGCTATTCACCTTTGTTTAGAGATGTGGCTCTGTGCTTTCTCCCCTTTTTCTTTCTTTCTTTTTTGACAGGTTTTGCTAGGGCCCCATAGTTGGGGCCCTTTTGAGATAGAGTTATTTAAAAGACGGGGCTCACCCAGTCCCATCCGGAGGGATAGACCCTCCAACTAAAAGAGCCGGCTTCAACAGCCACCCACTGGGCTTCTGAAGGATATTTCTTCATCCACATGGATGAGCAATCTTTTTCAGACAGCCCCCATGGTCATGACTTCAGCCGGCTCTGATATCACCGCCACCACCCCATGAAAACCTGCTTTCCAAGAGAAGATTGCCCTGAGTAGAGGCTTTGTTTCCCCACACTGTGACCATCTCTTGAAATGAGATTTTTGATGACCACAATAAAGGACTGTTCATAGGATGTCATTTGCCATCAAAAGGAATGTTTTCCGTACCTCATTTCTCTTGCATTTAAGCCTTTTTTCTGTTTGGAAGCTAATTTGCATGGACATCATGCCAAGCAACCCAGAAATGAAGGCAGCCCTCAACTTTGAGGTGCTAGCCAGGCAACCGGCTCTTTCCGTCAGTCCTCAGCAACGCTGAACGTTTGAACCTGAAAACCAATAGACTGCCCAGCTCGCAAATGCCTGGATAATGGGGGCAACCCCTTTGCGGGCCCATAAAATTGGACCTCCTGTCCCAAAGTTCACCAAACATTGGTGATCATCAAAGGAGAGTCCCTTGCAGCCACGCTGCAAGTTTGGGGACTCTACCTCCAAAAATGTTCATCAGGAGCTTCAAAATATCCCCATAGACTATAATGGATCTGAATTTTTCAGTAAACCCAAAAAATAAGCCAAATACTGAAATTTACCAGTATGGGTATTTGGCTTATTTTGGGTTTACTGAAAAAAAAATGGGCCCAATAAACCCAAACGTGAAATTTACCAAAAACATTTTTTTACACAACCCTAGTCCATGTCCTTCCCAGGCTCCACCCCCAAATCTCCAGGAATTTCCCAACCTGGATCTGGCTGCCCAACCCCTTATTCCCTGCCAGTGACCAGTGGGGACCTGGCCACCTTTTGGCCACTGTGTGAGATAGGATGCTGCCCTAGACGGATCACTAGTCTGATCCAGCAGGACACTTATTAGATTCTTAACAGGGGAAAGCTGTATCAGGGGGAGTCCTCTCTCTGCCCTGTTGTCAGCCCTCCAGAGGGACTGTTTGGCCACCGTGTGAGACATGATGCCAGACTAGATGGACAACTGGTCTTACCCAGCAGGGCTCTTCTGATGTTCTTATCAGGGGAATGCCTTGAAAATATTTCTGGCAATAAATCCATGGAATAATGTGGGGATTACTTCTGAGTAGACCTGCTTCCGTGTATTTTCTCATTACTGTAACTCTCATGCTTTACATGACCTTTGATATCAAGGAGATCTGGAAGTGCTTCACATTCCTTTGTGCCGTTATGTATAGTCCCAAATAGAGTTACACCCTTCAAAATCCATTGAAGCCAATAGGCTTAGAAGAGTGTAACTCTGGTCGTTTATGCATGGTTACTTTCACTCATGTTTGCCTGTAGTCTGTCTCGCTTGTTCCTAGGAGTTATGCATGAGTTTTCCCTCCATTAGCGATGACCTCACTGCCAGCCCTTGCAATGTCCGGGTCTTCCCATTCTTCTGTTAACCCAATTCTTCCACCTCCCCTGAGCTCAGCCCAGGTGAAATCCCTGTGCATTAGGCAAAGTGCGGAGCACACAAGCTTGGTTTCTCTCACAGCCAATTTCAAAGCAGTGTGTAAAGAGGCGGGGATTCAAATTCTTCCTGCTTCCTGGGAGTTCTTATGGGCAGAAGAATGGACTTTTAAAATGAGGCTTTGGTTCCCACCCCTATTTTTTTAGCATGCTCCATTTTGTTTTAGTCTTTTAAAAAGCATTTTGGCTGGGCACTTGGATTTCCACAGGTGTGGGGGACGGGACTTTTCTCTCAAAGACAGAACTACAGCCAATCACAAATGAACCTCAGGAATAACTCCCATGCGTAAATTACCTCAGTTTCGGATGGCACTGTAAATAATTCACAGGCTTCTCAGAAAGTTAGAGCGGTTCCTCAATGGAACAGACTTCCTTGGGTGGTGGTAAGTGTTCCTTCCCTGAAGGTTTTTAGGCAGAGGTTACATGGCCATCTGTCGGCAATGCTGATTCTATGACCGTAGGCAGATCATGAGAGGAAGGGCATCTTGGCCATCTTCTGGCATTGGAGTAGGGGTCACTGGGGAGTGTGTGGGGAAGGTAGTTGTGAATTTCCTGCATTGTGCAGGGGGTTGGACTAGATGACCCTGGTGGTCCCTTTCAACTCTATGATTCTTTCATTCTATGATTCTATGAAAGAGAAAGGAAGAGACATTAACCGAGGCAGTGGACAGCCTATGTAAGTAGCAGAAAAAAATATTTTCTGAGTAACAGGACAATTGCTAAAATACATGGTGAGGGCTATCTTGAGTTGCAAATCAGTTTGCCCAAAGCCTGCTGATGCTAATCTCAAATTAATTTTACTCTATTGTCCCTCCCTTCCCCGTCTCCACTAGCCCAGGCTTTGCCTGCTTGAGTGTGAAGCATAAAATGCAGAATACCTTTTAATAACACCCTCGCAATAAGACTCGGCTGTAAGGATTAAATGGAAAGTAGATTGTTATCTGATGTAAAGCTTTAAAAAAGCCGCATACGAAAGGGAGAAAAAAACGGCCTATCCTCTGATTGGCAGTTCTTTTATTCTCCAATATTGTTATGGATGGGGAGAAGACAAAACGAAGCCCGCTTTTATATCCCGAAGTTACTTTAAATAACAGTCAAAGTTATTCCAAGTTCATCAAGGGACATTGTGCTTTCAAGATCCATCACGCCCAGCTTTTCTCTGCATCCGTTTGACAACAATGCCTCCTGTCTCGCAGGCAAAGAATAACTCATACGGAGAGGTGTACATTACTCGATGCAAAGCAAACATTTAAACCAGTCATGCTGCACTGTTTTTTGTTCATTCCCTCCCCCTCCCTGAATCAAAACTAGTGATGCTGGGACCTTAGCAACCAATGTGCTCAAACCTCAATCTTATCCTGCTCGTGGTGTCAAGAGATAACCGAACACCCGTCGGTTGGGATCACCACCCACTTGCCGATTACAAAGAGGGAGCTGCTTAGGGCTGTTTAGCTTGGAAAGAAGGTGGTAAAGGGGAGACATGATAGAGGCCTATAAAATTATGCATGGTGTGGAGAGAGTAGACAGGGAGAAACTTTTCTCCCTCTCTCATAATGCTAGAATATCGGGTGAGAAGCCGGAAGGGTGAGAGATTCAAAACAGATAAAAGGAAGTATTTCTTCACACAACACATAGTTCAATTGTGGAACTCCCTGCCCAAGGATGTGGTGATAGCTGCCAACTTGGAAGGCTTGAAGAGGGGAGTGGACATGTTCATGGAGGAGAGGGCTACCCATGGCTACTAGTCAAAATTGATACCAGTCATGATGCACACCTATTCTCTCCAGGATCAGAGGAACAGGCCTATTCTGTTAGGTGCTGTGGAACACAGGCGGGATAATGCTGCTGCAGTCATCTTGTTTGTGGGCTTCCTAGAGGCACCTGGTGTGATCTGATGCACTCGGATAAAGAAGCTGCATCCGCAAACCTCCTGAGTGTGAGGTCCTTGTCATTAGCTCTCAGCTCACACAAGTCATGCCCACCCTGTCGCCGGCACTTGATAAATGCTGATTCCTTGCAAGCCGGCATAAGCAGTATTGCCTTAGATGTTGGAAGCATGCATTTAATGTACGTCTCATCCCAGAAACATAACAGAAATCCATTTCGGATCTATACATAACGTATGGGAGATACACCAAGGCTCATTTGGGAGTGTAAACATATGACTGCATGGGACATGTGATCTCTGGACAGAATTTGCAGCAGTGATACATAATTTACAAAGGAGATATTGTCGAAGGATTTCATGGTCAGAGTTCATCGGTTCTTGTAGGTTATCCGGGTTGTGTGACCGTGGTCTTGGTATTTTCTTTCCTGACTTTTCGCCCACAGCTGTGGCAGGCATCTTCAGAGGAGTAACACTGAAGGACAGTGTCTCTCAGTGTCAAGTGTGTAGGAAGAGCAATATATGGTCAGAAGGGGGTTGGGTTTGAGCTGAGTTAAAACAAGTTATTTTATATGGGATAAAGAATTTTATGAACAGATTGATGGAGTAGCTATGGGAAGTCCTCTCAGTCCAGTAATAGCAAACTTTTACATGTAATATTTTCAAAAGACAGCATTAGAATTGGCACCTTACAAACCTACAGTCTGGTTCAGGTTCGTAGATGATACATTTACTATTTGGAGCCATGGTGAAGAAAAATTAATGGACTTTCTAAACCATCTCAATAATATCCATCCAAACATTCAGTTTACCATGGAAAAAGAAATTGAGGGTAAACTCCCATTTCTTGATACCCTTGTCATCCGTAAAACAAACTTTCAGTTAGGTCACAAGATCTACCAGAAACCAACTCACACAGATCGCTACTTACACAAAAACTCCAACCACCACCTCCGACAGAAAAGAGGAATAATCAAAACATTAATGGACTGTGCAAAACGGATCTGTGAACCACAGTTTCTCGAGGAAGAAATTAATCAGCTAAATCACACACTGCTAGCAAACGGCTATTCCAGAAATGAAATCAGAAGAGCCATTAAACCAAACAAAAATCAGAAAACTCAGGAAAAACAGTCTCCCATAGGAAAGGTATTCTTGCCATTTATTAAAGGAGTCACTGATAGGATGGAGAAACGTTTGAAAAAACATAACCTACAAACAGTGTTTAAACCCACCAAGAAAATACAACAGATGCTAAGATCAGCAAAAGACAAAAGATATAACAAAAGCATAATGTTTATTCGACACCTAGCAGGCCACCATACCAAGCGGGGGTGTTGCGTTCAGCACAATATTTAGAAACATCACAAAAGTACGATGGTTAAAGAGACCGGTATGAATACTGTTCTTCACCCTTTCACTTCACAGGAATCGCTTGATGTAATATTTATCTCACTATTCATCTACCATTTTCAGGTTGCATCCCTCGGTATTCTTCTCAACACAAATGTATTCATTCCTAAACAATACTTTTTTGGGGAGGAGGAATCAACCAGTTCTCCAAAATATGTAGATTTTATACTATTCTATGGATTGGTAAGTACTACTGAGCGGCAGCTTTGTGCAAGCAGAACAAAAGTACAGTAGTCACCAGGTGAAGAGTGGCTGGAAACCAAGAGGGTGGAATAAAAAGTTTGGGATGGGAGTCAAGTAGGGTTGCCAACCTCCAGGTACTAGCTGGAGATCTCCTGCTATTACAACTGATCTCCAGCTGATAGAGATCATTTCACCTGAACACGTGAAGCTGCCTTATACTGAATCAGACCCTTGGGCCATCAAAATTGTCTACTCAGATCGGAGGCAGCTCTCCAGGGTCTCAGGCAGAGGTTTTTCACATCACCTACTTGCCTAGTCCCTTTAACTGGAGATGCCGGGGATTGAACCTGGGACCTTCTGCATGCCAAGCAGATGCTCTACAACTGAGCCACAGCCCCTCCCCAGTGTTAAGGTTATACTCTAAATTTCCCTCTGATTTGTAGAGCATCCCATGATGGCTTCTTTTCCCATCAAGTTTCAGAGTGAGAAGAGAATGTGGTTAGTAATGGGATTGAAGATAGCTGGGGGGGGGGGGCTTCCTAGCCTTTCTGTGCACCCATTATGGTAGATATGATGCTCATTTAAAAAAAATGCCTTCATACTCTGAGGGTACTCTGGAATCTGATTATAAGAGATAATGGATCATTATCAGGACAATATAAACAGCATTTGTATTGATTAAGCCATCTCGCAATTCTTTAAAAGAGCTAATCATTTTAGTGCCAAATAAATAAGGGATTGCAGCTTCCCGTGAGGAAATGGGCCTAATTGCCATTTGGGTCGAGGAGAAGAGATATTTATGAGCCCTCATCCATTACTCGCCTCCAACAGGTTTTTGGCAATGGAGCTGATGTCCGCCCACAGGCATTAATCTTCTGCAGACGTACCGGAGAATGAGAACTTAGACGTCGCTCATTGGAGAAAGTGTGGAACGACTGGCGTTTAAGCAGCAAACACAAAGCCATGTGGTTTTATGCGTGTTTTTGGAAATTTTCAAGCAATGTCTATTCAGGTCCCATTCTACCGTTGTGTTGTGCCACACGTATAGGCTTGCCAATTGCCCAGTATTGGCAGTAGGGTTGCAAATAGGGTTGCCAACCCAGGAGGGTGGGGTTTGGAAAGGGGAGGGACATCAATGCCATAGAGTCCAATCGCCAAAGAAGCCGTTTTCTCCAGGTGAACTGAACTCTATTGGCTGGAGAGCAGTTGTAATAGCAGGAGATCTCTAGCCACCACCTGGAGGTTGGCAACCTTAATTGGCAGGCAAATGCCAACCAATAGACTGAGCTGTCCACCGACCCTCAGGTGATTGGTGGGGCGAAGAGGGTCAGCTGAAGGGGGGGAGCGATCGTCACTTCCAGGTAAACCCGGAAGTGACACAGACACTCTAGCACTTTCCCCCTCAAAAAACAAACAAACCCTCTATGATTTCCATAAAGTTTTCAGAGGAGATTCCTAGAGCTTCCCCATAACTTCTGAGTTTATGGAAACCATAGAGTTTGCAGAGGCAATTGCTAGAATGTCCACGTCACTTCCCGGTCCAAGTACCCATGCATAAATGACCTATGTCACAGATCTAAGCATTGCCTGTTGCTTATTTTTCACCGTGAAAGAAATGGCAACTTCCCTCACCCAACTCTAAATCTCGCCAGTCGGGATATATTCTCACCAAGGTCATTTGGTTGCATAGATTCGTCCTCATTTCAGATCGCTCCACCAGCAACCAAATACAGAAATTCCACTTTTTCTTTGCTTCTTTTGCAATATTAATGGAGGAATAATGAAACCGTACAATACTGTCAACATTAAGCATTCGGAAATCACCATCTTTTGCTGGGTTATGTTTATTTATTTCTGTTTTTTGCTTTTTACCCTTCAGGCTATCCTTGGGATATTTGGAAGGGGGGCGAAACACTGCTTCCCCCCCTCCCCGTTAAGCAGGAAGCAGAGGAAGTGTCTCAAATGGTGGAAAGAAAGCTGTGGATATTTTCAGACAACCCCTTGAGTCAGGCAAACACTAAAGAGACAACCCTCTCAAGAATGACAAACACAAACATTCGTCTTCTTCAATAGATCCCCTCGGTGCCTTTCTTCACAGGTAGCACAAGCACAACAAAACACACATACAGTAACAATACTTGAGGGTGGGCAGGAAAGAGGCATATTTACGGAAAGCACACCATACTAGAAAAATGTATTGGCTGCAATAAAATGAAGATGTGTGTGTGTGTGCGGGGGGGGGGGTTATAGCGACCAAGACTGAACATGGATGAGATAGATCTGATAAAGTATCTTGATGTTTTGCACATAGTGAATGGGAAAAGAGGAGTCCAGGAATGACCTTGCAAATTTTCCAGTGACAGAGGCCCTGTTCAGATTACCGTTCTAAACTGGAAGTCATCCATTGTTGGCCTGTCTTGGAATAAAGTGATACAAAGATGGGTGTTCATACAGCTCATTTCAATCCCTCTATGAGTTGTCTCTAAAACGCTCTGGCCAGTTCAAACAGCACCGCTATTGTTTTCCAGCCTTTTTTGCTGGTACGTTCTTTTCCGGCTTTTTTTTTTTTTTAATGTCCTGAGATTTGTGTTATAGTACTATAATGCAAATCTCAGAACATTAAAAAAAAAAACCTGGAAAAGAACATCCCGGCAAAACAGGTGGGAAAACCATTGCGGTCCTTCCCAAAGCACTCCAGGCAGTTCAAACAGCACACTGGAGCGATTCAGAGGCGCAAGGAGGAACTGAAAATGGTTGAAAGCATGAGTGGCGCCAGAAAGTTATAGAGTTGGCCAAGATAGGCAAGTTAAGTAAATATAAAGAAGATAGCTGGATTTCCAACTTTGACTGGAAGGTATGGTCAATATATATAAATCAGTATTTTAGGGATAGAAAAATGACCTTAGGTTTTAGAATCTGAATGATAATTAAAGTAAAAACAGATAAAATCAAAATTATTCACAAAAGAAATAGTATATATGTTTTTTTCTGTGTGAGGAGAGTTGGAAGTCGGTTTCTGTATTGTTTTATATTTCACTTTTTCTTTTCCTTTCTTCACTTTTCTTTTGTATACTGCGCTCTTTTGTATACCTTGATATATTGTGTAGTAGTATTTTGTATACTTCAATAAAACCATTGACCCTCTCCCCACCCCCGAAAGCAGTTTTCATAAAAACCGGCTCAGCCTCGCTTTGCGAATGGGACACAAACAGCTTTGTCTGAACAGTTAAAAATACCAGTTAACAGCCGGGAGCCCAACCGGTTGTGTCTCAACTGACACCAAAAATCCATTAGCAACCTGCTGCTCAAATGGATTATAAAGGCAGTTTGAACAGGCCCAGAGAGAGAGTGGGTGTGTTCATGGTGGGCGCTGACACGGCTTGCTGCGGTGCTCATGCATGCCTTCCAAGAGTGAATTATGGTGTCTGGGTTGGCAAAACCTTCAGGGACCTTGCTAAAATGGAGTTTGTTTCCCCTCCCCATGAACCAGATTCTAACCCTGGCTTCACCCCGGTGCCTGAGTTCAGACATCACATGGAGTCTGATTCAACAGAGGCATAGAGTCCAAAATCGCAATCTGTACAGTGGAATTTACAGAGGCAATGGAGAGAAACTTTGCCACTTGGATGGTAATTCTCTGATTAACTCCCATCAGTAACATTTCAAGAATTTTCTGCTCTGGAAAACCTTTTTGTTTCTCTTTCCATAATAGGTAGGGTTGCCAGG
This sequence comes from Euleptes europaea, assembly GCF_029931775.1. Lineage (NCBI taxonomy): Eukaryota > Metazoa > Chordata > Lepidosauria > Squamata > Sphaerodactylidae > Euleptes > Euleptes europaea. The sequence continues at coordinate 56,395,612 of NC_079326.1, forward strand.
TCTCTCTTTGCCACCGGAAGGGAGGTTTTTGGGGCGGAGCCTGAGGAGGGCGGGGTTTGGGTAGGGGAAGGACTTCAATGCCATAGAGTCCAATTGCCAAAGCGGCCATTTTCTCCAAGGGAACTGATCTGTTTTGGCTGGAGATCAGCTGTAATAGCAGGAGATCTCCAGCTAGTACCTAATAATTGGTGCCAATAGGTCCAAATGCACTTGGCAGTAAAATTTACCTTGGAACAATACATGTCTCCGTGTTTCAATCGAATAATCTGAATAGGGACAAAAGCTGTGATTAGCTAGAATCTTCCAATCAAAGTGGCCGATGGTAATGATGTATGAGTATAAAGGAGGGGTTCACCCATCACTTCTTCAGACAGGGTTTAGAGGTTTAACAGGCAGGTGGTGGGGAAAGAGAAGGTCTATCTCATAGTCTGTCTTCAGGCAGAAGCAGACTGGATTATTGTGGTTCCCAGGAGGGAACAGACTGATGGTTAAGTCCTAGAATTTAGTCTTCCTAAGCAGTGGGAAGCTAAAGGGGAGATGAAGTCTGTGTGCTATTAGCTCCAGTAACATCTAACTAAGGCTGGTGAAACCTGAGAACTTGTGAACTCTACTTTCACACAGACAATTGACAGTTTCTGGCTCTCTCTTTCTGAAACGATATATTCCAAAGTGAAACCCTTTCTCCAGTCTAAGTCTCACACGCTATCACAAATGTATATATTTTAATCTTTATCTTTTTTTAATATAAATTTTTATTAAATTTTAACAAAACATACAATATAAAAAAAACAAATTAATAACAGTAAGAAGTTAAAAAAAATAACAAATAGAAAAAAGAAAAAGAATAAGTAATATTGAAAGGAAAAAAAAGTAATAAAAGGGTATTTTTACATCATCTGTAATACAATCATCATCAATCAAAATATCCAATAATACCCTTCTACCCAACACCCACCAAAAGTGACCCTTCACCCTACTTCCGGAGAAGTGTCTGGATAGTTTTATTTCTCTGTTATCTAAAATTAAAGTTATTTAAACATTATTTTTCTATATCTCACTAAATAATATCGTATTTTAATCTTTATCACCCAAACCATTTGTTCCCCTTCCAGGGAAATAGTTCTCGGCCATTTCTGCAAGGCTGTTTCCTCGCGGTCACCCTGCCAACTACCTCGGGGCTTTGCTTTGATTATGCTTGCATTTCCCAACTTTCAGAGTTGCCTCACTCTCCCCGCATGTTTCCGCGTGTTTCTGCCGCATTTTCTGAACGTTGGCAAAACACGAATCCGGAAAACGAGAGGCAAAACCTGTGGAAATGTGCAGGGAGAGTGACGCGACCTCTGACAGTCGGGAAATGCCAGCATCATCGAAGCAAAGCCCCGAGGTAGTTGGCAGGGTGACCGCGAGGAAACAGCCATGCAGAAATGGCCCTTGTTGTTACCTCAGGTTTTTGGTTCTCTTGGGCGGACAAGGGTCTTCCATCTTACATACTGAGGCAGGAGCCTGAGTTGAAATGTAACTCCACACCATGCCTGAGGAAGGTGGGGAATATACGTCTTAATGTTAATATAATTTTCCTCAAAGGTGGCTAGCCTACAGAGAATATACCAAACACCTTTCATCCAATTCCTAAATAATTCTTGGCTATTTGTGTTTACTTATTTCCCAAAAAATAAATAACACTCTACCTCAAAAAAATTGCATTTTATTAAGTGTTGCATATTCTCCCTATATAATAAAACCCTCATGATTGTACGTGTTAAAATCCCCTCGCGCCATATATTCTTTTCCTTTAAACACAGCCATTTTGAAACATTTTTTATCTTGTTTTACCTTGATCACACTTCAAAAACTCACCTACTCAGTTTAGGGCAAGAATACACACTTTATATCACAGGCTCTTCCATGCCTATTAGCAAATATCCCTAAATTAGATCAAAATATATGGCTGTCTGGTCTCCTCTTTCTAAAAGGCACCTTTTGGGAGAAAGGAAGATTGGGTACTATTGCATTTAGTTGAAGAGAAGGAACTTTTGTGAAATTGCTGGGGTTACTTGTACTATTTATATTACGCCATGTAATTTACCAATATCTTTAAAATCGTTGGTTTGTACTTCAACAACGATAAGAGGCCCCTAAGTTTCTCATGTAGAGATGCAGAGAGAATGCCAGATTAGAATAGCAGGAGGATTTAAATCCATGTCTTCCAAACTCAAGTCCAAACATTTCATAATAGAGAATTTGCAGTGTCTTTGTCACTTCCCCCAAGGAATTCTGGGTGATATACATGCATTTTGTTTCTTCTCATGACAATCCTGGAAGGAAAAGAAGAAAAAGGGAAGAAGAAGAAAAAAAGAAGAAGAAAAAGAAAAATGAGTTGGTTTTTTTATGCCGACTTTCTCTACCACTTAAGGAAGAATCAAACTGGCTTACAGTCACCTTCCCTTCCCCTCCCCAAAACAGATACCCTGTAAGGTAGGTGGGGCTGAGAGAGCTCTAAGAGAGCTTTGACAAGCCCAAGGTCACCCAGCTGGCTTCACATGGAGGAGTGGGGAAACCAACCTGGTTCTCCCAATTAGAGTCCATTGCTCATGTGGAGGAGTGGGGAATCAACCCTGGTTCTCCAGATCAGAGTCCACCGCTTCAAACCACTGCTCTTAACCACCACCCCACGCTGGCTCCCAATGTCTGGTCCAGCAAGTTTCATAACAAGGGGGATTTGAACAGTGTGGGAGCTAGTGTGGTATAGTGGTTAGTGTTGGTCTAGAATTTGGAGGTCCCAGGTTCCAATCCCCAGTCTGCTATGGAAGCTCAGTGGGTGACCTTAGGCCAGTTGCACAGATTCAGCCTAACCTACCTGTCACGACTGGCCATTCTCCCCTAAGCCCCAGCCGTGCTGTAAGGTAATCAAGTCATAGGGTTGCCAGGTCCCGCTTCACCATCAGTGGGAGATTTTTGGGGTGGAGCCTGAGGAGGGTGGGGTTTGATGTCCCTCACCATCTTCAAGCTCCTCCCCAAAAACCTCCCGCCGGTGGCAAAGAGGGACCTGGCAACCCTAGCTGCTAATGTTCTAATAGACTTAGAAGAAACTCTGTGCCTCATTTGTGTATTTTTAATGTATGCATTTCAAAGGTGAGGTGGGGACAGAGTTCCTGTAATTATTCAACCGTTAATAACTTCATGTAATTATTCAAGCTTAACAGGGAAGGTAAGCAATAGAACAGAAAGCTGTGTTAAGCTGAAGAGAAGGGAATGTGTTATTAGCACCACTTGTCCTGTAAGTTAGTATTACAAGAAGACTGTGGATTCTGTAAGAAAGGAGCACCATAGATCTGTTTGCTTCCAGCAAATATACGTTGGAAGTGCTCACTTTAAGCAAACAGGATGCAAGGTTTAATTAGGGAGAGAAAGAACAGGTCCTGCCAGCAGGGAGTGAGATGCATCTCCTGTAATTTTATTCCTACTTCCTCATTGTATTAGGATGCAACTGACGTCTGTCACATTTGACAGATGTGTTTTCTCTCTGTCTCTCTCCTGTTCATTTTAGAGGTGGGATGATGTTCACGTCAACCCAACTCTTTGGGGGGTGGGGACCAGGAAAGGCGAAACGTCAAGAAACTGCTGGATTGCAAAGATAGCTGGTGCAGAGTATGCTGTGTGCATGTGCAAAGCTAGCCGGCAGGCCTTTTGCTTCCTTCCACTGCCCCATCGGTTCCAAGGTGGATGAAAAATGAATGTTTAAGTTTTGCGAATGCAAAAGGATATAGTTCCCAGCTAAATAGGCTGGGGTACAGATTTGTGCCAGACCGTATGTTTTAATAAGGCAGGGGGTATGATGGGCTCTAAAGCCTTGGTGCATTAGAGAAAGAAACAGCATGGATAAGAGCAATGGTTTGGAGTGGTGGACTCTAATCGGGAGAAAAGGGTTTGATTCCCCACTCCTCCACATGAGCGGCAAACGCTAATCTGGTGAACTGGGTTGGTATCCCCACTCCAACACATGAAGCCAGCTGGGTGACCTTGGGCTAGTCACAGCTCTCTTAGAGCTCTCTCAGCCCCACCGACCACACAGGGTGTCTGTTGTGGGAAAGGGGACGGAAGGTGATTGTAAACCAGTTTGATTCTTCCTTAAGTGGTAGAGAAAGTCGGCATATAAAAACCAACTCTTCTTACTCTTCTTCTTCTAGGAGAACCAAGCATTGAAGTGCTTGGAGGACATATAAGCCAGGTTCTGCTCTTGGAAGGGTTGTTAAGAGAAGGTCTATTAATTCCCCTTTACCCAGTTTCTCTCTGAAATCCAACCCTCTGTTTCTCTCTTTCTTTTGGGGAATTTGGAGTCAGTTTCTCAACAATTCCCTTTAGATAAAAAAAAAATTAGAAGAGAGGAAGGGCCGGAAGGGAGGTTCTGCGAAATTCCTTCTGTGATGCTGTGATGCTCAGAGGCAGACAGCGTGTTCCCAAACGTTCTCGTTTTCCTATTGGACCTGTGGTGTGTCTCATAAAACGACAGCAAGGGATGATGTTACAAAAGGGTGCATTGATTTCTGTTCAAAGAGAAATCCAAGAGAAATGAAAGAGGAATAAGCAGAATCAAGGGTTATTTCTGAAGAAAGTGGATTTTGGAAAATAGAAGTTCCCCTCCCCATAACAACAGTAAGCATGCAATCTTTAAGAGGGGGAGAATGCCCATAGGAACCGGCGTGACTCCTACATCAGCATCCGTGTCCCTTGTGCCACTGGCGTAGGGTGACTTACGCCACCCCCCCCTGGACTACAGCAGCAGCAGTGTGGCTCTTGGATGCCAGTGTGGCTTCCCGCCAGTGTGACCCTGGGATTGCCAGGTCCCTCTTCACCACTGGTGGGAGGTTGTTGGGGTGGAGCCTGAGGAGGGCAGGGTTTGGGGAAGGGAGGGACTTCAGTGCCATAGAGTCCAATTGCCAAAGTGGCCATTTTTCCACATAAATGGATCTCTATCGGCTGGAGATCAGTTGTAGTAGCAGGAGATCTCCAGATAGTACCTGGAGGATGGCAACCCTACATGTCTCCTGACACTGGCATCATGGGAGGTGTTCCTGGGGCATTCCTGAGCGCGGAGGGATTAGCTGGTGGCCGTTTAGGATCCAGAAGGAGTTCGTTGGGTCTCCATCAAATTGGTATCAATTGAGTCTTTTTTTTTTTTTTTTTTTAGCCTGCATCCAGTTCAACACTATGGGAGCAATCCTGAGCGAGTCTACTCAGAAGTCCCAGTTTAATTCAATGGGGCTCACTCCCAGGACAGGTTCTTAGGATTACAGCTGAGTAGTACTAATTAGTCAGCTGCGACTTGACGGCACTTTATGCACACCGTACTAATTTTCTTTTGCTCTTGTAAATGCTCTTATTTTTAAATTTGGAAATACAGTACAATAATCATTATCAAATTGTAAAAGAAACAGGTCCCTGAGAAATTCTTCTCATCAACTCCATGATGAATTAAAGAAAGGAGGAAGGAGGGGGAAAGAGGAACGTGTGACTAAATCAGGACCGTGTAGCAAGGTTCTTTGGTTTTTTATTCAAGCAATGCTAAGTGTTTTGTACCAGTTCTGATCAGGTTTACCCTCAGTTTTATATCTTTTATGTCTAAGGTTGCCAACCTTCAGGTAATAGCTGGAGATCTCTTGCTATTACAGCTGATCTCCAGCCGATAGAGATCAGTTCCCCTGGAGAAAATGGGCGCTTTGGCCATTGGACTATATGGCATTGAAGACCCTCCTCTCCCCAAACCCCATCCTCCTCAGGCTTCACCCCAAAAACCTCCCGCTGGTGGCAAAGAGGGACCTGGAAACTCTATTAATATAATACATTTTTGTCTTTTTAAAACCAACTTGTCCACTTGTTTTCCTGGAGCTTCCTTAAAATTCCAGTGTGGTACAACTGTATGCTTTTGTGAAGTAACTTGACTTCTCAGACCCATCCCTGTTTGCTGGTCTACCCTGCAAGCTTTTCAGAATGTCTGACGAATGTCTTGGGTTTTTAGGATGGAGCCTGAGGAGGGGTGGGGTGGGGTGGGGAGGGGTGGGGTGGGACTGCAATGCCATAGAGTCCAATTTCCAAAGTGGCCGTTTTCTCCAGGTGAATTGAACTCGATCGGCTGGAGATCAGTTGTAATAGCAGGAGATCTCCAGCTAGTACCTGGGGGTTGGTAACCCTATGGAAACACTTTGGCACTTGTCCTATGTCAAGGGTCCATCTGGGTCTCGTGAATGGCTTTCCTGCTACCCAGGCTGGCCACGAGCTTTGCTGGGATTGATAATATTTTAAAGAGGAGACTATGATAAAGTGTGCTTGTTTCAGCAGTGTTATTTTATTTTCACCCCTCATTTTATTTAGCATTTCCCTTTACATTCAGTCGCTGGTCTCTTTCAAGGCGATGCATTATATTAATGGCTCCCAATCATCTCCCAAGGGCAACCGTCTTTTTTACCCAGCCCTTTCCGCGGCTGTTCCCCCCCCCCCTTCAACAATTTGACAGGTTTGCTGGGCTTGCAATATCATTCGCTTCCTGTCTGAAGGTTTATTTAGATGTTTTGCCCCAATTAAAGGCAACCGAGGCATATGGTGTCATTAAATTGGATGAGAAAGGAAGCAAAATCTTAAAGCTTCTCTTTTTTCAAGGAATATATTCCATAATATTCTCTTCCTATTCTTGTGATATCTATCTTGTAATAGCTTCTTCTCCCGCACACCTAGGGTTGCCAATCTCGAGGTACTAGCTGGAGATCTCCTGCTATTACAACTGATCTCCAGCCAATAGAGATCAGTTCCCCTGGAAAAAATGGCCGCTTTGGCAGTTGGACAACTGTCAGCAAAGATGTTGGTCAAATGTAAGCCAAACAGGTTTGCGCCAGGGTTGGGGGGAGGTTATTGTGCTGTTCAGCAGGGTTATGAAGGAATCCAGTGAAGCACAGTTAATCCAGTGTGGTGTAGTGGTTAAGAGCAGTGGACTCTAATCTGGTGAACCGCATTCGATTCCCCACTCCTCCGCATGAGCGGTGGACTCCAATCTGGTGAACTGGGTTGGTTTCCCCACTCCTCCACATGAAGCCTGCTGGGTGACCTTAGGCCAGTCACAGTTCTCTCCAAACTATCTTAGCCCTACCTACCTCACAAGGAGACAGGCAGGCAGGCAGGCAGGCAGGCAGACAGACAGACAGACAGACAGACAGACAGACAGACAGACAGACAGACAGACAGACAGATAGATAGATAGATAGATAGATAGATAGATAGATAGATAGATAGATAGATAGATAGATAGATAGATAGAAAAGGGCAAGAGTCTAGTAGCACCTTAAAGACTAACAAAAATATTTTCTGGTAGGGTATGAGCTTTCGTGAGCCACAGCTCACTTCTCCAGATAGATAGATAGATAGATAGATAGATAGATAGATAGATAGATAGATAGATAGATAGATAGATAGATAGATAGATAGATAGATAGATAGATAGATAGATGATGGATGGATAGATAGATAGATAGATAGATAGATAGATAGATAGATAGATAGATAGATAGATAGATAGATAGATAATTTATTTATGGCCCTTAGCCAGATAAAACAAGAAACATGGACTAATATATTCTTACTACCTCACAAGGTGTCTGTTGTGGGAAGAGGAATTGTTAACCTCCTTAACCGCAACTTCCTTACTGTGATGTTTTCATGATGTCAGCACTTTGTGTGTGTCTTATCACTATGTTTTAATGTGCGTTTTTAGATGTGATTTAAAATGCAGGCCTGTAGAGTAAGAAAAAGGAGGGCAGGATGGACCTTCCTTTCTTCCTGCTTCTTCTTCACCTCCACTCGCATCCATGTACACTCTCCTACATCTTGCCACCATGCGGGAAGGATGCAAGTCCCTGGATCTGCCTAGATATTTTACTCTATCCTATCCAGAAATTGATTTCCTACAATAAATGAAGTAAATTAGTAGAATGGACAAAATGCTCTGAGCAATTTTCTTCTGGCACACACAGAGGTTTGGATGGGCTTCTCTGCACACAATAGCCTTGCACCCTCTGCTAAATTAACAAGGATTTGGGCCTAACAAAACCCAACAAAACCCTATACAGTGCAAGTCTCAGAAAAGTAAAAACAATGTGGTGTAGTGGTTAAGAGCGGGGGACTGAATTCTGGAGAACCGGGATTGATTTTTCAGCTCCTCCACATGAGTGGGGGACTCTAATCTGGTGAACTGGGTTTGATTCCCCACTCCTACACATGAAACCAACTGGGTTACCTTGGGCTAGTCACAGTTCTCTTCGAATTCTCTCAGCCCCACCTACCTCACAAGGTGTCTGTTGTGGGGAGAGGACGGAAAGGAGATTGTAAGCCGGTTTGATTCTCCTTAAAGGGAAAGTCAGCATATAAAAACCTCCTCCTCATCCTCCTTCTAACCCTCCAAATAGACAGTGAATAATGTCACAAATCCCATAATTTGTAGCACCCCTATGCAGAACCTCCCCTGCGAAATTTGACTTGCCCTGCCAAAAGTCAGTGTTGTGTAGCAGATTAGGAGCTCCGACCCTAGGGTCTTCAAATTCCCATTCTGCCACGGAAGGTTGTTGGGTGATGATAAATTGTAGGAGGGAAGAATGATAGCAACTTATTTGGGTCCCCATGGGGGAGAAAGGTGGGGTACAAATGAAGTCCATAAATAAATAAAAATAAACACATTTTTCTCCAACATTCCATTAGAGGATGACATCCAGATACACTCTGAAGTTGAATTTGGGCCAAGAGTTGATGGCGACTCTCCTCGGAGGCCCAGAAACATTGTCCTTCTCCTGCCATAGATAATACGGTCCAAACCCAGTCATGGGAAGAATTCTTCTCGTAGGCTTGCACAGCTCGTAACAAATGTGGCAATCTACTGAGGCTAAATTTGCAGGTTTGGCTAAGCTCACAGCTGGGAGCTGGCACTCCATCAGTTTGCATTATGGAAGGCAGGGGTGTAATCTGGAGGAAAAAACCTGTCACCTGAAGCCATATTAGGTATTTCCCCAGTGCATTTGTTTGATTTAACAAACCCTGGAGTGGCTCAGAGGAACTGGGGTAGGCCCTCTTTGACTGATCAAAAGCTGAAAGGCTGTAACAGATGCCCTTGTGTTCAACTACGTTGCTTTGTTTTCGCTTTGAAAAGCTAATTTTCTCACCACTTTCTAATGCCCCAAGGCCAAAAAAATCTGCTTCCTCTTGTATATTCATTGAAACCGGCTCCTAAGAAGACATTAGAGCAAGTTCTTTGCTGCAAAGGAAGTGTTTAACAGTGAAGCACGTATCCTTGAGATAGCCATGGGGGAGGTGTAAAATGAATGACGCCCACCTTAAGAACAGAAGAAAAGCCCTGCTGGATCAGACCAAGGCCCATCAAGTCCAGTAGTCTGTTCACACCGTGGCCAACCAGGTGCCTCTTGGAAGCCCACAAGCAAGATGACTGCCTCTGCATTATCCTGCCTGTTTCCCACATCATCTAATATCATAGGCATGCTCCTCTGACATTGGAGAGAATAGTTATGCATCATGACTAGTATTCATTTTCACTAGTAGCCATGGGTAGCCATATCCTCTATGAACATGTCCACTTCCCTCTTAAAGCCTTCCAAGAAGGGTTGTCAGGTCCCTCTTTGCCACGAGTGGGAGGTTTTTGGGGCGGAGCCTGAGGAGGGGAGAGTTTGAGAGGGGAGGGACCTCAATGCCATAGCGTCCAATTGCCAAAGTGCCCATTTGCTCCAGGTGTACTGATTTCTATTGGCTAGAGATCAGTTGAAATAGCAGGAGATCTCCAGCTGGTAACTAGAGGTTAAACCAAAATATGCACTGGTACTAAATAGACTAGCTGTACAAAGAAATAATACCAAGCTCAGAATATTTTATGAAAACTTATATTTTAACAGTGAAAAAGTGATATATAAACTTCATGTGTAACAAAATGAAACTTAATACTATATAACAATAAGACAACACAAAGTAGCTGCACAAGACGCTACAAACATGTACAAAGCAACAAACTTGCAAGGTATGTATGGATTACAAAACTGTTATAATCAATGTTTTTTCTTTTCTTTTCAGAGTCGAGCGAACGTATGGAATCAGGAAGAAGGTCGTAACGCGGTCCGGATGTCCCAAGCATTTTCACTGCCTACTAGGGCAGTTTCATCAGCCGTTCGTTCATTCAAGAGTCAATGCTCCTACAAACAACAATAAAATGCTATTCTCCAAAGCGTGTGTCTTACTCTTATTTCTAAATATATGATAATAAACAGCAATAATTAAAACAAATATACTATACCTAAGAATGGAATAGCGTCTTGTGCAGCTACTTTGTGTTGTCTTGTTGTTATGTAGTATTAAGTTTCATTTTGTTACACATGAAGTTTATATATCACTTTTTCACTGTTAGAATATAAGTTTTCATAAAAAATTCTGAGCTTGGTATTATTTCTTTGTACGGTACCTGGAGGTTGGCAACCATACTTCCAAGTTGGCAGCCATCACCACATCCTGGGGCAGGGAGTTCCACAATTTAACTAAGTGTTGTGTGAAGTAATACTAAAAAACATAAGAACATAAGGAAAACCCTGCTGGATCAGACCAAGGCCCATCAAGTCCAGCAGTCTGTTCACACAGTGGCCAACAAAGTGCCTCTAGGAAGCCCACAAACAAGACGACTGCAGCAGCACCATCCTGCCTGTGTTCCACAGCACCTAATATAATAGGCATGCTCCTCTGATACTGTAGGAAATAGGTATGCATCATGACTAGTATCCATTTTGACTAGTAGCCATGAATACCCCTCTCCTCCATGAAAATGTCCACTCCCTTCTTAAAGCCTTCCAAGTTGGCAGCCATCACCACATCCTGGGGCAGGGAGTTTCACAATTGAACTATGCATTGTGTGAAGAAATACTTCCTTTGATCTGTTTTGAATCTCTCACTCTCCAGTTTCACGAGATGACCCCATGTTCTGGTGTTTTGAGAGAGGGAGGATGCTGCATGAACTGTTCTGGGCCTCTTGCTACCTCTTGTAAGGTTCTTGTAAGCAGAGTCACCTGCAGCTATGCTGCAAACCTAATGGCTATACCTCAAAAAACCACCCCCTCAGAGCCCTGCAAATGTAATGGACCTGAAAAAAAATGGAAAAAAACCTGAAAAATCCGGCGTTGCCTTTTTGACTACATTAAAACAGCTTTTTTGGCTTTTTTGGTTCGGCATAACCAAATGCACACCCCTCTTTTTTAAAAAATAATTTCCTCTTCTAATAAGTGCTAAGATCCTAAATTTAAGGACTTCAATCCACCTATTGCAACTTTTCATGCTTTGCCTTTGAGCAGCAAACCACTAACTGATCTGGAATCCTCCCTCTGTTTCAAAAGAGGATTGGCATGTGGTGTGGAAACCTTTTTTTCAAAGCCTCATTGGGCATGCAGAATGAGTTGTGCCATTCTTTAGATCACAGCTGTTCAATGACATTCTCTCTTTTGTAATTGATTCTTACCACCCTTGATTTGCTTAAATCGTTTCTACTCAGCTTGCGCACATAGACTGAGCCCAACTTTAAAATATATAAATATCAAGCTTACAATGAATATATGACTAAGAGATTCAACCGATCATATTGTGTGGCTGAAGACTGCACTATGGTTGTCCTGTTGCTACTGTCTAAAGCAACTGGTACTCAGAAACGTGTCAATATTTGGACAGTATGGCTAATTTCCCTTCATTTTCACCTTTTGTTTTCTCAGGGCCTTAGGAAAGCCACAAGAACAAACCACATGTGGCCACTCGCGTGGTTTAAAAATGAGCCAGGGGCGAAGGAATGACCACTGTGTGATGAGATTGTCATGTTTTGAAATCCCTCGACCCAGCACAAATTGCTGAAACAAAAGGTCATGTTCAGAATGAGATCACTTTGTCATGATCTAATGGTAACTCTGCTTGAGAGGTAAGCAGCATGAGGCCAGACTGATAAACTATGTCACACGCAGGGGAAAGAGGAGGAAAAATATCTGATACAGGCTTGACATGAGCTTCTGAATTTTACAACAGCTTGCCATTTGCAAGGACTCAGAGGAGGGAAATGGGGCAAATTTGTAATGGGTGAATGACAACCATGGTTAGTAGTTAGTTGGGTGACCAACCATCAAGGAATACCGGGTTGTAACGTGGAAACAGGCAATGGCAAACCACCTCAGTCTCTTGCCATGGAAACCCAACAGGGTTGAAGAAGATGAAGAAGAATTGGTTACGATTTTCTCTACCATTAAGGAGTCTCAAAGCGGCTTGCAATCACTTTCCCTTCCTCTCCTCACAACAGACACCTTGTGAGGCAGGTGGGGCTGAGAGAGTTTGAAGAGAACTATGACTAGCCCAAGGTCACCCAGCTGGCTTTGTGTGTAAGAGTGGGGAATCAAACCCAGTTCTGCAGACCTTCAGTTTGAGAGCAGGTTTTCAGGGGGGGGGGTGATATCAGAGCCAGCCAAAGTCAAGACCAAGGTGGCTCTTCTGAAGCAGATTGCTCATCCGTGTGGGTGAGGAGTCTTCTTCAGAAGCCGGATCAGCCGGTCCAGGTTCAGTTTGGGTTTATCAATATGGATACATGGAGCTGCCTTATACTGAATCAGACCTTTGGTCCATCAAAGTCAGTATTGTCTACTCTGACCGGCAGCGGCTCTCCAGGGTCTCAGGCAGAGGTCTTTCCCATCACCCTTTAACTGGAGATGCCAGAGATTGAACCCGGGACCTTCTGCATGCCAAGCAAATGCTCTACCAGTGAGCCACAGCACCTCCCCTAATATGTACAACCCTACCAGGAACACTATGCTATTGAGCGAGATGGTGTCTGCCTTTCCCTCATTTTGCCTTTGCCTTTGCCAAATGGAGTAAAGTACATCCTCCAAACCAGGATGTATAGTTCGACAGAGTCTCCAGCACTTCTGGAAACGTTATCTTCAATAATCGGGAAGATTACCCACAATGAGGGAAGAGTTTCCGCTCATCAATTGGAGAACTGGTTATTGAAACGGATGTTCCCTTTGGGAAAAAGGAGATGGAGGAGGGGGCTGGGGGGGCAGTAGAATTGGAGATTAATGGGCAACAGTGGGAAGATGAGGCTGTGGGAACCAAAATCTAATGACTCAAAGTGGGTGCAATTGGTATCAATCCTAATGAAGCAAGGAGAAAGCGGAACACTGGGGGGGGGGAGCGGCATTACTAGCATTTTTTTAAACCCATTTGAAAACCATTTCTGGCTTTTGAAATCTTAACTATCCATAAAATGTGTTGATGCTTCTAATTGTTTAAAATCCCATCAAGGTTGCTAATAGCCATGACGAAGATGCTCACCGGATATTGTCTAATAATACATACAATGATTTAATCACTGCAGCTCTACACAGAGCAGACCACTAATGGGGGCATTCGTCCGGGCTGCGTAAGCTGCGATTGCTGAAGTACTGTAAATGGCGGAGTACTTAACGCTATTATTATTTTTTCCTCCAAACTTAATTGAAACCAAGCCATTCAAAAGGTGCAATTATAGAGCTCTCCGCCAGCCAGATCATAGGGGGAAACCACTGTCCAGTTGTATTTGGGTTGCTCTTAGAGACAGCCTTGCTAATGCGGAGGAGGAGGAGGAGGAGAAGACTTGGTTTTTATACTCTGCTTTTCTCTGCTGAAAGGAGTCTCAAAGTGGCTTAAAATCGCCTTCCTTTCCCTGTCACAACAGGCACCATGTGAGGTAAGTGAGGTTGAGAGAGTTTAGAGAGAACTGTGACTAGCCCAAGGTCGCCCAGCTGGCTTCATGTGTAGGAGTGGGGAAACCAACCCAGTTCTCCAGATTAGAGTCCACCACTCACGTGGAGGAGTGGGGAATCAAACCCTGTTCTCCAGATTAGAGTCCACCGCTCATGTGGACAAGTGGGGAATCAAACCCAGTTCTCCAGATTAGAATCTGCTGCTCATGTGGATAAGTGGGGAATCAAACCCAGTACTCCAGATTAGAGTCCACTGCTCTTAACCACCACGCTGGCTCTCTAGTTCTTATGGTTTGGCTCCCCGCCCCCCATCTGTGGGCCTAAAAATTGCAGTAGATAACTATTCAGCTCACAAGCCTAGATCAGCTGCCTGTCACATAGTTGGTACTGTGTGACTGCTTTCTCTGATCTGCTTCTCCTCTTAATAGGGCCGTGCGGGGCAAATGCCTTTGGAGCCAGGTTGATTAATGCTCGTCCTGATTAATCCTACAGGTAGAAGAAAATGGCTTTCTTTCGAAAAGCCCTAGCAACCACTACTGTGTGTTAAGAAGAGTGAAAGCATTTTATTAATTTCAAAGGAAGGTTTGGAATATAATGACATAACAGACCATATTAATTTGTCAAAAAGGGAAAGACTCGCTATTATGATGAAATGTGGTACTCTGAAAAAAAGAATAGATGGGGGGAAACCATACATGGATAAAAATTATTTCTAAAGATACACTGGAGGGACAAAAGGTCTCAGAGTGTGAGGAACAAGTAATCCCTTAGTAATATTTTATGCCGTCAAAGGACACTTTCAGGAGGCAGGGAGGGTAGTAGAGTTACCCGCTCCGGGTTGGAGATTTTGGGAGTGGAGCCTGAGGAGGGCAGAGATTGGGGAGGGGAGGGATTTCAATGGGATATAATGCCATGGAGTCCACCTTCCAAAGTGGCCATTTTCTCCAGGGCAACTGAACTCTGTCACCTGGAGATCAGTTGTAATGGTGGAATCAGTTGTCCAGCCACTACCTGGAGATTGGCAACCCTACCTGGGGGAGGGGGGAAGCAGAACACCACTTGGCTGTGTAAGGACATGCATGCATGAACAGCTATAGTCATTCACTTCCTGGATTCTTGCCCACAGTTTCAACTAAATGCTGTAGCAGAGCTATAGCAAATCAGTTTCAAATAAATACTATACCAGAGCTATAGCAAATGATTTGTGGCTGCCACCACAGCTCTCCAGAGGTTCTTGTGCTTCAACTTGCGTGGGAGTTTGCATAACCTCTTGCATGAGCAGAACAATCACAGGATTTAGGTTCATTTTTCTCACACACCATTCTAGGACAAGGCACAAAGAGGCCTTCCTACATGCAGAAGGGCACCTTTGGGGCTACTCATGAATTATTGGAGGGCAGAAAAGCTGGACATGACATGCAAAGAGAAGCCTAGGATGGTCCTGCCAGAAGGGACTCTTCTGTCCTACTCTTCTATCCTACTCTCCCATTTGGGTTGCCAGCTCCAGGTTAGGAAATACCTGGAGAGAGACAGAGTGGGTGGGGTTTGGGGAGGGGAAGGACATTACTGGGATATAATGCCATAGAGTCCACCTTCCAAAGCAGCCGTTTTCTCCAAGGGAACTAATCACTGTCACCTGGAGATCAGCTGTAATAGGAAAAATCTCCAGCTGCCAGAGAGGGAGGGGAGTGGAAAGAAAGTGAATCCACCTGGGGAGGAAATCTTGAGACAGGACTGCTTACTGGGCATGGACGAGACAGAAATCTTTGATGGGTGATACGTTATTTTGAGGTTTGTTCTTATTCTCACGTTTGTGTTCTAAATGGCTGGTTTCCCACACTAGCTGCTGTGAGCCTCTGTGGATGGGGCAGATGAAAAATCTCATTGATAACCAAGATGTGCTGGTGAGTTCCCACTGCAGCTTTATCGCCGACACCTGCTCTAGAGGACGGCACATCACAAGCATGTCTTCTCCTTTGTGAAGGAGGCAAGTCGAAGGGCCGAACAAGTTCCCCCCTTTCCTTCTCTGCTTGCGTTAACATGAATTCGAGCGTGATTAAAGGCCCCTCTCCAAACATGGCCTGGGATTTTGCAACGCACAGCACCAACTAGAGATTAGACCGGCACCTGGCACGGCACACAGTGGGGCGCACAATGGACCCAATCACTGTTTTTATCAAAGTCTGGCAATTCTCCCGGGAACTTCAGTCAGAACATTGACAGAGAGGCAAGCTTTCTCCTACCCCTCCAAAATAAATAAAAGGCTTCCACTGGCGTCAGCTGGCTTGAATCACGTCCAGAAGAATCAGTCTTGGGGGGCAGGAGTTCTCCTCGCGTTGGCTTCCGAAGTCTGCGAATGTAAAGAATACAGAAACTGCTGCAGCAAGCATTTGCCTTGATGGAGTCACTTTGTTAAAATAAGAATTCAGGCCTATTTGTAAGAAGGGGCAGATCTTTTCTCTCCTATGAGAGCCAGCGTGGTGTAGTGGTTAGGAGCGGTGGTTCGGAGCAGTGGACCTGAAGAACCGGATTTGATTCCCCACACTCCTCCACATGAGCGGCGGAGGCTAATCTGGTGAACTGGATTTGTTTTCCCCACATGAAGCCAGCAGGTTGACCTTGGGCTAGTCACTTAGAGTTCTCTCAGCCCCACCTACCTCACAGGGTGTCTGTTGTGGTGAGGGGGAGGGAAGGTAATTGTAAACTGGTTTGATCCTTCCTTAAGTGGTAGAGAAAGTCGGTTTATAAAAACCAACCCTTCTTCTCCTTCTCCTCCTCCTCCTTTTTCTTCTTCTCCTCCTCCTCCTCCTTCTTCTTGCTCGATCCGGCCCTCGGGCCTTATCTTTGACATCCCTGCCTTAGTGTTTTCAAGGCAAGAGGGCTGCTTAGCTTGCAAGCGGGATGAGATCAGGCTAGCCTGGGCCATCTCGGTGCTTTCTCTTAATAAACAATATTTCAAAAAGTGCTAGAAGCATGGATGAGATGTCTATGAAGGCTTAAGAATAGAAACATCAGCTTCTAATACAATGTCGCCAATTTCTGGCCTGCCCGAGACCCCACCAAATTCTCAACGACATCTGAACCTGCTTTTCTCTTGAGACAGAAACCCATCCCTCTCAGCCTGGAGTCACAGTTCTTACTGCTCTTGCGCGGAGGTCTCTTTTATTTCTTGGCAGAGCCTTGTAAGATCAGATACTACCAGCACAATGACACGTTATTATACCTAGCACTGTTTACATGGGAGATCTGTTCTAAGCCTGGCTTTCCCTTCAGCCTGCGCTCTTCACTGTGTATCATTGTCAGCTTTCTTATGGAGATTTCTCAGAGGCTCCTTTATGAAGTAGGCTTAGAGAAGGTGTGTGTTTTTTTCCTTTAAAGAAAACGAAAATCCCACCTTCACAGGCAAGTGCACAATCTGCTTCGCCAGGAACAATAAGAAAAACGCCAGACTCCCCAAATAGAAGCGCTCTCATTTTGCTGTGCGCTTTTCGATCCGCACTTCGGATAATTAGAGAGAGTGTTTGAAAATGTGGAAAGGTGATTCAGAATGGTGAACTACAGCCCAACCAAGAGAGGGTGTTGCTCTGCACTAGAAATCCTATTTGGATTACAGCGCATTCCTCAAAGGAATGCCCGTGCCGGGCTTAGGTGGCAAACTAGCAGCATTGCCTCCTAAAGAGGTTTCGACACTGCCAAAACCTCTGCCCGGCGCCAAAAAACCACGCAACTCTCATAGGGTTGCATGGGAGAAAATTAAAAGGGGCGTTCCCAAGCCGAAAGTGCTCACGGCCAGCTCTGTTATGCCCCAGGAATGCCTCCTGGGGTGCTGGAACGCCCCAGGAACGCCTCCCGGCTCACCGCTGCGGCCTGTGCTGGCAGCCGGAGGCCGGCGGAAGGTGGCGGCAGTCACAGAGCAGCGCCCAGCCCTGCACACTGGTGCTGGGGCCACTCACACCGGCGTGCACCTTCCGGGCGCCGGCGGTGTGGGCCCCTGCGCCGGAGGAGGCCGTAGTCGGCCTCCTAAGGGCTTTTGGCCCATTTTTCAGGAATCGGCTGTTAGCCAGTAACAAAAGCAATAGCAGTAGCGTGTGCGAAAAGGATCTTGAGGCCTTAGTAGACCAAACCTTGAACATGAGTCAGCAGTGTAATGCGGTAGCTAAAAAGGCAAATGTGATCTCGGGCTGTATCAACAGAAGTATAGTGTTCAGATCACGTGAAGTATCACTTTACTCTGCTCCGGTTAGACCTCACCTAGAGTATTGTGTTCAGTTTTGGGCTCCCCAATTTAAGAAGGATGTAGACAAGCTGGAACGTGTCCAGAGGAGGGTAACAAAAATGGTGAGGGGTCTGGCGACCAGGTCCTATGAGGAAAGGTTGAAGAAGCTGGGTATGTTTAGCCTGAAGAGGAGAAGACTGAGAGGGGATATGATAAGCATCTTCAAGTACTTGAAGGGCTGTCATAAAGAGGATTGTGCTGAGTTGTTTTCTGTTTCCCCAGAAGGTCGGAGCAGCAAGAACAGGTTAAAATGAAATCAAAAGAGTTCCTGTCTAGACATTAGGAAGAATTTTCTAAGAGTCAGAATGGAACAGGCTTCCTTGTGAGGTGGTGAGCTCTCCTTCCCTGGATGTTTTTAAGCAGAGGTTAGATGGCCATCTGTCAGCAATGCTGATTCTGTGACCTTAGGCAGATCATGAGAGAGAGGGTATCTTGGCCATCTTCTGGGCATGGAGTAGGGGTCACTTGGGGTGTGGGGGGGAGGTAGTTGTTAATTTCCTGCAGGAAATTGTGCAGGGGGTTGGAGTAGATGACCCTGGTGGTCCCTTCCAACTCTATGATTCTACGATCCTATGTTAAACTAGTTTCTTTTATTAATGATTTTAAAATACCAGAAGGGGGAAAGGTTTTTTTTTTATTTCCTGTGGGTTAAGGTTAATAACAGCCTGAACTGTTGAAACAGGCAATGTCTGGTATACACAATGCAGGAAATTCACAACTACTTCCCCACCCCACCCCCACCCCCAGTGACCCCTACTCCATGCCCAGAAGATGGCCAAGATGCCCTCCCTCTCATCATTTGCCTAAGGTCACAGAATCAGCATTGCTGACAGATGGCCATCTAGCCTCTCCTTACAAACCTCCAGGGAAGGAGAGCTCACCACCTCCCGAGGAAGCCCGTTCCACTGAGGAACAGCTCTGTTAGAACATTCTTCCTAATGTCTAGACGGAAACTTTTGATTTAATTTCAACCCGTTGGTCCTGGTCCGACCTTCTGGAACAACAGAAAACAACTTGGCACGCACCCTCCTCTATATGACAGCCCTTCAAGTACTTGAAGATGGTTATCATATCCCCTCTCAGTCTTCTCCTCTCCAGGCTAAAGATACCCAGCTCCTTCAACCTTTCCTCATAGGACTTGGTCTCCAGACCCCTCACCATCTTTGCTGCCCTCCTCTGGACACGTTCCAGCTTGTCTACATCCTTCTTAAATTGTGATGCCCCAAACTGAACACAATACTCTAGGTGAGGTCTAACTAGAGCAGAGTAAAGTGATACCATCACTTCGCATTATCTGGACTCTATACTTCTGTTGATACAGCCCAAGATCACATTTTCTCATAGGGAGAAATAGGGTTGCCAACTGCCAGGTGGGGCCTGGAGATCTCCTGCTATTACAATTGATCTCCAGACAATAAAGATCAGTTTCCTTGGAGAAAATGGCTGCTTTGGAGGACACGTTCCAGCTTGTCTACATCCTTTTTTAAATTGTGGTGCCCAAAACTGAACACAGTACTCTAGGTGAGGTCTAACCAGAGCAGAGTAAAGTGATACCATCACTTTGCATGATCTGGACACTATACTTCTGTTGATACAACCCAAGATATATCTTTGAAGTGACTCTAGCAGTTCAATCCAAAGCATGGCTACATTCTTCTCAGTCTCTTGAAGTCAATGGGCTTAGAACTTTCTAACAGCTTAGAGCTTCACTGATAATTGTTAGTGACAGCTTCTGAAGCTGCAGCATATCAGGGAACACGATTCTTTTAAAAAAAAAAATTAATATGTTGAATTGTTTTTTCCCTTCCTTTTTAAAGCCTTTTCTCGTCTCTGTCAGATTGATGGCTTTATCTTTAATGTACAGTGAATGGCTACAACCAGCAGAGTGTAGTACACAAAGCCTATGAAATAAGGCAGTGGAGATATATGAAGTTAGATAATGAGGACAAACGAGTGCCACGCTGATTTGTATCACTGGGAGGCTGGGGGAGAAAAAATCTCCCATTCTTTCTTCTGCAAAGATGCCATTTTCTTAGATATAATCATTTTATTCGATGGATGTGAGAAGAAACTGTTGGTATAAGCTTTAATGAGAATGCTTGACAAATGGCTGGTAAACACGATCACTAATACAGATTAGTCACCTCTTGTTGTGTATCTCTTACTTCTGCATACAACTGATTAGAATGGTTAAGGAGTGGTGAAAGGGCAGGTTTCTTTTTTTCTTGTTTTCTGTGTTGGTTTATGCCTGGGAGTTTTACCTGAGGTTTGTTGCTCGCTGGACCCACATTCTCCTGTTGGGAGTCTATGCACCAGCAGTCTCCAAGCTCAAATCAGGGAGCATTTGAATCCCTGCCTCTTGAAAGGCTGCTTTGCAATTGGATGTAGTGAGATAAAAGTTCCCTCCCCCCCAAAAAAACCCCAATTGCTGCATAAAAAAGTATTTTAAGAACAAAACAAAAAACGGAGTAATCTGAAAGGAGGGGGAATCCAAGCCTCGGTTTTAAAAAGTCTTTTTTCTGCCCAGAAAGAGCTCCAAGGAAGCAGGAAGCATTTGAAGAAGAAGAAGGCGATTGTAAGCCGGTTTGATTCTTCCTTAAGTGGTAGAGGTAGTCAGCATATAATAACCAATTCTTCTTTTTTGACATTTTGTTCCTTTGCCCTGCTAATTTTGATGTGTAATTGGGATCCGGTTTAACTCCTTCACACGGAACACGTATCCAATATATACATGGATAGACTACACATCATAACAGGCTGCTCGCAGCAGATCCTCACAGCCGATCTACCAAGGAGGCTCTTCATTCACAACAGATTGCTAAGACTTCTTCAATTGAAATATTTCATCAAGATTGGCTGATCTATTACAGCAATATTTTTTCATTCTGTATAGCAGTGGTTCCCAACCTTTTTTTGACCAGGGACCACTAGCACCTTTTTGTTCGGTGCAGGGACCCCAAGGTTCAAAATAAAAATTCCGAGAATTTGAAAATAAACTTTAATCATAACTGTTAGTTAAACATTAAACTTAGAATAATATTTGAATATATATTTTTATGATAGAGAACTTTTAATTGAAAATATTAATTTATTATGGGTTTATAACTTTGTTTCGCGGACCTTAATTTAGTTCTCGCAGACCCCTGGGGGTCCACGGACCCCCAGTTGGGAACCAGTGCTGTATAGCAATGGAAGGGTACTTCACAAAAGCCCCGCTGAGTTCATCTGGTATTGAACTGACTACAATAATATAAGTGCTGGTGGCTTTGTATACTGTACCAGTGTGGTGTAGTGGTTAAGAGCGGTGGTTTAAAGTGGTGGAGTCTGATCTGGAGAACCAGGTTTCATTCCCCACTCCTCCACACGAGCGGCAGAGGCTAATCTGATGAACTGGATTTGTTTCCCCACTCCTTCACACGAAGCCAGCTGGATGACCTTGGGCTAGTCACAGCTCTCTCAGCCTCACCCACCTCACAGGGTGTCTGTTGTGGGGAGGGGAAGGGAAGGTGATTGTAAGCCGGTTTGAGTCTCCCTTAAGTGGTAGAGAAAGTCGGCATATAAAAACCAACTCTTCTTCTTCTTCTTCTTCTTCTTCTTCTTCTTCTTCTTCTTCTTCTACCATACCTCCTATATTACATTTTATATGTCAACTGCATGTCTAGAATCCATAGCAAACATAAAGATCTAGAGGATTCACTTATAGTCTAATATCACACTTGACAGAGATTGCAAGGGGGGGATAGATGAAGAATACTCACTACAACTCCCTGTTCATATATGTGTAGATGCAGTTATAGATATTTTTAAACACCTATTCTATTTCCTGTGAGGTAGGTGGGGCTGAGCTGTGACTAGCCCAAGGTCACCCAGCTGGCTTCATGTGGAGGAGTGGGGAAAACAACCTGGTTCACCAGATTAGCATCCACCACTCCTGTGGAGGAGTGGGGAATCAAACCCGGTTCTCCAGGTCAGAGTTCGCTGCTCCAAACCAGCACTCTTAATCACTACCCCATGCTGGCTCCTTGTGTTTCAAATACAGAGGTATCCCTATTTTTACTTGTGAAACAGGATGGAAGGAAACTATGTATAATCATGGCTACTAGTAAAAATGACTACTATTCATTATGCATACCTACTCTCTCTAGTATCAAAGGAGCAGGCCTAATCTATGAGGTGCTGTGGAACACAGGCAGGATGGTGCTGCTGCAGCCGTCTTGTTTGTGGGCTTCTTAGTTGGCCACTGTGTGAACAGACTGCAGGACTTGATGGACATTGATCTGATCCAGCATGACTTTTTAAAATGTTCTTATAAACCCAAGATGTCTGAATTTGATAGACAAATAATTTCAAACAGATCATTTCAAATCGCAAAGCTACTCTAGGAGGCATATTTTGTACCAGCTGAAGTTTCCAGATATTCTTTAAGGGGAATCCCATATAAAGTACAGTTGCCAGGTCTGTCTTTGCCACTGGTGGGAGGTTTTTGCGGTGGAGCCTGAGGAGGGCGGAGTTTGAGGAGGGGAGGGTCTTCAATGCCATAGAGTCCAATGGCCAAAGGGGCCATTTTCACCAGGGGAACTGATTTCTGTGGGCTGGAAATCAGTTGTAATACCAGTGGATCTCCAGCTAGTACCTGGAGGTTGGCAACCCTAACATACAGGGTGTTTCAGTAATCCAGCCTTGAGAACCATGTACACCACCCTAGTTGCTTAGGGATAAAGGAATGATAGTTCTCAGACAAAAATGGTATTTTTCACTGCCTTGGTACAGGTCTAAGGTAGAGTTGCCCGGTCCCTCTTCGCCACCGGCAGGACGTTTTTGGGGTGGAGCCTGAAGAGGGCAGGGTTTAGAGAGGAGAGGGACTTCAATGTCATAGAGTCCAATTGCCAAAGCGGCTATTTTCTCCAGGGGAACTGATCTCTATCGGCTGGAGGTCAGTTGTAATAGCAGGAGATCTCCAGCTAATACCTGGAGGTTGGCAACCCTAGTCTAAGGGGAGGTACAACTTTTCTTTGAAGTGCAGACTAGATCCAGTGGACAGGAGAAAGAAGAGCAATTATCCAGTCACAAAGGAGAAGGTAAATGAGAATGATAGAGAATGAAAGCGGGGTGTTTAAAAAGGCCAGAGGACCAGGAGTGGAAACAGAAAGCTGAATGGGCCTGCAGTTATGTTCACGTTCCCAAGGGACTGATTTGATCTCAGGCCGGGCTTTCAGCAGATGAATCATCCTTTCAGCGGGCAATCAGCTGAGGCATCAGAGCACATGTGTCTTGTAGAAGGCGTCTGGTATCCTCAGCCCAATCATATTTTCAAAGCGAGAGCGCACAGGAACACACACAAAAAATCAATTTATTTTCAAATCTATTCTCACACCGTGTAACGGTGCTGCTATAGAAACCTATAACTTCGCCGCCACTACCTTGACAAGGGCCCTGAATCCAATAGAACAATCTCTCCGTCGCACCTGCCTACCACGAGTTGGGAAAGTGAAACCCTGAAGTTTCATTATCTTGGAAACTTGAGTCTCTCTCTGCCTCATTTTCCCCTCCTATCCACATTCATCACCCAACACACCTCGCAGTTTCGCGACAAATCAAGAATCGGAGTCCTCCTGGAGGCAAAACCCAAC
This sequence comes from Euleptes europaea, assembly GCF_029931775.1. Lineage (NCBI taxonomy): Eukaryota > Metazoa > Chordata > Lepidosauria > Squamata > Sphaerodactylidae > Euleptes > Euleptes europaea. The sequence continues at coordinate 56,419,314 of NC_079326.1, forward strand.
CAAGCCATGGTAAGGAATGGCCCCGTCAAAGTGTTTTTCTGGGAGCATATTTTTTAAAAAATACCTTTCATGGAAATGCAAATGTGGCCAGACGTCATGCACTCTGGGTTGCTAAGAACAACAAAGAGAAGGTACTTACTGGGAATTTTTTATTAATTAATTTGATATTTATACCTAGGGTGGCCAGGTCTTAGGGCTGCCAACCTCCAGGGACTAGCTGGAGATCTCCTGCTATTACAACTGATCTCCAGCCGAGAGAGATCAGTTCCCCTGGAGAAAATGGCCGCTTTGGCAATTGGACTCTATGGCATTGAAGTCCCTCCCCTCTCCAAACCCTGCCCTCCTCAGGCTCCACCCCAAATCAGAATTAAGTACCCTAAGGTCAAGAACAAACATATAAAAGGGCCAAAATTAATACTAAGTGCAAATGATCTTGTCATTATATACAATGAATTTGTTACAGACAAAAATCAACAACTTGTATGCCCTTTCACCAACGACTATGCCCATGCAAAACAGAGAAAGTCGAAACAATAGAATATGTTCTGCTGCAACATCCCTTCTACAACAACATAAGATCGCAGTACATTCTCCCCATAGTGTCATCCTTTCCTGGGAGATCGGAAGAAGCTAAAGTTTCCCTTTGCTAAGACTCCTCTCGGGAGATAACCATTCAAGTAGCCAAATTTTGCCTCCAGTCTAGTGGGATTCGTAAACAGCTAATTGAAAACCTTTCCCCATAGGAGATCTTTCCTCCTCTTCTACAAATCATCCTTCCCAGAATCATCAACTTTTATTATTTTATTATTTTAACTTAACTTTGATTTTTATTCCGAGCTGATATTGTATCGAAATAAAACTTGATTGATTGATTGAACATCTTGTATACAGCCCTGCTATAGCCTATACATTTCTATTATAAATGCAGACGGAAAACACAAATAGACACAAAATTACAACCAGACTATTAGACCAAAATGATAGCGATCAGTTCACCTGGAGATAGGGTTGCCAACCTCCAGGTAATGTAGGAAAAAGGTACCTCTGTGCTAGTACCTAAGGTTTGAAAATCAGCATAGATGTGAAAAAATGTATACAAAGTGCAAAATTTTATAATGCTACATGATAACACAATACACAATACACTATATATACAGATGTAATACAAACAACACAAAAAAGTGCATCACCAACAAGCAGCCAAAGAACAATATACAGTCCCAAATTTGTACAATCCTGCACAAGGTAAGTAATTAACAATCCTTTGAAGGGTAGGTGTATACAGTCAACACTGGTTCCACGAAGACCGATGTAGACCGATGGGGATACGGCCGTTTTGATTTCTTATATTAATCTCTTCTTCAGTCCCCAAAAGCAGCTTATTCTCACTTCAAATACGACAGCCAGCAATATTATTTTGATCAATGTCAGCCAGTTCCACGCAGGGATACAAAAAGTGTAGCCAGGCAACAGAGGTCAGTTCCCCTGGAGAAAATGGCCACTTTGGCAATTTAACTCTATGGCATTGATGTCCTTCCCCTCTCCAAACCCCGCCCTCCTCAGACTCCACTCCCCCCAATCTGCATGTATTTCCCAACCCGGAGCTGGCAACCCTACATGTAAACCATGGGTGCCATGTTGGGGACTCCTGGTCTAAGCACCATGTTGTAAACAATTTTAGGAATACACTAAAGATACAAATTCATACCATCAAAATGAGAATCCTAATGACCAGATGTGTAGTTACACGAAATAGAAATATATGCACGTTTTACAAATGGTGTGTGTGTATATTTCCACGGATATTATTTTCAACTCAATTTTCACATCCATATTATTTCGCAACTATTTTCTCATGCACCCATTTTTTTCGGACGCATGGTTTTCACAACTATTTTCACAAGTACAACAGGAATCAGGTATACGTCCTGTTTTGATATCGTTCTTCGTTAGATGAATAAAAAGTCAAAGGCAGAATATCCATGGAAAGGTGTGACCGCTTTGTGCTTTGAGATATAAAAAGGTTTCAGATCTTAAATTAGCAGCTCTTGATCGTGATTTTCATGAGGTGGGATTTATTCATTTATTTCAAGAGATATCCCCCCCCCCCCATCTCCCTGCAGAGCAGGTGGTCTGTATGTCACTAGAAGAAGGAGAACCTGAAAACTTCAGGATAGCCTTGCTGGATCAGATCAGTGGTCCATCTAGTCAATTGACCTGGTCATTTTTTACTGCCACTGCCCAAGAATTCCCTTGGCAAGAAAGGAACTGTGCATTCCTTGACTTTGTCTGACCAATTTCCCCAACATGAAGGAGCTGATCCTAAAGCAAAGATCCTCTGCATATGCTACTATGGAAGAGCTTTTAAAAATATTGTCTGGTACAGGGGCAATAATGTCTTCTCAGCCCCTCTCTTGCCCCCCTTCTAATTTTGTATGTAGATGGAGAAGTGTCTGATGCTTGTTTTTATTAAATATCAGACATACATTCCAATAGAATCATAGTTGGAAGGGACCACCAGGGTAATCTAGTCCAACCAACCCCCTGCGCAATTCAGGAAATTCACAACTGCCTCCCCCCACACACCCCCAGTGACCCTACTCCATGCCCTGAAGATGGCCAAGATGCCCTCCCTCTCAAAATCTGCCCAAGGTCATAGAATCAGTATTGCTGACAGATGGCTACCTAGCCTCTGCTTAAAAACCTCCAGGGAAGGACAGCTTACCACCTCCTGAGGAAGCCTGTTCCACTGAGGAGCCGTTCTAACTGTTAGGAAATTCTTCCTACTGTGTAGATGGAAACTCTTTTGATTTAATTTCAACCCGTTTGTTCTGGTCCGACTTTCTGGTGCAACAGAAAACAACTCAGCACCATCCTCTATATAACAGCCCTTCAAGTACTTGAAGATGGTGATCATATCCCCTCTCAGTCTTCTCCTCTCCAGGCTAAACATACCCAGCTCCTTCAACCTTTCCTCATAGGACTTGGTCTCCAGAACCCTCACCATCTTTGTTGCCCTCCTCTTGACACGTTCCAGCTTGTCTGTGTGTGTATTGTGCCATCAAGTCGCTTCCAACTCATGGTGGCCCTATGAATGAAAGTCCTCCAAAATGTCCTATCTTTGACAGCCTTGCTCAGATCTTGCAAACTGAAGCCTGTGGCTTCCTTTATTGAGTCAATCCATCTCTTGTTGGGTCTTCCTCTTTTCCTGCTGCCCAACCTGTCTACATCCAGCTTGTCTACATCCTTCTTAAATTGTGGTGCCCAAAACTGAACACAGCACTCTAGTTGAGGTCTAACTAGAGCAGAGTAAAGCGATACCATCACTTCTCGTGATCTGGACTCTATACTTCTGTTGATACAGCCCAATATCACATTTTCTCATAGGGAGAAATAGGGTGCCAACTGCCAGGTGGGGCCTGGAGATCTCCTGCTATTACAATTGATCTCCAGACAATAAAGATCAGTTTCCCTGAAGAAAATGGCTGCTTTGGAGGGTGACCTCTATGGCATTGGACCCTACTGAGGTCCCTCCCCTCCCTGAACCCCACCTTCTCTAAGCTCCACCTCCAAATCTCCAGGTATTTCCCAACCAAGAGCTGGTAACCCTATGAAGATACTTTTAGTTGGTCTAATTAGAAGTAATTTCCAGGCATCAGCCTTAATCCTAAATAAGTCTCCATAGGACTACAGTCACAAAACACAATCAATGTCTTGGTGTTCATATTGCATGATAATATCTAGCCATCAACAAAATCCATTAACTCATTTTAAGACTGAATATATGGAAAATGGTTGGAGTTCAAGAAGAAATTAAATCCCAGCATAGGAATTGTGTGGTCATATTTTTGGGGGTTCTTTTTATTATAGCAACAGAAAAATAGTTTATTGGTTTTTGCTTTCTCAGCACCATAATGCATAAAACAAAAAGTCTGCGGGTGAAACATGCAATAAAACACTTTAAACACTAATAAAACGAAATTGCATAGCTTGTAAGGAAATATTTATTTTATACTAAAAATTCATTGCTGGTATTAGAATGATTTACTTAATGTTTAGAAATAGGATTGCTGAATTTAAAGTACAATGAAATTAATAAGGACAAAGCTCCTGGAGAAGAATTGAACGGGGAGGTTCTTAAAACTTCAGAAGATCGTACTATTGAAGAATTACAATTAAAGCAATTTAAGGCAACATAGCCCTCATCCAAGAATGTGTGGTGCAAGGTCTGACACCACTGCTGATTTCCCAACCTGATTCCTGAACATAACATTATAATTCCTGATAACATCAGATCTGAGTATCCCATTGGGGGGCAGCAAGAGTTTCTGGGGCTGGCTAGGAGGAGGGAACACCTATTAGATGTTGGTTGCTGCCTGGGTCCATTTAAATTTTAATGGGACATTGTTTTCTATGGGAAGACCTGGCTTTTAGAGTCAGGACAGAGATTTGGGTCATTTATGCAGGGGAAGTTTGTGTTTGGTTTGCTGCACAGTTTTCTGATCTGAATTCTCTAACATCATATGCAGGAGGGCTTTCTCTCCCCCCACCCCCGGAAGAAATTCCAGGAGTACCTTGTGATAAATTATGCATCCTCAGTGAATCACAGAGCTTCTGAGTCCATCCCCCTGAAAACGCAGCCTTGCTGCAGTTTACTTAGAGGGGGTGGTCAGCTCTTAAAGGGGCTGCTCCCTGTCTGTGTGTGGGCTTTTGCAAATCTGGGTATTCCTCCCCTCCTTTCTTCCACAGCTCCCTGCCAGGAGCTGCCTTCCAGCCTCTCTTTGGTTGGTGTCTTCCTGCACATTTCATGAAGGGTTCCCTCTTTTGCACTTTGCGGGAAGGGGTTGGATGGGAGGGACAGACATGTGGGAGGGAGAAGCCAGAGTGGGCGTGGGGATAGAAACCCGAAGTTAGGACTATGAATAGAAATGGCAGGGATTTGCCTCGAAGCAGAATTTAAATTCCTTATAAAACAGCATCCTAGAACTGTGGGGAAAGAACAAGGTGGAAGCGAAGTGACTTCTAAAGGTTGGTAAAATCATGAACAATGCAAAGGAAGTCTCGAAGCAATCCAGCATGGGTCGCGAGCTCAATACCTGTGCAGAAATAGCTGGGGTGTACCAAGAAACTGTGTCTGACAAAGCCCAGCTGCCTTGGGTCAATCAAAACAGATCAACAAGTGCTTGATAGCAGCGATGCTGCAGGGATGGCCTTGTTTGGGTAGCAAGATTCCAGGGGTTTGGGTTCGGCATAAGTGACGTTTATCTAATAATGAAGAGTGGGCAGAATGATAAATGGGCTCCAGCGGGTCTCTGCAGAAATGGGTTTATAAACAAGCACCTGCCATAAATCACCGCAACGGCTTTGTCAAAAGTAACTAGGGACCAGATGCATCTTTATAATTACCCCATGACACCCTTTGTCCTGCTTTCCAAGCCACCCCTCGCGGCGTAGATCATTTGGTATCTTATGCTCTCACTTGGAATGATCGGCATTCTGTTCGGAAGCCTACGTTGATGTCTCGAGAAGCAGAGGAGCTAACTGGGCCAGTCGTGAACAATCACATTAGAGGCAGGAAAGCACAGTCCCTTCATTCGAAGCCCTGCAGCCAAAAGCATTTCTTTAGGAGTGTACCTAGAGTTACACCCGATTTTAAAAAACAAAGAAACAAATGTGGGTGCAAACAAATCCATTTTTCTCTTCCCCTTCCCCCCACCCGGAAATGACTTTGATACTTTCTGCAGCTGTGAAATGTGAAAAAAACTGGTCACTCATGGGAACTCAAGTGGGTTCACCAGGCATGGAAGACTCCTCCAAGGAATTCATCCATCCTTCATGGTATCTGACAGAGAGAGCTTTGACTCTCAGCCAGCATGGTGTAGTGGTTAGGAGATTTGATTCCTCACTCCTCCACATGAGCGGTGGACTCTAATCTGGAGTCCAGCTACCACCTGGAGGTTGGCAACCCTATCTCCAGGTGAACTGATCTCTATTGGCTGAAGACCAGTTGTAATAGCAGGAGATCTAGGGTTGCCAGGTCCCTCTTCACTACCAGCAGGAGGTTTGGGGGGCAGACCCCTAGGAAAGCATGGTTTGGGGGAGGGAGGGACTTCAATGCTATAGAGTCCATTGGCCAAAGCGGCCATTTTCTCCAGGTGAACTGATCTCTATCAGCTGAAGCTCAGTTGTAATAGCAGGAGATCTCCAGCCACCACCTGAAGGTTGGCAACCCTAGGGAGATCTCCAGCTTGTATCTGGAGGCTGGCAACCCTAGTTGTAGGTCTCGCCCATTCACATGTATGTGTGTCCGCTAATATTGACATTCTAATTTTATCAGGCGGTCCTTTCTCTCTGGGGTTGTCCACCTAGACTTGACAGTTTACTGGCTCTCACAGACCTCCCATAACTCCCTCTGCTTTATGCGGTGCTCCTCCTGCCTCAAGAAACAGCATTATGGCAAACCACGTTCAATTTCAAAACGGCCACGAGCAGGAGAAGACCATAAAAAATGAGAGAGATTATATGAAAACAAGACAGAGCAGCTTGAAAATAAAAGCCGACAGAGATTGACTTTAAAAAAAAAAGTATTTGTATTTGCTGCTGTGACTCCCCTCTTTTAATTGTCACTCGCTCACAACGCTTGTGCGCCTTCGTATTGGTTTACAAAAGAGCTTTGTTGTAATTGTGGCCCAGGAATGCACCGAGCTAGACAATAAATGCCTCTGTGCTCAGGTCAGCCCATTTAATTTCCCTTGCAAATCCTATCGTCCGCCCACTGTGGTTATTAAATACAAGCTCCCTGTCGGTGTTTGGATTCAATCTCTGTGTCATTTTGGCACACTGCACCTGCTGCCTGGGCCATCAAAGACGCATGTTTGGCTTGGTTTGGCTATGCGCTTAGGATTAGGACCTTTGCAGACACAGCAAAGAAATTTCAACGCTCTGGTTAATTTAACAAACCAATTCTATTCACGAGTATACATTTTCAAAACAAGCACCAGCATTAACAATACAGTAACATTAACAATACAATAGCCAGCGTGGTGTAGTGGTGAACAGCGGTGGTTCGGTGCAGTGAACTCTGATCTGGAGAACCAAGTTTGATTCCCCACTCCTCCACATGAGCGGCGGATGCTAATCTGGTGAACAGGGTGGTTTCCCCACTCCTACACACGAAGCCGGCTGGGTGACCTTGGGCTAGTCACACTCTCTCAGCCCCACCTACCTCACAGGGTGTCTGCTGTGGGGAGGGGAAGGGAAGGTGATTGTAAGCTGGTTTGATTCATCCTAAAGTGGTAGAGAAAGTTGGAATATAAAAACCAACTCTTCTTCTTCTTCTCCTTCTCTTTCTCCTTCTATGAATCAGCTCTTCTTTTTGTTCTTCTTGCCCTTGTTGTTGTTGTTGTTGCTGCTGCTCTTCTTCTTTGATGGCAAAGAGGGACCTGGCAACACTACTGCATCAGCTGGCTTGTGGGCCAGATAAGAGCTCTCGAGGGGCCTGATCTGGCCTGCAGGCCTTGTGTTTGACACCCCTGCTCTAACCAGTGCTATCAACTGGCCCTCCAGCTTACTAGAACTATTCATTACTAGAAACATTTAACAGGAGGCTAGGATTGCCAGTCCCAAGCCAGCAAGAGACTTACTTATTGCCACATTTTAAAAAGCATTTTAAGAACAACAACAAACAAAACGGAACAATCTGAAAGGAGGTGGGGGAGAAACCCAACCCTCGGTGTTAAAAAAAACCTTTCTTGTGCTCAAAAAGAGCTCCAAGGAAGCAGGAAGCATTTGAATCCCCTCCTCCGGACATGCTGCTTTGTAATTGTCTGAAAGCAAAACCAAGCATTTTAAGAACAACAAACAAAACAGAGCAATCTGAAAGGAGGTGGGGGAGAAACCCAACCCTCGGTTTTAAAAAGCCTTTCTTGTGCTCAGAAAGAACTCCAAGGAAACAGGAAGCATTTGAATCCCCTCCTCGGGACATGCTGCTTTGTAATTGTCTGAGAGCAAAACCAAGCTTGCGTATCCTGTACTTTGCCTTATGCACGGGGATTTCACCCAGGCTTTGCTCAGGGAAGATGGAAGAGTCGGGTTAACAGAGGAATGGGAAGTCCCGGGATTTATGAGGGATGGCAGCGAGGTTATCTCTAATGGACAGGAAACTCATGTATAACTCCAAGGAACAACCAAAACAGATCAGGGGCAAACATGAGTGAAAGTACCCATGCATAAATGACCAAAATGAGTCCTTTTTCATACCTTTCATCCTATGAGCCATCAGTGTCATGTCCAAGCTGACTTTAGTGTTTATTTTTTTAATTTTATTAGAAAAAAACCAATGATAATAACAACTAAAAAAAAAACGGAATTACTGACAGTCTTCGTAATTTAAAATACAATGTGTGTGTGTGTGTGTATACACACACATAATAAAATAAGATCAAGTCTCCCATGCTACAGCTTATTTCTATGTCTTCATATTCATCATTACGTCCTGACTGAGTGCAACACATTCCTCTTTCCAGCCCTTATTCATGAAATTCTCTATTTTACTTATTGTATGTGACCATATCGCATCCAATCTTATTGTATCTCTGTTTTTCTGATATGCTGTTAGCTTAATTAAAACTTATAGTTCTTTAACTTTAACCAGCCATTCCTCTATCTTTGGACTTGATTTTTGTTTCCAGTGACTGGCAAAGGTTGCTCTAGCCACAGTTATCATATGTAACACCATACAAAGTTGATCTTTAGCTAGATTAGGTACCAGATTTAACAAGAATATCTCGGGTTTACAAGGAATATCAACCTCCATTCCAACCGTTAGACATTTCACTATTTCAGACCAAAATTATATAGCTCTCTCACATTTCCACCACATGTGTATACCGGTAAAATCTGCTTGTAAGTCTGTTTGAGTCTCCTTTAAGTGGTAGAGAAAGTCGGCATATAAAAACCAACTCCTTCTCCTCCTCCTCCTCTTCTTCTACTGCCTGTTCTTTTTAACTAGAGATGCTGGGGATTGAACCTGGGACCTTCTGCATGCCAAGCAGATGGTCTACCAGTGGTCTACCTGTAGGCCACAGTCTCTGCCTTAGGTGCAGGGATAATTGCTTTAGAAAGGCATATTTACTCTCGTTAAACTCTGTACCTCTGTACAAGCACCCTCAGGTATCCCGATCATTAGTTTGTGGTGCTGTTTATAAATTCCATATTCTGAAACCTTAAAAAAAAAGCTTGCGGTGGTTTAGTGGATTAATTCCTTCTCAGTGTTTGTATACAACGAGGTCTTGACCCATATCGCCGCTTCTAGGAACAGCTATCATTACGAGGCTAATAACAGTTATTATTCTCTCTGTAGCAATCTTGACGGCACAGAGATAAAACAGGATTAGAGCAATGCAGAGTTTGATTATAATCTCCTACGATACGTTACGTGATCACATAAACTAAGGTGAATTGTAACAGGTTCTTTTGTAATGTTTATTCAGGGTAAGTCCATTGATTCTGTACTTTACCGTTCTCTGTTTTATCTAGACGCATACATCAACAGAGCAGAGATGAAAAGATGCACCCAACTTGTATCGTTGGATGTAGATAAGCAACATGCAGAGAAGTGTGAATTCAGACGTTGGCCATGTACAAGCAGATCTTCTTTGCTGCTGGACTGTTTCATCTGTGTGCAAGAGTATACTCCCCATTTCTGTAAGAGTATATTCCCCTGCTGGAAGATTATGTTTAGTAATGACATCTTGGAAGGGTATTTCAAACGGGTTTTTTTTTCTCAAAAAAACTTTGAAAATCAGAAGAATGTATTCCTTTGACTATGAATTAAAGCATCCTATGAGGGTTTGGGAGAGTCATGCTCTGATCCTGTTTCTATGAATGCATAGATCTCATAATGTTTTCCAAAAAAATTGTACACCCCTTGAATGAACTTATGTGTGTGTTTTAAATATATTTTATTAGGTGTATACACACACACACCTAACTGGACTCTATGGCATTGAAGTCCCTCCCCTTTCCAAACCCCACCCTCCTCAGGCTCCACCCCCAAAATCTCCAGGTATTTCCCAACCCGGAGCTGGCAACTCTACCCTGATACCTTCTGAACTAATGGATCTGAGTAGGGTTGCCAGGTGCCTTCTAGCCATCCACAGGGGCTGGGGGGGCAGGGTTGCTGGGAAACTCCTGGCAAGTTGGGGATGGAGCCTGGGGAGGACAGGGACCTCAGTGAGGTACAAGGCCATAGGGTCCCCCCTCCAAATCATCCATTTTCTCCAGGGAAACTGATCTCTGTAGTCTGGAGATGAGCTGGGGGATTCCCAGAATCCACCTGGAGGGGGGCGTCCGTAGATCAGAGGGACTGTGTTTTTTGAGCAAGTTTACCCTAACAGACACAACTGGCCCCATTGCGCTGTCTGTTTCCAGTTTTCGAAAGGGATTTGCTCATTTTCTCTAACCTGTTTCTGCAAGCCTATGATCCAAGTTCTTTCTTTTTTAAACCGTAATTGTGAGGCCTAATACCTTTGTGAGTGTATTGGCTTTAGCGGAGGCAGACATTCAGGATCCGCACATGTGTTTCTGTTATGAGTAAGTGCCAGACCAGGGGACCATTTGGACTTACAAGCATTACAGGAGCATTACGAAAACAAGATCCAAACCCATTCTTTACAGATTAAAAAAAAAATCAAGTACAAGTGGAGAGAAACGATAAGCAATGGCTGAACACAGGTGTCCAGCGATGCTTTTTCAATAACGGAGGATTTGACGGAGTCTGAAGGGGTATCGGAGTGGACAGGTTAAGGATGAAGGGGGAATGTAACAGACACCACCTGGCGCCACTGAAGATTTGTTTAAACTCTAGGCACTGGATTTCTTCTTTTCCTCACAGGGTTTCCTCAGTGGGTTTAAGCACCGTGTTTCCCTGCACAGAAAAATGTGGCAAACCGATAAAGAGATTATTTTTTCCCTAGAATAATGGTTCAAAGCGTGCCTCATGGTAAGTTTAATACTGAGACTGAGTAGTTTAATTTCTGTCCTTTGCAGGTATCGAGAACAAAACATCATCCAAATCTGCCCATCTAGCTTCTTGGGTTCTTCTCTTAGTCCGTTTCAGGAGCAATTGCAAGACAACATAATCGTTGGGGGTCATGCATGTGTAGAGATGCTATCCCAGTTTATAAACAGTGGATGTTCATGATACAGGGTTGCCAGGGACCTCTTCACCACTGGCGGGAGGTTTTTGGGGTGGAGCCTGAGGAAGGTGGGGTTTGGGGAGGGGAGGGGAGGGACTTCAATGCCATTGAGTCCAATTGCCAAAGCGGCCATTTTCTCCAGGTGAACTGATTCCTATCGGCTGGAAATAGAGTTGCCAGCTTCGGGTTGGGAAATACCTGGAGATTTTGGGGGTGGAGCCTAAGGAGGGCAGGGTTTGGAGAGGGGAGGTACCACCAGGGTCATCTAGTCCAACCCCCTGCACAATGCAGGAAATTCACAACTACCTCCCCCACACACAGACCCAGTGACCCCCACTCCATGCCCAGAAGATGGCCAAGATGCCCTCCCTCTCATCATCTGCCTAAGGTCATGGAATCAGCATTGCTGACAGATGGCCATCTAGCCTCTGCTTAAAAACCTCCAGGGAGCTCACCACCTCCCAAGGTAGCCTGTTCCACCCAGGAACTTTCTACCACCACACTTTATGTTGTTCATTTCCTGGGGACCATTACGATATATTGTTGTTTCTCTGAAACGGAAACCTCAGAGAAAGAGAAAGCATATTTAATGGTGTCAAGAGAAGTGGGGTTCTATCATTTATGGAAAGTCTTTACATTAAATCAAAGCCCATCTCGTTGTTTTCTTCTCTTGAGGCTCTAAGGAGCAGAGCTATGACACTGTTCTGGTAGATTAAGTGGGTAATGCCATGTATTCCATAAATACATTTTTCTTCATTCGAGAGCCATGCTTTTCGCTATGTTGGAGTCATTAAGAGAAAGGTGATGTTTTTCCCCCCATAGCTGCACGCCACTCGCGACAAATGACAGACATTAGACAAATGGGCACTGGAGCCAAAACGTGAGGACATAAAGCATAAAACTTGTTTGCTTCTGATACATATCTGTTCCCTCGAGGTTTCCTTCATAAAATCTCTCATGTATGTTAAGGCTTCGGATGAGAGAGGATCCAGTCGTTTAAGAACAGCAGTCATTGGGAAGGGATTAGAAACTTAATAGCGGGTTTCAGTGTAAACTTGTGTACAGTTTTGTTTTGGGTCCCCGCCCCCTGCCCGCCCTATAATCAGCAAGCAAACTTAGTTGGATGAGTAGCGATGAGTAAGTTTCCCTGGTTTCAGAAAGAAGAGGAGGAGGAGGAGGAGGAGGAGGAGGAGGAGGAGGAGGAAGAAGAAGTGTTGGCTTTTATATGCCAACATTCTCCACCACTGAAGGAAGAATCAAACAGGCTTACAATCACCTCTTCCCCTCCCCACAACAGACACCCTGCGCAGTAGGTGGGCCTGAGAGAGCTCCAAGAGAGCTGTGACTTGCCCAAGTTCACCCAGCTGGCTTCATGTGGAGGAGTGGGGAAACCAACCCGGTTCACCAGGTTAGCCTCCGCCGCTCATGTGGAGGAGTGGGGAATCAAACCCGGTTCTCCAGATCAGAGTCCACTGCTCCAAACCGCTGCTCTTAACCACTACACTATGCTGGCTCCCTAATTTGTTTGTTTGTTTAAATATTTGTACCCCATTTTTCCTCTTGGTTCTAGGCAGGTTGCAAGTAATAGATTAAAACATTACAGATTAAAAACAAATAAAATAAAAGCCCCAAATACCTTCCTCTATCCTAAAAGCAGCCTACCTTTCATGCCTCATCAAAAGCCCCAGCAAAATAAAGAAGCCTTGCAGTTAGGGTTGCCAACCTCCAGGCAGGTCCTGAAGATCTCCTGGGATATAAGTGAAAGAAAGAGTCTCTTTGAATTACAACTCATCTCCAGATGAAAGAACACATGAAGCTGCCTTATACTGAATCAGATCCTTGGTCCATCAAAGTCAGTACTGTCTACTCTGACAGGCAGAAGCTCTCCAGGGTCTCAGACAGAGGTCTTTCACATCACCTACTTGCCTGGTCCCTTTACTGGAGATGCTGGGGATTGAACCTGGGACCTTCTGCATGCCAAGCAGATGCTCTACCACAGAGCCACAGCTCCTGAGATCAGTTGTTGTGGAGTAAATGGATGCTTTGGAGGGTGGACGTTTTGAGTAAGACGAGCACCTTGAGCTAACCTTGATCCAGCACTGAACACATGAACACGCTTAAGGCTGTTTATTTTGGAAAAAAGATGGTTAAGGGGAGACATGATAGAGGTCTATAGAATTATGCATGGTGTGGAGAGAGTGGACAGGGAGAAGCTTTTCTCCCTCTCTCATAATACTAGAACACGAGGTCATCTGCTGAAGCTGGAGGGTGATAAATTCAAAACAGAGAAAATGAAGTATTTCTTCACATAACGCATAGTTAAATTGTGGAACTCCCTGCCCCAGAATGCGGTGATGGCTGCCAACTTGGAAGGCTATAAGAGGGGAGTGGACATGTTCATGGAGGAGACAGCTATTATTCATGGCTACTAGTCAAAATGGATATGAGTCATGATACATACCTATTCTCTACAGTCTCAGAGGAGCATGCCTATTCTATTAGGTGCTGTGGAGCATAGGCAGGATAATGCTGCTGCAGTCGTCTTGTTTGTGGGCTTCCTAGAGGCATCTGGTTGGCCATTGTGTGAACAGCAAGCTGGACTTGATGGACCTTGGTCTGATCCAGCTTGGATTTTCTTAAGTTCTTATGCTCTTATGAAGCTGCCTTATACTGAATCAGACCTGGATCCATCGAAGTCAGTATTGTCTACTGTGACTGGTAGCGGCTCTCCAGGGTCTCAGGCAGAGGTCTTTCACATCACCTACTTGCCTGGTCCCTTTAACTTGAGATGCCGGGGATAGAACCAGGGACCTTCTGCACGCAACGCAGATGCTCTACCACTGAGCCACAGCCCCACCCCATTCCTGTGGCTGCTCCAGTCCTTCTTGGGTTTTTTTTTAAACTCTCTTTGCAATTAGTGTCATTTCCCCCCTCTCTTTTTCCTTACAAACTTTTGCCTAAACATTTTGCCTGTGAGAAAGTCACCTCGGCAGTCTGTCATCTCCTGCTTGCCATTTCCTGTGCCCTTTACCAGAGTCCATGGAGAAACCGTCGTCCTGATGAAACTCACGTCTGGAGCTGTCTGCGCCGATACGGCTCCCCAGGTAGCCTTGCGCTGGAAGACTGAGGGACGGTCTGGCATGACAGCCATAAATTTGGGCAATGCTGTTTCAGTGATAGAGCCTTTTGTAGAATTCTCCTCTGGAGGGCTCTTAAAACTTGTCATGCGTGTTCTCGCGCCTCCATTATGGGCTATATGATATGCAGCAATTTGGAGATGCATGAATACCTTCTGCCTTGAGTAGCAGAAATTGTGTCTATCATGAAGATACATCGGCAAAGGTGTGCTCTGAGACTAGCTCCAAAAAGCTCTCCTCCCGTGCTTTATTAGTAGAACTTGTGAATAGAGTGATCATTCTCACTTTTGCGCTTCTAAGATTTGTTGCAGGTACTTAGGCTGGAAGTTCTGGGTGAGGACTTGTCTTTTGCTTCTGCTGCTCTTTAAAGCTTCATCTTCCTCCCCACTGGTTACCAAGTCCATTCTTGTCAGCCCAAGGAGTCCCTGCAAGGTTATATCGGGGGTTAGGATTCAGGTTCGAATCCCCACTCTGCCATAGAAACTTGCTGGGTGACCTTGGGCTAGGGTTGCCAGCTCTGGATTGGGAAATACCTGGAGATTTTCAGGGCGGAGCCTGAGGAAGGTGAGGTTTTGGGGGGAGGAGGAGGAGGAGGAGGAAGAGGAGGAGAAGGAGAAGAAGAAGAAGAAGAAGAAGAAGAAGAAGAAGAAGAAGAAGAAGAAGAAGAGTTGGTTTTTATATGCCGACTTTCTCTGCCACTTAAGGGAGAATCAAACCGGCTTACAATCACCTCCCCTTCCCCTCCCCACAACAGACATCCTGTGAGGTAGGTGAGGCTGAGAGAGCTGTGACTTGCCCAAGGTCACCCAGATGGCTTCATGTGTAGGAGTGGGGAAACGAATCTGGTTCACCAGATTAGCGTCTGCCTCTCATATGGAGGAGTGGGGAATCAAACCCGGCTCTCCAGATCAGACTCCACTGCTCCAAACCACCGCTGTTAACCACTACACCACGCTGGCTCTCAGGGATTTCAGTAGGGTATCATGCCATAGAATCCACCTTCCAAAGAAGCCATTTTCTTCAGGTGAAATTACTGTATCTCTATCGGCTGGAGATCAGTTGTAATCCCAGGAGATCTCCAACTAGGACCTGGAGGCTGGCAACCCTGACTGTCAACCATCATAAGAGTCATTTAGGAATATGTGGGTTTTCCACAGTGTTCTGGCCTTAGATATTCTATTACTTTCTCCCGTCATGCATGGGATTTTTACTGACCACTGTAGCTGCGAGCAAGCATTTCCTCTTTTATATCTATATACTGTATCTATCCATTTATATTTTTGATCAGTAATTTTGAATCAGTATTTTTTTTTACTGCTAGTTTAAGAGATTTGTATGTATTCTATACATAAGTTGTAGAGTGCTGATGCACCATGAATGTGCATTTCATTGCACACAGAGCATCATTTCTACCTATATGTATATTGTAGATTTTTTGATGGACAAATCATGTTGAAAATTGCGTATGTTTGATGGTAACATGTGGTTTTAGAGACAGAAAAATAATAATGGGTTTGATTTGTAGCACGGGAAGTGAAATCAAACTGGGCTCAAAACAACAGGGATAAGAATTCAAAGTCCTTAGCAGGCAAGTCCAATCTTGTCAGATCTCAGAAGCTAAGTAGTTTCAGTCCTGGTTAGCACTTGGATGGGAGACCACCGAGGAAACACAGAGAGGGAATGCAAAGACAGGAAATGGCAAACCACCTCTGTGCCCAAGCCACTGCATCATAATACATTTTTATGCCCGTCACCAACTTTAGACTTTGATTAATAAACACTAACCTTTAACATATTCCATTTCTGAAATACTCATTTAATGTAATATAATATAAAAGAATTGAAAGCCCTTAATTGATCACTAGTTGCAAGATACTCTATTATAGTAAAGTTTATATCATAAGTGATTCAAATATCTTCTGTGTTAATTAAGCTAAAACTACGAACTTCAGATACTGGATACTGATTCTACACTTTATCTCACTACATGATCTTGATAAACACAGGATTGTTCTAATAGATATCAGCTAAAACTACACGTATCTGTCAGCAATTTAACACTTCGACATTCTCCTGGGCAAATACTAGAGATGAAGTCGTTTCAGGAACTAAAATCTCTGCCACTCATCAGGATTAAGGGCCCTTCTCAATTTTTCTGTGATGCAAAACCGGGCAACCAATCGTGTCGTTTGGTAGTTCTTATCAAACAGAAGATATTTAAGTCTAATTTTGTTAGATCTTCCAGGAAACCTTTCTAGCAACTGTCCGATAGGCTCGCTACAAACGTTATTGTGTAAGGTCCACTCAAATAATAGGCGCTCGATCGGTTCTATTTCTTTTTGTGGGCAGACACACAGTCTCTGTTCATAAGGGGTTTTCTTGAATCTTCCCTCCAGTACTGCAGAGGGTAACACTAAGACCTCAAATCATCCATATGCGAGTTTCAAGGCTACTGAAAGTACACAAAGGTCATCTAGATGTTTGTGAGGTTACCAAAAATATAGGTCTTTTTTGCATGGCTGTTTCACTCGCCATCACCCCTCCGATGACTTTGGGTCTCGGTTTGGATTACGCATGCCATTTCCAACAACCAGAGAGGTCACCTCGCTCTCCCCCTGTGTTCCCCCACATTTTCAAATTTGAGATAAAACAGGTCCCTCAAAATGCGGGGAAACACAGGGAAAGGCAAGGGGAGAGCAAGGCAACCTCTGATGGTCAGAAACGGCATGCATAATCCAAAAAAAGAGCTGAAGTCGTCGTAGGGATGATGGCGAGTGAAACAGCCGATCATAAAATACCATTGTTGCCCATCCCTGCAAATATTTCCTCAGCGGGGCTCCTTTCCAACGTTCATACCTGGTAGGGTTGGCAACCTCCAGGTTCTAGCTGGAGATCTCCTGCTGTTAATGCTGGTCTCCAGCCAACAGAGACCAGTTCCCCTGGAGAAAATGGCCACTTTGGCAATTGGGCTCTATGGTATTGAAATCCCTCCCCTCCCCAAACCCCGCCCTCCTCAGGCTACACCCTAAAAAAGCCCAGCCGGCGGTGAAGAGGGACCTGACAACTCTAATACCAGGTGTTTCAGCCTCTCCTGATTTTAGGGCTTTGCCTTCTTTTTGAATGTTGAGGAGGCAACCCAGTGTTAATCACAAATATTTGCTCGGCACACCAGACACAGAATTTCTCTCTAAAATGTCTTTGTTCTCAAGAACTGCTTACATTCTTGTTATCTTTCCTCCCAGCTTCTTTAGGCAAGCAGCTCAAGTCAATCTTGTAAACCAGAATGTTTTTTTCTGGATTGCATCCCAGAGTATGAAAGACATGAAGGGAACACTAAATGGCACTGGGATATGTTCTGGGAGTTATAGCACCTTTCTTAAGGGCAGCGACAGGATGAAATAGCAGAGGGAGGGAAGATCCATCGGAGACTCTATGGTCGTTTATGCCTGGGAGTTTTACCTGAGGTTCATTGCTTGCAGGACCCACTGTGGGGAATCTCTGTACCAGCAATCTCCAACTCAAATCAAGTCCCCTCCCCTTGAAATGCTGCTTTGTAATTGGCTTAATTTATAGAGCTTACTGTGAGAGTGTCAGATAGGCTCTCCGCCGGCCCCGGATAGAAACAAGATGGTTTCCTCCACGGACAAAATTGAGTCCTTTTGCACTCCGTCCCTCCCCGTTTGCACCTGGTCTCCTGCCCAAGATCTGCAGCTCAATGGAGACCCGCCCCGGTAATAGCTGATCTGATACCGGGTCCCGCAGAACAATACTGGGAGCCCGGGAAGATCAGCCACTTAACGCACGCATTTTACTCTGAATACTTTTGCTCAAGTCTTTACCGGTAGTTTGCTTCGGTATTGTGCCTTTGTTTCCAATAGTCCAATCAACCCCATTGTATCCACCCTATATATGTTTCAATATTTCCCCATACCTGTATGCTAGCCTTAAGTCTTTTGACCCGCTGAAATCGCTGCTCTTCTGAAATAAACTTTTACTCGCTGTATCGTCTGGAGGAAAGTTATTGCCCGGAACGCATCGACTTGTTGAGGCCTGACAGAAAATCCCCCCCCAAAAAAACCAATTGCTGCATAAAAAAGCATTTTAAGAACAAAACACAAAAAAACGGAGCAATCTGAAAAGAAGGGGGGGATCCAAACTTCACTTTTTAAAAGTCTTTCTTCTGCTCAGAAGCATTTGAATCCCTGCCTCTTTACACAACGCTTTGTAATTGGCTGCATGCTTTCTGTGATAGAAACCAAGCTTGTATGTCCCGCACTTTTCCTTATGTATGGAGATTTCACCCAGGCTGGGCTCAGGGGAGAGGGAAGAATCAGTTTAACAGAGGATCGGGAAGGTCTGGGATTTGTGAGGGCTGGCAGCAAGTTCATCTCTACGGAAAAGCTTTCAGAATGATGGTTGTTTGCCTACGATTCACCTTGAGCCAATCTCACTGCAAATGAGATGAATTCATTTTTCATAATAGATTTTTCTCCCTCAGCACCAGAGAGAGTTCAAGACCTTGCCAGGTTGGATCCAGCGATGGAATCATACCAAGCCTGCTATTTATGATGCCATCTGCCCGTGTGGTGTAGTGGTTAATAGCAGTGGTAGGGAGTGGTGGACTCCAATCTGGAGAACCAGGTTTGATTCCCCACTCCTCCACATGAGTGGCAAATGCTAATCTGGTGAACTGGATTGGTGTCCCCACTCCTCCACATGAAGCCAGCTGGGTGACCTTGGCTAGTCACACTCTCTCAGCCCCACCTACCTCATGGGGTGTCTGTTGTGGGAAGGGGAAGGGAAGGTGATTGTAAGCCGGTTTGATTCTTTCTTGTGTGTGTTAAGTGCCGTCAAGTCGTTTCCAATTCATGGCGACCCTATGAATGAAAGTCCTCCAAAATGTCCTATCTTTGACAGCCTTGCTCAGATCTTGCAAATTGAAGGCCGTGGCTTCCTTTATTGAGTCAATCCATCTCTTGTTGGGTCTTCCTCTTTTCCTGCTGCCCTCAACTTTTCCTAGTATGACTGTCTTTTCCAGCGACTCTTGTCGTCTCATGACAAGCTTTTCGGGTCAGTTCAGGCTTGATTTGATCTATAACCCACTGTTTTTTTTTTTTTTTGGCAGTCCACGGAATCCGTAACACTCTTCTCCAACACCACATTTCAAAGGAATCTATTTTCTTCCTATCAGCTTTCTTCACTGTCCAGCTTTCACTGTCCAGATTCATTCTTAAGTGGTAGATAAAGACAGTGTATATAAACCAACTCTTCTTCTTCTTCTTCCTTGTGATGTCATCACTTTGGAGCTATGCTCTAGCATTCATTCCAAACTCTATGGCTTAGCCATAGAGTTTGGGGTGAATCCTAAAGCGTAACTCCAATGCGATGGCGCCACCTCCTGTTTTAAACCAGAAGTGATATTGCGGGTAGCTGAAGGACTTGTCCCCACCTCCAAATTCTCCTGCTGGCATTTCCCTGCCAATAGCCCATGGCACCTGTTGTTACCAGTAAGGAGTGGGAAGAGGGAGAAAACACAGTGCCAGGGTCATCAGAGTATTCGATGTTATGGAGAAATGGGGCGAGGAAAATGTCTGGCTGTTGTTCTCAGCAGAAGCCGAACACTGGCCATTTAACACAATGCAGAGCTCTGATGAAGGACAATCTTCGATAAAAAGCAATGCTTAATTTTGAAAATGAGAGACGGCGCCTTCCTCCCTTTGCTTCATCCCAGGCTGAACATCATCTATTTGCTGGTCTGTGGAACCCGCACAGTTCCCTGAGTGTACCGAGACAGTCTGACCTAGCCCCAGGCGCCATTTACAACAGCCTCCCGCTGCGTGCTAAATTATACCTGTATGTAATCATCCATCGATGCTATTTTGAACTCGGTGGTTAAAAAAGAAAAAAAAAGAATGCAGTGCAATATTCACCCTTCCGTCCCAAGATGTGACTCGTTTTCTGCTTTCTCTGTGAATTGAGAACATAAGAACGTGAGAAAAGCCATGCTGGATCAGACCAAGGTCCATCAAGTCCAGACTTTAGCAGTCTGTTCACACAGTGGCTGACCAGGTGCCTCCAGGAAGCCCAAAAGCAAGACAACTGACGCAGCATTGTCCTGCCTGTGTTCCTAAGCACCCAATATAATAGACATGCTCCTCTGATCCTGGAGAGAATAGGTATGCATCGTGACTACTATACATTTTGACTAGTAGCCATGAACAGCCCTCTCTTCCATGAACATGTCCACTCCCCTCATAGACTCATAGAGTTGGAAGGGACCACCAGGGTCATCTAGTCCAACCCCCTGCACAATGCAGGAAATTCCAAACTACCTTCCCCCCCACACACACCCACACATTCAGTGACCCATACTTCATGTCCAGAAGATGGCCAAGGTGCCCTCCCTCTCATGATCTGTCTTAGAATCCGCATTGCTGACAGATGGCCATCTAGCCTCTTAAAGCCTTCCAAGTTGGCAGCCATCACCACGTCCTGGGGCAGGGAGTTCCACAATTTAACTATGTGTTGTGTGAAGAAATCCTTCCTTTTATCTATTTTGAATCTCTCACCCTCCACCTTCAGCAGATGACCCCACATTCTAGTATTATGAGAGAGGGAGAAAAGCTTCTCCCTGTCCACTCTCTCCACACCATGCATAATTTTATACACCTCTATCATGTATCCCCTTAACCACCTTCTTTCCAAGCTAAAAAGCCCTAAGCATTTTAATCGCTCCTCATAGAGTAGTTGCTCAAGTCCCCTGATTATTTTGGTTGCTCTTTTTCTGTACCTTCTCAAGCTCTGCAATTGGATGGGGCAGGGAGCCGAAGAGCAACGAAGGGACGTTTAGCATGTAGCGGCAGCTGCAGTATATGAAGTCAACTTTCTGCCTTGATTTATTTCAGAAAGCCAGAGAGCATTGTGGGGGCAGAGGATGAGGAACAGATGGCACGCAGCGATTCAGACAGCAGTTTTCTAAAGTAGCAGGTACCGTCTGTGAAGGTGGACTTGTTTATTGGATGAGTATCAGTTGGCATAGAGGGTGTATACATTTAGTTTACAAGTTTTCAAGCAATGCAGTTCTTCTGTGTGCCGAATTAGGAGGCGCTGTGGCTCAGTCTGTAGAGCATCTGCTTGGCATGCAGAAGATCCCAGGTTCAATCCACGGCATCTCCAGTTAAAGGGAAGAGGCAAGTAGGTGATGTGAAAGACCTTTCTCTGCCTGAGACCCTGGAAAGCAGCTGCCATTCTGAGTAGGCGATACTGACTTTGATGGATCCAGAGACTGGTTCAGTATAAGGCAGCTTCATGTGTTCATGCATTGGGGGAGGGGCCGTGGCTCAGTGTCAGAGCCTCTGCTTGGCATGCAGAAGGTCCCTGGTTCGATCCCCGGCATCTCCAGTTAAAGGGACTAAGCAAGTAGGTGATGTGAAAGACCTTTTTCTGCCTGAGACCCTGGAGAGCCACTGCCGGTCAGAGTAACCAATACTGGCCTTGATGGACCCAGGATCTGGTTCAGTATAAGGCAGCTTCATGTGTTTATGTGTTCAATTGAGAAGGAAAGCCTAGGAAAACAGTTAAGCTTCTTAAATATTTTTGAATTCAAAGAGACTTGTGAGGCTGGACAATGGGAAGGATTGTAAATCAAGAATATAGTGGGAAGTATTCTACCTTGGGAGGGGGGCAACATAGCCCGATCTCGTCAGATCTCGAAAGCTAAGCAGGGTCGGTGCTTGGATGGGGGACCACCAAGGAAGGCTCTGCAGAGGAAGGCAATGACAAACCTCCTCTGCTTCTCGTAGAGGGTAGAGGAGATACTTTTCTAAAGGAATTAAGTGCATTTATATCCATATGTGTGCCGAAGGCAGAATGGAGGGAAGGCAGAATGGTATAGCCCAACCTCATCAGATCTTGGGAGCTAAGCAGCTTCAGTACTTGAATGGTGGACCACCAAGGAAGACTCTGCAGAGGAAGGCCATGGCAAAACACCCCTGCTTCTGACTTGCCTTGACAGCCCCTTGCTTTGGGAACTGTAAGGCAGTTGTAACTTGATTGCACTTATGTACATATCCTATCTTGGTCTGGAGGAAGTTCCTCCAGTTGGAATGAGGCTGATCAAGAAAAAGAGTTGGTTTTTATACCCCGCTTCTCTCTACCTTTAAGGAGTCTCAAAGTGGCTTATAATTGCCTTCCCTTCCCCTCCCCACAACAGACATCTTGTGAGGTAGGTGAGATTGAGAGAGTCCGGAGAGAACCGTGACTAGCCCAAGGTCACCCAGCAGGCATCATGTGGAGGAGTGGGGAATTGCACCCGGTTTACTCCTTACACCTCCCTGCTGGTGCTACTCTTCTAGCGCAACTCCTCACAAACTACTTTACACCTTCTGGGGGGCGGGGCGTGGTCTCAGATTAGGGTTGCCAGCTCTGGATAGGGAAAAAACTGGAGATTTTGGGGGCATAGCCTAAGGAGGGCAGGTTTTAGAGAGGGGAGGGACTTCAATGCATAGAGTCCAATTGCCAAAGCAGCCATTTTCTCTAGGGGAACTGATCTCTTGGCTGGAGATCAGTTGAAATAGCAAGAAGTCTCCAGCTAGTACCTGGAGGTTGGCAACCCTAGGAAGAGGAAGAGGGACGCAGCTTCGCAGGAGAAGAGTTAAGCATCTCCTTCAACTTGCGTTTCCCCTCTTGTTGCTTTTCGGCACTGGATGGGACCATCAAGATTTTGGCTATTCAACGAACGACTGAGCAATCCTGTGTGTCTTTGGAAGAGAAGATGCTTAAATTGGTAGGCTGTAACAACAAGAGGTAGAATTTGACCAGACATTGAGTGTAATACCCCCCAATTTTACAAAGTGCTTCAAGACTGTTAGCAACCACAGGATTGTCAAGTTTTTTCCATCTTATCTGAAAGTAGCGCCTCTAACAAAACGGTTGCTCAAACCCTATTATTGTCCTCTAGTTTTAAGTGCTGAAATGCACTGGCCATTTCTCTCCCCCACCCATCATACCTGTAAGATTTTCAGCTCATGCAGTAGAGCCAGTTAGTAACAGCTCGCGTTGGTCGCTGAGGAAGGCTTTTTTGTTAAGCCGAAACAGAAAGACAACCGGGCTTCTGTTTAAATGAAGAACTGACCTTCTTACCTCTTGAACGACAAGACGTTCTATACAGCTAAAAGGACTGCAAAAAATGGACATTGTACCTATGTTCTGTACTTTAATTTTGTGTTCTTTGGAATATATGGTTCAGTTTGTAAACCAAGTTCATTGTATATAGTGTATATGATATATTGAATAACACTATTACAAGTACTTAATTTTGAATTATTCATTGTTTTTGCAAGACGTTGCTGGTTTGGGTTTGCTTAAGTAACTATACAGCACGCTAACGTTTGTTTGCTACAACATCCAGGTACTAGCTGGAGATCTCCTTACAACTGATCTCCAGCTGACAGAGATCAGTTCACCTGGAGAAAATGGCCACTTTGGCAATTGGACTCTAGGGCATTGAAGCCCCTCCCCAAACCCCACCCTCCTCAGGCTCTGCCCCAAAAACCTCCTGCCAGTGGCAAAGAGGTACCTGGCAACCCTATTGCCAACCTCCAGGTAGTAGCTTGAGATCTCCTGGGATTATGAGTGATCTCCAGCTGATAGAGATCCGTTCACCTGGAGAAAATGGCAGCTTTGGCAATTGGGCTCTATGGCATTGAAGTCCCTCCCGTCCCCAAACCCTGCCCTCCTCAGGCTCCACCCCCAAAACCTCCCACCAGTGGTGAAGAGGTAACCCTAGCTGGAACACCTAGGAACTGGAACAGCTAGGAACAGCTGGAACGATCACCATCATTATCATCATTATTATTAATTGAAGTTCAGAGAAATTGCAATAACTTCATGAAACAAAAACATGAACTAAGACAGTTGGTATTCACACCAACTGGCATTCAGAGGTATACTGCTTCTGTAAATGGAAGTACCATTCAGATATTCTGGCCCACAGTCATTTATTCACATGTCCTCCATAAATGCATGTTGTTGTTGTTATTGTAGCTAATAATAATGATACATAAGAACATAACAAAGACCCTGCTGGATCAGACCAAGGCCCATCAAGTCCAGCAGTCTGTTCACACAGTGGCCAACCAGGTGCCTCCAGGAAGCCCACAAGCAAAACGAGTGCAGCACCATCCTGCCTCTGTTCCACCGCACCCAAAATAATAGGCATGCTCCTCTGATACTAGAGAGACTAGGTATGAAGCATGACTAGTATCCATTCTAACAACTAGCCATGAAGATCCCTCTCCTCCATGAATATGTATACTCCCCTCTTAAATTTAATGATACAGTTTCAGTGAAATTGCAATGACATCATGAAACCATTCCTTGCCCATCTCTTGAAACGTCCAGCTCTTTGATTATTTGTGTGATTCCAAGTTCTAGCATTCCAAGAGAGGGCGAAAATTCTCCTCTCTCTTCATGGCACCACATCCTTTTCAGTGGCAAACTGAGTTTTTATTGATGTTAGTTTGAGGATATCAGCCTCCCTTAGCTTCAGCTCAGAAAGAAAAGTGGGATCTCGATTAGTGTTGCAAACCTCCAGGTGGCACCTGGAGATGTCCTGAAATTATAGTTGATCTCCAGATGACCAAGATCAGCTCCCTTGGAGAAAATGGGTGCTTTGGAGGGTGGACTCTATGGCATTATACCCTGCTGAGGCCCCTCCCCAAACCCCGCCCTTCCCAGCCTCCACCCTTAAAATTTCCAGGTATATCCCAGGCCAGAGCTGGCAACTCTAGTCTCAACTGAGGAAAAAAATACTATTAAAAGATAGGCTTACAAATCAACTAGAGTCATCTGGTTTGGACTGTCTACCACAAATCAGTACTAAATGCATCTTTTACAGCTGTTTCTATGTAAACAGTAAAGTTAATCTTTGCATTTGAGGAGGGGATGTAAATACAGTTATTTTGAATTTAAATATCCAGATAATTTTTTCCCCTTTCAACTTTTCTTTATGCCTGGCAAACTGTTTCAAGATGGCAAATCATGAAAAATTGTGAAGTATAATATTAAAAGACCTGGCTGCCGGGTTTCTTTAAAGCCCTTAAGGTGGTTTTTTTTTTTTTTTAATATACTTTCGAGAAGCTTGGCTTCTCAGCAGGTGAGAGCGGTGGAGTACAAGATTATAGTGTGGCATAAAGCCGAAGAATTATTCGTAAGTATATAGTGTGAAACAAAAATTGCGAGAGCTCCCGATACCTCACATAATAATAATAATAATAATGCATCAACCCGTTCGGGAAACCATCTTAATGGCCGAGGAGGTAGATTTGTCATGATTCCATGGAGTAGGTCATTTGCAAAAGACGGCCACGGATTTTGACATCTGTGGGTTTTTGCACGGTCCTGAGCATTTGTGTGGGTGACCGAGTCTATAGGCGAATGTATGGATGAACACAACACGGATTTCTATAAAGCAAGAACTGGCTGGCATTTTTGACCATTTCCTACAAAGGGATTTCCAGCAAGCAAACCTATAAAATGGGCCCGTAATAAACTCTCCCCCCACCCAACTGCATCACACATTTTCAAATCCAAGAACAGGGGGAGGGGAATTTCAAGCCTTGCTTTGAGATTTCCAGACGAGCTCAAAATATCGTCAATATATCATTAACTGCAGAATCTCAACAAAAACCGAGTCGAAGACCCGGACTGTTACTATAAGCACACTTGTGCATTGAATGAAATCTGTAAGGTTCCTCCTCCCAGATAACAACTTTTGTCACCAATTGTGTTAACGTGAAAAGAAGTACAGAGAGAAAGGCTGTTTTTTTTTTAAAGAGATCTTAAGACCCCTTCTGAATGAACTACTTGCACTGGGGGAGGGGCAGTGACTCAATGGTAGAGCCTCTGCTTGGTGTGCAGAAGGTCCCAGGTTCAATCCCCGGCATCAGGGACCAGGCAAGTAGGTGATGTGAAAGACCTCCATCTGAGACACTGGAGAGCTGCTGCCGGTCTGAGTAGACAATACTGATTTGTTGGACCAAGGGTGTGATTAAGTATAAGACAGCTTCATGTGTTCATGTGTTCACAGTGCTTTGAATCCTGGCTGATATGCCTGACCCAAAAAGATCTGGGTAAGAACATAAGAACATAAGAAAGGCCCTGCTGGATCAGACCAAGGCCCATCAAGTCCAGCAGTCCATTCACACAGTGGCAAACCAGGTGCCTCTAGGAAGCCACAAACAAGACGACTGCAGCAGCACCATCCTGACTGTGTTCCACCGCACCCAAAATAATAGACATGCTCCTCTGATACTAGAGAGAATAGGTATGCAGCATGACTAGTATCCATTCTAACTAACAGCCATGAATACCCCTCTCCTCCATGAATATGTCCACTCCCCTCTTAAAGCCCTCCAAGCTGGCAGCACAGATCCCATCGGTGTATATGTGAAGTTGGGATTTTTTGTCCCAGTATGCATCACTTTACACTTACTCACATTGAATCTCATTTGCCATTTTAATGCCCATTCTTCCAGTATGCAGAGATCCTTCTGGAGCTCTTCACAGTCCAATTTTGTTTTAACCACTCTAATTTGGTGTCATCTGCAAACTTGGCTGCTTCACTGTTTAACCCCAACTCCAGGTCATTGATGAACAGGTTGAAAAGCTCCGGTCCCAACACAGATCCCTGAGGCACCCCACTGCTCACATCCCGCAATTGGGAGAACTGACCATTGATTCCTACTCTCTGCTTCCTATTTTTCAGCCAGCTCTCAATCCATAAGAGGATTTGTCCTCTTATCCCGTGACTATGAAGTTTGCTTAGCAGTCTTTGGTGGGGGACTTTGTCAAAAGCTTGTTGGAAATCCAAATACACAATATCCACAGGCTCATTCCTGTCCATATGCTTATTGACGCTTTCAAAAAACTCTAATAGGTTAGTGAGACAGGACCTACCCTTACAGAAGCCATGTTGGGTTTTGCCCAGCAGACCTTGCCCTTGTATATGCTTAACAATTCTATCTTTAATAATGCTTTCCACTAATTTACCAGGAACAGACATTAAGCTAACTGGCCTGTAATTTCCTGGGTCCCCCCGGCATGCAAATTATTTTGATATAGGGTGCTTGCCAACAGTTTTCTAATCATTTTTCCCTGTGTAGAACTACTATTGTCTGCAAAGAAGATCTTAATTTAATGGGTTTCTCAATCTAAGATGGACTTATATGACAAACAGACTGGTATATAACAGGCAGTGTGATAGCACCCTCAGTTTGACAAGGGAAGAGGAGAAAGGGCTACAGATTGAGAAAATAAGTATCCCTGAATACCTGACCCTGGCCAACATATGAGACAAAGAATAAATCCATGAAAAGAAGAAGAAGAAGAAGAAGAGTTGGTTTTTATATGCCAACTTTCTCTACCACTTAAGGAAGAATCAAACTGGCTTACAATCACCTTCCCTCCCCACAACAGACACCCTGTGAGGTAGGTAGATCTGAGAGAGCTCTAAGAGAACTGTGACTAGCCCAAGGTCATCCAGCTGGTTTCATGTGTAGGAGTGGGGAAACCAACTCGGTTCACCAGATTAGCCTCTGCCACTCATGTGGAGGAGTGGGGAATCAAACCTGGTTTTCCAGATTAGAGTCCACCACTCCAAACCACCACTCTTCACCACTACACCACACTGGCTCTCATGGTGAATACATGAAGCTGCCTTATACTGAATCAGACCCTCGGTCCATCAAAGTCAGTATTGTCTACTCTGACCGGCAGCAGCTCTCCAGGGTCTCAGGCAGAGGTCTTTCACATCACCTACTTGCCTAGTCCCTCTAACTGGAGATGCTGTCAGGGATTGAACCTGGGACCTTCTGTATGCCAAGCAGATGCTCTGCCACTGAACCACGGCCTCTCCGAGTCTCTCCAGGGTCTCAGGTAGAGGTCTTTCACATCATCTACTTGCCTGGTCCCTTTAACTGGAGATGCCGGGGATTGAACCTGGGACCTTCTGCATGCCAAACAGATGCTCTGCCACTGCGCCATGGCCCTTCTCCAATAGATCCCTCATTCTGGCTTAGAGAAGTTTTAAAGCTGTGGTCTTCTTTAGATGGGTGAGAACAAATGTAACAGCGAGGCTTAGAATTCTTTTTTCAGAAAATAGATCTACAAAGCAGACTCCAGCAGTGCTCGTTATTCCAGATTCATCTCTCCATCTGTCTATGCATTAGCATCCCTGTATTTGTGTGCGATACGCAGACGCATGAAAAACCAGACATAAACAACAGAGGAGGTGTCCAGTTGCAAAGACCAATTTACTACTTGGTATGCTGGAAGCAGAACCTGTTGATTCGAATTTTGTGATATTAGAATAAACACAAGTGGGGGACCCAACAAGAAAATCTCATTTTCAAACTTCCCAGCTATTTCCTCTTCCCATTCCCCAAAAGCCCAATAGCTTTTCTTGCTTCCTTCTCTCCTTTCTACCCCCCAGCCAAACTATCTTAAGCTCCCCCCTAGGGTTGCCAGCTCCGGGTTGGGAAATACCTGGAGATTTTGGGGGCAGAGCCTGAGGAGGGCGGGATTTGGGGAGGGGAGGGACTTCAATGCCATAGAGTCCAGTTGCCAAAGTGGCCATTTTCTCCTGGTGAACTGATCTCTGTTGGCTGGAGATCAGTTGTAATAGCAGGAGATCTCCAGCTAGTACCTGTAGGTTGGCAGCCCTACTGAGTCTCTCCCCTTCCCAAACCCCACCCTCCTCAAGCTCTACCACCAAATCTCCAGAAATTTCCCAACCTGGAGTTGGCAACCCTAGTGGTACTGGTGTGTGTGTGAGGGGGAGTCTACCCACCGGCCCCATCTTGGCTACATCCCTGGGTCCCCTGAGGCATCTCCTCAATGCCAGGGGACTGAAATCAAACCCTTGAGTGAATTTATGTATTTTTAAAAGCAGCCACACTGAAATCAACCCTGCTACTCAGAAACGGGACATTAAGGAAAATAAACCCCACCGCTTATTTTAATCAAATCCATTTTGAGCAGAATTAGTCTCAGTAACCAAAGCTGAACCCAGCTGAGTCCGCACGCTGCAAAAGAAACGGCATCATTGAGTTGAAAATTAGCTTGGAATTCATTATATCTTTCAATAATTCAAGTCCCGTTTTGTCCCCAAAAGTCTCAAATAGCTAATCTCAATCAAGATTGCGGGTCCCGGTAGTTTAACTGAGCTGTATCTATACAGCAAAAGTTGTCAACAGCATCGCTGCTTGAACATTTGGCAGGACTGTCATGAGGAAGAGAAGGGCTTTCCGAAAACACTTGATAAGGTATAAAATAGGGCATCAATAGGCAATGATGACTGAGATAGACAGGGGTCTAATGACACCTTAAGGACTAACAAGATGTTATTCCACCTTCAATTTCTGGGGACTAGAGACCACTTCATGAAATGCATCTTCTTTGCATAGAATGAAGGTTTTTTTCCTGGGATGATGTGCTCTCTCGTACAATCTGAACCTAGACAATAATGGATACGCCAGCATGGTGCAGTGGTTAAGAGTGGTGGACTGAATTTGTTTCTACTCCGCATCAAGCCTGCTCGGTGACCTTGGGCTAGTCACAGTTCTCTCCGAACTCTCTCAGCCCCACCTACCTCACAAGGTGTCTGTTGTGGGAAGGGAAAGGGAAGGGGATTGTAAGCCATTTTGAGACTCCTTAAGACTTTGAGACTTCTGTTCTCATGTCACCGTTGACCTGGGCCGGCCCAACTGTCAGTGCCTTTCTGGAAGAGGAGGAGGAGGAGGAGGCGGAGGAGGAGGAGAAGAAGAGTTGGTTTTTATATGCCGACTTTTTCTACCACTTAAGGGAGAATCAAACTGGCTTACAATCACCTTCCCTTCCCCTCCCCACAACAGACACCCTGTGAGGTAGGTGGGGCTCAGAGAGTGTGACTAGCCAAGGTCACCCAGCTGGCTTCATGTGGAGGAGTGGGGAAACCAATCCAGTTCACCAGATTAGCATCTGCCACTCATGCGATGAGTAAGTTTCCCTGGTTTCAGAAAGAAGAGGAGGAGGAGGAGGAGGAGGAGGAAGAAGAAGAAGAAGAAGAGTTGGCTTTTATATGCCAATGTTCTCCACCACTGAAGGAAGAATCAAACCGGCTTACAATCACCTTCCCCTCCCCACAACAGACACCCTGCGCGGTAGGTGGGGCTGAGAGAGCTTGAGAACTGTGACTATCCCAAGATCACCCAGCTGGCTTCATGTGTAGGAGTGGGGAAACAAATCCAGTTCACCAGTTAGCCTCCACCACTCATGGGGAGGAGTGGAGAATCAAACCCGGTTCTCCAGATCAGAGTCCACCACTCCAAACCACCGCTCTTAAACACTACACCACGCTGGCTTTCCCAGAATTGCCTCCGGCTCGTCGATCTCGTATAGCCTGCCTTTTAGCGTCTCTGCGCAGATGCCATAATTGGAGCATTTTACCATGGCTCTCAGCGGGAAGTGACCTTCAGACGATGTAAATTACCTCAATCAAGTAGATCTGTGTAATTGTGAGCAGCAAGTTAGCATTATTTGCGCCTCGTTGATATGCATGGGGTCATATTCATCATCCCCATTGTTCGCTTCACCCGTTTACACTCCCCGTGGTATTTTTGTTATCTGTTTTGGTTTCCGCTCCCTATGATTTATCTCTGTTTTGTTGTTTTATCTGTGTTACTGTCAATCAGTGTGACAACAATGTACACAAAAGTATTAAAGAACCAAAGAGTTATAAGGGCATCTGTTGGGCTGATAACTAGAGAAAGAGAGGTTATATCTCCCCGCAATAATTTACAGTTTTACTGACAACATAATTCAGAGTGTCTTCCTGGACTCTGATCTTGGGAAGGAACGATGATGCGCCACTTAAAAGCATCAAGCAAGGAGTACTGAATAAAGAGGCTGGAAACTAAAGCTTGAGGAAGGGCAAATGAAAGGAACTGCTTACAAGTTCAGAGACCTTAAATTCAAGCAGAGGTACACATTTGGAAGAGCATGCTCCTGCCACTGAAAATGGAAACTCCACTCAATTCCCACCAGGTAGTAGCAGGAGATCTCCTGCTAATTCAACTGATCTCCAGCTGATAGATATCAGATCACCTGGAGAAAAATGGCCACTTTGGCAATTGAACTCTATGTCATTGAAGCCCCTCCCCTCCTAAGCCACCCCAAAAATCTCCCGCTGGTGGCGAAGAAGGACCTGGCAACCCTAATTCCCACCCTTCCTCCCTGCAATACCAGAATGGCCAGGGATCCTGGAGGGGTTTCTCTTTGGCCATCTCTTTGGCATGGAGTAGGGGTCCCTGAGTGTATGGGGGGGGAGGTAGTTGTGAATTTTCTGCATTGTGCAGTGGGTAGGGTTGCCAGGTCACTTTTCGCCATCAGCAGGAGGTTTTTTGGGGCAGAGCCTGAGGAGGGCAGGGTGTGGAGAGGGACTTCAATGCCATAGAGTCCGACGGCCAAAGTGGCCATTTTCTCCAGGTGAACTGAACTCCATCAACTGGAGATCAGTTGTAATAGCAGGAGAACTCCAGCTAGTACCTGGAGGTTGGCAACCCTATCTCCAAGAGTTTCCCAACCTAGATCTGACAACCTTACTATCCCCTGCCGGTGGCCAAAGGAGACCTGGCGACCCTATCAACAGCAGTCACTATACCACATGGTTCTCTTAAGACTCATTCAGTTATGTCTATACCTACAAAGTCTCCATCCTCTGCTGCTATTTGTACAAGGGGCGAAAGCACAACTCACATTCTCTTTCAGAACATGCTCATCGGAAACTACATTCCCCAGAACTCCCTGAGGCACCGACACTGGGTGCATTGCACCCTTCTTCATGGTTTGCCCTGCAATACTATGTATCTTATTAAATAGGTACAAATGTTTTCTGTAATCCGGGCTAACTTTTTTTTGCATTCCTGGCTGTTATCTCACATGCCCCCGTTCACTGCAAGAGCCCCTTTGTTTTGGTGCATGTTTGTATTACTGCACCAGGCAAAGATGTTTAGGAACATAATGCAGACTCTGGAGTATATGTCTGTATATTATGATGACAGACCTGCAGACATTTTAGGCAGAGCGAGTCTAGAATGGGTTAGTGTGCAGTTATTGGTATGTTCCTGCATTTAAATGTGACATTAAGAGTGGAATTATACCAATCTGGATGCACAGGTGTTCAAATGTGTGGTTTCCCCCACAGACTATAACAGAGAAAAGAAAATGAGATTAGCGGAAGTGTGGAATGCTTTATTTCAGTGTGGTTCCTCTAATTCATGCCCGCTAAAGTGCCGGCGACCAAACTTAATGCAGCCGTATTTTTTACCCCCTCGCTCTTTATGAACTCATCTTCATTTGTTTAGGAAATGAAAACTCTAAATTTACGGGCTCTGAAATCCCAGATTAAAAAGACCCCAAATCTGCAAGCTAATTTTTTCCTATTAGGAGTCCATTGTGAAAGATGGACATGCCTGAATAAATGTACTTTGCTTATGGGCTGTCTTTTCGCTGCCTGGAAACGCAGGGGAGGGAGATATATTTTAAGTGCTAGAGCAGAATTAATGGAGCATGGAGGCTGGAGGGGGGGCAGAAAAGCAGCTGATTATGGGAAGAAGAGAGAAGGACAAAGGAATGAGCTCCAGATACGGCAGAAGGAGTCACACTAGGGATGCCAGCCTTAAGGTGGGACCTGGGGATCCCCTGGAATTACAGCTCATCTCCAGACTATAGAGATCAGTTCCTCTGGAGAAAAAGGGATGCTTTGTAGAGTGGACTCTATGGCATTATACCCCACTGAGGTCCCTGACCTCCCCAGGTTCCATCCCTAAATCTCCAGGACTTTCTCAACCTGGAGCGGGCAACCCTACCTTCCACCGCCACCAGTGGCCTGGGAGTAGGGTTGCCAACCTCCAGGTGGTGGCTGGAGATCTGCTATTACAACTCATCTCCAGGTAACAGAGATCAGTTCACCAGGAGAAAATGGCTGCTTTGGAGGATGGACTCTATAGCATTGCGCCATTGTTTTCCCCAGGCTCCAGCCCCAGATTTCCAGGTGTTTCCCAACCTGGAGCTAGCAACCCTACCAGGGAAGCTTATTACTATTGCAACAGATGACTACGTTGAATCGGCTATCATTTTACACGGGGAATGTGTACAATGTGGGCACATGGGAAGGAAGGAAGCGCTCGA
Source organism: Euleptes europaea (assembly GCF_029931775.1). NCBI lineage: Eukaryota > Metazoa > Chordata > Lepidosauria > Squamata > Sphaerodactylidae > Euleptes > Euleptes europaea. The sequence goes on from NC_079326.1 coordinate 56,452,876, forward strand.
GAAATTCCATTGGCACTTCAGTAATTTCCTCCCCAAGATTAATAAAGATTTCCAGGAGGACTCCTGAACAGCCTCCAGCACAGAACTTAAAACAGTCTCAGAACATGGGACAACAACTAAAACCGACTCAAGCACTCAGATGTGCAACAGCACCACCCACTGGTGGGGTGGTTACACGACCATGACAGTATGCATCACTCCACCATCCCCGTTTTATCCTCACAGAGCCCCTCTGAGGTTGGTTAGGCTCAGAGTGTGTGACTGGCTGAACGTGAGCCAGTGGGTGGGGATTTGAACTCAGGTCTTTCAGGCCCCAATGCCATTTCCCTCCCTATGAAATATTTATTTACCACTAGCTCCAACAAAGTTTATTGCAATGTTGCAAACATAGCTTTTGGGGTAACATTATCATTATATTTGCCATTCCAAGCTGTAACGAAGAGACTCCCATTTTTAATACTCTTATTCTTCTCGTTCTCCTCTAATAAGATACATCCATTAGTCTTAAAATCTATGGACCGTATCCTTTAAAACCACTTCAGCTATAATTGGCACGGTCTTCTTTTTTTACTAATTAGCAACTATACAAATCGTTGCTGCAGTTAACAAACTTGGTATTAATTTTCAGGCTCCTTTAGGAACTATTATATCCCTTCAGGAAGCAAACTAGAAAATTTACTTCTGGATCAAATAGGGATGAGAAACTCAGCCGTTTCCCCTACTAAGCGTGCAAACTTGCCTCCAACATTCCTTTAAAATCGAACCCTCCCCAAAACGTAAATAAAACTACCGCAAGCAGTGCTTACAGTGTTAAATTATGTACAAGTTTCAGTCTTTGAGATTTCAGATGCCATTGAAATTAACCTTGAGAAGGTTTTCTTTAAAACATACTTGTTTTTTTTAAAAATAAATTATGGAACTGGATCATATGCAATTTGCTGCAGCATTTCGTTCCGTCATTTCATTTGTATCTTTCCCCTCTTCTGCAAAAAAATAAAAGCACAGTCCTGATGAGAGATTCTTTTGGGGCAACGTTTGTACTGATGCTAGCATGTATTTTGGTGCATTGGTAAAACATATCAGAAGGTGATTGAGACTGGGAAGGGCAGCCATGAAGGCGTTAGAAAAGCTTCTTAAGTGTAAAGATGTGTCACTGGCCACCAAGATTAAGTTAATTCACACCATAGTATTCCCCATTGCTATGTATGGATGTGAAAAAGGGTTGTGCAAAAAAAAAATCGGTAAATTTCAGGTTCAGATTTATTTAGGGTTGCCAGGTCCCTCTTCACCACCGGCAGGAGGTTTTTGGGGAGGAGCCTGAGGAGGGTGGGGTTTGGGGAGGGGAGGGACTTTAATGCCATAGAGTTCAATTGCCAAAGCGGCCATTTTCTCCAGGTGAACTGATCTCTGTCGGCTGGAGATCAGTTGTAATAGCAGATTTCCAGCTAGTACCTGGAGGTTGGCAACCCTACTGAAGAAGAAGTGTTGGTTTTTATATGCCGACTTTCTCTACCATGTAAGGGAGACTCAAACCGGCTTACAATCACTTTCCCTTCCCCTCCCCACAATAGATACCCTGTGAGGTAGGTGGGGCTGAGAGAGTGTGACTTGCCCAAGGTCACCCAGCTGGCTTCATGTGTAGGAGTGCCAGCAACCATGCCTCAGTCTGCCACACAGCACCCTTTCTCTGGTGTAAGTGCCCTTGTGCCAGCATCCATGCCCTCTGAGCTGGCGCAAGTGGCACTTATGCCGGCGTCTGGGTCACGCTGCCTCCTCAGCAGCTCTGCCCCCCCTTCAGGATTGCTCAGTTAGGCTCAGGCTTGGCAAGTGGGGTAAGGATTTGAACCCCCCTCCCACTGCCGTCACATCGCCCCTTTCTTGTTAGAACGATGGGTTTTCCTTTCGCCTTCAGCTTACAAACCCAGTCCTTTATCTCTTATGTAGCCCCCGAAATAACTTGCTGCACTGATGTTTTATGAAGAAAAAATAAATTTTGTTTATGCATACAGGGAGGTTTATCTAATGTGCATCAGCAGAAAATTTGCTTTTTAAAGAACTGCATCCAGTCAAAGAAGGTCACTAGGCATCCATTAATATGAGTTTGGACTGGGTAAATGAATTTTATGTGTAAGCCTCATCAATTAAGATCAGATAGACTATTTTTATGCTTCCTATAGATTAACCTAACCCGCTGCCTCGTAAAAAATGGGCTTGCGAGCCCCCCTCCCCAGCATTCACCATGTAAGTTATTAATAGCAAAAAAGCTTTTCCATTTTCCAATAAAATATCATAGAGGAAGGAGGAGGCACTTATAGTCTTACGTCCTTTTAAAAAGGGGATGGAGCCTGGTGAAGACTTTGCCAAATGTGGGGGCCAAGCAGGGGATTTACAGGACAAGGTGAGATGGAAGGTAATTTGTTAATGACTTTGTGATGTAGTCTATTTAATTACTCCAAAGCACATTTTTCTTGAACAAATACACTCTGTATGTAAAGGTTGTTATTTCTCTATAAATCAGCTGTGGTACTTCATGGAAGAAGAAGAAGAAGAAGAAGAAGAAGAAGAAGAAGAAGAAGAAGAAGAAGAAGAAGAAGAAGAAGAAGAAGAAGAAGAAGAAGAAGAAGAAGAAGAAGAAGAAGAGTTGGCTTTTATATGCCGACTTTCTCTACCACTTAAGGAAGAATCACCTTCCCCTCCCCACAACAGACACCCTGTGAGGTAGGTAGATCTGAGAGAGCTCTAAGAGAGCTGTGACTATTCAAGGTCACCCAGCTGGCTTCATGTGGAGGAGTGAGGAAGCCAACCCCGTTCACCAGATTAGCCCCTGCCGTGCATGTGCACGAGTGGGGAATCAAACCCAGTTCTCCAGATCAGAGTCCACCACTCCAAACCACCGCTCTTAACCACTACACTTACACCATTCAAAAATGTGTAATTCTTGAATGTACCACGCCCCAAATTTCTAACATTCTTGCCCTCTAAATTATATCCATGGCCATGTCCGCACTTACCACTTGCGCCGCCGGCTTCCGCGGGCTTTCCCTGCACGTTCCCGCTGCAACTCACCCGAAGGATTCCGAGGACGTCTCCAGAGCGCAATTTCGCCGCGTTAAGCGCATCCGCTTATACGGTGAATTTAAAAAATAAAACGTCCTCCACACCCGGTGCCTTACAGTGGGAACATGCAAACTGTGTTCGATCCATTTCCTGCTGCCAGCCAACCCCCGCACTCCCCCCCCCGGCTCCCTTACTCACGCTGGACCAATCGCCGTCCTTGCTTGGAGAAGCCGATTGGGCGTGCATGGGAGCGTGCCGGTCTGGGCTTATCAAAAGCAGCGGACAAAGGTGACGCGGTGGAAACAGACATTTAAACTCGTCTTGGATACTTTGGTACTGGACGCGTGTAAATAGCGTGGTAAGTTGCTGGTGCGTTCACGGGCCATGCTTAGCGAATCCAAACTGAGTTGAAACTTCAGTGACAATGATGAAAACAAACATTTTCTTCCATTATAATACTTTTCCTGAGACCTCTCAATCACGTTGCAATTTCTGTAAATATGAGCATTCCTGAACGAAGGGAAATGGGCATTCTAATAATGCAGGAAAATGATATAAATGTTAGCTTCCTCCCATGAGACGCTCATACAACTGCCTGAATTCCAGCCATTATTCTTCCAATAAAAGGCAAGGTCCTACTATAATTTGAGAGCAGGGGAAGTCATCAGATGGTGACCTTCCCATGTCATTCTCCTGTGACAAAGGTATTTTTCCAAATGTATAATTTAATCAAATTTGCATCTGGAAGGAAGATGTGTTTTGGACGATTCCTCAGTAGATTGTTAAATGTCAACCTGAATCTGGGAGGTTGCATTTGCAGGGGAATTTCACCTTGGGCAAAGGCGAAGGAAAGGCCGCAATGTGGTGACTTTTCCGCACCACAAAATGACTCCATCGGATGACTTGATAAATGACACAACCCACAGCCAGACAAATTGATCCCGTGTGGGCTAGAAATAAAACATGAAAATTAACACAAATCTGGGATACTACATGCCAAAAGGGAGAAATGGACAAAACAAGTTGAGGTGTAGTTTTGTTTTTAAATATTTAAAGGTGTCAGATATTGCTAGGGTTGCCAGCTCCAGGAAATACCTGGAGATTTTGGGGGTGGAGCCTGAGGAGGGTTGGGTTTGGGGAGGGGAGGGACTTCAATGGGGTATAAGGCCATAGAGTCCTCCTTCCAAAGTGGCCATTTTCTCCAGGTAAACTGATCTCTGTCGCCTGGAGATCAGATGCCGTAGCGGGAGATCTCCAGCCACCACCTGGAGGTTGGCAAACATAGACATTGCAGCTATTTCTTGCTCAGTTTTTCCCCCTCAGTGGACACAAATACGATGCAGTCATCAAAAGAACTGATTGTCAATGTTCTGCCACACTTTGGGTGTCACGTTGCTAGTAACCAGCCGACGGTCTTAACCCCAGGGGGTCCGAAGAACTGGTTTTCATGCTTGGGAGCCTGATTTTGATAGAGTTGTCAGTAGAGGGTGTATATAAGTGAGTCTGGGCATCTTACATGAACAGATTTCTGACTATTCAAACATTTCAGTCAAAGCATGAGTCTCATTGTGAGATAGGCTTGCCAGGTCCATCTTCACCACCGGGGCGAGGGTTTTGGGTGGAGCCTGAGGAGGGTGGGGTTTGGGGAGGGGAGGGACTTCAATGCCATCGAGTCCAATGGCCAAAGCGGCCATTTCCTGCAGGTGAACTGATCGGCTAGAGATCAGTTGTAGTAGCAGGCGATCTCCTCGACCCTCACAAGTACCTGGATGGGAGACCTCCAAGGAATACCAGGGGTGTGATGCAGAGGCAGGCAATGGCAAACCACCTCCCAACGTCCCTTGCCTTAAAAACCCTACAGGGTCACCGTGATTCAGCTGTGACTTGATGGCAAAAGAACCAAAAATAAAAATAAAATAAGGCTCATTGCCTAGAACCAGGAATTGTGTGCCACATTTGAGCTTCCTTCTGCAGATTACCACTCTCCAGCTCCAGCACAATGATGATCCCACCCGTGGCAAAGGGGGACCTGGCAACCCTAATGCTTGTGGGATTGGCTGTGAAATCATTTCAGGGTAGTGAAATGCCTTCAGAACATAAGAACATAAGAAAAGCCCTGCTGGATCAGACCAAGGTCCTTCAAGTCCAGCAGTCTGTTCACACAGCAGTCCACCAGTTGCCTCTGGGAAGCCCACAAACAAGACAATTGCAGCAGTATTATCCTGCCTGTGTTCCACAGCACCTGATATAATAGGCATGCCCCTCTGATACTAGAGAGAATAGATATGCATCATGACTAGTAGTATCCATTATGACTAGTTGCCATGACCACCTCTCTCCTCCATGAACATGTCCACCCCCCTCTTAAAGCCTTCCAATTTGGCAGCCATCACTACATCCTGGGGCAGGGAGTTCCACAATTTACCTATGCATGAAGAAATACTTCCTTTTATCAGGAAAAGACATAGGGCATAACTTGAGAACATCGAGCTACACAGTGGTAATGTTTTATTTCTTATTTGTGGCCCTTTGGATTTGTTTTAAATGCCTCTCTTTGTAGGAGTCTGCTCTGAGTATCAAGAAAAATGGTATATGCATATTTAAATAATTTTTTTTAAAATACAGCTACTGCAATTTGTTCTTCCAAATACTGATTACTGAGGATCCCGAGAGAGGGGCTGGGTGCGAATTCCAGAGCTAAAGTCTTCCATATTCTTTGACTTTTCAATAGACTTTTTAAAAAAATATTGTTATTTATTAAACCAAAAAAGGAAATATAGATGGTTAACTGGGAAGCTGTTTGGGGCATGTAAATGCATAATCTAAATAAAGGGGACTATATGCTAATAAATACAGCAAGGAATGACCTACCTGATTACACCCAACTGTCTAAAAAAAAAAAAAAATCTAACAGCAATATCTAACTACAAAGCAAAGCAGGAACTAATACAACAATAAGCTACAAAAATCTAACAAGGTAAGAAATAAAGTTAGAAAAATAGTTAGAATGGATACTAGTCATGCTGCATACCTATTCTCTCTCGTATCAGAGGAGCATGCTTATTATATTAGGTGCGGTGGAACACGGGCAGGATGGTGCTGCTGCAGTCGTCTTATTTGTGGCTTCCTTGAGGCACTTGGTTGGCTATTGTGTGAACAGACGGCTGGACTGGATGGGCCTGGGTCTGATCCAGCAGGGCCTTTCTTATGTTCTTACATGATGGCACACAAATTAAAACAGTTTGTACAGAATGCGAGAATCTGACAGCTAAAATAACAAGGGGGATCAAATAATTTCAACATATATACATAAGCAGAAGATGGGAGAATCTCAACTATTGAGGTTCTCTGGTGGAACAAATGGTTTTGAAATCACCCCCCGCGAGTCCGTGAGAGCCAGGTGGATAAATGCCTCTCCCCACCCTTTGTATAGAAAAGACCAGCCCTTGGGAAAAGCTGTAAAAGCATTCAGAAATACTTCTCTGTGAATACCGGGATCTTTTTTAAAAGGTAGCGTTTCCATGAGTTACGACCGCAGCAAAATGCTTAATATACAGCTGTTTGAAGTGTTTAATACCCAGAAGAGAAATACATTAATGAGCAAAATGATGGCAGTGGGGAGGGTAAAAGGTAAGCAGTAAAAATGGGAATCTGCAAAAAGAGAAGAAGACTGAAAGTTGACCTTTATGAAGACATTAGCTGAAGGTCAGAAAAATAAATGTGTCTCAAGGCGACTATATATTAGATGTATATTGCATTGGTAAACTCCATAATTTAGAAAACAGTATAACTGAACCGATGTGGCTTGATATGATCTGTCTTTAAAAACTAGAAAGCATGGCCGTGTGAGAACGCCAGAGAGGTAGCTACATTAGACCTTTGTAGCCAAAATAAAAGGAACATGAATAAAATGCTGCAAATTGTCTTCCTCTTCATAGCATCTGAGGAAGTGAGCTCTGGCTCAGGAAAGCTCATGTTGGAATAAATGTCGTTAGTCTTTAAGGCATAGGGCTGCCAGCTCTGGGTTGGGGAATACCTGGAGATTCTGGGGGTGGAGACTGAGGAGGGTGGGGCTTGGTGAGGGGAGGGGCTTCAATGGAATCTTATGCCATAGAGTCCACCTTCCAATGCTGCTGATTTCTCCAGATGAACTGATCTCTGTCACCTGGAAATCAGTTGTAATTGCATATCTCCAGCCACCACCTGAAGGTTGGGAACTGTATTAAGGCACCACTGGACTTCTGGTTCATTTTTCATATGTAGGGTTGCCAGACTACAGGTAGTGGCTGGAGACCTCTTGGAATGACAACTGATCTCCAGGTGGCAGAGAACAGTGCAACTGTTGAAAATGGTCTCTTTGGAAGGTGGACTCTATGGCATTATACCCTATTTAAGTCCCTCCCCTCCCCAAACCCTGCCCTCCCTTGAATATACCCCCCAAATCTCCAGGAATTTCCCAGCCTGGAGCTGACAACCCTATATGAGATCAGTGTAGGGTTGCCAACCTTCAGGTACTAGCTGGAGATCTCCTGCTATTACAACTGATCTCCAGCCCATAGAGATCAGTTCCCCTGGAGAAAATGGCCACTTTGGCAATTGGATTCTGTGACACTGAAGTCCCTCCCCTCCCCAAACCCCACCCTCCTCAGGCTCCACTCCAAAAACCTCCTGCTGGTGGCGAAGAGGGACCTGGCAACCCTAGACCAGTTGGCAAATTGAAGGCCTGCATGTGAAGCATAGGAGAAATCCCAAGAAGGTCTTCTCATAAGTCTCATTTGATTCAATGTGGCTTTTACTCCCAGGACAGTGGGATTCTAGCCATTGCCTATCTGTATGATATCAAAAGCACACAATAAGGGTTCTTGCAAAAATGTGAGAGATTTCAGGTGGAACATGGGCAGGGTTGCCACCTCTGGGTTGGGAAATACCTGGAGATTTTGGGGGCGGAGCCTGAGGAGGGTGGGATTTGGAGAGGGGAGGGACTTAAATGCCACAGAGTCCAATTGCCAGAGCAGCCATTTTCTCCAGAAGAACTGATCTTTGTCACCTGCAGATCAATTGTATTAGCAGGAGATCTCCAGCCACCACATGGAGGTTGGCAACTCTAAGCATGGGGCCAAAACAACAGGTCTACAATGTTCTCCTCTGCCATCACCATTCGGTTGAATGCTCTTTATGGTGCGGACACATCATTCATTCTGCTCTGCTAGGCCCAAGGTTCTCTCACACATGCAATCTTTTCCTGGGAGTAAGCCCCACTGAGTAGACCGGAGTCATATTCTGAGTAGACCTGCTTAGGGTATCACAGTAGGCCTCTGAAAAGAAGTCTGATGCATCCCAAAATGAAAACAAAATGATGCGCAATTCAATGTCGTTGAAATAAATGTCAATACAGTGCATGGCTTTTGCTGTATTTATTTTTCTTTTGTCCGTCTGCCTTCCAAATTCTTGTCCAAAGCTGGCTTCAAGCATGACACAGGGATTCTTCTTTCTTTCTTTCTTTCTTTCTTTCTTTCTTTCTTTCTTTCTTTCTTTCTTTCTTTCTTTCTTTCTTTCTTTCTTTCTTTCTTTCTTTCTTTCTTTCCACTTATTACCTTGCTCTCCCTGGCCAAAACTGGGTTCAAAGCGGCTTACAAAATATAAACGTCCCATCCATCAGTAGAAGCATTAAAACATTTTAAAATGGCCCTATAACATCTTTGCACCCCTCTTTGGTTTGCCCCAGCTTAATTGCAAAACTGGAAGAAAAACACGTTCCAGCAGAAAAAGACAGAAGACTGTAACATTCTTTAAGTTACCCAAATGTTATGGCACAGTGTAACTGTGGGGGGAGGGGGGAATCATCTGTGGCTTCTTTCAAGTAGTATTTCTTGGCAAAACTCCTCTAAATCACTTTTTTTATAGCCAAGAACTAAGAAAAATGTGTCCAGCCTTTTAACAGAGATTGCTCTCAACTTTGACACACATGTTTTCAAATGATAAAATGCAGACTCTGGTGGCATGCACGGCCCCCGGACTGCGATAAGGCCTGGCTTTGACATTTTTCAAAGGACATTCACTCAAGGACACAAGAACAGCAGATATTTATTGATGTCTGTCACACTTTACCTTCTTACCAGGCTGTTCCTCCCTCCACCCCACTCCTGCCGCCAGCGACATGTGGCTTTAGTAATGGCTTAACATACTAACATAGTCTGGGTTAAGGCAGCCATCTCAGTTGTAGTGGCAACATTAGAAGAAAACAGAAGTTGTGCTGATATCTGTCGATGCGTGCAGTTTACAGTTCTGAGGAATGAATAGTCGTCCTCTCATATCATGAAACGGCTTCTCTTCTCCCTAAAACTCACGATAAAATGAATACTAAACATCATTTGTTGAAAAAAGGAAAAAAAGAACATCCAGTTGGACATTTTGGAAGAGGAAGAAGAAGAAGAAGAAGAAGAAGAAGAAGAAGAAGAAGAAGAAGAAGAAGAAGAAGAAGAAGAAGAAGAAGAACTGACAATCCTTAAGCAAAGCTTGTTTATAGCTGCTGTAAGACTGGTGGTGTTGGAAAGTGCCGTCAAGTTACAGCTGACTTATGGCGACCCCGCATGGGGTTTTCAAGGCAAGAGATGTTCAGAGGCCTTTGCCTTCTTCTGCATCACATCCCTGGTCTTCCTTGGTGGTCTCCTATCCAAGTACTAACCAGGACTGATCCTGCTTAGCTTCCGAGTTGGAGCTATCTATCCAGGGGAATTCTTTAGGCATCTTTAGGGATATAAAATATATTTTGCCAGTGGTGGTCTTTCATGTACACGGGGTCCCCTTGTTAATATTACGGAGCAGTCTTGCAATGTGGCGTAATGGTTAAGAGCGGCGGACTCTAATCTGGAAACCGGGTTCAATTCCCCACTCCTCCACATGAAGCCTGCTGAGAGACCCTGGGCCAGTTACAGTTCTCTCCGAACTCTCTCAGTCCCTGCAAAGGCAGTCAACAGCAAACCACTTCCGAAAATTTCTTGCCTTGAAAACCCCTACAGGGTCTCCATAGGTCAGTTGTGACTTGACAGCACTTTGTACAACCACCAGTCTTACAGCAGCCATAAAGAAGCTTTGCTCAAGGGTTGTCAAGTAACCCATTGAACTGACCTTTATTGAGAAGTGGGGTCAACCTTGTGGCTGTAGAAACCCACCTAAATATTTAGGATTCTTTGGTAGGAATATAATCGGCACGTATATACAAAGCACTCTTCCTCTCCTTGACAATCTGGCAGTTACATTTTCCCAATCAAAGAACATGTGCTCCAGTGGTTATTTCATTCCAAATGTCGTTCTACCAGAAAAGCTTACTACGTGTGCCTTCATGTGGTCACCCAATTAGACTGCAACTGGGCGGCTGAAATCCATAGGAGGTTGCAGAATCTGATTGGCAGAATGGATCAGAATCAACTTATAGGCAACGGTTTCCCTTCATTGGGAATTTCTGCCCATCGATCGGCGACCTCGTCCAGCGTCGCCTCCTCCACAAGGACGAGAAGGCTGAATCCAATCAATATTATACTTCGGCTCTCGAAGGAGATTCTTCTGCAAATAAAAGAGGCATGTAATCACTCTAATATTCCTCCTCGACTAAATATGCATGCAATCAAGAGAGACCAAAAAAGAGAGAGAGAGAGAGAGAATTTGTTCATGCAGACATCGTCTTTGTGTGATTGTCCAAATCAGAGTCCACCCGTCGTTGGAAGCATTCTGATAAGACAGAAGCGGTGCGGAGAGCCTTCCTAATTTTTTAATACTTTATAGCTCAAATACCTTACTTTGATGGTATGGTTTTTTTCTCCAGCATGGATTTTTACTGTATTGCTGATTTGGTAACATTAGATAGCCTAGCCTATATGGGGAGGATCATAATACCTCCAGGTGGTAGCTGGAGATCTCCCCGGGTTACAGCCGATCTCCAGGTGACAGAAATCAGTCCTCCTGGAGAAAATGGCCACTTTGGAAGGTGGACTCTGTGGCATTATGCCCCACTGAAGTCCCTCCTCCCTAGGGTTGCCAGGTCCCTCATTGCCAACAGCAGAAGGTTTTTGGGGCAGAGCCTGAGGAGGGCAGGTTTTGGAGAAGGGAGGGACTTCAATGTCATAGAGTCCAATTGCCAAAGCTGCCATTTTTCTCCAGGTGGACTGATTTCTATGGGCTGGAGTTGTAATTTCAGGAGATCTCCAGCTACTACCTGGAGGTTGGCAACCCTACCCCTCCCCAACCCCCCCAAGTTTCACCCCCCCCAAATCTCCACATGTTTCCCAACTCAGAACTGGCAACCCTAGCCATAAGTCAGCTGTGGTTGGTTCCCACCTTCGATGGGAGCCATTGATTGGTACTGCCCCATTTCCCAAAGGGAAGGCAACAGACAACCAGGCAGGCTGAACAGCAAAATGCTGCTCAACCAATCGGTGGGCTGAATTAACAGGGTGTTTAAAGCCGGCCAACCCCTTTTGCTCATCCTTTCATGCCAGGGCTGCCCCACTCACCAATCCTTTATGTACAGCATGGGATAAGCAAGTCCCTTCAGGGCTGAGAAGCAAATATTTTGAGACTGTCTCTAGTTGGCCATGAAAGAGTCCCTTTTCCTCCTGCTTCCTCCTGCTTCCTCCTGAAAAAGAGGAGGCATAGATTTAAGTAGGCCTGGTCAGAGTAGACTGATAGCTGGTTCAGTGTAGGCTTAATGTTCAGTGTCAAACGTAAAGCCTGAGGGCCAGATCTGGCTCCTTGAGGGCTCTTCTCCAGCCCACAAGCCAGCTTGTTATTGCTTGCCACTGGTTTCTATGGAAAGCCACCCCCTTTTCCTGGATCCGTACCATCACGGTCTTCCATCCAAATTAAAAAAAAAACTCAAGAGGGATGGCAGCAGTTCCCAGAGACATCCACGTTGCCAAATCTCAGTGGCTGGTGGCTACAGTTTGCAGTCAACCAAGAAAGCCTAGAGCTTTTCTCCACGTCCGTCCTCTAAGGAACACAGCTTATGTCCTTTCTAGGAAAACGCTGGCTACCTTGAAAAAGTAAACACTGTTAAATCAGGGAGGAGGAAGAAGAAGAAAAGTTGGTTTTACATGCCAACTTTCTCTACCTTTTAAGGAGAATCAAAACAGCTTACAATCTCCTTCCCTTCCTTTCCCCATCACAGACACTTTGTGAGGTAGGTGGGGTGGAGAGAGTTCAGAGAGAACTGTGACTAGCCCAAGGTCACCCAGCTGGCTTCATGTGTAGGAGTGGGTAATCAAGCCTGGTTTACCAGATTAGAGTCCGCTGCTCATACTTGTGTGTGTGTGTTATTTGCCATCACGTTGCTTCCGACTGAAGGCCATGGCTTCCTTGATCGAGTAAATCAATCAGTCATCTCCTTTCCAGGCTAAACATACCCAGCTCCTTCAACCTTTCCTCCTAGGACTTGGTCTCCAGACCCCTCCCCATCTTTGTTGCCCTCCTCTGGACATGTTCCAGCTTGTCTACATCCTTCTTAAATGATGGTGCCCAAAACTGAACACAATACTCTAGGTGAGGTCTAACCAGAGCAGAGTAAAGCGATACCATTTCTATGCTGCAGCGGAGGTGAGCGCTTTACTTAGCTTTAAGAAAATGAGAAGGTTCTGGTCCGACCTTCTGGGGCAACAGAAAACAACTCCAGAGTCCACACCATGAATGAGCTTGGGTTCTGAAACCGTCATGCTTTGCTCTGATTTCTAGTTGCACCCAATAATACAAACTTTGTAAAAAAAATAAATTAAAAAAAATAACCTACAATGACTCAGGAAAGAAAAGTCACAGCCGAAGAAAATCGTTGTGTTTACCAGAGAAAGGTACTTATTTTTCAAGCAAGCCTCTGTTCCCTCCGAAGCCAGCCACGGGACTTCCTTTTAAGAGACCGAAGTGTCCTCGGCACACAGCGAGAGGCTCTTTGTGATAAAAACAGAGGTGGATGAAAATGAATGGCAAAACACCTGGCGGCGTGAACCACTTAGGTTGACATGGCTTGGAGGGAAAGGGGGGGAGGTGTTTACCAGGAAGGGAAGGTGCGTATCAGGTGCCAAGCTCGTCGAATGGTAGAAATACTCGTTTCGTTAACAAGATTTACCGACAGTCTCCATCTGCGTCTCCTCCGCTCAACCAGGTCGCTCCGTCAGATCCTCAGAAGCCTAATGAGCAAAGTGCAAAGTCTCCAGAGGGATAATGGAGCGGCTGGTTCTGACTGACGCCTCGGGCACCGGCAGTATTTTTGTGCAGAAAAATATAACCAGGAAAAGGGGGGAGAGAGGAAGGGGGAAAGAGGTCATCACTTTTTATCAAGTCGAACCACTTAGAGAAATATCGAGGTCTAGGGGGCTGGCCTCGAATTTGTTTCCTTGGCGTTTCGTAGCTTATTTTCCCTCTTGGGGGCTTCTCAACACTTTCAGTCCATTCGCTCATCCGTTTGCTTCTTGACCAAAGGGGCTTCCATTTTCCTCAGTGGGTTGGTTATTCTCTAGGGATACAAACATCCATTTATCGTGGGGGGGTTTTGGCCAGAGGTGGACTTTTTCTGTTGAACAATATTCGTAGCAAGATTTTGAGATTATTAAATTGCGAGCTGCTACCGGTCAAAGATGGGATTTGCTAGGTCTTTCTCATATGGAGTAAGAGAAAACTATTTTTTTGAACATATGAACACATGAAGCTGCCTTATACTGAATCAGACCCTTGGTCCATCAAAGTCAGTATTGTCTAAGACCAGCAACGGCTCTCCAGGGTCTCAGGCAGAGGTCTTTCACAACACCTACTTGCCTAGTCCCTTTAACTGGAGATGCCAGGGATTGAACCTGGGACCTTCTGCATGCCAAGCAGATGCTCTACCACTGAGCCACAGCCCCTGGTCTGAAGTAGGTCTGGTCTCAGTGGTATAGGATAAGCCTCACTAAGGATTTGCAGGATTGGGGGTCCAACGTTAATTTAGAAAGGCAAGTACCATGTATGGTTACCAGCCTCCAAGTAAGGCCTGGAGATCTCCCAGAATTACAACTCATCTCCGGATAGAGTTGTTGGGTGCCTGTTAATGATGGGCAATTGCCCACCAATTAACAGGCCTCTCCACCACCCCTCAGTGGGCCGGCAGGGGAAGCAGGCCAGCTAAAGGGGTGTGTGGGATGATCTACACACATGCATAGTAGCACGTAACACAATAATGTCCCTTCTGGGGTACACCCGGAAGCAATGGGGATGCTCTAGCATATCTCTAAGAAAACTCTATGGAAACCATAGATGTTTGGAAGAATATGCTAGAGCGTCCATGTCACTTCCAGGTTTACCCTGGAAGGGACATTATTGTGCATGCCCACTGCATGCTTGTGAAGTGCCCCCCCCCCCATGAAGCTCCCATCCAGGACAAGGGGGGACCTGGCAACCCTTTCTCCAGATGACAGAGATCTGTCCCTCTGGAGAAAATGGCTGTTTGGAGTATGGGCTGTATGGCATTATACCCCACTGAGGTCCCTCCCTTCCCCAAACCTAGGGTTGCCAGGTCCCTCTTTGACACCAGCGGGAGGTTTTTGGGATGGAGCCTGAGGAGGGCAGGGTTTGGGGAGGGGAGGGACTTCAATGCCATGGAGTCCAATTGCCAAAGCGGCCATTTTCTCCCGGTGAACTGATCTCTATTGGCTGGAGATCAGTTGTAATAGGAGATCTCTAGCTAGTACCTGGAGGTTGGGAACACTACCCAAACCCCACATCCCCATGCTCTACCCCAAAATCCCCATGAATGTCCCAACCCAGACTTGGCACCCCTAAATGAGGCATCAAAGGACTGGGGGAGAGATGTGAACTCGACCCTTCACCCTGAATGGTGCCAAAACAATGAGAAAACTCCCTTGGTGCTGGACTTTATCACTTGAACACTCATGCTGGAGGCATAGAGGTAATGAATACCATCTCTTGCCACAGGTTTGTGTGCAGGCAAGGCAAAACTGGGGCACTGTCCTTCTGAACATAGGCTCAGGGCAAGATCCTGGCAAAGCTAAGGGCAGCTTTTCAAAAAACCCCACTATAGGGCTGGGAAGAGATCCTCCAGTAGTGCAAATCCACTTTTTATTTTAGCAAAATTTCATTGAAATTTAGAAAAAAGTTCATTGAACACAATAGTTAAATTGTGGAACTCTCTGCCCTGGGATGTGGTGATGGTAGCCAATGAACACAATAGTTAAATTGTGGAACTCCCTGCCCCAGGATGTGGTGATGGCTGCCAACTTGGAAGGCTATAAGAGGGGAGTGGACATGTTCATGGAGGGGAGGGCTACCCATGGCTACTTGTAAAAATGGATACTAGTCGTGCTGCATACCTATTCTCTCCAGGATCATGCCTATTATATGAGGTGCTGTGGAACGCAGGCAGGATGGTGCTGCTGCAGTTGTCTTGTTTGTGGGCTTCCTAGAGACACCTGGTTGGCCACTGTGTAAACAGATTGCTGGACGTGATGGGCCTTAGTCTGATCCAGCATGGCCTTTCTTATGTTCTTAACCCCTGCCATGAGTTTTGCTTCTTACTTCAGGGGCATGTGAGGCAGATATTGCATTTTGTCTACAACAAAATGTTATGATTAATTGCTAGGAATGTGCAATCACTACACAACACAATGGCTGGCTTCCTGGGAACATCTATCCCAAACTATCCACATGTGACTGGAAAGTTGAGTACATTTAATACAGGTAGTAACAATCTGAGACTGGAGAAATGATATAATATTTGCTTTGAAAAGGGTAAAAAGTGATTTTTAAAAAAACAGCTGCCAATAACATCAGATAGTCAAAACATGTTCAGCTCTTTGTAATTTTGTATTAATTTGTGGATCTAAAAATATGCATGTTATTGACTTCATGTGGATTTACTAATACATTCAGTAAATTTAGACAATATTATTAGATTTCCCCCCCCCCCAGAGTATATATAATGGTTTGATACGCCACTCATTCTCTGTAAAGCAAAGGATAATATAGAATCAGATGCAAATGACTGAGGATGAGATGTTCACCCATTGGAGTGAAAGGAGAAAACACCTTATGATATCAAGATGTAGCCAAATCTGACTGGTTATCCAATATGTTCATGAAGCCTATTCAGAGTGAAGGCAATACTTCTTGCCCTCATTCTGAATGGGCTTTTTTTTTTGTCTCATGTCACATTCCTGTTACAATAAAACCCTAGGAGATCTTGGATAAATTTTTCCAGTTCCAGTTCCTTTGGGAACAGCCCTTTCCTAAAGCACAGAGGGGGGTGAAGAATGACAAGAGATTTATCTTTCACCTCCTTCCCCTCTGCTGATGGAAGATGAAGTATCAGCTACTAGGGGTGGTACCATATTGGCATCAGCAATGCCCTGGTTTCATAGGACGGGGCTAATAGCTGCCCACCAACAAAGCTTTGTGCCACTGAAGAATTCTGTAAACCAATGTTCGAATGTTCATTTACAGAAACCTTCATTCAACAGATGCCTTTAATTTCTTCTGACTTCAAATAATAGTAGTGTTAATGGTCGCAGCTGATGTTTACCGCTAGTCAGAGCCGTTAATTGCTTAGCCTTTCAACCCATTAAAGGAATCTGGAATGTGGGCTGTTGTGTTCTTACCCAATAAAATCAATTAATCTGTCAATTAAAATTGGACAGTATGTTCACGAGGAAGACCCTGGAGGATATTTAATTAGCAAAAGCGTTTCTCCCGGCCAAATAAGAATTGACTGCAAGAACAGTGGATCATAAATGTATGGCCTTGACAAGTCTCGCAAAGAACAACTACAGACTCAGCGATCATATTATTTTCTTCCAATCTTGTGCATCCTTCCTCATTTTTCAAGGTTCTTGTTTGTTACTATCCTGATAGAGCCTGCTGGCCACGATCAAGTTCAATCACATCTCCCACCCACCCCAGAGAGAAAACTAAAGGCAGAGCAGTCCTATCTATAAATAGGATCTCAAATACATGATGTTAATCACTCCCTCCTGTTTACTCCGAGTTAGAACACCTGTCTTTCTGTTGGTGCTTTAAACCATCTTGCTCAAAACAGAACAGCATGTCTGAGAATAATTGCTTGTTTTCTTTTTCAACTTCTCAGCTTACTTTCCCCTTTCTTTATATTTCCTGCCACTTCACATAGTGTGGAAAGAGAGATTTTTTTTAAAAAAAACAACCCTGGCGATGAAGGAAATGATCCGTGTTCCTAAATTTATTTCCCATGATTAGGGTGTTAGGGTGTTGGAAAATTCCTGGAGATTTGAACACATGAACACATGAAGCTGCCTTATACTGAATCAGACCCTTGGTCCATCAAAGTCAGTATTGTCTACTCAGACCGGCAGCGGCTCTCCAGGGTCTCAGGCAGAGAGGTCTTTCACATCCCCTACTTGCCTAGTCCCTTTAACTGGAGATGCCGGGGATTGAACCTGGGACCTTCTGCATGTCAAGCAGGTGCTCTACCACTGAGCCACAGCTCAGTGGGGGCAGAGCCTAGGAGGTGGGGGCAGAGTTTGATGAGGGGAGGGAGCAAAGAAGGAGGAGGAAGAGGAGGAGGAGAGATGGTTTTTATATCCAAATCTCTCTATCTTTAAGGAGTCTCAAACTGACTTACAATCACCTTCCCTTCCTCTCCCCACAACAGACACCTTGTGAGGTAGGTGGGGCTGGCTGAGAGAGTCCAGAGAGAACTGTGACTAGCCCAAGGTCACCCAGCAGGCTTCACGTGGAGGAGTGGGAAAACCAACCCGGTTCTCCAGATTAGAGTCCACCACTCTTAACCACAACACCACACTGTTTTCTGGATCATATTCATTATTTGCAGTATCTCGGAAGTAAAAAGAGGTCAGGCCTAAATAACATGCACACCTAAATCTAACTACAACTGCCAGGTTTGCATTCTACCCATGGTCTATTTTCCGTTTCGCCTCTGTCAGTTGAAAGTTTTTGAAACTTTTCTGTCATCCCAAAGAACTTCAATTAAAGGAAGATCTGCCAGATGGGTGCAGCACCATTTGCCTCGAATGATTCTTTGGATGTGGGAAAAGAAAGCTGCCACAATTGCTTGGCATTTCTTTCTGTGTCTCAAGAATCTTGAAAGTACCTGAGATACCACTCTGTCCCGCCAAAGCTACTGAACTTGAAAAGGATGTGGGCACCCTATGTTCATGGGGAATTTCCTGTCAGGGAAAAATTAATCACACAAGCTGTGGCTTTGGACAGAAGCCTCAGGGAATGTAATTTTTTTGCTTAAAGGCTGTCTTTCACAAAGCCAACCTAAGTTTTAGAAAATTCCTTTCCAATTAGTTCTGTTCCCTTCATGACACTGGAAGGAAAGTAGGTCCCTCTTCCAGCAGTTGTGGGTAAAATGCCCCAAACAAGAAGCAGAGGTTGGTGGTCGTTGCCTTCCTCTCATAGAGCCTTCCTTGGTGGTCCCCCATCCAAGTATGGGCCCTGCTGAGCTTCCGAGATCTGAGAAGCAGAGGTGGTTAGCCATTGCCTTCATCTGCAGAGCCTTCCATGATGGTCTCCCATTCAAGATTTATGAGGGGGAGGGGCGGTGGATCAGTGGTAGAGCACCTGCTTGGCATGCAGAAGGTCCCAGGTTCAATCCCGGCATCTCCAGTTAAAGGGACAAGCAAGTAGGCGGTGGGAAAGACCTCTGCCCGAGACCCTGGAGAGCTGCTGCCAGTCTGAGTAGACAATACTGACTTTGATGGACCAAGGGTCTGATTCAGTACAAGGCAGCTTCATGTGTTCATGACTTTAGCAAGGGGTTTTCAAGGCAATTGAGAAGCAGAGGTGGTTGGCCATTGCCTTCCTCTGCAGAGTCTTCCTTGGTGGTCTCCCTTTGCTTCTGAGATGTGATGGAATAGGGCTATACCATGCTGCCTCCCTCCCCACTTCCACCAGTTGGGTTATATTAAATGGACTTTCTACCAAATGGAAAGATGCCCACAACATTCTGATTCAAATGTAATGTACAATGTGTTGACACAAAATGGGCATGGGAGAAGATCAGTGAGTATGACCCTGATCCTCTACTGTATATAGGCTACACACATCTATAATGAGATTTGAGAACAGGGTCTTTTCCAGGGTGGCACCCAGACTTTACAGTTCCCTTCCCAATTTCATTCATTAAGCCAATCACTGGCATGGATCCTACCCCATCCTACCACACCACTGAGCAACATTTGTTTGTTTGTTTATACCCACCTTTCCTTTTGGCCAAGGAGATGGCTTGACCAAACCCCAGAGTATTTTGTGGTGTGGACTATGACCTGGGGGGAGTAGCTAATTACTGCTCAGTACTTACAGCCAGGGTGCAGCTGCCCACATTTTAGTGAACCCTTTGGGTAGCCTCTTAGGGAACCTGCATGAGGGCGGGGAATTAATTAATTGGTTCAAATCTTAGTTTAATCCATACTGTAACTTGAGCCCTATTCACAAGTTACAATGAAATAATTTGTGATCCGTGTGAGAGCCCCCATGGTGTAGTGGTTAAAGCATCAGATTAGGATCTGACAATTATTTGGATGGAGACCTCCAAGGAATACCAGGGTTGTGAAGTGGAAGCAGGCAATGGCAAACCACTGAATGAATCTTTCCTTGAATACCATAACTCAGGGGTGTCAAACTCAATTGTTACAAGGGCCAGATATAACATAAATGTCACTTGATTGTGCCGGGCCATGCCTTGCCAGTCCAGATCGAGAATGAGGGTGTGGCTGGCTCGGTTGGCTTGCGGGCCAGATAAGAGCTCTCAAGGGGCCGGATCCAGCCCCTGGGCCTTATGTTTGACACCTCTGCCATAAGCCATCTGTGATTTCACAGCAAAAAAAGGTATGATCTGTGTACAGTGTACACGGAAGGGCCATGGCTCAGTAGTAGAACATCTGCTTGGCATGCAGAAGATTCAGTCTCCGGCATCTCTAGTTAAAAGGACCAAGCAGTAGGTGATGGGAAAGACCTCTGCCTGAGACCCTGGAGAGCCATTACCAATCTGAGTATACAATACTGACTTTGATGGATTGATGGTCTCATTCAATATAAGGCAGCTTCATGTGTGTGAGCGGTTCTCATGTTACATTCAGCACACGTGCAGCTGAATATGTGAAATAAACCCCATGTTTATCCAACTACTCATCCTTGGTTTCAATTGCCAACTGAACACATTTCGGGGTTTTCTTTCAGACACACATACATGGAGGGCATATGTATGTTCACTTTAACATGCGAACAGGGCTTTGGTATCTTTCTTTGGGCAGGGTGAGGGGAAGTTCCTATTTTTAACAGCAGCGACAAAACCCCTGACAGACAGACATTTCCCCCCAGTGTTATACTAACAAATTATGGATTTTCTTTCCCACAGTAAAAAAAAAAGAAAAAGAAACTCACATAAATCCAGTTGTACGCTCCTCTTTCAAAGCGAAATGCATTACTCATCAAAGAAAATTGTATTCTGAGCAACACGTGGGTTCTTCTCAGTAGGGGATGCAGCAAACACATTCCATTTCAGCGAAACCCATTACACCTCGCCTCGTCCTTGCGCTAATTCAACGCAACTGATTGTGAGTACTCTTTTAGTCAAATTAATATTTTACAGGGGCGCTGAGAGGGATTTTTGTGTGTGGGGAAAAAAAACATGTATCGCTGCAGCCTCTTCCTTTGGTCGCTGGTGTCAGCCTGTCGCCGTCTACAGTTTCCTGATCCTAATGAGCTCGCCCTGTTTCCCTCACAAAAGGTTTGCTGCTAATGAGGGGAGGAAATCCCATGGTGCACTCATTCTCCTGATCAAATTGGCTTATCGCGTCAAAATAGTCATGGAGGCCGTTCCCTGTACATGCTCAACCTGATGTGTCGCATCTGACTGTCATTGGGTACGGGTGTGTTTGTGTCAGTGTGGGAGAGAGGAGGGATGCATGAACTATAAACAGAATTATACGCAGAGTATTGGAATGGACTACAACGTCACAACGTCAAATTTACCAATGAGATACCGTGAGCCTTTCTAAACCAATTGATTTCCGTGAACATAAGAATATAAGGATACAAGAAAGGGTTGAGTCAGGCCTAGTTGCATGATGTCACAAGTTCTCCTCTATCAGAAAACATGACAGGGGTGGAGATGGGACCCTTTTGAGGGCTGTTTTGGTCAAGTGTGCCCCTGCTCCCCCCCCCCCCAGTTTTGCTTTACAGAAACCCAGGCTTGAAAGCTCAACAATATTGTCATGGTTGCCTAGCAAACTCCGGAACATAAGAACATAAGAAAGGCCATGTTGGATTAGACCAAGGCCCATGAAGTCCGGCAGACTGTTCACATAGTGGCCAACCAGGTGCCTCTATGAAGCCCACAAACAAGATGACCACAGCAGCATCCTGCCTGTGTTCCACAACACCTAATATAATAGGCATCCTCCTCTGATCCTGGAGAGAATAGGTATGCCTCATGACTATTATCCATTTTTACTAGTAGCCATGACTAGCCCTCTCCTCCATGAACATATCCACTCCCCTCTTGAACATAACCACTCCCCTCTTAAAGCCTTCCAAGTTGGCAGCCATCACCACATCCTGGGGCAGGGAGTTCCACAATTTAACTATTGGACTTAGGCTAATGAACATAAACCACTCAACTGGGGGGGGGGGGGGGACAGTACCGAAAATCCTCTTTCCAGTTCATCATCTTTTATTACTTCAGTCGTTGAACAAACACGTAGCTTTAAAAATTACCTTTACATACTTATTTCAATAGTATAAAACCGATACATTTTAGTTAAATACTAAACAAAGTATTGATATATTTAAAATGAATACAACTCCTAATGAAAGTAATTTCAGACACACGAGGGCAATGAACACCTTTTCATTTCTGCTTAGATTTCCAGTAATTATATACTGTTTTACAGAACTTGGCCACTTGCTTTGTTACCTGTGGAAATTCATCCTTAAGGAGGATATAGACTCTATAGGGTTCAGAAAAACCAGTACTCTTTCTCAAAATAGGGCCTAAGATCTTTCTCAAAATAGGGCCCGGTCCTCATTAAAATAACTACACCTAAGAAGGACATGTTCCGGTGTTGCCAGTTCTCCACTACTACGGGGACGGAGCCTTTGAGCATGAGGAATCTTTTGCAGTTTCCCTTCCAGTACTGCAGAGGGCAAGGCAGCACAGTGAGCTAAAGTAAATGCTCTCCTAATAGTATTTACTTCTAATGTCATAAGATACGCTGCTGGACAAGTGATGTACTTGGTATTCGCAGGCGCCCTGAAACATGCTTTGGGGTTGGGTTGCCAACCTAGAATCATAGAGTTGGAAGGGACCACCAGGGTCATCCAGTCCAACCCCCTGCACAATGCAGGAAATTCACAACTACCTCCCCTCCCCACACCCCTAGTGACCAGAAGATGGCCAAGATGCCTTCCCTCTCATCATCTGCCTAAGGTCACAGAATCAGCATTGCTGACAGACGACCATCTAACCTCTGTCAGCAGTGCTAATTCTGTGACCTTAGGCAGATGATGAGAGGTACTAGCTGGAGACCTCCAGGTACTAGCTGGAGATCTCTTGCTAGTACAACTGATCTCCAGCCAATAGAGATCAATTCACCTGGAGATAGGATTGCCAACCTCCAGGTACTAGCTGGAGAGCTCTTGCTAATACAACTGATCTCCAGCCGATAGAAATCAGTTCACCTAGAGAAAATGGCTACTTTGGCAATTGGACTCTTTGGCATTGAAGTTCCTCCCCTCCCCAAACCCCGACCTCCTCAGGCTCTGCCCCCAAAACCTCCAGGTATTTCCCAACCTGGAGCTAGCAACCTTACTTTGGGGGGAGAAAATAACCATTGCTTATACACGGAGATGTTGGGCTTATCTGAATATTCCACAGCTAAGATTTTTTGGTGCCAAATGGGGGTTCAGGGCAAGCTGACATGTTCTTCAATTCTCTCCCCCCAGTTCAGGGCATGACTTTGTATTTTCTCAACCTTACATTTTCAACACACATCCTTGTTTTGATTGCACTTCTTTGCCAGGCCCAATGAACCTGTTTCCAATTTCTCTTTCCTCGTACTGAGCTGTTCCCTTGAATTGTTTGCATTTCTGAATGGTATCTGTGCATCGATAAATCAGAACTGTGCATTCTACCCATATATTTACAAATGACATATACTGGGCATATCAATTATGATTACAAAAAACTTAAAACGTGCCTACACAGTAAAAGTGGCTCTCGTACCAATGGTCCATATATAGGGTTGCCAACCTCCAAGTACACAAAAATGTTTTAGCACATATAATTTCAAAATATAGTCATTTATCCATCAATATGACTAACAACTGTAATTCTAGTAATTGAATTACAACCTAATTGCATGCAGTCATCTGCATAAGTATTGCAAGAATCACAGTGTAAGTACAATATCACAATTTCTCATATGCTTGTTTTGTATATTCACATGTAAATTTTATCCAGTCCCATTTTCTTGTCCAGTGTATTTAAGACATATATATGAAATGTAAGTTTCTTTCCACAGGGAGATCTAGGTCACCTAACCTTAACTCCGCTGAATCATTAAGCCGATAGAGATCAGTTCACCTGGAGAAAATGGTCGCTTTTCAATTGGATTCTATGGCATTGAAGTCCCTTCCCTACCCAAACCCTGCCCTCCTCAGGCTCCCCCCAAAAAAACCTCCTGCCAGTGGCAAAGAGAGACCTAGCAACCCTATCCATCTAGTCCATCTAGTCCACCATAGAGTTTTTGGAGGAATGTACTACAGCATCCCACTTCCAGGGTAAAGCTGGAAGTGACATCATCACATGCCCCCCCAGCTGGCCTGTTTCCGCCCGCCGACCAGCTGAGGGGTGGCGGGCAGCCCGGTTAATTGGCATATGGGAACCCTAGTCCTTGTCCAGTTCTTCCAGGCCTTTGAATAGAAACAGGAGTGGTGAGATTCCCCTCACAACTTGTCAGGGTGATACAGATGACGTTTAGCAAATGGTTATGTGCACATGGGGTAAGTTACCACTTTGTCTGTAGCTACTCAGTATTCTACACCAAGAGACACTGAACCCGTCTGTCAGCCCTCCAGGCCAGGACAACTGCTTGGCCCCTGTGTGAGAAAGGATGCTAGACTAGAGGGACCACTTCTCTGGTCCAGCAGGACTCTTCTTATGTTCTTATGAGGGGAAGGCCTTGGCCTCTATGCCCTCTTGTTGAACCTCCAGGGGACCTGGTTGGCCCCTGTGTCAGACAGGATGCAGGACTAGATGGGCCGCTGGTCTGATCCAGCAGGGCTCTTATGATGTTCTTATGAAGATCTTGGTCTCTATGCCTTCTTGTTGGATCTCTAGAGGAACTGGCTGGCCACTGTGTGAGACAGGATGCTGGACTAGATAAACCTTCACTGGTCTGATCCATCAGGGACCTTCTGATGATCTTATGAGTTGAAGGCCTCAGCCTTTATGCCCTGTTGTTGGACCTCCAGAAGACCTGATTGGCCTCTGTGTGGGACAGGAAGTTGAACTAGATGGTCTGTTCCAGCAGGGCTCCTCTTATGTTCTTAAGATCACCTTGGGAAATGCCTGAGAATTCAACAACATTATGAGAGAAACAATTCCTTACCGCATTTGTCATATGTCTTCCAATAAAGAGCTTGAGATGACCAGTCAGAAATAGCAAATGAATTTAAAGGGAATCTAGCACAACAATTAATGGGTGTCTGCTTCAGAAATGGAGGAGTGGTAGGCCAGACTGGCCCCAAGAATGCCATAAATATATGCCATCTGCATGTCACATTTCCCCGTTCTCCTTTGGCAAACATCTCTTTTTCCATGTCAGCTCTGATAAGTCCAGGTTAGAATGCTGTCTACTTCCCACACTACTACTCAGCCAGCTGGCCTCTCTGCTAGGAAAGGTTGGGCCCCACATGTCAAGGATGCACAAATTACTGTGAGGAATGAACAAGAAGAGATTTACAGATCTCAGACGATGATGTTATCGGCTCTCGAATGGGGACAGCAAACTGAATTCATGATGCTCCTTGCATAGATGTCAGATTCCTTGACTGGGTAATATATTATTATGCCTTGTCGGTTGAGTTCAGCAGTGGAGAAAACACCAGGGTTGCTGAGCCACCTCACTTCACTGTTAATCAAAGGGAAACCATAAAGCTTTGTAGAAATGGTTAACGGATCTGGGAATCATTAATTCAGCCCATTTTATCCCAGCCTTCTTCCAAGGAGATTGGGGCATGGGACCTCTTTCCCTCTCCTGTCAAATTTATTCTCACAACAACCAACTGAGGTGGGATAGAATCCATGTGACACCTTAAAGACTCACAGATTTATTGAGACATCAAGTTTCACAGACCAGAACATGTAGATGCTCAGTCCAGAGATCTTTACAATGCAACATAGCTGGAATTTGATGAACATCAATCTAGGAGGACATCCCACTGAAGGGTGAGATTTACTTTTAAGAAGCCATGCGTAGGAGGGATTTCTCTATAAACCTGAAAAAAATCCAAGGTTTACAGAAAAATCTGAAATCTTTTTTTAAAAAAAAAAACATTGTGGGATCAGAACTCCCCAAAATAATAGAAACAAAATAATAGAAAGGGGAGGGGCCGTGGCTCAGTGGCATGTGTTCATGTGTGTTCAATGTCTGTAGCTTTAAGAAAAGAA
Organism: Euleptes europaea; assembly: GCF_029931775.1. Classification (NCBI taxonomy): domain Eukaryota; kingdom Metazoa; phylum Chordata; class Lepidosauria; order Squamata; family Sphaerodactylidae; genus Euleptes; species Euleptes europaea. The sequence goes on from NC_079326.1 coordinate 56,478,635, forward strand.
TGTCCACTGAGCTCTCAGTCACCGTATTTCTTCACACAACACATAGTTAAATGGTAGAATTCCCTGCCCCAGGATGTGGTGATGGCTGCCAACTTGGAAAGCTTAAAGAGGGGTGTGGACATGTTCATGAAGGATAGGGCTATCCATGGCTACTAGTCAAAAGGGATACTAGTCATGATGCATACCTATTCTCTCCAGGACCAGAAGAGCATGCCTGTTATATGAGGTGCTGTGGAACACAGGCAGGATGCTGCTTCTGCAGTCGTCTTGTTTGTGGGCTTCCTAGAAGCCCCTGGTTGGCCACTGTGTGAACAGACTGCTGGAGTTGATGGGCCTTAGTCTGATCCAGCATGGTCTTTCTTATGTTCTTATGTTCTGGAGTTTGCTAGGCAGCCATGACAATATTGTTGAGCGTTCAAGCCTTGGTTTCTGTAAAGCAAAACTGGGGGGGGGAGTAGGGGCGCACTTGGCCAAAACAGCCCTTGAAAGGGTCCCATCTCCACCCCCTGTCATGTTTTCTAAAAAAGGAGGACTTGGGACATCATGCAACTAGGCCTGGCCAAACCCTATTGGTTAGGCTTTTCCCAGGGACAGGTTGCCAGCGGGAAGGTGAGGGGAAAGAAGATTGGTTGAAAACAAGCATTTGCCTACACACAAAGAAAAAGCACAATAGTGTGCAGCAGCATGAGCAATGCTTACAAATGAGGGGTAAATTGCATTTAGCCACAGGGCCACCAGCTCCAAAATTTGCCATCTACCCCTGTGCAGTTACAAATTTTCTTGCCTGCCCCCACATACAAAATGTACTGCCAGTCTTCACACCCATACACATTAATTTTGTGATAACAGATTATTGCAGGAAAAGCAGTAATGTTCGGCATTAGTAATCAGATGACGCAGACCAAGTAAAAGAGCTCTGTCACCTACAAAAAAACATAAGTAATTATATTCTAGGTAACCCTGACATTTCAGGCTGAAAATAAGATGACCCAGGGAAATAACTGTGTGGAGATTAATAAGAACTGTCCCGAGCTAGTTGGATTTTAAAGAGAATAATTTCCCAAGACCAATTAATTTCTTCCAAACCTTTGCCATAAGGAGAACGCAGAGGGGGGGGGGGGAAACAACAGCAAATTTATTTTAAAAGATTGTGTTTTGCAGTTGAGATAACAGATTAAAAAGCAGATGTTTCTCACTGACAATAATGAGGGTGTTTCCCTTACCTTCTTCTGTCTAACGGTATTTATGGTCTCGATAGGTGTGTATGTGTGTGTATGTTTGCGTGCGCGCATGCGCCTATTAGTAAACAAAATGGTGAAGAGCTGAATTCCAAATCGTCCCCTAGTCTTGAGTGAAGTAGCTCCCTCACTATGCCTGGTGTTGCTTAATCAGCCACAATTACCACTAATGAATCATTAACTTTCCCGTCAGCTCTTCCAAATGTCTGGAATTCATGCTGTGCACATTTGCCAAGGTTATTCAGCAAGGTTAAATTTACCGACGACGTTTCACCCCGACTGGCCAAGTGTTCTGCCTGGGAGTCGGCATTGAGATGAGAAATGAGAAGGATGTTCTCAGCTGGGCAGCGGAATTGCAGGGGGCTGGGAAATGGCTGCCGTTGTGTTTGGTGTCAGTTCTTTTTCACTACAGGGCACGTTGCCCATATTCCTGTAGTGCCTAGGCTGTGCAGGTCTCAGAAAAAAGATGGGCATTATTGTCAAAGAAGAAGGAACAACAAATCCAAGGAACAACCAAGGCAGATTGGGGTGAACGTGAGTGAAAGTACCCATGCGTAAACAACCTAAGAAGACTTTCTGGAGGAAGAACCACAGGCTGGAGGAAAGCTCCTTAGGCTGGAGAAGATTACTTGGAGAATGAATTGATCCAGCCAACAAGAGGAGGAGGAGGAGGAGGAGGAGGAGGAGGAGGAGGAGGAGGAGGAGGAGGAGGAGGAGGAAGAAGAAGAAGAAGAAGAAGAAGAAGAAGAAGAAGAAAAGAGCTGATTTTTATATGCCAACTTTCTCTACTACTTGAGGAAGAATCAAACTGGCTTACAGTCACCTTCCCTTCCCCTCCCCAAAACAGACACCCTTCGAGGTAGGTGTGGCTGAGAGAGCTGTGACTAGCCCAAGGTCACCCAGCTGGCTTCATGTGGAGGAGTGGGGGAACAAATCCAGTTCACCACATTAGCGTCCACTGCTCATGTGGAGGAGTGGGGAATCAAACCCGGTTCTCCAGATCAGAGTCCACCACTGGCTAAGGATAGTCATTGACCAATCCAACTATAAACGGGAGGTTGAGAGGCTCTACCGTCACCTAATGTAAGTCACTGTCTGGCAAGGAATGCAAGGTACTGGTACCACCTACAAAGCCCTTAATTGTCTGGGACCCACATACCTGCAGGAACACCTTTCTTGTTATGCCCCGACAAGACAGCTTCTCCCATATGAGCAAAACCTTGAGGAGGTGCCACCCTGCAAATGGGAAAGATTGGCAACTGCCCATTGAAGTTCATTCTCTGTCTCCCACCTTGTGGGACATCCTGCCTGAGGAGGTCAGGAGGATACCCACATTTCTATTCGTTTGCAGAATGGGCAAAACAGAAATGCTTTCCATTTGATGGGCCATGACTCATTGGTAGTGTCCCCTTTCTGCACACGTATTATTGTCAAGCATTTTTATGGGGAGAGGCTGTGGCACACTGCCATAGCACATGGATTTTCATGCAGAAAATCCCAACATTCCCCAACATCCCCAACAATCCTCAACATGCTCAGCTAATAGGTCTCAAGTACTAGATGCTTAAACGCTTGTGACAGATTGACAAATAGTCTGGTTTTATGACTCTGGAGATAATGACCCATCTAGGCTAGTGACAAGCATTTTCCCAAACTCTCAAAGAGGAATAGTCGCTGCTTAGTGGCTATGATTGGATCAAGCTACCTCAACGGATTATTCCCACACCAGGAAAAGGATTGAGATTTAACTCACAATTGCTTGGAATTTGAATCTTTTCTCCATGGAGTTTCCAAACACTGTAAAAGCATGTTTGAGCCCCCCCACACCCTGTATATTTTAGTATATTTTCATAACAATGTGATTTCAGTTAAACCTTTATAATAATACAGCTGTAAAATGCACAGGCAAAAGAAAAAAATTGATTTTGTGACAGTCTCTAAGCTCTGTGGACTCTATAAGCGTATGAACAACATAGTTCAAGTAATTGCTATCATTAGTCAATTTTCATCAATTGCATTATGAAGGGGGGGAATCTTCATTTCTTTTTCCCGGAGTGTAATTCAGTAGTGAGCACCTCAGCATTTTATCTCTCTAAATGTCTAATTTTAGAAGTTGTTAGTGGCCATGGGAGTTCCAAAGTAAAACAAACAAACCAACAAAAACCAGAACATAGTCCACATAGAGCCTTTCATTACGACTAACTACATGGGAGCTTTCAACTTCCCTGGAACTTTCCCTCAGGGTTATTTTTTTAGGGGATGCCATCATGGCAAAACCGACATATGGTGACCCCATTGAGTTTTGAAGGCAAGAGGCAAACAGAGATGGTTTGCCATTGTCTGGCTCTGTGTAGCGACCCTGGACTTCCTTGGTGGTCTCCCATCCAAGTACTAACCAGGGTTGACCCTGCTTATCTTCTGAGATCTGAAGAGGTGAGGCTGACCTGGGCTATTTAGGTCAGGGCAAGAGATATTCAGATGTGGTTTGCCATTGCCTGCCTCTGGGTAGCAACCACATCAACATTTTGTTTTAGTTAAATCTAACCATAACGCTCTATAACCATAACCCTTGCACTCTAATTGGCAATATTTCAGAAAGACAAACAGACAAGACACAAAGATTGTACAGGACTTTAAATTGAACACATTATCGATCAGCAGTTGGCCTGAGTTCAGAAATAATTGGCTTTTCCTTTATATCGTCTGCGCGGCCAACTGATGCTACTTCTCGGGGTGGGGGGAGTGCTAGGAATGTGTGTTATGTCTGGACAATACAAACTCGTTGCTGTCTTGTGTGTTTCTCTTAAATCACCAATTAGAGAATTATCTAAGTAAGGAGTGAAAGGGTGCATAACAGAAATAAAAGCCGTCTATCCAACAGAAAAGTGGCAGAAGTAACCCTTTTGCAATCAGAGCAGGGGCAGATATTGCAAGAAGAGAGGTAGTTGAAGATCCTTTTAGTTAGGGCTGTATTTCACTAGTTTAGGTTTTATTTATTGGCAGTCCTAGTTGAAATTTTAAATTGTGGTCTTTGCGGTGTTTTTTTTTTTTTTAATAATTGTTGTTTTATTTACAGTGTAAGCTGCCTTGAGCTCCACAAGGTAGAAAGACAGCTAATAAATGTTTTCAATAAGGAAAGAAAGAATGCTACAGAGTCCACCTTCCAAAGCAGCCATTTTCTCCAGGGGAACGGATCTCTGTAGCGTGGAGACCAGTTGTAATAGAGGGAGATCTCCAGGCCGCACCTGCAGGCTGACAACCCTATAGGGGAAGCACCGTAGTGAAGGATTCTCATTTCACATAACTTCATCTTCTTTACTCTGTGGTGGTTAAGTGTGCTGGACTCTGATCTGGAGAACCGGGTTCGATTCCCCACTCCTCCATATGAAGCCTGCTGGGTGACCTTGGGCCAGTCACAGGTCTCTCAGAACTCTCTCAGCCCTCTCTCAGGTGATTGTAAGCCGCTTTGAAACTCCTTACAGTAGAGACAAGCAGGGTATAAAAACCAACTCTTCTTCCTCAACACATCCTGACCTGGATGGCCCAGGCTAACCTGATCTCCTCAGAAGCTAAGCAGGGTCAGCTCTGATTAGTACTCGGATGGGAGACCACCAAGGAAGTCTAGGGTTGCTATACAGAGGCAGCTAATGGCAAACCACCCGTGAATGTCTCCTTCCTCAAAAATCCTACTGGGTCACCATAAGTCGGCTGTGACTTGACGGCACTATCCACCACCACCAGAATGGAACTCAACGTACCGCTTCCGGTTTTGGTGGCCGGCTTCCATTTTTTTTATGTGTCATTCTGCCCTGAGGTATTGCATATCAGAGCTGCAGCAAATTTTGTATTGTTTATGTTAATTTCATTGTATTTAAGTTTTTTTATGTTTCGTTATAAAAATTAATAAAAATTTATATATATAAAAAAGAGTTGCAGCTGATTGCCTAGATACTACACCTGAATTTCCTCATTTAGGAAGATTCCCCCCCCCCAGTAATTCAACCTTGAAGTAAACTCCAAGCCCCCCTGAGCAACTGAATCGACACTGAGCAAATGATTACCTTTAAAAAAAAAAAGCTAAAATGTTTCTATAGTGCTACAGGAAAGATTATGTTAAAAGCTTCATATTGTCTCGGCAAAGAGAGAGAGAGAGAGAGAGAACAGCTTTAAATTTCCACATCCCCTTCTGCTGAAACATTTTGTCGGCATCTTTAAAATGGAAATACTTACCATAAACACAACCTTGTCAGAATAGCAAGAACCATCTGCTCGATATGGATGCTCTTGCCCCATTATAACAGTTACGCAAAATTTCCCCACGGACTCTCAATTCACAGTAGGAACAGCACTTAAGGTTGGCCGGCTAGAATTGCCCTGGAGGCAAGATAACCTTTTAATGCCTCACGATAACTGCAATTGAAAAACTCAAGTTGTCCATCTCAAGTACGATATTCTCATTTCTCGGGGTCTTCACGCATCTGCTCTTATGCATACTTTATCAGGGCAAGATGGATTTGCGTAATGGGTATGATGAAGTCGTCTTTCCATGCGAAAAGTTCATACCACAGTATACCACTTCGGGCAACTCCACATAGAACAGCTGTCTCGTATAATCTCCGGTGGTTACCGAGCATGGTAGGGGGTTAGAGGTTGTGTGACACAGAAGAAGAAGAAGAAGAAGAGGAAGAAGAAGAAGAAGAAGAAGAGTTGGTTTTTATATACCGACTTTCTCTACTGCTTAAGGCAGAATCAAACCTGCTTACAATCACCTTCCCTTCCCCTCCAAACAACAAACACCTTGTGAGGTAGGTGAGGCTGAGAGTGTGTGACTAGCCCAAGGTCACCCAGCTGGCTTCATGTGGAGGAGTGGGGAATCAAACCCGGTTCTCCAGATCAGAGTCCACCGCTCTTAACCACTACACCATGCTGGCTCTCAGCACAAGCTACTTTTGGCAATGGGAGTTGCTCGAAGGCCACTCACCCATACCTTGTGAATAGGGTTGCCTGGGAGATTTTTGACATGGAGCCTGAGGAGGACAGGGTTTGGGGAGGGAAGGGACTTCAATGTCATAGAGTCCAATGGCCAAAGCAGCCATTTTCTCCAGGTGAATTGATCTCTAACAGCTGGAGATCAGTTGAAATAGCAGGAGATCTCCAGCTAGTACCTGGAGGTTGGCGACCCTAGTTATACCCCATTGAGCTGCCTGTCTTCCCCAGGCTCGACCCCTGGATCATTACATTACACAGACTAATACAGAGTACACAGTGCTCATATTCTCTCACAGTAGGATTCTGATTAATAATTCAGTTTGTGCATGTTTTGACATATTTACAATATTCATCTGCCAATAAAAGCAAATTCAATTCAACAGAAGCAAAATTCTTTCTTTACATTTTAATATGTCCTTGAAGAGTCAGACCATCCCACATAATCTGGCTATACGAGTTTAGTCCCTTCCTTCCTTTAATGGCACAGCTCCTAGCTAATAGGCTGTGAGCTAACCACACTGTACTGCTGGGCAGAATTTTTAAAATGATTTTTGTATAATGTATTTAATTGTATACATGCTCTTTAAATTATCCTCCTTTCTCTTAAATTCAAATAAACCCAAAATAAATTTCACTACTGGAATCATGATAGCTGGATCACAACCACCCAGCAGAAATTGTAGCTTATTAGCTGCAGGCATGTCTATATCAGGAATTAATGGATTGATCAGCTGTGTTCTTAAGTGCTTATATCTTCTTAGCTGTGTCAAAAACCCATGCCGCACAGTGTCCTATCACACAATCATAGCTCATAGTGGACAGGTGTAGAGCCAGCGTGGTGTAGTGGTTAAGAGCAGTGGACTCTAATCTGGAGAAGTGGGTTTGATTCCCCACTCCTACACAAGGGCGGCGGACGCTAATCTGGTGAACCAGGTTGGTTTCCTCGCTCCTATATAGGGTTGCCAGCTCCGGGTTGGGAAACATTCATACACACGTAGCAGAAAGCTCCACATATGGGTCAAATCTTGCTCTCTGTTTGGGCTTCTGTCGTTTCTGCTCCCAAAAGGATGAGCCCCTTTTCATTAAACTGAACCATGGCTCCAATCTTTGAGAGCAGTGACCATTTCCGTAGCTACACCAAGCATCTTTCTAGCTGTGCCCACAGTTTTCTTCTTGTCCTTGGACTTTGGCCAAATGACCTGCACTCAAATGTTCTGGCTACTCAGGTCCTGAAAGGAAGAGTGTTTTCCACCCCTAATTATAAGACAGACAGATGGTCACAATCATTCTGCATCAAAATATTTGCACCTTCTGAGCCTGCCTGGTAGTCAAACGCTTGTTTAAAAGGGAGCACAGTTAAAAGCGTTATTTTCTTTGGTCCGTCTATAGACCTTACAAGCTGTAGAGCTTTTATCTTAAACTGCCTTTCAAAAAGCTTTTCTGTGTTTGATTTTCCTTATGATATTGTGATGCATATCAGTATTTTTATCGTCCTTTTTTACCAAAAAAAAAAAAAAATGGACCCAGCGCTGAGTTTTTTGTGAACAGTGGAGTTGGCTTTCTTCTCCCCCAAAGCAGTTTTCTCATTTCATTGTGTTCCTTTATTTCATTCCTCCCAGACATGCTTTGATTCTCTTGCAGTATCTTTTCGAAGCTTAGGTTGAGGCCTGCAAATGAAAGAAATAAATTTTGTCAAGGAACGCTCCCTCGCTAGATGGGAAAGCGAAGAGATTACGGACGCCAAGACTTCTGCTAGCCAGGTGCCTGAATTTTAAGCGGATTGACCCGGTAGCAGCCAAAAGTCCTGGCCACCAGACAATAGGGATGCCTTTGAAATAGGCTCTGTGAGGGTACTTCTTCCCTTTTGAACCCTCACACATTTTTTCTTCTGTTATCAATAGCTGTGAGGGTTTTTAGATCTGAGCTTCTGAACTGTACAGGTGTGTGGAGAGACTCTGAGAACCTGTGGGTTCATACACTACCTAGTGTGTTTAAACCAAACCTGAGTGGTGGCAAAGGGAAGATTGTGGTAGAGAGGTAACCCTTTCTTCAGTCACTAGGTGGGAGGTGGCTCCTGAAATAGGGAGACTCCTGACTCAGTGCTTTGGGGGAGAAAGATCTGTTTCTACAGGAGGTGGGCAAATATGAGGAGTGGGAAAGGTTGTGGATGAACCTCCACTCTCTGGTATTCTGTGTGCTTGTTAGTCCTCGTTAGAATCTCCAGAAACTCTATGGTTTTACCATAAAGTTTCCAGTGCTTCCTAGAGAGACATGAAATCACCGATGAGTTTCCCCCCAAAAGTGACATCACGTTTCAAATTAGGATTGCCAACCTCCAGGTGGTGGCTGGAGATCTCCCGCTATTACAACTGATCTCCAGGCGACAGAAATCAGTTCCCCTGGAGAAAATGGGTGCTTTGGCAATTCAACCCTATGGCATTGAAGTCCCTCCCCTCTCCAAACCTTGCTCTCCTCAGCTATCAGTGACTTTCATTGCCTAGATTTCCAGCTAATTCCTATTATGGAGACCTGCAATGAAAGGAAAATAGAGGCTAGAGCAGGGGTGTCAAACTCATTTGTTCCCAGGGCCAGATATGACATAAATGTCACTTGGGTGGGCAGGGCCATGTGCACCATAAAATGTAATGCCAGGTACAAGAGATACAAACTTTATAGAAGACTCAGGCAAAGCCAATTAATGATATTGTTTTTTACTTCATTTTTAAAAAAATATAAACATGCTTAAAACAATAACACTCTTACAGTATTTTCTCTTATGTAACATTCTTCGGTCATTGACACCTTGGGACTGGGAGGGGGAGGTTGGCTGGCTTGGCTGGCTCGCAGGCCAGATAAAAGCTCTTGACGGGGCCAAATCTGGCCCACGGGCCGTCTGTTTGACACCCCTGAGCTACAGCGAATACAGCTTGCTCCATTTATTCAGCATAGGATGTGGCATCTCCAAAATGAAACAAGTGCTTTGGTTGTAAAGGTGGTGTCAAAAATGCACTGGACCCAGAGAAGAACGTTTGACAGAAGCCTGCAAGGAATTTGAAAAGAAACTGCAACAGGCGACATCGAATTTATTTATTTATATTTAAAACACGGCCTTCGCTCTTTAGCTCATCTGACTCGACACCTGCACATGGACTTGCAATTCTAATGATCCAGTTGCTGTACCGCCCGGTTGCTGTAGCAACTGTAAAAAAAAAGGGATCTCATCACATCTTGAGGTATGACTACAGCAAATTCAGAAACTGTATCTGATTGATTACAGATTTGGTTAAAGCAGAAACATGTATTATTACTTATGTTCTTCACTTATACCCTGCCTTTCTCCCTAATGTGAACCCATCAATGAAAAGTTGATATATAACTTTAAATATAATGGAGAATATATTTCTTTATTGGAAGAAAAATTAGTACAAGGGACTACTATGTGTGTAAAGTGCAGGGTTGCCAGGTCCCTCTTTGCCACGGGTGGGAGGTTTTGGGGGTGGAGCCTGAGGAGGGCTGGGTTTGGGGAGAGGAGGGACATCAATTGCCCAATTGCCAAAGCAGCCATTTTCTCCAGGTGAACTGATTTCTATCGGCTGGGGATCAGTTGTAACAGCAGGAGATCTCCGGCTAATACCTGGGTGTTGGCAACCCTAGTAAAGTGCCATTAAGTTGCAGTAGACTTATGGCAAATCCAGCAAGGGCTTTCAAGGCAAGTGAGAAGCAGAAGTGGTTTGCCATTGCCTTCCTCTGCAGAGCCTTCCTTGGCGATCTCCAGCCAGCGTGGTGTAGTGGTTAGGAGAGGTGGATTAATCTGGAGAACCAGGTTTGATTCCTCGCTCCTCCACATGACGCCGTCTTGGTGACCTTAGGCTAGTCACAGTTCTCTCTGAATTCCCTCAACCCCACCTACCTCACAAGGTGACTACTGTGAAGAGAGGAAGGAAAGGTGGTTGTAAGCTAGTTTGATTCTCCTTAAAAGGAGGAGGAGGAGGAGGAGGAGGAGGAGGAAGAAGAAGAAGAAGAAGAAGAAGAAGAAGAAGAAGAAGAAGAAGAAGAAGAAGAAGAAGAAGAAGAAGAAGAAGAAGAAGAAGAAGAAGTTGTATAAAGGGATAAGAACGGTAATAGAATGGAATGACTGGGGAGGTCTCTTTTATAAGTGGTGGGATTGCAGTCTATTGCAGTGTTTATAGCAGACTGTACTGCTGCACACTTGGGCAAACCCACAAATGAGGCTGGCATAGGGATGCCCGCCTCCAAGTGGGACCTGGGGATTCCCTGGAATTACAGCTCATCTCCAGACAACAAAGATCAGCTCCCCTGGAGAAAATGGTTGCTTTGGAGGGCGGGCTTTATGGAATTGTACCCCACTGAGGTCCCTGTCCACTCCACGTTCCACCCCCAAATCTCCAGGAGTTTCCCAACCTGGAGCTGGCAACCCCCCATCCTCCTGGCAACCCTCTACACAGGTGTTGTAAAAGCAGACTTTGCGAACGAATACAAAGAAGCAGGCTGAGGAACTTGGTTCCTACCTGTGCCCTTATTTCTGCCATCTCCAGCAACAATATCCAGGGGGAACAAGAACAATGTGGAATAAGTGATGGGGATCTTTGATGTTGTTGCCCACTTGACATCAAAGGTGGATTGACTTTTAACTGCATTCTTTGTTCATATATATTTATATATAAAGAAAGAGAGCTTTTTAGGACAGACACTTTCCTGATGCTGTGAGAAAACTTCCATCCCTCTTGAGGCCTTGTTTTCAGAAGGAAAGAAAAAAAGAAGCCCTAGTGTCATATGGATATATTCTTACAATCAAAGGGAATAAAAGATATAATCGCTCACTTACCGCTATCCATGAGAAGCAAAGAAAAGGGTGCCCCTGCTTTTTCGCTGTGTCTCAGCGCTTTTCGAAAGCTGCTAGTAGTACCACTAATAGAATAATGGTTCTTTTTATGCCTTTACCAAATAACGTTATCTATAAAATCCAGGTACGCAAATGGTTACTGTCACTTTGCTTCTCTCCAGTCTCATTTCCTCAGTAGTGGCCGACTCTAATCTAGAGAACCGGGTTTGATTCCCCACTCCTCCACATGAGCGGTAGACTCTAATCTGATGAATCAGGTTGGTTTCCCCACCCCTCCACATGAAGCCAGCTGAGTAGGGTTGAACAACAAAAAAAAAAAATTTGGTAAATTTCGGGTTCGGGTTTATTGGGCCTAATTTTTTTTTCCAGTAAATCCAAAATAAGCCGAATACCCATACTGGTAAATATGGGTATTTGGCTTATTTTTGTGTTTACTGAAAAATCCAGGCCCATTATAGTCTATGGGGATTTTTTCGAAGCTCCTGGGGGGCATTTTTGGAGCGTGGCTGCAAAGGACTCTGCCTAGACAGTGGCCAAAGTTTGGTGAACTTTGGGACAAGGGCCCCAATTTTATGGCCCCGCCAAGGGGTCGCCCCCATCCTGCAGGCATTTGCAAGCCAAGCTGTGTCCATTGGTTTTCAGGTTCAAAATTTCAGCGTTGCCAAGGACTGGTGGAAAGAGTCAATTCCAGGCTGGTGCCTCAAAGTCTGGGGGCTGCCTTTGTTTCTGGGTCACTTTTCATGATGTCCATACAAATTAGCTTCCAAATGGAGGGGAAAGGCTTAAATGCAAGAGAAATAAGGCAAGGAAAACATTCCTTTTGGTGGCAAATGACATCCTGTGAACAGTCCTTTATTGTGGTCATCAAAAATCTGATTTCAAGAGGTGGTCATGGTGCAGGGAAACAAAGCCTCTAATCGGGACGACCTTCAGTTTCAGAGCAGGTTTTTTGGGGTGGGGGTGAGATTGGAGACAGCTGAAGTCTCGACCATGGGGATGAAGAAATCTCCTTCAGAAGCCTGGTGGTCAGCAGCTGTTGAAGCTGGCTCTTTTTAGTGGGAGGGTATATCCCTCCGGATGGGACTGGGTGAGCCCTGTCTTTGAAATTACTCTCCTGCTATGCAGAGTAGTCTTCTGTTGGTTTATATACCTGGAAGTTGGTCAGACCAGCTGGGCTCCGATTACACGATCCCCATCTCAAAAGGGCCCCAACTATGGAGCCCTAACAAAACCAGTCAAAAAAAAGAAAGAAAAAGGGGAGAAAGCACAGAGCCATGCCTCGGGTCTGAGCAAAGACAAATAGCTTCAGCTTTATCCCCAGGTAAACCCGAAATATACTGAAACGGCTAATTTCGGGTTTATTTTCAGTTCAGGTTTATCAATATGCACAACCCTTCTGCTGGATGACCTGGGGCCAGTCACCGTTCTCGCCAAACTCTGGCAAGTATTTGGATGGGAGACCTCCAAGGAATGCCAGGGATGTGATGTGGAGGCAAGCAATGGCAAAACACCTCTTGCCTTGAAAACTCTACGAGGGGGGACTGGATAAATAAAACGTTAGAATTAGCAGAAATGGCTAAACTAACAGCATTGATAAATCCAAAGGACAATGCAGAATTTGTGGGAGAATGGGAGGCATGGATAACATATTGTGAAAATGAACTAAACTTGGTAAATATGAAAGGATATGTATTGATCTAATTCGAATGTTTATAGATTAAAGGTAATGGTTTATTTTTAATTACTAATTATTTTAGCGAAATTTAAATATAAAGAACCATAACGAATTAGATAGTAAATGCAAAGGGGAGTATTAGAATTTTAAATGGACAGAGGAGGAGGAAGGGGAAGTTACAGAAAGTATTATAAACATATGAGAACTGTTTGTGTTTTTTTTCTCTTTATATTAAGACAAATGATGATGAAATTAACTGTAATATTATTAAAAACAATAAAAAAATTCATTAAAAAAACTCTATGAGGTCACCATAAGCCAGCTAAGACTTTATGGCACTAATTATTTCTTTGACCTGGATAGCCCAGGCTAGCCAGAGCTCATCAGATCTCAGAAGCTAAGCAGGTTCAGCGGGAGACCTCCAAGGAATACCAGGGACACTAAACAGAGGCAAGCAAGGGCAAACCACCTCTGCCTATCTCTTTCCTTGAAAACCCTACTGGGCTGCCATAAGTCAGCTGTGACTGGGCAGCACTTTCCACCAGAGTTTACAAAAAAAGAAAAGAAAAAGAAAACTCTTCAGCGATGGGTATGGAAATCCATCAGCACTGTGTTTCTTTCAGATATCCCGCTATGTATCTGCTGTGTGGGCCATTTAAAAAATAATCACCACTTGTACAAACTGACATGCTATAGATTTGTATCATCTAGGTCATCATTAAAAGAACTCATCCGTAAAAATGCTACATCCGTGAAGCTTGCCGGCATAATCCAATAGCTCCGTTTCCTGGCAACTATATTTGCAGGGGTCAGATAGAACAATTGCTGTGTCTTGTCTCCAAAAAGTCCTCCCTTTTCTAGCGTCCTTTCTCCCAGATCAGCACTGCAGAACCTGCAGTCTGCCAAGGGAAAAACACAGTTTAACAGTCACGTATAGTCATCCACCACTGTCTCTGTTCCTCTCCTGGTTTTACCGCCTAAATGGGATGTCAAAATTATTATGGCTTGCAGTGGTTTCGAGCATTTACGGCCCACTCCTATGCAGACTTACAATCTTTTGCATAGGATTGTACTGCTGGTAAACTGTAAGGCATCTATGAAGCTGCCTTGTACTGAATTAGACCATCAGTCCATCAAATGGATACTAGTCATGATGCATACCTATTCCCTCCAGATGAGCATGCCTATTATATTAGGTGCTTTGAAGCCCCGTGGTGCAGAGTGGTCAGCTGCAGTACTGCAGTCCATGCTCTGCTCACGACCTGAGTTGGATCCCGACGGAAGTCAGTTTCAGGTAGCTGGCTCAAGGTTGACTCAGCCTTCCATCCTTCTGAGGTCGGTAAAATGAGTCCCCAGCTTGCTGTGGGTAGTAGGGCTGTTGAAAAAAAATTTCGGTAAAGTTCGACTTCGGCAAAATTCGGCCCTTTTAAATTCGGGCAGTGCCGAAGTCCGAACTCCCCTGCTTCGGATCCCCGAAATTCACCGGGCTTCCATGAAGGAGTGAGGGGGGAGAGGCTTTAAACAGATCTGCGCCTAACAGCTGTTAGGCGCAGATCTGTTTCCCTTCCCCTGTGCGCCTTCAGGGGGCTTCCCTGAAGCCGAGCGGGGGGCCCTTTAAACAGATCTGAGCCTCCCGGCCAGGAAGCACAGATCTGTTTAAAGGGCCCCCCACCCGGCTTCAGGGAAGCCCCCTAAAGGCACATGGGGGGGAAGCCGAACCCCAAATTTGCCGAATTTATTTCCCAAACACCCCGAAATCGGGGAATTCGGCTCACCCCGTTTCCCACCTATTTTGAATTCGGTTCTTCCCGAACCGGAAACCACCGAATCCGGGGAAATTCGGTGGTTTTTTGGTTCAGGATGAACTGAATCAACAGTCCTAGTGGGCAGTGTAGACGACTGGGGAAGGCAATGGCAAAACACCCTGTAAACACAGTCTGTCTAGTAAATGTTGTGATGTGACGTCACCCCATGGGTCACTAATGACCTGGTGCTTACACAGGGGATTACCTTTACCTTTTTTGGAACACAGGCAGGACAATGCTGCTGCAGTGGTTTTGTTTGTGGGCTTCCTAGAGGCACCTGGTTGGCCACTGCGTGAACAGACTGCTGGACTTGATGGGCCTTGATCCAGCATGGCCTTTCTTTCTGTCTACTTTGACTGGCAGCAGCTCTCCAGGGTCTCAGGCAGAAAAGCATCTTTCACATCACCTACCTGCCTGGTAGCTTTAACTGGAGTTGCCAGGGATTGAACCTGGCACCTTCTGCATGCCAAGCAGATGTTCTACCACTGAACCACAGTCCTACCCCAACGTTTACCCATGAAGCTGCCTTAGAATGAATCAGACTACTGGTCCATCAATGTCGGTATTGTCTACTCAGACTGGCAGCAGCTCTTCAGGGTCTCAGGCAGAGAAGGGTCTGCCTCGTTCTTCTAACTGGAGATGCTAGAGATTGAACCTGGGACCTTTTGCTTGTCACGTGGATGCTCTACCACTGAGCCACAGCTGCCTCCTCAAATTGGGGGATGGTTTGGTGAGCCACAGTTCACACAACCTGCTTTAGAACCCTCAAGGGATTTTTGCAGGGTATTTTCAATTATATCTAGGCTTGCCAACTCTGGGTTAGGAAACTCCTGGAGATTTGAAGGTGAAGTCTGAGGAGGGCAGAGTTTCAGGAAGCAAGGGATCTCAGAGGGGTAGAATGCCATAGAGTACATCATATGAAGCTGCCATTTTCTCCAGTGGAACCCATCTCTGTAGTATGGAGATCAGTTGTAATTCATGAAGATCTTGTCTTGGAATTCCAGAGATCTTGTCTCCAGAGATTAACAACCCTAATTTTCTGTTTAAGATGATTTAGCATGATCTCTGTTCAGAAATGGGGTTTCTACCCCTATTAACAGTCCCCAGGTTCCCTTCCAGCTGGTGAGAGAAAGGGAAACTCTCTGGCTTTTCTTGCAAAGTCTGCTCTGGAACAACATTGTTTTTAGATAGAGCACCTCACTTTACACGTGGTACCAAAACACACACATGCATTTTGGGTTGCCAGGTCCCCCATGGCCACCAGCAGGGGATGGGGGAATAGGGTTGCCAAATCCAAGTTGGCAAACTCCTGGAAATTTGGGGATGGAGCCTGGGGAGGACAGGGATCTTAGTGGGGTACAATGCCATAGAGCATCCATTTTCTCCAGGGTATCTGATCTCTGTCATCTGGAGATGACCTGTAATTCTGAGGGATCCTCAGGTTGACCTGGAGGCTGGCATTCTGAAACAAAGGCCAAGCTTTCTACCTGTCTAACTGAATGCGTCATAGGTCCTTTATACATGGGTACTTTCACTCACGTTGGCCCTGGACTGTTGTTCCTTGGAGTTATGCATGAGTCTTCCCATCCTGTGAAATCCCGATTCATTGATCTCCTCTGAGATCAGCCCGGGAGAAATCTTCCTCATTTCCATGCCTAAGACAAAGCACAAGATAGTGGAGCCGGGGGAGGGGGGTGATGTTTTTCTCACAGTAAGCACTACAGCCCATTACAAAGCAGTGTTTTTAAGGGGTGGGGACTCAGACACTCTGGAATTGAGCTGGTGCACAGCAGTTTTTGGATTTGCAACAGAAAAGTGTGGGTTGAATGAGCATTAAACCCCAGGTAAAATTTCCATGCATAAATGACCGTACACTGTTTTGGTTTTCGATTTCCCTTCCCCACCCCCCCATCCATAATGGATACACACCTTTCTTATACTATAGCCTTATGGGATGCATCAATTTCACTTCATAGGACTAAAGAGAGGTGTGTGTGTGTTTGTTTTTTTAAAGGAGATTCTTATGATTATCACCAGCTAGACTTCCCTTGAGGAGCGATAAGTGCCACTCATTTTCTCTGAACTAGGCAAATGGTCTGCTGTAATGGGTGTTGGCAAGGGCAAGACACTTTTTGGGTATAAATGATGTCCTTTTCACTCCATTTGCACTGATTCATAAGTGGTCTCTGTCACTCAGGAGCCCTCCAGCTCAATGAAAAGAATGTCAAAACAAGTCAGGATCATGCGGATGTTGCTGTCAGAGCACTGTACAAAGACCACTTTAATATATATATATTTTCTTGCTTGCATTTTCGAGATTCTTAGCAAGTCTCTTATTTAAAAGGTACATGACAGGGGGTGCTTTTGTAACTATCCAGTACTTTCTTCTGAATCAAATTTCTGTTGCCCTTAGTTGCCAGCGTGGTGTAGTGGTTAGGAGCAGTGGACACTAATCTGGTTTGATTCCCCACTCCTCCGCATGAGCGGCAGACTCTAATCTAGTGAACCGGGTTGGTTTCCCCACTCCTCCTCACGAAGCCTGCTGGGTGACCTTGGGCCAGTCACAGTTCTGTCCGAACTCTCTCAGCCCCACCTACCTCGCATGGTGTCTGTTGTGGGGAGGGGAAGGCAATTGTAAGTCAGTTTGAGACTCGTTAAAGATAGAGAAAATTGCACGATAAAAACCAACTCCTCCTCCTCTTCTTCTTCTTCTTTTTCTTCTTCGTGTTCTCCTCCTCCTCCTCCTCACCCTGCAAACCAAACTTCAACCCCTAAGTAAGCATGGCAGGAAACCCTGGCAAACCTCTTGGTTTGCTGCCAAAACTGAGGTGTTTGATAAGCAACTGGTAGGTCAGAATAAATGGCTCCCTACAAAACAAGGGCAAGGGGAAAGCAGCATTTCAGCAATGGACTTCTAAACAGAAAGCTGAAGGTTGTGATATTTACAAAAGAAATGAAATAGAAAAGCCAATTTGGAGAGAACAGAGCATACCCACAAATGCTATTTATAACACAAAATCCCTAGCCCAGCGCTGCTGATTTATCTCCCTAAGATTATGAATGGTGTTATACCCATGAGCTGAAACTTGTCTCCTCTCCTCAACTTCTGGTTCCCAACACCACATTTTGTGGCTATTTACATCAGCACCGTATCCGTTCGAGGCGGAGATAAATTGCTGCCGTGGTCATTTAGTATTCACACTTATTTTGCCCCAGTGTAAATCAGTAGGCATTTTGCAAGGTTTTTAAGGCAGCCTTACCCTGAAAATTTGTCTGCACTGACAAATTTCCAGCACTGACTCAAGGTGTGAAATGAATCTTGCAAACGGCACGTCTACGGAATCATCAGTTCTTCCAGAGTTGGCAAAAAAGAGAGAGAGAGAGTCTACAGAGCGGGCTCTCATTTTGTTTGTGGGCTGCATGAAAACATGCATTGCGTTCCTGAAAAAAGTGGGGGGGGATTGATGTTGTTGGAATCCCTCACAATTAGAGTTTCAAGGTCCCTCTTCGCTATCTGTGGGAGGTTTTGGAGGCAAAGCCTGAGAAGGGAGGGGTTTGGAGATGGGAGGGACTTCAATGCCATAAAGTCCAATTGCCAAAGCAGCCATTTTCTCCAGGTGATCTCTATTGTTTGGAGATCAGTTGTAATAGCAGGAGATCTCCAGCTAGCACCTGGGGGTTGGCAACCCTACTCAGAATAGGCAAGAGTCTTCTGTATGCAAGTTGTTCCTTTTTTTTTTTAAGACTGATTGCCAGGTCCGCCATTTTGAAATTTCTGGGGCAGAGTGAGAGAGAACACCTAGTAGTCTGTTTCTCCCAGGATTTTTTGTTTGTTTTTCCCCAATTGACATGGTTTTGTAAGGAAAAATGGAAGTGGTACATTAGGAAAGCTTCATTGTCCCTTGCACCGTGAAGATACGAGACACAATTGCCACTTTCATGCATACTGAATAATGAACTTGCAATCCGATTTCAATGCAATTTGCAAGTGGATTTTACTGGGTAAAACGGCAAAATCCACTTGCAAACGACTGAGTTTTTTTCCACATTTTCCTTTTCCTGTTGTGAGTTCCTGTTTCTTTGGGGATGGTTTTCCTGTTCTGCACATGTTTTGCTCCCTCTAGTGGTCGATTCATTATTACATCAGTTTATGTAAACCTGCAGTTTAAATCTGCAGAGAGATATGCTGGACATAAACTTGTGTGATATCGAATCAACGACTAGAGGGGGGACACATGCGAAGCTGAGCCTCCCCCCCACCCAAGAAACAGTAATTTACAAGCAAGGAAAAAGCCCATTGCTGAAGTGCACTGAAAGTGAATTAAAAGTGCATTATTTAGCATGTGTGAACGTTCAGTGTTAGAGCACCTACTTTGCATGGAGAGGCCCAGGTTCAGTCACTGGAATCTCCAGTTGAAAAGCTGGTAGTAGGGGATGTAAAAGAGCTATGCCTGAGGCCCGGAGGGCTGCTACCAATCAGAATAGACAAGAGGGGCCATGGCTCAGTGGTAGAGCATCTGCTTGGCATGCAGAAGGTCCCAGGTTCAATCCCCAGCATCTCCATTTAAAGGGACTAGGCAAGTAGGTGATGTAAAGACCTGAGATCCTGGAGAGCCGCTGCCAGTCTGAGTAGACAATACTGACTTTGATGGACCAAGGGTCTGATTCAGTATAAGGCAGCTTCATTTGTTCAAGACTGACTCTAATAGACCAATGATTTGACTTGCTGACAGATTTACAAATTACAACTAGCAAAAATGGGAGTCACTCGACAAGAAACAAGCTGGGGTATAACCCTTGTTAGAAAGCAATGCTTCAACTCACTCATAGGCCTGTTTCCTCATTGTCTCCTCGAATCCCAGCATATCTTCTCGAGAAGCACATCACAGTGCCCAGAAACAAGGAGCAGAGGAAATTGCTGCTCTAAATATAATTACGTTCTCGTTCCTGCTACATGCATCCCAGTTTAACGGTTACACATAAATATTCTCTTGTCACTTCGACTTCTCTTTCATCTGCATCAGGACTTTAATCATGTTGCATTTGTACAACCATGTTCCAGTAGAACAGTTTAATATAGTCAGTTAGGAAATGTAATTTTAACATCAGTGGAACATGCTGCCATTATGCGCCGTTCCGACAAAACACAACATAATGTTTGTGCGAGGGGGAAAAAAAGAATACTTAATGTTTATTTACTTCGTGCCATTTTGGGCTGTTCTGGAAACTCCATAATTGCGTGTCTCAAGGAATATGATGAGTCGCA
Source organism: Euleptes europaea (assembly GCF_029931775.1). Lineage (NCBI taxonomy): Eukaryota > Metazoa > Chordata > Lepidosauria > Squamata > Sphaerodactylidae > Euleptes > Euleptes europaea. Next base: position 56,498,472 of record NC_079326.1, read on the forward strand.
GAACCAAAGTCATCAGCTGCAACATTTAATTTCTTTCCCCCCCTTGATATAATCCTTACAAGACGGATGCTGGTTCAAACTGCAATTATGCAACTTGACGCTTAACAAAAATGCACGTGGGACTCGATTGGAAGCGATGTATATCGCATGATTTGTAAATATATGTGTACATAGAAAACTGTTTTGAGTAAATAAGTGTGTACATATAATTAAGTGACATATAGGATAGCCTTTGAAATGTTGTGATTAAATTGTTAAAGCATATTACTCTCAGATGTCTCTTTGAATTTCTCAAGAAGGCACTGTACGTTTTACATACTGAGCCTGTTTTCATTTATTTCAAACATTTCGAGAAACCGTCTCGGCATGCTTGACACCAAATTCCTCTGCATTGCAGAGAATTTCGTATCCGCAAGACAATTGGCCAGCTTGGCAATCCTTTTGAACTCTATCAGGACAGAAGGAGAAGGAGAAGGAGAAGCCAATTGTAAGCCGATTTGATTCTTCCTTAAGTGGTAGACAAAGTCAGCATATAAAAATCAACTCATCTTCTTCCTCTTCATAACAAAATTTCTGGTAGGGTAGGAGCTTTCGCGAATCACAGCTCACTTCTTCAGCTATAGCTAGAATGTGCACATTCTACCTGTTATCTGAAGAAGTGAGCTGTGACTCATGAAAGCTCCTACCCTACCAGAATATTTTGTTAGTCTTTAAGGTGCTACTGGACTCATGCTCTTTTCTACTGCTACAGTCAGACAAACATGGCTACCCGTCATGATAGGATGTGGATGTAAGCAATGGAACGGATGGGCAAATCCCTTCATCCCTAGGGTTGCCAACCTCCAGGTACTAGCTGGAGATCTCCTGCTATCACGACTGATCTCCAGCTGATAGAGATCAGTTCACCTGGAGAAAATGGCCGCTTTGGCCATTGGACTCTATGGCACCAAAGTCCCTCCCTTCACCACACCCCGCCCTCCTCAGGATCTCCAAAAATCTCCCACTGGTGGCTAAGAGGGACCTGGCAACCCTATTCATCTTCCTTCTGTAAAATTAATCAATATCCTCCATTCATTAGAAAGCAACGTAGGAAGATGTTACCCAGAAATCAGGAGATGCTGAAATTTGCACAGTGGTACGCTCTGTGTTCGTGGGATTTCTTCTCTACCAGGGAAAAGAGAAATTATTAAACTGCTAAATTGTTCTTCAAATGCTCCAGCAAGCAAATAAATTCCAAGTAACCATGGCTGTGAAAACAAAGCTGCAAATGGAAATCTATGATAATGATGATTTCAATCAACTTAATGGGGGGGGGGGGAAGCAGAGAGCAAGTCAATCCATCTACATCGCCTAGAGCCAGGCTTGCGAGGCAGTGCATTATTTACGCATTGACGTGACATTGCACATGCCCCAGCTTGTCAGGCTGGGCCTGATCCTCATAATGCAAAACAAGCACATGCCTGAAATCTGTCATTCAAACACAAAATGACAGATGTTAAAACCACCAGCTTCAGGTGCCAACAGGCATTGCAAACCTTAAAGCCTTGCTGCCACTTATTTATTTATTTATATTTATTTATGCTTCACATTTCTATCCTGCCCTCCCCAGCTGAAGCCGGGCTTAGGGTGGGTAACAGCAATAAAATCACAATAAAACCATACAGTTAAAATAAAAGTCCAGGAAGATGTGGAAGTGGGGCACTTGGGGAGATAAAGTTAAATTGTGGAACTCCTGCCCCAGGAAGTGGTGGTGCCTGCCAACATAGAAGGCATTAAAAGGAAGTGGACATGTTCGTGGAAGAGAGGGCTGTCGGTAGCCACTAGTCAAAATGGATACTAGTCATGATGGATGCCTATTCTCTCCAGGATCAGAGGAGCAGGCCTGTTATTTTAGGTGCAGTGGAGCACAGGCAGGATGGTGCTGCTGCAGTCGTCTTGTTTGTAGACTTCCTAGAGGCCTGGTTGGCCACTGTGTGAACAGACTGCTGGATTTGATGGACCTTGGTCTGATCCAGCAGGGCTTTTCTTATGTTCTTATCCCCTTTTTCTGATCTGAAAATCCCCTTTTGATTTCAAACTGAACCCAGCATTTCTTTAAAAACTTTTTTACAGCTTTTACTATTTCCTTGCACCATTGTTTTCTGACATGCGCATTTCCCAATGTTCCTTTTTTTTTTTTTGCCATCAAATCATAGCTGACTTATGGCGACCCCATAGGGGTGGTGTAGTTGTTCAGAGCAGTGGTTTGGAATGGTGGAGTCTGATCTGGAGAACCAGGTTTGATTCCCCACTCCTCCACATGAGCGGTGGAGGCTAATCTGGTGAACTGGGTTGGTTTCCCCACTCCTACACACAAAGCCAGCTGGGTGACCTTGGGCAAGTTACAGCTCTCTCAGCCCCACCTACCTCGCAGGGTGTCTTTTGTGGGGAGGGGAATGGAAGGTGATTGTAAGCTGGTTTGATTCTGTCTTAAGTGATCAAGAAAGACGGCATATAAAAACCAACTCCTCCTCCTCCTCCTCCTCCTCCTCTTCCTCTTCCTCTTCTTCTTCTCAAGGCAAGAGACACTGAGATCTCCAAAGTCCTACCAACACTTTTATTCCTACCAACGTTAATACAAGCCTTGGTATTCAAATGTTCAAGTTCCCACATCAATTTGTCTGCGGAGGAAACCTTGTGCATAACAGAGGATTCTAAGCTGCATTCTAGATCACAAACAAATACGGGCCATTCCTGCATGATGTTATAGAACAACCAAACATAACCCATCTGCATATTACATTGCAGGGAAGCTTGCTTTCTCATTGAGAAACCCCTGAGCAGTTTGGAAACCAATGTTTTGTAAAGTGCTATGAAAGAACTTATTTGTTTACTTCTTTTGACTCTGTGGCTATGAGCACCTTAGATGACAATCCTGGTCACGCTCTTCCTTTTTCCAGTGCTGCTTCTTGCTGCTGGACACTCATATTCCTTTCTCTTTGGACTGGCACTGTGAAAAACACGCTCATTCACCCCATGGGAGTGACTGCTGCTGTATCTCCGAATCCTCCTGAATTCAAATGAAGGCAGCCGCAGCAATCTCTTCATTGTGGCAACTGTGAAGTAACACACATGTTCTGACACATGTCTCGCTAATGGCTGTTGGAGTTCTTGTTATGGTCAGATGTGCCGTAATGAAGATGGCATCTTGGAAGGCCCACTTTTTCCAGCCTGACAGCTTTAAAAAAGCACACTAGAAGAAGCCCTGATTAAGAAATGCCTTTGGCTGATTATTGGATCACATATTCCATAGCTATGTCCAGAGACAACGCCTTCATATGATCAGCAACTCAGTCCTAAGCCCTAAACCTCAGTGTATTGATGACTAGGGTTGCCAGTCTCCTTGTGAGAGATCGACAGTCTCCCAGAATTGCAACAGATCTTCAGAATATAGGCATCAGTTCCTTGTAGGGTTGCCAACCTCCAGGTGGTAGCTGGAGATCTCCCACTGTTACAACAGATCCCCAGGCAACAGAGATCAGTTCCCCTGGACGTAATGGCTACTTTGGAAGGTGGACTGTATGGCATTATCTCCCATTGAAGTCCCTCCCCTCCCCAAACCCTGCCCTCCTCAGTCTCCACTCTCCAATATCTCCAGGTATTTCCCAACCTGGAGCTGGCAACCCTAGTTCCTTGGGAAGAAACAGCTGCTTTGGATGGTGGAGTTCATTCATTCATTCATTCATTCATTCACTCATTACATTTCTATGTCACTGTCCTGTCCCACCCAAATAGGGTCTCCAAGGCAGGGAACATAAAGACATTAAAATATTAAAGCAGCACTTAAAATAAGGTATACAGAACATGCCTAGCATAGACGGCTCAGGCTAGCTGGATCTCGGCAGATCTCAGAAGCTAAGCAGGGTTGGCCCTAGTTAGTATTTGGATGGGAGACCCCCAAGGAAGTCCAGGGTCCCCACACAGAGGCAGGCAAGGGAGCACCACCTCTGAATATCTCTTGCCTTGAAAACCTTACAGGGGAGTCACCATAAATTGGCTGTGACTTGACAGCACTTTCCAACACATATAGAACATATTTAAACAATTTTATAAAATGCATATAACACCACAAAGAGCGAAGACAGCCAATAAGTAGCGGGAGATTTCCCACTATTACAACTGATCTCCAGCTGATAGAGATCAGGTCACCTGGAAAAAATAGCCGCTTTGGCAATTGGACTCTATGGCATTGAAGTCCTTCTCCTCCCCAAACCCCGCCCTCCTTAGGCTCTGCCCCAAAAATCTCCAGTTATTTCCCAACTTGGAGTTGGCACCAATAAGGTTTATTTGGGTATGCTGAGCAAAACAAAACATCTTCACCGGCTGGTGGAAAACGACAATAGAGGTCACTCTAGCTAACAAACAGAACTAACTGGGAGGGACTCCACCTAGGGTTCCCATTTGCCTGCTTATGGCTGGAGACCTCCAGCCAATTGTAGCTTTTTCCCTGGCAATGTTCACCTTACTAGTGGGTAGAAACTGGGACCAAAGAGGAGAACGTATTCATCCTGGGGAAAGGTTGCCACGTCCCTCTTCGCTACTGGTGGGAAATTTTTGGGATTGAACCTGGGACCTTCTGTACTCCAAGAGGATGCTCTACCACTTGAGCTATGAACAAGGCCAAGCCTGAAATGGTCTTATCTCATTTGCAATGGTTGCATTACTGAGGTGAAATCAAACAATGGTGAATGTATTGGATCATTGAGCGAAGGAAAACGCTGTCTCCTTGATAGCACCGGGTGGGGCTTACAACATCGTGAAGAATAACTCAGTACTGAAATGGAAGACAAGCAAGACTGAGAGAATTGTATTCAGGGAGGTTTTCAGCATTAATTTATTTTTATCCCTTCACATCTAATCAAACCATATGAGTCTCTGGCATCAAGCCACTAACATTAATTTGTGTGAGACCCATTGCCAAGATTTGAATGGGATTCCTTTGTTCCCCTCACCACCGTATTTTCTGTTTCCTTAGTTTACCCAGGTAACATAACGTATTCCAAAACTCATGCTCCTAGTTCCTCTGCGAGCAGTGAAGATAAATCAATACTGTTCTGCTTTCTAGACAGAACCAGCACAGTAATAAAGTGCCATAACTTAGCAGTCAGACTGGGGTGAGTGGGCTTTTATCTGCTACTTCGGACACTGAGGATTGTTCATATAAGATTTTGTTGCAAACAATGCTATGCTTGGATTATTGCACTGTGAGCATGCTATCATGCTAAAGTTTCCAGCCTTCAGGTGGAGCTAGGGTTGCCAACCTCCAGGTACTAGCTGGAGATAGCCTGCAATTACAACTGATCTGCAGCCGATAGAGAAAATTCACCTGGAGAAAAAGGCCGCTTTGGCTGGTGGACTCTATGGTACTGAAGTCCCTCCCCTAACCCCCCCTCCTCAGCCTCCACCCCAAAAACCTCCCACCGGTGGTGAAGAGGGACCTGGCAACCCTATTTCCAACTCAGCGTTGGCAACCCTATATGGTTAAGGTAGGTGCTGGAGGTTTTGCAGTTAGGACCTCCAAGTCCAGGTTGTATTATATACTGCATACTGTATTCATATGGTTGCCAACCTCCAGGTAGTGGAAGAGATCCAAACAGCACTACAAGGTAATGTTAACAAAAGATAAATTTATAAGAGTGCAGGTAAGTGCAAGAAGTGAACATATATACAAGAATTAAAGGGAAACACAATCAAAGTTTTTCTATACAATTAGCACAAATGGTCCAGCAAGATATGCAATATAACTAAGGAAATTGTCCATTGGATCACATAAAAACAATATAGCTGTCCATAATAGACTTTCCTGTGCTTCTCAGTAGCTGGACACAAGATGTCAAAAACAAGGACCACAGCAAGGAGGTGCCAGAAGAGGTGCCCGGACGTGTCGTCTAGATCATGCACACGTTTCGCACATGGCTTCATCAGCTACACGTATCTGCATATCATGATCAACAAAATATACCATGCTAATACAAAAATTTCATGTCAATAAATAACTGTTTAAAAATATGAAGAGTTAAACCTTTATTTTGGATTATATCAAATATGTTATAAATATTAAAAAAACTATGCAACTATCATCATAAATATATATTAATTAAAAAGTCTTACCAAAGAAGTTCATGACAATCATATCAAATTCAACGAAAGACCAAACGGATTTCTATCTAGGTCTCCAAAGCATATAATAAAACTGACAAGATGCGAGTTCAAGTAGAAAGCAAAGCAAGGAATTGACCTACAGCTGGTGGAGCAGTAAAAAATACTTAAAGGAGAAAACTCCTTATAAAAAACAAGAATAATCCAGTTCATTATTTAAACCATTGGGAGACAAGGATCCCATGAGAAAAATAAGTTTCGTTTCCATTTGGTGTAATATTTTTTGTATATTTTGGAATCATAAGGTCGACCTTGGTACTGCCACAAGACGCAGAAAGACATGTCATTATCTCGGTGTCCTTTGTCAAGAAAGTGCGGAGTGAGCGGAGCCTCAAGATTACCAGAGCGGATCCTGGAACGATGCTCAGAGATTCTTGTTCTAATAGGTCTAATTGTACTGCCAATATAAGAAAATCCACATTTACATAAAATATAATATACGACTTGTTTGGAAGAACAGTTAAAGAACTGTCTCAAAGTGAACCTGAATCCAGTAACCGGGGAGATAACCTCTTTAAGGGTAAGTCATAAGTTGCAAACTGAACAGGAGCCACACGGATAATGTCCCAAGGCGGGTGGTAGAAAATGGGACGTTGGGGAAGGCTCCTGCAAGGGAGTGTCTGTATGCACTAAATGATCATGAAGGGTCCGGGGACGGCGGAGTCCACACAAAGGCGGAGTTTGGCAACCTGGTAAGCATTGTATAAGGTGCCAATGCTTCTTAACTATTTTATTAATCATATTGGACTTGGAGCTGAATTGTAAGGACCAAGTGACTCCAGATCGGGAGTTGCGAGGTTGCTGGGAAGTAAACAATGCCTTTCTGTCTAAGGAATCGGCTCTTGCCTTGGCTGAATGTAAAACGTGGTCCGGATAACCCTTGTTCCGCAGAGCATTTTGTAGCTCACGGGCAGATCGCTGATAATCACTGTCCAGGGTGGAATTGCGTTTTAAACATAAGAAATGACTGTAGGGGAGATTCTTGAGGAGGTGGGGTGGATGACTGGAAGTAAAATCTAACCCAGCTGGCCTGGAAGTGGCTGGAGACCTACTAGGATTACAACTGATCTCCAGGCAATACCGATCAGTTAAGCTGGAGAAAATGGCCGCTTTGGAAGGTGGACTCTATGACATTATACCTCAGTGAAGTCCTTCCCTTCCCGTAACCCCACCCTCCTCAGGCTCCACCCCCAAAATCTCCATGTATTTCCCAACCCAGAACTGGCAACCCTATCTATTCAATAACTGTCCCAAAAGCCCATAGGATGTTGGACTTTACCATCAAGGTAATCTCTCTCTATAACACTAAAACAGGAATAGCTGAGCAACTAAATTAAGACCCACTAAGAGCTTGTCATAGAAATAAATAGTAGAAATAGAACATACAGGGCAAACATTTGATCCCACGTCTTGAAAAAAATTATCATTAAAATTAAGCGATTCTGTTTGTTGAATAATCTCAGGTTACAATTTCATTAATCTCTCTCTTGGAACTTGCGTTGTAAGAGATTTCTGTGTCTATGGCCAGAGTAAATCTCACAGCTAGCCGGGGCTTCTTTTCTTCCTTTGGCCAGCAATATGTTCCATTGACCCTTCAAGTCTTTAAAGCAAAAGACAGCTTCATCCATGACGGCATTTGATTAGTTCTTTTGCCTACCGGCAGTTTTAAAATATTGATTTTAACTAGTGGTTTTATATATTTTATGGAGTTTATTGTATTGTACTATGATTTAACCCTTAAGATGCCTTGAGTTCCTGTTAAGGGGGTAAGAGCAAGGTGGCTAATAAATGTTTTGAATGAATGAATGAATGAATGGGGAAGGGCTGTGGCTTAGTGGTAGAGCATCTGCTTGGCATGCAGAAGGTCCCAGGTTCAATCCCTGGCATCTCCAGTTAAAGGTACTAGGCAAGTAGGTGATGTGAAAGACCCCTGCCTGAGACCCTAGAGAGCTGCTGCTGGTCTGAGCAGACTTTGATGGACCAAGGGTCTGATTCAGTATAAGGCAGTTTCATGTGCTCATGCGAATGGATGGATGGATGGATGGATGGATGGATGGATGGATGGATGGACGAGAAACTTGGCTTTGATATGGAGCCTCAATTTCGACCCAAGTAGAGCATATTTCATCCCCAAGTAGAACATATTCAGACAACTTTCCTGTGCATTCTGTCTGGAGTGCCCACATGTGTAGTTGCATTGGCTTTTTGTTTGGAGGCTAGGATGGAAGAATTTCTCCCGTTAGCATAGTCAGTAGCAATTAAATTTAGGTTAATCCTTCTTGTGGACACCCTTCTTACTTTGATGTGATGGGCTTCTGAAACTTGTTGTCTTATTCAGTGTGTAGCCATGTCGGTCTGCCATAGAATAGCTATATTCAAGTCCAATAGGACCACAGAGACCAGAAAGATTTCTGGGGTATGAACCTTCAAGAGTCAAAGATCCCTTCATCAGATGCAAGTAGGAATGGCTAGATTCGAGTCCAGTAGCATCTGTCTTTTTTTGCCGTCAAATCGAAGCCGACTTATGAAGACCCCATAGGGTTTTCAAGGCAGGAGACATTCGCCATTGCCTGTCTCTGTGTCATGCCCCTGGTATTCCTTGGAGGTCTCCCATCCAAATACTTGCCAGGGTTGAGCTTCAGAGTGTGTGACTGGCCCAAGGTCAGCCAGCAAGCAGAGTAGGGATTTGAACCTGGGTTTCCCAGATCCTAGTCCAACAACTTAACCACCACACCATGCTCGGTCTCTCAGGAGCATCTTACAGACTAACAAGATTTTTGGGGTATGAGCTTTTGAGGGTCAAATCTAGTAGTAGTACTGCTTGAAGAAGAGTTGGTTTTTATATCTTGACTTCCTCTACCTTTTAAGGAAAATCAAACTGGATTACAATCACGTTTCCTTCCTCTCCCCACTACAGACACCTTGTGAGGTAGGTGGGGCTGAGAGAGTTCGGAGAGGTCACCCTCCAAGGTCACCCAGCAGGCTTCATGTGGAAGAGTGGGGAATCAAACCCGGTTCTCCAGATTAGAGTCCACCACTCCTAACCACTACCCCACGATGGTTCTTCACTTGGAGCCAACATGTAGACAGGAAGGTGACCAAGACCGGTTTCTCCCTCACGAAGCTTGCCTTTAGTACTGGGCACTCTGGAGTAAATGATCCTGTGGAAGCCCTATATGTTGCCTTTGTTGATTTGGCCACCCCGTTTGATTCTATTAATAGATCCCCTCTTTTATTATTTTTGATACGTGAGCTACACATTTATTCTTATGTCCAAAACAGGGTGGGAATCTCTGGTTCCCTAATAAAATTACACCTTGTAAGGGTGTGAAACAGGGGTGTGTGTTGGCAGTTTTACCATTTAACCTGTATATACATAACGTTGTGGAGAGTCTATCAGTATTGAGCATGAGTTTGGGGGCAAAAAGAACATGGTACAAAATGTGGGTTTATAGATTCCATTAGGGTAAAGTGAAATTTTGGTTGATGAGGGGTAAGAACTTGGAAACCCTTCCTCAGAAGCAACCACTTTGGAAAAAGCTGGCCTCCTCACGTTCCCCACGGCGCCCTGCTGTACTGCAAGTTGCAACCGATTCAGGACGTTGCCACACACCAGTGTTTTGGTAGCTTTGCAGCTCGAAAAATTCAGCAACAGTGCGCTATCAGTGGGTTTTGTTTTTTAAAAAAGCAGCATTAACTTGGGCAGAATTGATGGGTTAATAAGGCGCCTCAGCAAAACAGTTATCTGCCACCTCAGAAACGGTGTGATGGGGCGTGTTTCATAACATGCCGGCTCAAAACACAAGAAAGATTGTACTAAATGTCAAACATTTTGTTCTTGCTTAACCACTTTGGAATGACGTGAAGGAACAAAGCAATTTAAACCTGAGTTAATTTCGCCTTCTAAATGCAGGCTTGAAAAGACACCGTGTCACTTTTGACACTTCCTCTTTTGTTCAGGTAATTGTCATCTTGGGGAAAATGTGGCAGGAAGCTGCTGGATCATAGCTAAACATTTGGATTTGCTGACAAAGGGGATATGATTCATTTTCAAAAAGTTTATCTTGTAAACAGTAAATATCACTAATTCGGTTTGGCAAGAACTAGGGATGCTGCGAACTTCACAAGCGACTCAATCGACGGCTAATCTTTCTGTGATCGATCTGCTCGATGACTTGCATGTCAACACTCTCATTGGACAGCCTTGTGGTTCGCTCAGTGTTTGAATTGGGTGCCATCTTGAGTAGGGTTGCCAGGTCCCTCTTCGCCTCCCGAGGGAAGTTTTTTGGGCGGAACCTGAGGAGGGTGGGGTTTGGGGAGGGACTCCAATGCCATCAAGTCCAATGGCCAAAGCGGCCATTTTCTCCAGGTGAACTGATCACTATGGGCTGGAGATTAGTTGTAATAGCAGGAGATCTCCAGCTGGAGGTTGGCATATCTAATCTTGAGCCATTTCCTGCCTGCTCAGATGTCAACATGCAGCTATTAATGCTGGGTCTTCCCCTTCAAAATACATGCAATTGCCATGAGGTAGTGCAAGAATTCACATGCTGTTTCAGACCATGACGTTCCCTGCCTTTGACATGGACACCAAGTGCAGCAACCATATGGGGCAGAGGGAGAAACTCACAAATGTGAAATGTTTGTGTTTTGTGCTCTTAAAAATGTGGAGAACAGCAGACAGAAAATTAGCTGTATCTGCAATATTCGGGTTTCAGTTTTACAGAATGCCAAAACCTGGGGATCTCAAGAAGGGGACTGATGCGACGGTTTGATGAAGTGGCTCCAATGCGCCAGGAAAGAGTCATAATTTCTGATCTCAAAGAAAAGAAATCAAACGTCTGCACCACTGAGTATTCTCAGGTCTTTCTTTTATATTTTAATGATTAGGTGCCATCAAGCAGAAAGCAAAGTAAGAACTCCATTTTCTGAGCCAAAGAATATACATGTTTTGTGTCAAAACAAAAGGCATGACCCAAAAATCAATCCAAGCGCATGGCTTCTGTGCAGCGTTTTTGTCCATGTGATCAAACTTCAGAAGAGGTAGGGTGTTTTTTTTTTCCTGCTTCAGTTGTTCATTTTTTTTCCTGGTGTCAATTACTCTCTATGTTAATGCGCAGGAGGCTAGGTTTCAGAGTTGTACTTGCAAAAGAACCCCCAAATAAGAGAAAACAAACAATGCATTAAAAATCCACTTGTAAAAGGAGGAGGAAGAGGAGGAGGAAGAAGAAGAGGAAGAGGAAGAAGAGGGAGAAGAAGGAGAAGAAGAAGAGTTGGTTTTTATATACAATCACCTTCCCTTCCCCTCCTCACAACAGACACCCTGTGAGGTAGGTGGGGCTGAGAGAGTGTGACTAGCCCAAGGTCATCCAGTTGGCTTCATGTGTAGGAAACAAATCCATGTGATGCAACAAATCCAGTTCACCACATTAGCCTCCGCCGCTCATGTGGAGAAGTGGGGAATCAAACCAGGTTCTCCAGATCAGACTCCACCATTCCAAACCACCTCTCTTAACCACTACACCATGCTAGCTCTCATGGTGTAGCATCAAGGAAATCATTAAACTATTGATAATGTTATATCATGAGCCATTGTCAGAGATGATAAGGTGTCATAGAAATACTTTCAACAAACATATACATACAATTACCTGAAGTTGATTTTTCAGTTTGAATTTTTTAGTTTTGGAGCCTTGTACTCCTTGAATGACATAAGATTGTGGTGCATGAGGTTAAACTAGATTTTGTCTTCTTGGTTGATTAAGTCCTTATAACATCAATAAAGCATCATCTACTTTTAAGTTCAGGTTACTGCTAACAGGTAGTCTGCAACAAGTACTAGTGTTCTGGGTAGGGTTGCCAGCTCCAGATTGGGGAATACCTGGAGATTTGGTGGTGGAACCTGAGGAGGGCGGGGTTTGGGGAAGGGAGGGACTTCAATAGGGTAAATTGCCATAAAGTCCGCCTTCCAAAGTGTCCGTTTTCTCCAGGTGAACTGATCTCTATCTATTCAGCTTTTTTTAGGAATCGGCTATTCAGCTTCGGCTTTATCCCCAGGTTTTGGCATTCGGTAACTCAAATCCCGAAAATTACTGAAATGGCTAATTTCGGGCTTATTTTTTGTTCGGGTTTATCGATATGCACAACCCTAGTTATAATAGCAGATCTCCAGCCACCACCTGGAGCTTGTCAACCATACTTCGTAACAATATGAAGGGGTGAAAAGCTCCACCATTTCCTGTTCAGCCCCATCAAGTGAACAGCTAATATCAGATAGTAAGACAAGCCACGGTAAACGCCTGTTGCCGTGAGATGAAGCTGGCTTATATACCCTCTCCCTAACTGAGCAGGTCTCTGGAAAGGCAACATAGAAATACCCTAAATAAGTAAATCCTCAACCGGTTGGCTGGGCCACATGAACATTATCAGCCCTAACTCTTGACCCCATGGGAACCTCATATGTAGGTGGTGGCTGGAGATCTCCTGCTATTGCAACTGATCTCCAGGGATCAGGGATCAGTTCACCTGGAGAAAATGGCCACTTTGGAAGGTGGACTTAATGGCATTATACCCCACTGAAGTCCTGCCCCTCCCCAAACCCCACCCTACTCAGGCTCCACTCCCAAAATCTCCAGGTATTTCCCCGCCCAGAGCAGGAAACCCTACTAATATGCCATGCAAAATGGGAGGCGTACAATGACTGCCATTTTCTGGAAAATGGTGAAAGAACTTGTAAGTTAGAGCAGTTCCTCAGTGGAACAGGCTTCCTCGGGAAGTGGGAAGTGCTCCTTCCCTGGAGGTTTTTAAGAAGAGGCTAGATGGCCATCTGTCAGCAATGCTGATTCTATAACCTTAGGCAGATCATGAGAGGGAGGACACCTGGGCCATCTTCTGGGCATGGAGTAAGGGGCACTGGGGATGTGGGGGGGAGGTAGTTGTGAATTTCCTGCCTTGTGCAGAGGGTTGGACTAGATGACCCTGGTGGTCCCTTCCAACTCTATGATTCTATGGTTCTTTGTATGTGCATTTTCATGTTACATTCAAATATTATTGTTGGAATTATACTGGCTGTAGGTAAAACAAGAGTTTTCTAGCATTACATTAAAAAAAAAAAAACCTTACATAAGCTATTCCTGTTTTTTACAAAAGCCAGAAACGGAGCACCATTATTTACCGTTGCATTTGGAGTCCAACTCTAAATCCAGTGACGAAGTTTAAACTCGCCAACAGGAGGAGATGGGAAACTGCTGACAACCTCCTAGTTGCCAGGCAACAATATAATTAGGTATCTGCTTCCACCGTACATTTCTGCACATTACAGTGGTGTCTGTTCATTTGAGATCGAGAATCATTTCGACTGGGGCCATCGTAAGAAGATGGTTCCAGCAGTTTAGGGGCAAGGATTCTCCCACACACACACACCAGAGACGAGTCTACTGCCTAGGGTCTCAACTGCTGGGTTTCTTTAGTCAGCGGAAACTGGCAGGGTTGGTAAGATCTGAGGCTTTTGCAACTCAGTGAAGATTTATCTCATGGAGCCTGGAAGACAGACTGTCCAGGAACCAGAAAATGACAGAGAAATATCACATTACCATCCAGTGACGGGGAAAGTCAGCAAGTAAAAAAAAATAGGAATATCGTTCTTATTTTTCTTCTAGGGGGGAAAGGGGGGGAACGTGAACCTGTGCAGGTTGAGGACAAAGACAAAAGAAAATATAAGGGAGGGGGAAAGAGGAGAGAACAGTGTAAAGCCTAAGGGATTTGGTTAGGGTTGCCAACCTCCAGGTGGTGGCTGGAAATCGCCTGCTATTACAACTAATCTCCAGCTGATAGAGATCAGTTCACCTGGAGAAAGTGGCCGCTTTGGCCATTGGATTCTATGGCATTGAAGTCCCTCCCCAAACCCTACCCTGCTCAGGCTCCGCCCATAAAACCTCCCGCCGGTTGCCAAGAGGGACATGGCAACCCTAGACTTGGTCCATTTAAAATGAAGAAGGGCGGAACAAGAGGGAACTGGTTTTGTGTGGTAGGAAGGTACAGATAAATAAACAACGGTTACGCTTAAGAGCAAAAAGAGCAGTTCTTGAAGCTTGGGTTATAGCAGAGAAAAGGGCAGGGACTTTTTTTTTGACTGCTTTCAAACAGGGTCTGTAGTCGAAGGCTTTCACAGTCAGAGTTCATTGGTTCTTGTAGGTTATCTGGGTTGTGTCCTTCAGGACACTGTCCTTCAGTGTTACTCCTCTGAAGATGCCTGCCACAGCTGCTGGCGAAACGTCAGGAAAGAAAATACCAAGACCACGGTTACACAGCCCTGATAACCTACAAGGGTCTGTAAGGTTGCCAACTTCTTGGTGGTGGCTGGAGATCTCCCGCTATTACAATTGATTTCCAGGCGACAGAAGTCAGTTCACCTGGAGAAAAGGGTCGTTTTGGCAAGTTTGCTCTATGACATTGAAGTCTCTCTCCAAACCCCACTTTCCTCAGGCTCCACCCTTAAAATATCCAGGTATTTCCCAACACAGAGCTGGCAACCTTATCCAGAACCCACTTATTTGCCTTTTTGGCAGTCTACAGTATCCATAAAACTTTCCTCCAAAACCAACACCTTTCAAATCGATAAACTTTCTTAGATAGAGTAACCTCCACTAAGTGGAGGTGGGAGTTAACTATGATGCTGATCAGTAGTTTCAAAGAAACCCAGGTTACCCAAGTCATGTTGTTGAGTTTCTTCATTGCATGGGTAAAAGGGGGCAACATTGATGATCAATAAGTATAAAGTACTGAAATATTATCAATAGTGTTGGCCCATCCTGTAGCTCCAGAACATCTATCCATTGTCACCTTTGTAAACACAAGGAGTAATTTGCCAAAGAACCGGGGGGGGGGGGTTGACAAGTCTCCAGCTATGGTTGCCAAACTCCAGGTGGGGCCTGCCGATCTCCTGGAATTAGTGGGTTCTAGATCAGATCAAACCTGAACTCTCCTTAGAAGCTAAAAGGACTAAACTGAGGCTATTGTACTTTGGTCACATGACGAGAAGACAAGAATCACTGGAAAATACAATGCCGCCAGGAAAAGTGGAATGCAGCAGGAAAAGAGGAAGACCCAACAAGAGATGAATTGACTCTATAAAGGAAGCCATAGCCCTCAGTTTGCAGGATCTGAGCAAGGCTGTTAAAGACAGGACGTTTTAGAGAGCAGTGATTCATAGGGTTGCCATGAGTTGGAAGCGGCTTGACGGTACTTAACACATACAACACACATGTGTATGGCGGTGAGGAGAGACAAAGATCATTTATGCATGGGTACTTTCACTCACATTTGCCCCCAGTCTGTCTCGGTTGCTCCTTGGAGTTATGCATGAGATTTCCATCCATTAGAGACGAACTCGCTGCCAGCCCTCGCAATGTCTGGGTCTTCCCATTCCTGTTAACCTGACTCTTCCATCTTCCATGAGCAAAGACCAGGTGAAATCACCATGCATTAGGGAAAGTGTGGGACACGAAAGCTTGGTTTCACTCACAGCCAATTACAAAGCATCTGGTCCAGAAGCCAGGATTGAAATACTTCCTGCTTCCTGAGAGCTCTTTCTGAGCAAAATAAAATCTTTTGAAAATCGAGGCTTGGATTTCTTCTCCCCACCTTTCCGATTGCTCCATCATTGTTCTTAAAATGCTCTTTTATGTGGCAATTGGGTTTGGGGGGGAATTTTCTCTCATAGCATGCACTACAAGTAAGCCAATTACAAAGCAGCATTTAAAGGGGCGGGGACTTGATTTGTGCTTGGAGGCTGCTGGTGCATAGATTCCCAACAGGAAAGTGTGGGTCCAGCCAGCAACGAACCTCAGGTAGAACTCCCAGACATAAATGACCAAAGTAGGCAGAAGTTCAGACCAGAGGGCAAGGAAAGGGAAAAAGAGATTTCTTGGCCAGGATAAGGGGGAGATTCAGCATTTTGTGCTGCTTGCAGTTTAGAAAGAGAAGGCGAGCAGCTTTGATGAAAGAATTTGGGGGTGGGGGTGGAATGAATTACGACAACTTCAGTATCAGAGACAGCAGCCTCTCTCTCTCTCATCCTTTCTGGCCATGCATAAACATGCCCAGACTCGGAGTTGAGCTAAAAGATTTCAAGCTACATTTGTGATCAAAGGGAATTTTTAAAACAAGAGAGAGGGGGGGAGAGAGAGAGAGTTCTCCAGACAGGAAAAAATATGTTAATATCTCAGGCCATCTTCTTGTTTCCGAAAACAAGCAAATCGAAATGGGTGAGAGCAAAGGGTGATGTGTACGCATGGAGAGATGATGCTGTTAGGTTATTTTAGACAGGACTTAATGGTCTTAGAGGATCTGCCTCCCTCCTTTAAACTGTAATCTGTGCTTCAAATGGGAAGCTCTAGTCTATTTCTGGAGAGATCTTGGTAAGCCGCAAACTGGGACCATGATGGC
The DNA here is from genome assembly GCF_029931775.1 of Euleptes europaea. Lineage (NCBI taxonomy): Eukaryota > Metazoa > Chordata > Lepidosauria > Squamata > Sphaerodactylidae > Euleptes > Euleptes europaea. The sequence continues at coordinate 56,515,116 of NC_079326.1, forward strand.
GATGCATGAACTTGTGCTGATGGAATGTGTCGATATAGCAGGGAAGACTGGATTTCCATTCCAAAAGGTACATGTTGTGTTCCAATCTTTCAGCTCCTTCCTTAGAATCATAGAATTATAGAGTTGGAAGGGACCACCAGGGTCATCTAGTCCAACCCCCTGCACAATGCAGGAAATTCACAACTACCTCCCCCACACACACACAGTGATTCTCCTACTCCATGCCCAGAAGATGGCCAAGATGCCCTCCCACTCATCATCTGCTTGAGGTCATAGAATCAGCATTGCTGACAGATGGCCATCTAGCCTCCTCTTAAAAACATTCAGGGAAGGAGAGTTTACCACCTCCCGAGGAAGCCTGTTCCACTGAGGAACCACTCTAACTGTTAGAAAATCCTTCCTAATGTTTAGACGGAAACTTTTTTGTTTTAATTTCAACCCGTTGGTTCTGGTCCGACTTTCTGGGGCAACAGAAAATAACTCGGCACCCTCCCCTATATGACAGCCCTTCAAGTACTTGAAGATGGTTATCATATTACCTCTCAGTCTTCTCCTCTAAAACTGAACACAGTACTCTAGATGAGATCTAACCAGGGCAGAGTCAAGCGATACGATCACCTCGCATGATCTGGACACTATACTTCTGTTAATACAGCCCAAGACTGCATTTGCCTTTTTAGCTACCACATCATACTGCTGACTCATGTTCAGTGTTTGGTCTACTAAGACCCCAAGAACCTTTCCACACACACTACTTCTGCTGATGGAACGTGTTGATGTAGCAGGGAAGACTGGATTTCCATTCCAAAAGGTACATGTTGTGTTCCACTCTGTTGGCCTGCACCTTTCAGCTCCTTCCGTTCATTTATATCATTTCCCCCCCTCTTCCATGTTACCAGTGCCCACCTGCATCTTGGTAAAACACCACGAGAGCACGTGTGGTGTAGTGGTTAGAGCTTTCTGGGTGACCTTGGGCCAGTCACACACTCTATGCCCAACCTACCTTCTTGATCTTCGGGATCCTCAAGAGCTGTACTGTTTTTGGGCGGGTGATGCATCCTCCATCACTCGCTGCAAAACTCTTCTCCCGAAGGCTGCATCAGCTGATTCAAAGGAATTTAAGTGGTAGTGCTTGACAAATGTGGATACTGAAGACCAGGTGGCCACCCAACAAATCTCTTCCACAGACGCCTGCTTTTCAAATGCCGATGACGTGGTCAAAAAAGTATCTTTAGTTAAAGCGGTAACAAAGTCCATATAACAGGCTCAAATCCAAGAATAGGACCCGGCAGAGGTTACAGTTCAGATTTGTTGACTTTACACAGAGAATGTGCAATAGAAGCAAATGGGAAGCTATTGGCTCACAAAATGAGAGCCAGTGTGGTGTAGATCATGATGGGTAGCCGTGTTAGTCTGTCACAGTAGAAAAGAGTAGGAGTTCAGTAGCACCTTAAGGTAGGTAAAGGCAAGCACTGGGTCATTCCTGACCCATGGGGTGACATCACATCCCAACGTTTACTAGGCAGACTATGTTTACAGGGTGGTTTGCCAGTGCCTTCCCCAGTCATCTTCCCTTTACCCCCAGCAAGATGGGTACTCATTTTACCGACCTTGGAAGGATGGAAGGCTGAGTCAACCTTGAGCTGGCTACCTGAAACCGACTTCCGTTGGGATCGAACTCAGGTCATGAGCAGAGCTTTTGACTGCAGTACTGCAGCTTACTACTCTGCGCCACGGGGCTCTTAATGCACCTTAAATACTAACAAAATTTCTGGCAGGGTATGAGCTTTCGTGAGCCACAGCTGACTTATTCAGATACGGCTAGAATGTGAGTCCATCTGACTTAAGTAGAGAAGAGTGGATTAGACACACAGTGGCAATGTAAATGTCAAAAGCAAGTAAATGACATCAGCAGGCGTGATTGGATTAGGTGTGATATGCAGGGGGGTAGTAGGCGTGGAGAAATCAGCATTGGTAATGAGACAGGAATCCTTGATTTCCATTATATCCCCGAGAACGCACAGTCTTGAGCTTCATTATTAGTTGTAATTCAGCAGTCTCTCTTTCTAATCTCCCTTTGAAATCCTTTTGTAAGAGAACTGCTACTCTTACCAAAAAAAAGTGTGGTGCAGGGTTAAAGTGTAGAACTAGGATCTGGGGAACCCAGGTTCGAATCCCTACTCATGCCATGAGAGCTCACTGGGTGACCTCGAAACAGTCCCACACTCTCTGCCCAACCTACCTTATAGATTCAGAGGGTTGCCATGCTGGTCTGCAGAAGAGCAGCTCACATAACACATGAACACACGAAACTGCCTTATACTGAGTCAGACCCTCAGTCCATCAAAATCAGTATTGTCCGCTCAGACTGGGAGCGGCTCTCCAGGGTCTCAGGCAGAGGTCTTTCCCATCACCTCCTTGCCTGGTCCCTTGAACTGGAGATGCCGGGGATTGAACCTGGGACCTTCTGCATGCCAAGCAGATGCTCTACCACTGAGCCATGGTCCCTCTCTAAGGTGCTACTGGGCTCGATTCAAGTCCAGCAGCACCTTAGAGACCAACAAGATTTTCAGGGTATAAGCTTTCAAGAGTCACAGCTCCCTTTGTAGATACCCTGAAAATCCCCAGCTGTCTGCGGTATAGAAACCAGCACCTTGAATTGTCTGCAGCAAATGCTGCAAAGGGACAGATAAGGGACTTCCTGGCAGAAAGAAATTAGGTAGGAGAACGAAGGAACATAAGACTTCGGTGCCAATGAAGGGCCTCAAAGCCCGGCCCCTGAACACAGACGTACAATACTGAGAAGCGAGTCGAATCCTCCGCTTTCAGACCATTAAAATAGACTGAATAAGAAGCCAAATGTTGGGATAAAGGAGCAATAATTGTGTCTTACCTGGCATAAAGAAACAGCCAATTGAGGCAGCTGTGAATGGAAAATACAAAGCAAACTCAGATGAATGGAAGACACCGATAACAGCAATACAGGAAATCGAGAAATAAGAAGGGGGGGGGGAAGCATCATGTCTTTGTAATCATTCCAGGACAGCGGAAGGGATTGAATTTTATTGTGACCTTCCTTATCCAAGTAGATGTGGAGTTTGTTTTTGCTTGATATGAACCAGTGTCGAAGAGGCTGAGGGAATGGCTACAGCTAAGAGAAAGAGCACAGTTACATGGTGAAACTCCCTGCCCCAGGATGTGGTGATGGCTGCCAACTTGGAAGGCTTTAAGAGGGGAGTGGACATGTTCATGGAGGAGAGGGCTATCCATGGCTACTAGTCAGGATGGATACTAGTCATGATGCATACCTATTCTTTCCAGGATCATAGGAGCATGTCTATTATATTAGGTTCTGTGGAACACAGGCAGGATGGTGCTGCTGCAGTCGTCTTGTTTGTGGGCTTCCTAGAGGCAATTGGTTGGCCACTGTGTGAACAGACTGCTGGACTTAAGAACATAAGAAAGGCCATGCTGGATCAGACCATGGTCCATCAAGTCCAGCAGTCTTTTCACACAGTGGCCAACCAGGTGGACTTGATGGACCTTGGTGTGATCCAGCATGGCTTTTCTTATGTTCACATGTTCAGCATGCAGAAAATCCCAGACCTGATCCTTATTAGTGGGGTCAAGAAAATTTTGTTGAGAGTGCTGAATATGGGGGGGGGGTGCAGATTTCTGGGACTGTGGCAGCATTATCCTGCCTGTATTCCACAGCACCTAATGTACTAGACCTGCTCCTCTGATCCTGGAGAGAATAGGGATGCATCATGACTAGTATTCATATGAACATAAGGAAAGCCCTGCTGGATCAGGCCAAAGGTCCATCAAGTCCAGCAGTCTGTTCACACAGTGGCCAACCAGGGGCCTCTAGGAAGCCATAAGCAAGACAACTGCAGCAGCATTATCCTGCCTGTGCTCCACAGCACCTAATATATTAAGCATGCTCCTCTGATCCTGGAGAGACTAGGATCCATCATGACTAGTATCCATCCTGACTAGTAGCCATGGATAGCCCTCTCCTCCATGAACATGCCCACTCCCTTCTTAAAGCCTTCCAAGTTGGCAGTCATCACCACATCCTGGGGCAGGGAGTTCCATATGAGTTCCATATGTCCTTATGAGACCCAGAATGGTGTAGCAGTTAAGGTGTCAGATTAGAATCTGGGAGACCCAGGTTCAAATCTCCACTCTGCCCTGGAGGTTTGCTTGGAGGGCCTTGGGCCAGTCACTCTCAGCATAACCTACCTCACAGGGTTGTCCTGAGGATAAAACAGAGGAGTCGAGAATAATGTAAGCCGCTTTGGGAGCCCACTGGGGAGAAAGGCAGGGTATAGAATCATAGAATCATAGAGTTGGAAGGGACCACCAGGGTTATCTAGTCCAACCCCCTGCACAATGCAGGAAATTCACAACTACCTCCCCACCACACCCCAGTGACCCCTACTTCATGCCCAGAAGATGGCCAAGATGCCCTCCCTCTCATCATCTGCCTAAGGTCATCGTATCTGCATTGCTGACAGATGGCCGTCTAGCCTCTGCTTAAAATCCTCCAGGGAAGGAGAGCTTACCAAGCGATAAATAAATAAATATTAAAACAGTTGCCAGTGATAGGAGAGTCAGTAGCTGTCAAGGAAATTGGTGTGTGAAGAGGCAATCCGGTTTCATTTTAATCAAGCGTGGGGAAAAACCCCATCCCAATGCAAGTTTTCATTCTTTGCACCGCCAAATTTCGTTTCTCATCTTCTGCCTTGTCTGAGCACAACCCTCCAACTTCCCCCTAGCCCCTCATCTAATGAAAACCACCCAGCTAAGCTGCGCTGGTTGTTAAACAGAAGCGGGAGATCTTCTTTGACCCTCATATTGGATTCCTAATGTGTAATTTTAACAATTAACCTTTCTCTCTCATGTAATGAAAGGGACCGTGCAAAGGGAAACCGGCACCAGGAGCAGAGCTGGGTTGTTAAGTAAAAGCAGCTCTTGGGGCAAATTAGTATCTCCAAAGATAATAGCTGAGGCTTTTCTGTACAAGCCCCGACGCAGAGGAAAAATCTTTTCATTAGCTCAAGATGGAATGTCATGGCTTCTATGCTATTTTGCTTGACAATGTAGTACACACGCATCTGTGGAGAAATCAGCAGTCTAGCAGTCCAGTTCTGGGGATGCCAGGAAGGAACTGCGCTGATAATACCCTGTTGTAGACATTTAAAACATCATCATCATCATCATCATGAAGAAAAAAGAAGAGTTGGCTTTTATATGCTTACTTTTTCTAACACTTAAGGCAGAATCAAACTGGCTTACAACTACCTTCCTTTTGCTCCCCACAACAGACAGCTTGTGAGGTAGTTGGGGATGAGAGAGCTCTAAGAGAGCGGTGACTAGCCCAAGGTCACCCAGCTGGCTTCATGTGTAGAAGTGGGGAAACCAATCCGGTTCACCAGAGTCCATCACTTTTAACCACCGCTCTTAACTACTACACCATGCTGGCTCCACTACTACCACTACCACTACCACTACCATTGCAAGCTAATCAATTTGTACCATTGCAAGCTAATCAGTATGTTTCTTGCTGACCCAGCTAGGGTTGCCAACTTTGGGTTGGGAAACACCTGGAGATTTGGGGGTGGAGCCTGGAGAAGGTGGGGATTAGGCAGGGACCTCAGTGGGGTACAATGCCATAGAGCCCGCCCTCCGAAGTGGTCATTTTTTCCAGGGAAACTGATCTTTGTAGTCAGGATATCCATTGTAATTCCTGAGATCTCCAGGCCCTACCAGACGGTTGGCAACCCTACCCACCCACCCCGCTGCTGAAGGAAAATCTGTTCTTCATTCAACCCTGAATTGCAAAAAACATACATCCTGATGGGATGTCAATTTGCAGTATTTATTAAAATATGTCTATTTCACCTTTCTCTGAACAAATCCAAATTTAAAACATACAAAAGACAATGAAACCCACAAATAACCCCCTATTACTCAAAATATCCAATTAATAGAAATTTCTGGCAAGCAGGAAGCTTTAAAAACTATGTCAAATTCTAATCCAGTGCAGATTCTTGGGAGTAAGTCTAACTGAACTCTATGAGACTGATTTCCAAGTAAACATGTGTAGAGTCAGACTGTGTGTGTATGTGTGTAAAGTGCCATACACAGCTAACTTATGGCAACCCCATAGGGTTTTCAAGGCAAAAACGTTCGGAGGTGGTTTGCCATTGCCTGCCTTCACGTGGGCTGAGAGAGTTCTGAGAGAACTGTGACTGGCCCAAGATCACCCAGCAGGCTTCATCTGGAGGGCTGAGGAATCGAACCCGGTTCTCCAGATTAGAGTCTGCCATTCTTATCCGCTACACCATGCTGGCTTTCTATAGTCAGACCACCCATTATTTAGATGCTGCAATTAGAATCATAGAGTTGGAAGGGACCATACAGGCCATCTAGTCCAACCCCTTGCTTAATGTACGATCAGCCTAGAGCATCCCTGGCAAGTGTTTGTCCAGCCTTGACTTAAAGACAGCCAGTGAGGGGGTGCTCGCCAACCACACTTATGCATTTAATGTCCAAACCTCATCCAATGAGCATTCATAGATGCTATTTACATCATTTGTAACTGTGGCGCATTGACAATGCAAAACACACTGATAATGCAAAGAGCCAGTGTGGTGTACTGGTGACGAGTGGTGGACTCTAATCTGGAGAATCGGGTTCGATCCTCCACTCCTCCACATGAATCAGGTTTGTTTCCCCAATCCTCCACATGAAGCCTGCTGGGTGACCTTGGGTCAGTCACATTTCTCTCCAAACTCTCTCAGCCTCCCCTACCTCACAAGGTGTCTGTTGTGTGGAGGGGAAGGGAAGGTGATTGTAAACTGGTTTGAGTCTCCTTAAAAGTAGAGAAAATCAGGGTATAAAAACCAACTCTTCTTCTTCAAACTACAAGGTCCAGAATAATTTTTGCATCTGTGAATTATTTGTGAGGAATCAGATTAAATTCAAAAGAGATTAATAACATATAGAGGTGTTGAAAACAGAGAACAGTCGAACAAAGGGACCAGGTTGCCTAATCACGGAGTTTAAAGTCATTTATGAAAAGCGGGTTTTGATGCTGCTTATAAAGGGACTCTGAAGTGTCAAAAATCAGAGCATGTGGTGTGAAAAGAGCGAGGAGACATCTAAAGAAAGCAGATTCTTTTGATCTGGGAGGGTTAGTGGATTTTCTTTGCCCTCAGACAAAGCATCAGTTAGGAAGGATTAGGGAAATGGTAATGAGCTTGATTTTTCGTCATGGTGAGATTTTCTTTTGAAAGCTGGCTAAAGAAGTATCTTTTAATAGTGAAATGACTGCCCTATTATAGGCATTATAGGCTGTGTTGTGACACTGGCATTGTTCTCAAGAAGTTGAGAATTCCCCAAGCACGCAGTGGGGAAAATGATCAACCCAGACAGCCATAGTTTCTCAGAGTATGCTGGAGACATTTTGTTATATTTCTTCTCAAATGAATGGAGCTGTTTTCATTGCGTAGCTCTCCTGGGATTGAAGTTCCTCCCTTCCCCAAACCCCACCCTCCTCTGGCTCCGCCCCAAAAATCTCCTGCCAGTGTTGAAGAGGGACCTGGCACCCCTAAGTTAGCCCAATCTCAACAGATCTTGGAAAGTGAGCAGGGTTGGTCCTGGTTAGCATTTGGATGGAAAGCAACCAAGGAATACCAGGCAGGCAATGGCAAACCGTCTCTGTATGCCTCTTGCCTTGGAAACCATATAGTCGGTTGTGACTCGCTGACAAAAAAATAACCCAGTTTACATTTCTGAGCTTTTAGAAGAAACCTTGAGGCTATGTATGTGAAGCACTTTCAAGAGCCGAAATGTTATCTATCTAGGGTTTCCAGCCTCCAGGAGGTAGCTGGAGATCTCCTATGATTACAGACTTCAATGCCATAGAGTCCAATTGCCAAAGCAATTGGGGAGGGGCCATGGCTCAGTGGCAGAGCTTCTGCTTGGCATGCAGAAGGTCCCAGGTTCAATCCCTGGCATCTCCAGTTAAAGGGACTAGGCAAGTAGGTGATGTGAAAGACCTCTGCCTGAGACCCTGGAGAGCCACTGCCGGTCTGAGTAGACAATACTGACTTTGATGGACAAAGGGTCTGATTCAGTATAAGGCAGCTTCATGTGTTCATGTGTTCAAAGCAGCCCTTTTCTCCAGGTGAACTGATCTCTATTGCCTGGAGATCAGTTGTAATAGCAGGAGATCTCCAGCCATCACCTGGAAGTTGGCACCCCTATAAGTTGAGGATGGCCTTAAGCGTTGGGTTTCCTCCCTTAATATTCAGATCTTGAAAATTCTGAACATTGGGGAAACAGCGATAGACGTGCTTAGTGTTAAATTTAAAAAGTTCCTTTGGTGCTGGTGTTTTAAAAACATTCTTGTGGAGGCTATCCGTCGCCCTGTTTGCATACAGAGATGTACTTATTAAGGTCATATGTAATAAATAACGCTCATTTGGAAATTATATACGAGCAGGAGCATGGCAATTAATAAACGACTCCTGCTGCATTGGAGCTTCAGTTTGCCATCCTGGAAATTGCTTTCCAGGAAAAAGAAAATTGTTTCCGAGTAACAATGCGAGGGGAGCATTCAGAAAGCATCTTGCTCGCTCTCCGCACAAAAGATTGACCCATAAACCATCGTCAACCCCGCAACTCCCCTGCACCGCGCATGATGTACAGCTTAATGACATGCCCGGCTTCCATTAAATCGTAGAATGATCTACATTCATTTGTAGCAGAAGGTGAGACGGAATTTGTTGAGACAACACCTTTGCAGCCGAACAGATGAGGCAGAAGTGTACTTGAATTTCAATTCTCAGCAAATTGGGGGCTTGCTACTTCTCCTGGCCTAATAAGTGTTCCTAACATCAGCATCACTTTATTTATTATTATTATTTATTAGAAGAAGAAGAAGAAGAAGAAGAAGAATTGGTTTTTATATGCCAACTTTCTCTACCACTTAAGGAAGAATCGAACCAGTTTACAATCACCTTCCCTTCCCCTCCCCACAACAGACACCCTGTGTGGTAGGTGGGGCTAGGGTTGCCAACCTCCAGGCACTAGCTGGAGATCTCCTGCTATTACAACTGATTTCTGGCAGATCAGTTCCCCTGGAGAAAATGGCCACTTTGGACATTGGACTCTATGGCATTGAAGTCCCTCCCCTCCCCAAACGCCAGGCTCTGCCCCAAAAACCTCCCTCCAGTGGCAAAGAGGGGCCTGCCAACCCTATCTCTCTGGATATTTTATTTGCTTATTTTACTTGAGAAATGTCTAGTAGCCTTTCTGCACCACATGCCCTAAAGTACCTTCCACAATTGGAGGAGGAATAACAACAATGTACAACCCCCTGTCGCCGATCGAGTAGATGAGAGAAGAGGACCAAACTATGGAAGATGTGTTGTTTTTTGAGAAGCTGGGTCCAGATTTCTCAGAACCAACACTCTTTCCTCATAGTCACATAACAGCTGTGAAGAACACAGCAGGAGCCCTATTCGTCTCGGGACTATGGTGTGCGGGACTCCTACCCTCGGCCCTGCCCCATTTTCCTGAGTAGAAATAAACCCTCATGGGGAGTTATTTGCATAACTTTGGGGCTGCAAAAGGAGTATTCTGAAAAGTCAAAAAAAAAAAAACTGCATCATTGTCATTTGGCCCTGACAGGCCAAAGAATGGAAGAAATATTGTTTTTGTCCGTGTTCCTTGTGCTTTCCATGTAGTTGGTTATTGCTTATTCTGTGCTCAGATTCACAATGTGTATGGCTTGATATTGTTTGTAATAATTTTATTTCAATCGGTTCTCTGCTCCTGACACATTTCCTTCCCTGTGGAATGGTAGGACATCATTCATTGGGTTGGATGTGGTGATACGTGAGTGGAAAGGAACATGGGCTCAGCAGAGTTCCACTTGCCCAAGCGGTGGTACAGTATCTGCAGCAACACGTAGCACTTCCATGTTTTTAATGAAATAACAATGTGTATATACATGTGCTCTGACCTGGATGGCCCAAGCTAGACTGATCTCATTGAATCTTAGAAGTTAAGCAGGGTCCGACCTGGTTACAAGAAGCAGGAGCAGAAGCAAAAGCAGCAGCAGCAGCAGCAGCAGCAGCAGCAGCAGCAGCAGCAGAAGAAGAAGAAGAAGAAGAGTTGGTTTTTATATGCCACCTTTCTCTACCACTTAAGGCAGAATTAAACCGGTTTCACAAAAAGCATAGTTAAATTGTGGAATTCCTTGCCCCAGGATGTGGTGATGACTGCCAACTTGGAAGGCTTCAAGAGGAGAATGGACATGTTCATGGAGGGGTGGTCTATTCATGGCTACTAGTAAAAATGGATCCTAGTCATGATGCATACCAATTCTCTCCAGGAGCAGAGGAGCATACCTATTATATTAGGTGCTTTGGAACACAGGCAGGACAATGCTGCTGCAGTTGTTTGTGGGCTTCCTAGAGGCACCTGGTCAGCCACTGTGTGAACAGACTGCTGGACTTGATGGACCTTGTTCTGATCCAGCAATCACCTTCCCTTCCCCTCCCACAACTGACACCCTGTGAGATTAGTGGGGCTGAGAGAGCTCTTAATAGAACTGTGACTAGCCCAAGGTCACCCAGCTGGTGTAGGAGGGGGGAAACCAGCCTGATTCACAAGATTAGCATCCGCTGCTCATGTGGAGGAATGGGAAATCAAACCCGGTTCTCCAGATCAAAGTCCATTGTTCCAAACCCCTGCTCTTAACTATTACACCACACTGGCATTCTCTAGTTGGATAAGAGACCACATAGGAAATCCTCTCTCAGCCCATTGCATATACGGGCAAGGATAAACAAGGCCAGTGGAATCTCTGGCCAAGTTTGGAGCCAAGGTGGACCTGCCCAACAAAGGCGGCCATTGGCAAGCTGCCTAGCACAGCCCGTCCTTTAAGTATTTTAGCATATTTATTTATTTATTTTGTTGCATTTTTACCCTGCCCTCCCCAACTTGAAGGTTGGGCTCAGAGTGGCTTACATGAGGTTTCCAAGCTCCAGGTATTCGCAGGAGATTTCCTGCTATTACAACTGATCTCGAGCCAATAGAGATCAGTTCACCTGGAAAAAATGGCCTCTTTGGCCATTGGACTCGACGTCATTGAAGTCCCTCCCCTCCCCAAACTTCGCCCTCCTCAGGCTCTGCCCCCAAAACCTCCTGCCAGTGGTGAAGAGGGACCGGGCAACCCTAGACTTACATGATCCAAAATATAATAAAAACAATGAAACATTTAAAAATACAATTTAAAATAGCCCAGATCAATCGAACAAATAGGACAATAATGCCCCCCGATGGCGCTAAAATAAAAAAAATAGCCATCTGTAGCCAGTAGATGAATCTGACCACCCCCAAGATCGTATAAGAGGGGGTGGCGCTCAGCAGCGGGGAGGGGGAAGGATTAGGGAGGCCAGTATTTATAATGAGAACCTTCGCTGGCCTCAACCATAAGCCCAGCGGAATAGCTCCCTCCTGCAGTCCCTGCTGAATTCTTGAAGATCCCGCAGGGCCCTGATCTCATTAGGGAGACTATTCCACCAGGTAGGGGCCAGGGCTGAAAAAGCCCCGGGCCAGGTTGAGGCCAGCCGGATACTCCTTGGGCCGGGGGTCGCCAGAAAGTTGGTATTCCATGAACGTAAATTTCTCCAGGGAACATGCCAGGAGAGGTGGTCCTGTAGACCGTAAAATAATTTTAACAAATTATTACGTAGATCACCTGTTATGTAGTGTGGGCGCTACACGAGGCAGGAGGCAGAGATAATACAACATTGGTTCTTGTAGGTTATCCGGGCTGTGTGACCATGGTCTTGGTATTTTCTTTCCTGACGTTTCGCCCGCAGCTGTGGCAGGCATCTTCAGAGGAGTAACACTGAAGGACAGTGTCTCTCAGTGTCAAGGGTGTAGGAAGAGTAATGTATAGTCAGAAGGGGGTTGGGTTTGAGCTGAATCATTGTCCTGCAAAAAGTATCCAAGGTAACATGCTAACCATTGTCCTGTAAGTATCAAGATAATGTGCTAATGAGGGTGTGGTATGTTAATGTGGAACCATTGTATCCTGAAGTGATACAATGAAATCCAAAGTTAATCTGCATGAAATCCAAAGTTAATCTGCATGGCTATTGCTGACTGTAGTCTTTGTTAGTCTGGAGGTTTTCAGGACAGGAAGCCAAGCCTTATTCATTCATAAAATAATACAACATTATTCTATTGTGATTACGGCTAGTTAACTCAATGCGCATCGTGCTTATATGCTCGCTCAGCCCCGCAGGCCACACACACCCCAGTACTCTATTGGGCGGCTACAGCCGTTGCAGCCAATGAAAACACACGAGCACTCGAGTCTGTGATTGGACAGTTACAGTCTTACAGCCAATATGAACACGCAGCTCAGGAGCCTGGAGAAACTCCAAGCTCAGTATAGATGCTGCTTTCCGCTGCTTACATAACAACCCATTTCAGTTTCTAGGGTTGCCAACATCCAGGTACTAAGCAAAAAAAAATAGGGCACCTCCATGCCTGTACCAATAGGCTTAGAAATTAGCACGGGATTATGGTACACAAATGCACATAAACAGGTAGTAAATAACGAATGTGTAATAAGTGCTGAAAAACAAGACAAGTGCAGAACATGAAAACAAAGCAACTAAGTATATACAAATTCACAGGTAAGTATGAAACAGTCCTTGATATGTATCTGAAGGTAACAGTCCTCTTCTGGATTTCAAGATAATCAATTCCACAGGATATCCAATATCGGAGAAAATGGCCACCTTGGCAATTGGACTCTATGGCATTGAAGTCCCCCTCCCCCCCAAACCCCATCCTCCTCGGGCTTCACCCCAAAAACCTCCCGCCGGTGGCAAAGAGGGACCTGGCAACCCTATCAGTTACCTAGTTGTCACATGGCCTGATTTGGGGAGTGCCCCCAGGCAAATATCCGTAATTCTCTTTTCCTTTTCACCCCTTGCTGTTGGGGTTCCGCCAGGATCCGTTCTTCTTTGTTCCTTCCCGTTCTCTCTTTATATCCTCCCTTTTGCTCACCTTATCTCTCCTCTTCTGCAATTCGCATCCTGTCACTTGTCTGAAGACACATTACAGCTTTATCATTCAGTTCCTTTGCTTGTGGCTCACTAATCTGTCTAATTGTCTTTCTGTTATCTCCACTGAGGGGCCTGCTCACTTTCACAAAGCTGAATCTTGATAAAAACGGATCGAAATCGGGGAGCCGTGTCGCTCCCATTTTAACAACATTTACTAGGCGAGAAAAGGAAACCTTTGGGAGGGTTGTTATGTAGAGGGGGCAGTGTCTCGGGTTATTCAGATGTATCTTTGAGGATCGTTTTCATGGAGAAATGGATGTTTTCAGCCAGAGTGACCTGGTCCCACTGTTTATTTCACAAAGGGCAGATTAGAGATAGCTTTCTTGCAACCTCCTTGTATCTCATGAATTAATCCGCTTGCCCTTATTGTCATGAAATAAACAAAAGGCTATACCAATCGACTTCCCATATAAGAACAGTGTGTGTGTGCATGCGTGCGCACACACATGCGCATTAAGACCCATCAAGTTGCTTCCGACTTATGGCAACTCTATGAAGTATGATAGCCTCAGTTTAGTCATTTAACTTCTACGGTTAGTTCAGGCTTGATTTGATCTAGAACCTACTGATTTGTGTTTTTTGTGTGTGCGTATTTTTGGCAGTCCACGGTTTCTGTAACACTCTCCTCCAACACCACATTTCAAAGAAATCTACTTTCTTCCTATCAGCTTTCTTCATTGTCCAGCTTTCACACCCATACAGAGTAATAGGGAATACGATGGCATGAATTAACCTGATCTTGGTGGCGAGTGACACATCCTTACACTTTAGAATATTTTCTAGCTCCTTCATGGCTGCCCTTCCCAGTCTCACAGCCCATTCCTGAGAATGGGGCCGAAAGTTGTTACGAGGCGGCGTGACCTCGCTGCCGGCACAAATGCGTGTAATCACACATTTACAATAATTCACGGCGGCGGCGAGGCCAGTCCCGGTGGCAGCCGAGCACCGCGGGACCACGCCTCCCCCCTCCGCTGATGCAGCCTCTCCGTGGCGCCGGCAATGGCGTGGAGAGGCCACCAGTTAGGCGGCTCCCTATCCCCTTTCGGCCACTTCCGCCAGCGCCGGGAATGGCAGTGCTGCACCTGCTTTTTAGCAGGTGCAGCCTCGCTATTCCCTATGGGGCGAAAGGCCCCGGTTAAACAAAAAAAAAGCCGCAAAATGACTTTTTTTGTTGTTTAATGGCATACGGGGAGCGGCTTAGGAAGAGGCACCGCTGCACGTCTTCCCCGCCGTTCCCATACGCCTCAGCTCAGGAATGGGCTGTTAGTCTCCTTCTGATTTCTTGGTTGCAGTCTCCCTTTGGATTGATGATGGAGCCAAGGAACAGAAAGTCTTGAACGTCCAGTAGTTTAGATAAGTTGCCGAGGATGAGGTATAAAGAGCAGCTCAGAGATGTAAATCCAACTTACTGCCCTTCTTCCCTCTTGGGAGAAGAGTAGGGAGAAGGGTGTTGGAAGAGCAGCAGTAAAAGAAAACCAGGCACCATTCTTTCCTGAGCTTGTGTTCAGCCAGTCCTATGTATTTATTCATATGTGAATGGATTTACTTCCAAATAAACGTACACCAGAATATTGCTCTTGCCCATCAGTCAAGTGATGGAAACGGCACAACCTGTTACAGTAGGATGTTGACATCAGACCAAGACCTCTAGGTTCAAACCCCTGCATAAACTTAGGCCTAGTTCTCTGTCGTCAGCACTGCAGCGACGTGATTTCCGGCAGGCACCTGAAGTGGCATCATCCTGTCACTGTGGGAATGCTCTGGTATTTGGGCAAAACTATATGGTAGAAGCTGTTGTCACCATAGCATTTTGCCCAAATACTAGAGCATCCTCATGGTCGGCAGCGACATGATGTCGTCACTTCCGGTGCATGCCGGAAGTCACACCGCTGCATTGCTGATGACAGAGAAATAGGCCTAAGTTCGTGCAATCCTCTCAGCTCTGCCCCAAAAGCCTCTCGCTGGAGGAGAGGGGGGACCTGGCAGCCCTATTCATCACCTAACAAGGTTATTGTCTAAATGCCACCAATGCCAAGCTTGAAGCACAAGAGGCAGAAGGACCCCTGCTGAAAATGGATCGGCTGTTGACTTCTTGGTGCTTTTCTCACTTTGTCAGTCGCTCTCGCCTATATTTCCTAGTGGCAGACCCATCTGTGTCTGCCCTGGAGACACGGGAAAGCTAATACCTCACCTTGCCTTATCAAGCTGACATACTCTGGGAAACTCTTGTTTGATTGCGCAAAGACACTTAACCGACACTGACAAAATGACTGGCACAGAGCACGGCGACTGAAATCGAAAGATTAAGGACAATGCAACTTCTCTCTCTTTTGCAATTGCCTTCCGGGTGAATTATCTCTGCGTTCTTAGTCTGCCCCGTTATGCTTGGGATGGTCATAAATAAAGTTGTCGTTCCCACCATCCATACTCAGTAAAAGGTGTTTAGAGTCACGCATCTCGCATCAGGATGGGACAATGTGCCAACCAGGAAGCTGAAACGACCTTTCTCGCAGATTCAGAATCCAGCAACTCTACTGAAATTATGCAAAGAATCATAGAATCCTAGAGTCGGAAGGGACTACCAGGGTTATCTAGTCCAACCCCATGCACAATGCAGGAAATTCACAACTACCTCCCCCCACACACACACACACCCAGTGACCCCTACTCCATGCCCAGAAGATGGCCAAGGTGCCCTCCCTCTCATCATCTGCCTAAGGTCATAGAATCAGCAGTTCTCTCCGAACTCTCTCAGCCTCACCTATTTCACAAGGTGTCTATTGTGTGGGGGTGGGGGTGGGGTGAAGAGGATTGTAAGCTGCTTTGAGACTCCTTTTGGTAGAGAAAATCGGGGGTATAAAAACCAACTCTTCTTCATCATATACAACATAGAAGATGTGTAACATATTTTCCCCTTTTCTACAGGGATATTTATAACCTGTTTTTCTTCCCAATGGGATTCCAGAGCAGCTTACAGCTCCTCGATTTTATCATCTCAGCAGCCACCTAGTTAGGTGGGTTGGGCTGAGAGAGAACAACTGGATCAACACCATCCAGGGGGTTTCCATGTCCAAGTGGGCATTAGAGCCTGGTTTCCCAGATACCAGTCCAGCACTTTAACCAAGACACCATATTGGAACTGTGGAGCAACTGCCCTATGAAAAGTGGTTAAAATGCTTAGGGCTGTTTAGCTTGGAAAGAAGGCGGTTAAGGGGAGACACGATAGAGATCTATACAATTATGCATGGTGTGGAGAGGGTGGACCGGGAGAAGCTTCTCTCCCTCTCTCATAATACTTGAAATCATCTGCTGAAGTTGGGGTCATCTGCTGAAGTCGGAGGGTGAGAGATTCAAAACAGAAAAAAGGAAGTATTTCTTTGCACAACACATAGATAAATTGTTGAACTCTCTGCCCCAGGATGTGATGAGGGCTGCCAAGCTTTTAGAGGGGAACGGACATGTTCATGGAGGAGAGGGCTATCCATGGCTAGTAGTCAAAATGGATACTAGTCATGATGCATATCTCCTCTCCAGTATCAGAGGAGCATGCCTATTATATTAGGTGATGTGGAACACAGGCAGGACAATGCTGCTGCAGTCGTCTTGCTTGTGGGCTTCCTGGAGGCACCTGGTTGGCCACTGTGTGAACCGACTACTGACCTTGATGGGCCTTGGTCTGATCCAGCAGGTCTTTTCTTATGTTCTTATGGAAGTCACCAGCTTACAACCCTGAGAATTACCTGGGAGTGGTGTACATTTAGACATCACAGCATCTATGCAAGATCATTTTTCTCCTACCTCATTTATGATGGTGGAACATATGTTCCATTGATGGCATTGGGGAAATGGTGTCTCAGCAGTACCATTTGTGGCTGTGCTCAGGAAGATAGTAGGTCCAATTTGTGGGAGTGTGAAGATGATGCCCCAAAGACCAATTTGTCGCTGGCTTTTATAATTGCAAGATACAGGGAAAGTTACTGTCATTTACAACACAGGTGTTCTCGGTTGAGGTGGCTTGCGCTGTGGGAGCCGTAGGGAAGGATTGTGAGGAGTTTAGCATAAACCAAGTGCATCATCTTATAGTAAAATGCTCAGCATAATTAACTAGCTGGTCACTGGCCCTGGAACCACCCAGAAGTCTTTGACCAGAGAAGGAGGGCGTCTTGGCCATCTTCTGGGCATGGAGTAGGGGTCACTGGGGCTGTAGGGGGAGGTAGTTGTGAATTTCCTGCATTGAGCAGGGGATTGGACTAGATGACCCTGGTGGTCCCTTCCAACTCTATGATTCTATGTGAAGTCTTTATACTTTCTGTTCAATACCTTTGACAAATTAAACAGACAAATGGTATAAAGAAATGATTTGAAAAAGATCAGTCATTCCTGCAAACACCTACACCAGAAAATGAGTTGGATCCACAATGAAAACACCACTACAAAAAACATAGATTTGAATTTTTGAGATCAAATCCAATTTTCATGAATTTAAGTGAGTTGTTCCTCCATTTTATTTCACTAATATTATACCACAACTAAAACAAACGCTCCCAAATCTCAATCTTATTTGAGCCCATCTACAGGATTTACAAAGGATAAGGGGGGAAGGGTCATAGCTCAGTGGTAGAGCATCTGCTTGGCATACAAAAGGTCCCAGGTTCAATCCCTGGCATCTCCAGTTCAAGGGACCAGGCAAGTAGGGGATGTGAAAGACCCCTGCCTGAGACCCTGGAAAGCCACTGCCAGTCTGAGTAGACAATGCTGACTTTGATGGACCCAGGGTCTGATTCAGTGTAAAGCAGCTTCATGTGTTCATGTGTTCATGTGAAATGTATTATATGTCTGGGTTCCTTTTTGTACACAAGCCAATTAGCTAATCTAGATCTCAAAATTCAGGAAGAAATTCGAGGGAGTGAATTGCATGAAATAAAGATATTACTCCCTGGATAAAACAGCTAATGACACTTTCTGAGAAGCCGATACAAGTAGATCGATGAATTGCGTGAGAGGCATGGCAACTTTTCTCTTCATAGTGTGAAGGCAAAAATAATCTTCAAGTCACCCCTTTATTTAAAAGTGTGAAATGGCAGATGAATGGTCAACGGCTGTTAAAATTAGGGAGAGGAGGGAGTGAATTTTGCAAGTATCTGTATGACACTCACCATATGAGTGTCTGTATGACACTCACTCTGTCAACATGGTTGTATCAAGTCACAAGTTGTTTCAAGTCACAAGTCATAAGTCACTTCCTGGATGCATATACATGGAGGGTTTTAAAATTTGTGGACCTACACATTTCTTGTGGTTGATTTAAACCAAATCAGAAGAAAACCCGCTCTATTCATAACTATTACATCCTACTGCCATTGATGCATATCAAACTTGGGAGCATTTTGAAAACAAACATGTCTGGGCAAAAATGATTTGACAGATCCTGCGTTTCGCTGTGTTGTTGTTTTTCCTCGTTTGGTCGATGCTCCGTTTGAAAAAGTGCGACATCCCAATTAGAGATGAAGGTTGCCCTGGATTTTAATGAGATTTCTGCAGAAGCAAGGCAAGCTATCTGGCCAAGAGAAAAAAACAAAAACACCAAATATCATTTTTGTCATTCTCATTTTCAAGCCCTGCCAAATCTGACTGTTTTAAACAGGCCCTTAAAAGGACAGGTGTCCAAATGTTGGCTAAGGCATGACATTGCAACCCCTGGTTTTCACAGTGTTCTCTCTGACGAGGTTCAGAAGTCCTGGACGGTGGCCCGTTAAATCATATATGGAATTGCCTTATTGACCTTCAAATCGCTGCCGCGACTTGATCCTGCTACTTCGGAGACCAACTGTGTAATTACTGCTGAACTAGTTCCCCGGGGGGTCAAGCAAAGCTCATTCTCCTGTCATTTGAACTGAAATCTTTGGCTAAGATAACTTCACAAATTGCGCTTCAGGTTTAGAGTTCATTACCCAAGAGCTGTTAACAAGAGCAGGGTAGGGTCGAGCGTGAGGAGCCCTGCTGGGTGACAGTCAGCGGACATAATGCCGTAGGTTACAGGCCATCCATAAAATGAATGGCATTCTAGGTCAGGCTGTAAAAATCTGCACCATGTGCTCTGAAAGCGTGGAAAGGTTCATTGCCCCATGCCTAGGATTCCCAATTTCCAGGTGGTGGCTGGAGATCCCCCACTAATACAACTGATCTCCAGGTGACAGAGATCAGTTCCCCTGGAGAAAATGGCTGCTTTGGAAGGGGGACTCTATGGCATTATAACCCCATCGAAGTCACTCTCCTCCCCAAACCTCTCCTTCCTCAGGCCCCACCCCCAAACTCTTCAGGTATCTCCCAACCCAGACATGGCAGCCCTACCCATGCCTGGAACAGGGTTGACAACCTTCAGGTGGTGGCTGGAGATCTCCTACTATCACAAGTGATCTCCAGAAGATAGAGATCAGTTCCCCTGGAGAAAAAGACCACTTTGGCAATTTGACTCTATGGCTCTCCAGACTGCAGAGGTCAGCTCCTCTGGAGGAAATGCAAGCTTCGGAAGGCAGACTGAGATCCTTCCCCTCCAGAAGCTCCACCCTCCCCAGGCACCATTCCAAATCACCAGGAATTTCCCAAGTGGGAGTTGGCAACCCTATGTTGCAGATATCACTGTAGGGCAAGAATTATGAGTAGCAACATGGATCCATAGGGATGCCAGGTCCCTCTTTCCCACTGGTGGGAAGTTTTTGGGGTGGAGCCTGAGGAGGGTGGGGTTTGGGGAGGGGAGGGACTTCAATGCCACAGAGTCCAATTGCCAAAGCAGCCATTTTCTCCAGGTGAACTGATCTCTATCAGCTGGAGATCAGTTGTAATAGCAGTAGATCTCCAGCTAGTACCTGGAGGTTGACAACCCTATGGATCCATGGCCAGTCAGACCCCACATAGAGATGTGAAGATGAGCAAGCACAGTCTTGAGTCCTCTTTTAGGCACCACAAGGCTTTAGAAAATGGCGTTAAGGGTTTCTTTAAAACTATAAACATTATTAATGTGATTATTAAACAAATCTAAAATTGCAATAAGGGAATGTATATATTAAGGTGATAAATATTCATATTAGTCCTGGACAGGACAACTTATAAAACAGAAGAATTCATGGGCAGCTGGAGAAAATACTATTAACACTAGCACTAATTCAGTAGTAGCATCATTAACAGAAGATTGGGGAGGGGCCGTGGCTCACTGGTAGAGCATCTGCTTGGCATGCAGAAGGTCCCAGGTTCAACCCCTGGCATCTCCAGTTAAAGGGACTGGGCAAGTAGGTGATGTGAAAGACCTCTGCCTGAGACCCTGGAGAGCCGCTGCCGGCCTGAGTAGACAATACTGATTTTGATGGACCAAGGGTCTGATTCAGTGTAAGGCAGCTTCATGTGTTCATATTTATTTATTTATTTATTATTTCCATTTGTTACCCCGCTCTTCCCGGCCATTAAAGGACAGAGGGAAAGAACCTGGTGACGATTGAAAGTGCCACCATGTTGCAGCTGACCTAGGGTGATCCTGTGGAGTTTTCAAGGCAAGAGATGTTCAGAGGAGGTTTGCCATTGCCTGCCTCTGCATAGTGACCCTGGACTTCCTTGGGTGGTCTCCCATCCAAGTACTAACTGGGGCTGGCCCTGCTTAGCTTCCAAGATCTGATGAGATCTGACTAGCCAAGGCCATCCAGGACAAGGCAAGAGACATTCACGGATGATTTGCCATTGCCTACCCCTGCATTGCGACTATGGACTTCCTTGGTGGTCTCTCATCCAAATACTAAGAGCATAAGAACATAAGAAAAGCCCTGCTGGATCAGTCCATGTCCAGCAGTCTGTTCACACAGTGGCTAACCAGGTGCCTCCAAGAAGCCCACAAACAAGACAACTGCAGCAGCATCTTGCCTGTGTTCCAAAGCACCTAATATAATAGGCATGCTCCTCTGATCCTGGAGAGAATAGGGATGCATCATGACTAATATTCGTTTTGACCAGTAGCCATAAATAACCCTCTCCTCCTTGAACATGTCCACTCCCCTCTTCAAGCCTTCCAAGTTGGCAGCAATCACCACATCCTGGGGCAGGGAGTTCCACAATTTAACTATGTGTTGTGTGAAGAAATACTTCCTTTTCTCTGTTATGAATCTCTCACCCTCCATCTTCAGCAGATGACCCCACACTCTGGTATTATGAGAGAGGGAGAAAAGCTTAGTTTCCTGCTTAGTTTTGATGATCGGGTGATATTTGGCTAGCTGTGGACATCCAAGTAAGGGGAGGAACCAACCTACAATTCACTGATAATGAGAACTGAAAACTTTCTCCCTTAAGTGGGAGGGCAGATTCTCAGAATGATGAAGAGCTAGCCAGATTGTGCAACAAACAGTATCCTAAGTACCATGAAGATTAAGTGCAGCTGCTAACTGTATGTCTGTTCCTATTACCTGCGAAACTATGCTTCAGCTCATGGGGCTTCCAAGTAAATGGTTCGGAGCAAAATGAGTAATAGTCGGTGGTCCATATTGGAAATGTCTCTCGGTGTTATTAAATGCAACCAAGACGTTCTTTTCCCAGCAAGGGACATGAAGGCTGATTTTTCAAACCGCTGCTAGGAATTTCAGGGGACTGATCATTTTACATGGTTGCCAAGCGATCTTCCTAAGAGCCCTAAAAGGTAAGTTAGACTGAAAGATGATTGGTCAAATGTCATCTTGGCCTCATGGCCAAGGAGGGGCTGAGGCATGCTGTGGTAGAGCTTGGCATGCAGAAGGTCCCAGGTTCTATCCCCAGCATCTCCAGTTAAACAGACTGGGCAAGTAGGTGATGTGAAAGACCTCTACCTGAGACCCTGGAGAGCCGCTGCCAGTCTGAGCAGACAATATTGACTTGCATGGACCAAGGGTCTGATTCAGTAGAAGGCAGCTTCATGTGTTCATGTGTTCAGTAGCAGTTGGAAACTGGACTGAGTTTCATTTTCTGTGCATCTATTATACTATTTGGGGGAAATGGATGGAAGGAAGGAAAGTTTTGTGGCACTTTCCTCCATTTGGACCACAATTTCCTACCCTATGGAGAAACAGAGGAACCAGGGTTACCGATGCACAAACAGCTGCTTGTTCAGCTCATGTCCTGTTTGCTGGTTGTGAACTGGATGCTGAGTGTTCGACCATCAGTTCGACTGTTTGTTGACCTGTTCAAACCCACTCGTTGCTTCACCATATTCTTTCCTTACCATGATGCAGAGTGTAATCGGCTTTTTGCACATGCACCTTCTCATGCAACTCAACTGAGTTCTATTTCCCCTTCCCTGTCCTAGCTGCATTACGGCTCCACTCAGCAGTTGTTTAAATGTACAATTAAATCAGGCAAAAATTATATAAACCAGTCATTGATGAATACTGTTCTTTAATAAAACACTACCCTCCAGTATTCGTCTAAGCAGGCCCAAGTGACAGTCATGCCTGCTGATTGGTCTGAATCATAGAGTTGGAAGGGACCACCAGGGCCATCAAGTCCAACCCCCTGCACAATGCAGGAAATTCACAACTACCTCCCCCCTCCACACCCCTAGTGACCAGAAGATGGCCAAGATGCCTTCCCTCTCATCATCTGCCTAAGGTCACAGAATCAGCATTGCTGACAGATGGCCATCTAACCTCTTCTTAAAAACCTCCAGGGAAGGAGAGCTTATCACCTCCCAAGGAAGCCTGTTCCACTGAAGAACCGCTCTAACTGTTAGAAAATTCAGCAGCATCATTGTGCAGGTACTGTTTTGCAAAAACACAATGAAATCCTGTTTGGCACATGTTTGCGGCTGTTTGGCATGAACTGTTTGGCATGGACCATTTAAGGAAGAATCAAACTGGTTTACCTTCCCCTCTCCACAACAGACACCTTGTGAGGTAGGTGGGGCTGAGAGTGTGTGACTAGCCCAAGGTCACCCAGCTGGTTTCATGTGTAGGAGTGGGGAAACAAATCCAGTTCACCAGATTAGCCTCCACCACTCATGTGGAGGAGTGGGGAATCAAACCCGGTTCTCCAGATCAGAGTCCACGGCTATTTATGCATGGGAGGTTTTGCCTTGAATTTGTTGCTCTCTAGATGCACATTTCCCCCATCCAAATTCTTAAAACTCAAAAATAAGTTGGTTTTTATATGCTGACTTTCTCTACCACTTAAGGGAGAATCAAACCAGCTTACGAGCACCTTCCCTTCCCCTCCCCACCACAGACACCCTGTTAGGTAGGTGAGGCTGAGAGAGTGTGACTAACCCAAGGTCACCCAGCTGTCTTTGTGTGTAGGAATGGGAAAACAAATCCAGTTCACCAGATTAGCTTCTGCCGTTCATGTGGAGGAGTAGGGAATTGAACCAGGCTCTCCAGATCAGACTCCACCGCTCCAAACCACCGTTCTTAACCACTACACAATGCTGGCTTTGGAAGGCAATGGCAAACCCCCTCTGCTTAATCATTTGCTTTGAAAACCCCTTGCTGGGGTTGCCGTGAGTCAGCTGCAGCTTGACAACACTTTACAAACACATACATATATTTAGTTATTTCACGTTTTCTTGGTCGAACTTTTAAAAGGCTTTCACGAGACTAAATTCAGCAGCCCTGCTCTCGTACTTCCCTTTGTGTCCTGATAAAATTAATTGGCTTATTTGGGGAGCAGAAACGCACCTGCTGTGGAAAAGGAGAAATGAAAGAAAATACATCTTCGAAAGCCGAACGGAGAACAAATGCAGTGCAGTAGGTAGGCAGCAGGCCGTTCTTCTTTAATTTCACACTCCAGTATTTTCATTGCGTGAAACATTTTATCCTTGGATTTTTTTTTTTGCAGTTATTAAGCACTCCAAGTAATCAAACTCAACTGTTAATCAAAATTTGTTTGATTCTGACAGATGCAATTCTCTCATTGACACCCCCGTTCGAAACGATTTATTTTCGGTACACGGTTCTTAGGCTCTCCCGCAATCATTTCTCATTATAGAAGAATGTATAAAAGAAATAATTAGCGAGCAGCTTGAGGTTATAATGTCTGTTCTCTCTCGAAAAAAAAGTTATAGTCAACATTCAAACAAAGCAGAGTGGCGGGGACTCAGAGGCAAGATTGGTTTCCCTCACCTGCTGGTAAATCTGTATAGGGGGGAATGCCAGCTCTAAAGAGATAGAGTCCCATGGGTAGAGATGATCCAATTGTCTCCCCTCACTCCAGCCATCAAAATGCACAGGTATTCATTTAAGAATTTTAGGTATGGTACAGTAAGAAGTTTCTTTTGTCTCAGTGCAGAATTAAATTCAAGTTTAATGGTTAACTTTAAATGCTTAACTTGGGGTGAAACAAGAAATAATGATGAATAGATGGTAGAAATATAAACTGTTGGAATAGAAGATTAATTTTGGATAAACTAAGGCACATTAGGTAATATGTAATGTTTTGCTATGTGTTATGTAGGTAGGATGTATGTTATTAGGATTGCCAGGTCCCTCTTTGCCACCGGCGGGAGGTTTTGGGGGTGGAGCCTGAGGAGGGTGGGGTTTGGGGAAAGGAGGGACTTCAATGCAGCCATTTTCTCCAGGTGAACTGATCTCTATTGGCTGGAGATCAGTCGTAATAGCAGGAGATCTCCAGCTACTACCTGGAGGTTGGCAACCCAATATGTTCTGTATGTTCTGTATGTCATGTATTTGTAATTGTAAGTCTAAAAAGAAATTAAAGACAAAATGCACAGATACTCACACCAAAGTACAACCCCCCCCCCCAAATCTCAAATAATAAATAGAAGTCTCAATATGTCAACACTGAACAAAGGCGCTAATTTTCATCAGAGAGCTGAAACCTGAAATTTCGTAACAGAATTCACAAAGAGCCTTGATTGCTCTGCTGTCTTGTTAGTTTGCAACTTGTTAATTTGCCTGGTGCAATCAAGTACAGTCTTGACACCGGTTAAAACAGAAGGCTGGACAACAAACCGCTGGACTATCCAATCCCACGCCTGCTTTGGAGGTTTTATTCTGCTGCAGGTAAAATAATCACATGACCCGACGGTCAGCAAACCATCCCGTTCTCTCTCCTGACTGTTATTAGCTCTTCCTATACCATATGCACTGTTCTTATCGAGCGGCCATTTAATGCATCCTTCACGCAGTGGTGTAGGGGCCAGTAATAAGGACTGAGTTCTTTTTGTTCCTTATTGTATTTTGTATGTTAACAACATAATCAGTTTTGCCATGCAATCCCATGCAGAGTTAATCCAGTCTAAGGCCATCAACTTCAATAGAGTTAGACAGAATAAACTCTGTACAGGGTTGCACTGTAAGTCCACTTTTTTATATACATTGAGTCTTTTGTTTCTTTTATATAATTTACCATTTTTGTGCTATCTCTGTCTATCTATGGTTTTTTATGCTTGAGTACTTTCACTCATGTTCGCCCCTGGTCTGTCTCGGTTGTTCCTTGGAGTTCTGCATGAGTTTTCCTTCCATTAGAGATGACCTCACTTCCAGCCCTCACAAATCCCGGGACTTCCCGTCCCTCTATTAACCCAATTCTTCCCTCTCCCCTGAGCTCATCCAGCTTGCAAAAGGCAAAGCGTGGGACACAGAAGCTTGGTTTCTCTCATAGTAAGCAGACAGCCAATTACAAAGCAGCAGTATGTCAAGGGGCGGGGATTCAAATGCTTCCTCTGAGTTCTTTCTGAGCAGAAGGTTTTTTAAAATGAGGCTTGGGTCCCCCCCATTCCTTTCAAATAGTTCTCTCTTTTTTTTCTTAAAATGCTCTTAAAATGTATTTTTTATGCGGCAATTGGGTTTCGGGGGGAGGAACTTTTCTCTCACTACATCCAGTTATAAAGCTGCATTTCAAGGGGCGGAGATTCAAATACTTCCTGATTTGAGCTTGGAGACGGCTGGTGCATAGACTCCCAACAGGAAAATGTGGGTCCAGCGAGCAACAAACCTCAGGTAAGACTCCTAAGTATTATCCATCCATCCATCTATCCATCTATCCATCTATCTATCTATCTATCTATCTATCTATCTATCTATCTATCCAGACAGACCACAAAAATGGTAAGCTCTATAAAAGACTCAATATCAACAAAAAATAGGTGGACTTAAGTGGACATATTAGCTATGAGCCTTATGAGCTGAACTGTTGGGAAATATTGTCTACATGTTGATTACTTACAGGTTGAGCCACCCCAATCTGGATAACATTGTTTCAAGGGGGTGGATCTGGAACCTGGGCCACCATTTGACCATCGCTAGTTTAAAGGAAATTCTAGCCTTTTATTGTATTTGTCTGATGGCTATCAGCAGGAAAAATCTGATTTATAAAATACACCCCTCCCAAAATATCCCCATTTCCAATCACATTGGTTCCCCACCACAAGCTAATTTTCCATTGCAACCATTCCTTATAAATTAATTATTTATAATTTGTATGTGTGTGTGTGTGTGTGTGTACCTTGTTTTTTCTTAGATATGTATAACCTCTTCATTGGGTGGTTCTGAGAGCAATCCTAAGGAGGTTTACTAAAATCCTACTGAATTCTATTCAATGGAACTTACTCCTCGGAAAGTGTTCTTAGGATTGCACCGATAGGCTCTTAACCTGTAGCACTATTAGAAAGATATTGTGTGTAGAGTTTTCTTTTTCAAAACACTTTGTAAAAATCACTTCAGAATGCCAGAGGAAAGTACTGGCTATTCAAGATGATTAGTTGTTCAGATACTCTCTCTCTCTTCTCATGAGAGAGAGAATATATTTTCAGGCTGCATGCAAGGCAATATGGCTTCTCTATAAGCAACTTCAAGAATTATAAATTTTTCACAAACAAAGAAACAAAGGTCAGTTCAAGCCAAGTACCTGCATCGTCTATGTGAAAGAATATGGAATCATCAATACATCTAATTCTCAATGTGGTCCCATCTGTGGATTCTTAAATCCAGAGGCTAGGGCCATGAACAGACAAAATAAGTCTTTCTAAAAATTGAAAAAGACCCCAGGTTTGCAGGAAAACCTGAAACCTGGAGAATGAAGTACACTGGGGGGGCTAAAGAAACCCAAAATATAGAAGCTGCACCTGTGGTTCTTTTTTTTAATGCCTTCTGTGATACTTGCTAGGCAACCATGGCAGTATTGTCAGCCTGCCGGTCTTGGCTTCTGTCAGTAAAAAAACAGGTGGAGGGGCAGGGCCATTTCCAGTCTGTGTTTGGCCTTTGAGGGAGGACCGATCAGGGCCAGGCCCGGCAGCAACCATTAGACGATTTGCTACCAAGCCACTTGTAGGGCTCTCCCAGGCCTGGCTGCTTGCTACTGCACAAAAGCAGCCCCTCCACCAAAGCCATTGTCATGCAGTGTTTCGAGTTGAGGCCAGTATCTGGGAGAACCAGATCTGAATCCCCACTCTCCCATGGAAGCTCACTGGGTGAACTTGCCCGGTCGCCCTCTCTCAGCCTAGCCTACCTCACAGGATTGTTGTGAAAATAAAATGAAGGAGAATGATGTAAGCTTTCCAGTGTGGAGAAAGGTGGGTATGAATGAAATAAATACATAATAACTATAGCTGAAGGTGGGGAGGTAGGGTTGCCAGCTCTGGGTTGGGAAATACCTGGAGAATTTGGGGATGAAGCCTGAGGAGGACAGAGTTTGGGGAGGGGAGGGACTTCAATGTGGTATGATGCCATAGAGGTCCCCTTTTGAAGTGGCCATTTTCTCCAGATGAACTAGAGATTAGATGTTTCCTGGAGATTAGATGTAATAGCGGGAGATTTCCAGCCACTGCCTGGAGGTTGGCAACCCTATGGGGAGGAGAGGGGCACATGACAGGTAGGTTGGTGGGTGGGTGGGAAGGAGAGAAGGAAGCAGGGGGAAAGGAGAGGATATGGGGACTCCCAGGAATGGGAAAAGAGGAAATAATGTTGGTGGGGGGAGTATAAAGGGGATAGTGTGGTGCCCCCCACAAGTCCTTGCGTGTATCCAATAACACAGCTGATCCCAGGCTTGACAGCCAGCTCTACACAACTGGGCCAAAGTTTTCCTAGATGCCAGGGGGAGGGAAGGAAGGAAAGCTGAAGATGGGGTGGGGGGAGATACAGGTAGGTTGGCTGGTAGGTGGGAAGGAAGGAGAAAAACAGGATAGGCAATCAGAGCTTTCAGGGAAGGGGAAAAGTAGTTGAGGCAGGGTTGCCAACCTCCAGGTGGTGGCTGGAGATCCCCCGCTTTTACAAATGATCTCCAGGCGACAGAGATCAGTTCCCCTGGAGTAAATGGCCCTTTGGGCAATTGGACTCTACGGCACTGAGGTCACTCCCCTTCCCAAACCCCGACCGCCTCAGGCTCCACCCAAAAAAATCTCCTGCCAGTGGTGAAGAGGGAGTTGGCAACCCTACTGGCAACTCTAAGTTGGGGGAGGATGAGCTGTCCCCTGCAAGTCCATGTGGGTCTAGAGTTGCCAGTTTCCCCCTGGCTACCAGTGGGAGATGGGGAGGTAGGGTTGCCAGAACCAGATTGGGAAACTCCTGGCAATTTGGGGATGGAGGCTGGGGAGGACAGGGACCTCAGTGGGGTATAATGCCCTGGAGTCCACCCACCAAAGCAACCATTTTCTCCAGGGGAACTGAACTCTGTAATCTGGAGTTAAGCAGTAATTCTGGGGGATCCCCAGGTCCCACCTGGAGGCTGGCAACCCAATGCAAGTCACACACTTGTTTATATCTAACAATCAGTCTGTGATCCACTTAACCCTTTGCTGCTTAAATTTAAAACAATGTGTAATGTCGCTTTTATGATAAATCACTTCATCTGTAGGGTTGCCAACCTCCTGGTACTAGCTGTAGATCTCCTGCTATTACAACTGATCTCCAGCCAATAGAGATCAGTTCCCCTGGAGAAAATGGCCGCTTTGGCAATTGGACTCTATGGCATTGAAGCCCCTCCCCAAACCCTGCCCTCCACAGGCTCTGCCCCCAAATCCTCCTGCTGGTGGTGAAGAGGGACCTGGCAACCCTGTTAATCTGGTTTAGTTTATTGTTGTTACAGTTGTAGACCAGAACATATATAAAAACACTGTCTTGAACCATCGCTTATAAATCTGGTTTAGTTACACTTTATGCAGTGCAACTAAACCTTCTGACCAACGTTATGAATGTAGATGTAAAATTATCTGTGCACCTTTTATTTAGAAGTGAGAGTTTTTCTATTCGATATGCCTTCTTAAAGTAGAAACACATCGGGGTGGCCTTTGTGGGATAAAAGGCAGGGCAAAGGTTACAGTATACAGATATGTCGAATTTACCGGCGTTTGGTCAAACATTGGTAAGAAGGAGAGTAGGTGAGTTCTCCGCTGAATTTAAATTGTCTGTGCAGTGCTCGTTCATCTTGTAAATATTTAACAAACAGAGCTTTCTCTCCCTCATGGGCTCTTGCCATATTTTACTATTTATTAGCTTTCTGCAGCAACAGAGGATGGAAAATTTGGTTCCTCTCTGTAGCCAGCAATCCTTGCTAGAAGGGGGTGTGATAATAAATTTAAAAATGGGCATAAGGGAAAGGGAGCTGGGTATATGTTATGTAATGTTACATGAGCTAAAATTGTGCCCACACGGACTGAAAACTAAAGGCTGGTGGTAATTAAACTGTGGGATGAGCCAACAAGATCTCTGGCCACGGAGCTGATTTTTATGGTGTCTGTCATTTATTTTCAGTGCTGCACATGTGCACATGGTATGGTTGAGCAATAGGGTTGCCAGGTCCCTCTTTTCCACTGGCGGGAGGTTTTTTGGGTGGAGCCTTAGGAAGGCAGGGTTTAGTGAGGGGAGGGACTTAATTGCCATAGAGTCCAGTTGCCAAAGCGGCCGTTTTCTCCAGGTGAACTGATCTCTATCAAGGAAGCCATAGCCCTCGATTTGCAAGATCTGAGCAAGGCTGTTCAAGATGGGACGTTTTGGAGGACGCTGATTCATAGGGTCGCCATGAGTCTGAAGCGACTTGACGGCACGTAACACACACACACTTCTTCTCCTCACAAAACCCCTGCAAGGTAGTTTTGGCTGAGAAACAGAGACAGAGCCATAGAGGGGAGAAAGAGAGGGGGGGAGAGACTGGCTTAAGATCACCCGGACAGCTTTATAGCCGAGGGGGGATTTGAACTCGGATCTCCCCAGTTCTAGACCGACACAGCTATTACATATGCCGCACTAAAAGCTACGCTGACATAACATAATTTGGCTGCAGTCCTACATCTCTTATTGCCTCGTGCGATTTAATAAGAGGAGAACACATTGCAGATATTAATGAATGATGAAGATGAATAATGTAGCAATCGAGACTAAAAGGGGTCAATATAATAAGTAATAATGAGAATTTGTGGCTGGACTCTGGTTCTGAATGGTTGATGTCAAGCCAGAGTGTTCAGGTGGTAGGAACTCGGACAACAAGCCAAGCAGAACCGAACAAAATGAATCAGATTGTTCATGATGCCATTCATATCTGAGAAGACTGCATTACCCCCCTTTCACATTCACTCAATTGCAAGTTTACAGACTTGTCTAGAGTTTGCTTGCACATGATTGGTGTTATCTGGGACATCATTGTTGGCAATTTGCTCTTCTTGGGGATTGTCCCTTGGTGCCAGCCAGGAAGAAGGAGGAGGAGGAAGAGGAGGAGGAGAAGAATTGATTTTTATATGCTAACTTTCTCTACCACTTAAGGAAGAATCAAAGTGGCTTACAATCACCTTCCCTTCCCCTCCCCACAACAGACACTCTGTGAGGTAGGTGGGGCTGAGAGAGATGAGACTAGCCCAAAGCTGGGAGCCAGCATGGTGTAGTGGTTAAGAGAGGTGGTTTGGAGTGGTGGACTCTGATCTGTAGAACCAGGTTTAATTCCCCACTCCTCCACATCAGCGGCGGAGGCTAATCTGGTGAACTGGATTTGTTTCCCCACTCGTACACATGAAGCCAGCTGGGTGACCTTGGGCTAGTCACACTCTCTCAGCCACACCTACCTCACAGGGTGTCTGTTGTGGGGAAGGGGAAGGGTAGGTGATTGTAAGCCACTTTGATTCTTCCTTAAGTGGCAGAGAAAGCCAGCATATAAAAACCAACTCTTCTTCTGCTTCTTTATATGTAGGAGTGGGAAACAAATCCAGTTCACCAGATTAGCCTCCGCCGCTCATGTGGAGGAGTGGGGAATCAAACCCGGTTCTCCAGATCAGAGTCCACCGCTCCAAACCACTGCTCTTAACCATTACACCACGCTGGCTCTCACACCATGCTGTAAAGATGTTGTCTGAGGAGTTGGCACTGGCCTGGAGTTGTACAGATGTTGGCCAAAGCAAATGGGAATTGTGGCCAACATTAGTTGGCAGAGGCTGTTATCGTTTGAGGAAAGTTGTTTGCAAAACCCATAGGTTTCCTTTCTGGCGCTGTCTACCATCCACCTTATGCTTCCCTACTACTTTCGACAGATGCAAACGTAGCCGCCATGTTGAACTGACTCAAAACAAAGAGCGTTTCACCTGCTGTATCCGTTACTCATACCCAGAGGCTGACATCTGGTATGGCTCTTCACATTTCAACAGCATTATGATCTCACCGATCATGACATGATCACTCCTTCTAAAGCAGCCAAAAGATCTACCTGTCATAATGAGGCAGGAATGTGAATAGAAATAAGCCTCCGGGTAAAAGGAACGGCCTCTCCAGCAGATTTCTGTTTATCCACAGAACAAAACCTTCAAGTCGACAAAATGGCAGTGCTCTATTTTGAGAGGACCATGGAAATAGAAATGAGGGGGGACCTTTTATTTTAAAAAATCCTTTTCTATTTCCTTAAAAAAAAAAACGAACACACACACAAAAGAAAAAAAACTTAAGGAGAATATACAAACAGTAAAGACAAAAATATAACAACAGTGGTGGCGGATCTAGACATAAGTTTCTATAAATGGTTTCCAAATATCTAAAAGTAAGTCCATGAGTAGGGTTGCCAACCTTGATGTACTAGCTGGAGACCGCCCACTATTACAACTGATCTCCAGCCGATAGAGACCAGTTCACCTGGAGAAATCAGCCGCTTTGGCAATTGGACTCTATGGCATTGAAGTCCCTCCCCTCCCCAAACCCCACCCTCCTTAGGCGCCACTCCAAAAACCTCCCTCCAGTGGCGAAGAGGGACCTGGCAACCCTATTCATGAGAAATTGCCATTTATATGCAGTGCGTTCAAGTCTTGATAGATTTCTAAGGTCTTCAGTCCATTGATTTACCAAAGGTGGGCGTTTATCTTTCCAGTGTTGCAACATCTTTTAGATGTTGTAAGGGCAGGGAGGGTCCATTTTTGTTGACCATCGGTTAGTCTCCAAGAGACAGGCAAACAGTTTAAAGGTGCATTGTCCTCTTCAAAAACCAATGAACATTCTCATACAAAATTGATATGAGTAATAACTTCTTCCCAGAAAAACCAAATGACTGGACACTCCCAAAGCATATGTTTAAGGAATGTGTCCGGTGAGTTAAAACACCAGTAATTAGACACTTTACTCATTCCAGCATGGTATGGTGGTTAGGAGCAGTGGTTAGGAGTGGCGGACTCTAATCTGGTGAACCGGGTTGGTTTCCACACGCCTATTCATGAAGCCAGCTGGGTGACCTTGGGCTAGTCATAGTTCTCTTAGAGCTCTCTCAGCCTCACCTACCTCACAGGGTGTCTGTTGTGGAGAGGGGAAGGGAAGGTGCTTGTAAACCTGCTTATTTAACTAACTCTTTTCTAATGTTAGTTTAGTTAGTGAATTAGATTTAGAATATTAGAGTAGACATGCCGAATATATGGCTGCCTTTGAAAACGGCAGCTCGGTGTTTAGTTTCCATTCTCCTGTAATGTTCAGTGCATTTATTTGTGTCTTGGTTTTACAGTGGCTTACATCCTACCTAACGTGAGCTGAGTGACACTTATGGAAATGAATTGTGTCAGCTCCTTCTGCAGCTTGCTGTGACCACTGAAATTATGTCCAGGGGATCAGTAGATCCCCCAGGAATAGTGGGAGGGGAGAACAAGACAGGAGTCTGCAGTAGGAGGGGGGAAACAGTGAAAATCAAACACAATTTTCCACTAGTGGAAGTGCCTGAAGTTAGGATCTAAGCCACTGTTGTCGTTGTTTTCTTCACTTATGCTTTACAGATGCATCTACCAAGTGTGAGTGTATTGGAGCTCAAAATCCCTCTTTCCCATCTCATTGCAGGACTCTACAATTTGGTTGGAATCATTATATCAAAACACCTGGAAACATAGGAAGGGTTGTTGTTGCTTTCCTCACTCTTCCCACCAGAAGCAGCCGAAGATCACTACCTGACCCTTTTGACTGGAAATGCTAGGGATTGAACCTGGGACCTTAGGATCTAAGTCATTGTTTGTTTGTTTGTTTTTCCTCACTCTTCTCACCAGAAGCAGCCAAAGATGTGGAGGGAGACAGGAGAAATGTGGCAAGTCATTTAATCAGGACACAGTTTTCTCCATTAAAAATTATGTCACTGGGAGTCCCGGCAGGGTGGGCATGAGGTTGTTGTGAATTTCTGCATTGTACAGGGGTTTGGACTAGATGACCCTGGTGGTCCCTTCCAACTCTATGATTCTATTATTCTATTAGGCTTGTGAGTTAAATATATAGTTTCTGATTTGTTAACAGCCTTATCCCAGCATATCTTTAGAATAATATCTGGTTTGGCCCTCAGTATTAATATTCACCTATCCACTATGGACACAGTCCTACTGAAGTTAAGAACTTTACTTGCTATTTGTCTTCATGAGAGAATGGAGGACATGCTGAAGGCCATTTCGCACTGCTTGAAAACACAGCAAGCTACATTATACTGAATCCGACCATTGGTACATCAATGTTGGTACTGCCTGCTCAGACTGGCAGCGGCTCTCCTGAGTCTTAGGTTAAAGTCTCTTGCATAACCTACTACCTGAACCTTTTAACTGAAGGTGCCAGGAATTGAACCTGGGACCTTCCACATGCCCAGTAGATGCTCTACCACTTAGCCACAATCCCTCCCCAATGTTTACACATGAAGTTGCCTTATCCTGAATCAGACCATTTGTCCATCAGTTTCAGTATTGTCTACTCAGACTGGCAGCAGCTCTCCAGGGACTCAGGTGAAGGTCTTTCACATCACCTACTGCCTGGTCCTTTAAACTGGAGGTGCTGGGAATTGGACCTGGGACCTTCTGCATGCAAAGCAGATGCGCTACCACTGAGCCATGGCCTCATCCTTTTTCGGAGGACTAAACTAAGATGTTTTATGTCTAAATATGTAAAGGGTACATGGGACAGAGATTTATTTGCACATGCATGCACCATACATGAGTACCCATAAGGGAACATGGACTGGTGGTTCCCTTCCAGTCCTGCTGAATTTACTCTTATTGGCAAACCCAAGGTTGACTTTGTGTAATGTGTGAAATGGTCTAACTCTCTAACTGAAATCAGTGGGACTTAAAGTTCTAGACTGTAGATGATGACGATGATGATAATGATGATGATGAATCATAGAGTTGAAAGGGACCACCAGGGTCATCTAGTCCAACCCACTGCACAATGCAGGAAATATTTGATCTTGCATGTTCAGCAGAGTTGGACTTCCAACAGATATCTGGGTAATTAAAATCTCCCATGACCACTGTTACCCGTCTCCTTGAGAACTTTGTAATCTGGTCTAGGTGTGTCTCATCCAAGTCCTCTGCCTGGTTTGGTGGTCGATAGCAGACCCCCCACCATAATATCATGATTATTTCTTACTCCTTTCATTTTTACCCATAGACTCTCGACTGAACTACCATGCTCAGATTCATGTACTTCTTCACAAGTGTACATATCTTGGACATACAATGCTACTTCTCCCCCCTTCCTTATCTGTCTAGCCCTTCTAAACAAGTTGTACCCCTCAATCTTAATATTCCAGTCGTGATATCCCACCAAGTTTCAGTAATGCCAATTAGGTCAAAATCCTGTTCCTGTATTAGGGTTTGTTTCCCATACTCTGCACATTAGTGTACAGACATCAGAATCCATGGTTTATGTGCCCCGAGGTTTTCGTTTCTGGGTTTTTCGAGGTTTTTTTGAGAAGAAAATTTGGATTTTCTTTACCTTTCTCTACCTTTTCTCTACCTAGTTAGAAGATATCACTGCATCCCAGTCAAAACACAAGTGTCTCTTGTTTCAACTGTGTAAATTGTCACATTGGGCTCCAATCTAGCAAATCCATAAGACAAATTATTCATAACTAACTTCAGCCCCATGGAGCTTCAACAGAACGTGAGCGCGGCCAACTTCAGCCACCTCGGTGCCTTGCTAGGCCAAGATTCTTTATTTATTTTAACCCAGCTCCATAAAAATATGTGAGCAAAGCATCCCCTATCTCTCTAATGCTGTGTTTAAAATGCAATTAGATTCCAGCTGGAGATCGCCAAAATACACCAGAAGCCATGCAGAGCAAGTCTATGCGGTGTTCTATTTTGAGGCTGAGCAATATCACCTTGTAGCAACAGCTGCTGCGAGAGATGGGATCAGTGTGTATTCCTCCTCCGCCGCTTGGCAAGCTCGGAAAGTTGTAATACATTTTTTCAGTTCATTTTAGGTTCAGGTCTCCCCAGGAGCAAACTTCCTTGTGTTCGTCAAAAAGGAACACGAAAGTGAGCTTGCACTGTGGAGATTCGGAAGCCGAACACAAGCAGCTCGTCGCTGGAACCCATGGCTTTATTGCAAAAAATAAAATAAAAATAAAAAATAAAAAAGCACAGTGCATTAGAATATTAGCTGCTAAATTAGCCAAAATAAACATCCTGAGGTGCAAGACAAACACCAAGGCACTTACTTCACAACCAAGATGTGGGTTGGTACTAGGCCTTAGCAGAGAGCTCAGCAATCAAGTGCCAAGGCCAATGCCATAGCAGGGATTTTCCTGGTTGGTGGCAAGAGCCAAGCTTAACTCTGGGGTGCCAGCCTCAAGGGGCCTGGACATCTCTTGGAATTACAAACAATCTCCAGACAAGAGAGAGGAGGAGGAAGAGAAGGAGGAGAAGGAGGAGGAGGGGAAGGAGGAGAAGTTCATCTGAAGAAAATGGATGCTTTGGAAGGTGGACTCTGTGGCGAATACAAAGCCTTTATTGGCATTGGTTAAACACTAGCATTTATATAAACATGATATAGTTTATATATCCCCAAACCCTACCCTCCTCAGGCTCCACACCCAAAATCTTCAAGTATTTCCCAAACCGGAGCTAGCAACCCTTCTGTCCTCTCCAGGTTCCATCCCCAAATCTGCAGGAGTTTCCCAACCTCAATCTGGCAACCCTTGTCCCCATCCCCCGCCAGTGGCCAGGGGGAACCTGGCAACTCGGCAACCCTAAATCTATGGCATTGTACCCCATTGAGGTCCTTCCCTTCCCCAAACCGTCTCCCTCCCCAGGCTCCACTTCCCAATCTCCAGGAATTTCCCAACCATGAGTTGGCAGCCCTTGTTTATTTACAGCTATGTATTTTTGAGAATGCCTTAGAGTAGGCTAGTAGTCTGGGCTAAGAACTTCATGGAGGCAAAATTAGGTGAGCTAAATGGAAGAGGAACCATTGGTGGTTGACAATGAGACCTACGACGATTGGACAATGCAGGTATCCCCTTCAGCCATGACTCTCTGTGTGTGAGTCTCTTCTTTCCCACTCTGCTTGTTTCTCCAGTAGTCTTATTACTCTCAAATTGTAGTCTGTAAGGTAACATGAGGGGATGTGGCTCAGTGGTAGAGCATCTGCTTGATATGCAAAAGGTCGCAGGCTCAGTCCCTGGCATCTCCTGTTAAAGGATCCAGGCAAGTAGGGGATGTGAAAGACCTCTACCTGAGACCCTGGAGAGTTGCTGCCGGTCTGAGTAGACAATACTGACTTCGATGGACCAAGGGGTCTGATTCAGTAGAAGGCAGCTGTTAGTTGGCAACCCTTGTCTCCACTTGGGAGAACAGTGGGGTATAAAAATATAAACTTGAGCGAGCAAGCCAAGGAACAAGTATGTAGCTGCCATTTTCATAACTGGAAATGCTTTTTGAGTAACATGTAGTCCCCACCTTACTATGGTGGACTAACCGTCAAAATGCAAATTATATTTACGATAAAATCTTCCATTTGTCTTCCCATCTAAATTTCTCTTGCTGGTGAGATTCCCTGTAGTAGTAACCCGCCATTCTCCCGTTTAAAACTGCATACATTTAGTTTGCTGCAGTTTTCCAAGTTGCCGATAAATACTAGTGTATTTGCAGAGCACTCGAATCGCAGAAAAATAAAGGAAACCTGCTGCGTTTGCACGGTTTGCATTAAAAAAAATCTTTTTTCCTAATTTAATCAAAGAGAGGCGTACAAAAATGATGCCAACTAAAAATCGCATAAACGGTGCGCGTGCCAGTTTGTGAAATTCATTTGCAAAATTAACGAGAAGGCAGGTGTCGCAGAACGATGGGGCAAAGCAGACCCCGAGAAGGAGAACAGAACAGAATGAGAGAAATCTGCTCATCCTTACTGCCTTCTAGTCATAATGCTGTAGGTGGAAAGAAAGAAAGCTTTTCACAGAAGGCAGCAAAAAGTATTAGATCTGGTATTTTCAGACAAATTTCTTCCCCCAGGAAATGTTTTGCTGAGCCGGTGACAAAATGCTCAACAGGGGGCTATATCCTATTCCACATATGCACATATGTAGCGGATGAAACATTTATATGTTTTTCTAAAGTAGAATAAATAGGGCCATGTAAACGACTGGCTTTCTCTTCTTGGCACTTGCCGGGATTACTTCACAGGTCAATTTGTGGTCCTCTTGGAAATTGGCTGGCACGACCCCTTTCTCGTGCCATGTGTCCAGTTCCTTGGTACCCCTGGATTAACTGGCTGGATCCTAAAACACTCTGGGCTTCGTTAGGCATGAATCCAATTTGCTCGCAGCATGCCTGAGAAAAGAGAGAATGAGGGATATTTTCTTTCTTTCCTCCATATGTCCTGCCATTCACCAGTCGGTTCCCACAAATGGCTGCAAATGTGAAAACATTAAGTGTTTAGGAACGTGACACGATTTCTCCTCTTCTTTATAAGCCATTTCACATTGGCAGGGGGAAAATATCTCCTCATGGAAACGATTGATCCTACCTATCGTGCAAATGTTGGGAACCAGGACCAAAACCAATAAGCAATCGCTCTTTCTTTGCTAATGCTTCCATTGATCCCAATATTCAAATCTATATCTTTATTTATTTAGCCAGAGTGGTGTGTGGTTAAGAGCGGTGGTTTGGAGTGGTGGACCGGGTTTGATTCCCTACTCCTCCACGTGAGTGGTGGACTCTAATCGGGTGAACCGTGTTTGATTCCCCACTCTTCCACACAAAGTCAGCTGGGTGACCATGGGCTAGTCACAGCTCTCTTAGAGCTCTCTCAGTCCCGCCTACCTCACAGGGTGTCTGTTGTGGGGGAGGAGAAGGGAAGGTGTAAGCCAGTTTGATTCTTCCTTAAGTGGTAGAGAAAGTCGGCATATGAAAGATCAGGTCATAGATAATGTGAAAGACCTCTTCTTGAAGCTCTGGAGAGCCACTGCCAGTCTGAGTGGGCAATACTGACCTTGATGGTCAGATGGTCTTATTCAGAATAGGGCACCTTCATCTGTCCATGTATCACCTCCACATGGACCTTAACTCTTGTGCTGATGGAGAAAAGGTGGAGGAGACAATCAGAGCTCTGTTGAGCAACTTGTAATTTGGTCCAGGCATAGAAGGAGGAGGAGGAAGAAGAGGAGGAGGAGGAGGAGGAGTTGGGTTTTATATCCCAATTTTCTCTACCTTTAAGGAGACTCAAACCAGCTTACAAATGCCTTGTGAGGAAGTTGGTGCTGAGAGAGTTCAGAGAGAACTGTGACTGGCCCACAGCCACCCAGCAGGCTTCATGTGGAGGAGTGAGGAAACCAACCTAGATCACCAGATTAGAGTCCACCGCTCATGTGGAGGAGTGGGGAATCAAACCCGGTTCTCCAGATCAGACTCCACTGCTCTTAACCACTATGCCATGCTGGCTCTCCAGAAAGAAGGAAAAGATCAACTGATTCCCTCCTTCTCCGATGGATGGCAGCTTTCTCTGTGTTACAGTGATCAACTGTATTTCCAAACCACTTGCAATATCAAAAGATGTCGTCCTTTAATATGGAAGATCGAAGCCTGTTTTTAAAAGAGCTACCATTTGTTCAGAGAAAGAATACAAAAACATACTCTGGATTCTTTCCATATAAGTGGGAGGGCATATTTATAAAAAGTGTCTCATTCCTTTTAGTTAGCAGCTTGATTTTTAGAATGGTCCATCAAGGCTAATTTGGAAACTGATCAAATACATCTGTTTCTCAATATAGATGATACAGATCTGTGATACATAGAATTTTCCTGATAGGCAGAACTCCCAGATTGCCCCTTGGGTGAACACGTTTTATAAATGAAAATCTCACCAGGCTATTAAAGATTTTGTGTTCTTTTTAAAAATATCCGCATGTATTTACTTTGGCAGCTGTTCTGGTATTTCCATATATTTCAGAAAAATTATCCATGTCCTACATCAATGTATCATATTTTAATTCAGATATAAGGTGACATTCTTGACCAGGCCTGAAATAGTGTTGGGGCTATAATTTTACACAGTGTGTGTTCATAAAAAATGCATTATATCGAAATACCATTTAAAAAATATTTTAAAGATCAAAGAATACAACACATAAGTTCACACAGAGAGAAAAGGAATGGTATGTTCTATAAATAAAATCCAATTTTTGACCAATCTATTTGACAAGAATCTTTCTTTCTCCCATACACTATAGTTTCTTTTTTGTTAAGAATGTCGTATGGTTTGGTTCTTATCAGAGGAAGGCCTTTTCAGGAAAAGTCTTCTATGCCCTGTTGTTGGACCTCCAGAGGAACTGGTTGGCCACTGTGGGAGGCAGGATGCTGGACTAGAAGGACCACTGGTCTGATCCAGCTGGGCTCGTCTGATGTTCTTATCGGGGGAAGGCCTCGGCCTCTATGCCCTGTTGTCAGACCTCCAGAGGAACTGGTTGGCCACTGTGTGAGATGGGATGCTGGACTAGATGGACCACTGGTCTGATCCAGCCAGGCTCTTCTGATGTTCTTATGTTGTTGTTGTGAGGATCAGGTGGAGGAGGGAAGAACAGTACTACAGTATAACCTGCTTTGGCTTTTCATTGGGAAGCACAGTGTGGTATAAGTATGTAGATAAATTAAGCTCTGGGAAAGGTACAATGCATAGCTAGAATATGTTTGCCTTGGTGGATCACAAGTGTTGAGAGTTTGGTAAATTGCTTATTAAGTGGCTTTCTACACAAATCCATTGACTGATTTTTGAGAGCCAGCGTGGTATAGTGGTTAAGAGCGGTGGTTTGGAGCAGCAGATTCTAATCTGGAGAACCAGGTTTGATTCCCCACTCCTCCACATGAAGCCATCTGGGTAACCTTGGGCTAGTCACAGCTCCCTCGGCCCCACCTACCTCACCAGGTATCTGTTGTGGGGAGAGGAAGGGAAGGAGATTGTAAGCCGCTTTGAGTCTCCTGAAAGGGGGAGAAAGTCGGCATATAAAAACCAACTCTTCTTCTTCTTTTTATTTTATCCCTGTGTTCCTCACAACAACAACCCCAGGAGAACAAAAGGAGAGAATTATTCTGAATGTGTGACTGAACTGTGGTTTCCCCTAGCAACAACCAATGCGAGGCCTCTTAAAACTTTATCTTCCTACGATCAGTCAACATTTGAGTATTTGTTTCAGGATCATATCTCATCAAATCACTTTAACATATCTGTAGATGACGCGAAAAAGAACGGTGTTGTTGTTGTGTTAGATGAAAACCTAGTTTACAACACATGGGAATTAGTTTTCAGACATTTTTTTTAAAGATGCCTGCAAACACAATACCTTGACAGTTGTATTTTCATATTGGATTTCCTCCGTGTAAAATGAAAGGATGTGTTTCGCAGACAGCGTTTCTTTTTTTAAGATCTCGCTTATATCTTACATGCTCCTCAAAACAGAGATGGAATGCCTTTCTATCCAAACTGAGATATTCCGTCGGTGTTTTGATCATTGTCGGAACTGCAACATACCAAATAATACAACAAGGAAAATCCTCAGAAGGTGGAGTGAGCAGCAGGTATTCCGGAACTTCTTTTTGCACTGAATTCTCCTCTTCATGAATCCTGAGCGATGGCAGACCTACATTTTTGGGACCCTGAAGCTTGAACTGTGATGGGGGCCCCTTCGCAACCAACAACAATAGGGCAACGTCCAACAAGGTGCAAAGGGCCTTGCTGCCCTTGCAAGGACCCCGAGGCCCAAATGGCAGAGAACAGGGTGGTGGGGTGGAATCCTTGAAAATGGGCCATACAGTGAGCCCCTTCCCACCGGCAATGAGGTCTGAGTAACTGCTGTTATCTTCTTCAGTGGGGTTGTTCTATGGCAGATGTATTGGTTTGTTCTCTAATAGAGAGGCAAACGGTCAACAGAGGGGGCTAGTTAAGATAAAGAGGTGAAAGTCTGATATTTGGTGTTAAAATGCACAATTCCGACTTATCTGCAGCTGATAGAGATCAGTTCCCCTGGAGAAAATGGCCACGTTGGCCATTGGACTCTATGGCACTGAAGTCTCTCCCTTTTCCAAACCCTGCCCTCCTCAGGCTCCACTCCCAAAACCTCCCGCCGGTGGTGAAGAGGGCAACCCTAGCCAGAGGCTTGGCTAGCAACCTGATGAGATTATTTATGTCTATCCTGTTTCTCTGAATGGAGTTCTGTTCCTGAGGAGACTTAGCGGGGTGTGTCTTATCTGCTGCAGGAGAGCTACAGAAATGCTGAGAGGTTTGTCTTTTGTCCCTTTGTTTCCAAGGAACACCAGATGTTCTTCCCAGGGGAAACAGGTAAACAAGCTTGAACTTGCCCAGTCAGCTCTGAAATATGGCACATAAAAGACGGACGCCAGAAGACCCCTTTTTCGTCTCTGGCTATGCAGCATTGTTTCATCCCTGCACACTAGCACCAGTCCTGCATGCCTTGTATGGCATACCAGGGCAGCCTAGGGCTGTCAGCACGCCACAACAAATATTTGTTAGAAGGCTCAGCTGCCCAGACTTTGACGACTCTCAGAGCCTGTGGTGCTGAGTTCTTCTTTCACTTTAGGAGATCTAGCGTCTAATTTAGAATCGGATTGGAAAAGCTGCTTTCTGAGTGCATTTGGCCAAAGTCTTTGTGGGCTCTGATCGTTACTTTGAATTCCACCTGTCAGTTAATTGGCAAGCAGTGGAGAAAGCAACAGAACAACAGCCGGCTGCACTGAAAGATAGAACAGCTGGGCGCTTCCTTTGCCAACTTGCTATCTTGCTCAATTCTACACACTGTCCTTTGCAGCAACCAACACTGTACACATGCTCCTACAGAATCACAGGATCACAGAGTTGGAAGGAGCCATACAGGCCATCTAGTCCAACCCCCTACTTAATGCAGGATCAGCCAAGAGCATCCCTGACAAGTGCTTGTCCAGCCTCTGCTTGAAGACTGCCAGTGAGGGGGAGCTCACCACCTCCCTAGGGAGCCCATTCCACTGTCAAATAACTCTTACTGTAA
The DNA here is from genome assembly GCF_029931775.1 of Euleptes europaea. Taxonomy (NCBI): domain Eukaryota; kingdom Metazoa; phylum Chordata; class Lepidosauria; order Squamata; family Sphaerodactylidae; genus Euleptes; species Euleptes europaea. The sequence continues at coordinate 56,557,973 of NC_079326.1, forward strand.
AAAAAAAATATCCTAATATCCAGCTGGTACCTTTCTGCTTGCAATTTAAACCCATTATTGCGAGTCCTATCCTCTGCTGCCAACAGGAACAGTTCCCTGCCCTCCTCTAAGTGACAGCCCTTCAAATGCTTAGAGAGAGCAATCATGTCCCCCCTCAACCTCCTCTTCTCCAGACTGAGCATTCCTAACTCCCTCAGCCTTTCCTCGCAGGGCTCGGTCTCCAGGCCCCTGATCATCCTCGTCGCTCTCCTCTGCACCCGCTCCATTCTGTCCACATCCTTTTTGAAGTGAGGCCCCAGAACTGCACACAATACTCCAGGTGCGGCTTGACCAATGCAGTGTACAGAGGAACTATCACATCTTGCGATTTGGATGCTATGCCTCTGTTGATGCACCTCAAGATCACATTAGCTTTTTTTGTCGCTGTATCACATTGGCTGCACGTATTTAACTTACAGTCCACCCATACCCCAAGATCTTGTTCACACACACTGCTGCCCAGAAGTGGATACCCCATCCAGTATGCATGTCTTCTATGAGAGGCTGTGATCTAAAAGGAGGAATCAACTACTCTAGTCTATTAGTGGATCTTATACTGTCAAAGCAACCATCCAGGTTAAACTGCAGGGGAGGGGGTATAGGCTTCTTCAAAATGTATTGCCGTGCTCACACAAGTGGCTGCCAAGAAAGGGTGCATTTAAATAAAGCTGTGTCGAATTTTCACCCTCAACCAGGTGGTGGTGGTAGTAGTAGTAGAAGGAGGAGGAGGAGGAGGAGGAGTTGGTTTTTATATGCCGGCTTTATCACTTAAGGAAGAATCAAACCGGCTTACAATCACCTTCCCCTCCCCACAACAGACACCCTGTGAGGTAGTTGGGGCTGAGAGAGTGTGACTAGCCCAAGGTCACCCAGCTGGCTTCATGTGTAGGAGTGGGGGAACAAATCCAGTTCACCAGATTAGCCTCCGCTGTTCATGTAGAGGAGTGGGGAATCAAACCCGGTTCTCCGCTGCTCCAAACCACTGCTCTTAACCACTACACCACACTGGCTCTCACACCATGCTGGTAAAAAGCATCCTTTCAACATACACAAAAGGCCCCTTAAAATCCCTGCTTCCTTTTTTCATTCTTTGATAGGGCTATGCAAAAAAAACAAAAAAAATCTGTAAATTTTGGGTTCAGGTTTATTGGACCCTATTTTTTTGGGAAACCCAAAATAAGGCAGATACCAATACTGGTAAATAGGTATTCCAGCTTTTTAAAGGTTTTCCTGGGGAAAAATCGAGTCCTTTTCAGCCTACAGGAATTTTTTTTCATAGCTCCTGAGCAGCATTTTTAGAGGTAGACTTTCCAGATTTTCAGGGAAGCTGCAAGGGATGCTCCTTGGATGAACCCTGAAATTTGGTAAAGTTTGGAGAATGGGATGACCCTTTCGGGGACCCATAAAACTGGACCTCCAGTCCCAACCTTTACCAAACTTCGGGGTTCATGCAAGGAGAATCCCTTGCAACTACCCTGAAAAATGGGAAACCTCTAAAAATGCCCCCACAGGAACTCCTCAAAAACAATCCCCATGTATTCTCTGATGTTAATACAGCACATAAATTAATTAAATGAATTAAAGAATGAATAAAATAGATAGATATTCTAATAAACTGCCTCCAGTAGTGGATTGTAATGTGTGTAGAAGTGAGGCCTAGGGCTGCCAGCTCCAGGTTTGGAAATACCTGGAGGTTTGGGAGGGGGTGGATCTTGAGGAGGATTGGGTTTGGGGTGGGACTTCAATGGGGTATGATGCCATAGAGTCCTCCTTCCAATGCTGCCATTTTCTCCAGGTGAACTGATCTCTGTTGCCTGGAGATCAGTTGTCCCAGTAGATCTAAACATTAGGAAGAATTTTCTAACAGAGCGGCTCCTCGGTGGAACAGGCTTCCTTGGGAGGTGGTAAGCTCTCCTTCCCTAGAGGTTTTTAAGAAGAGGTTAGATGGCCATCTGTCAGCAATGCTGATTCTATGACCTTAAGCAGATGATGAGAGGGAGGGCACCTTGGCCATCTTCTGGGCATGGAGTAGAGGTCACTAGGGGTATGAGGGAGTGAATTCCCTGCATTGTGCAGGGGTTGGACTAGATGACCTTGGTGGTATCTTCCAACTTTATGTATCTATGATTCTATTATTCTATCTCCAGCCACCACCAGGAGGTTGGCAACCCTAGTGGGTTCTGGAGATCCCCCAGAGTTACAACTGATCTCCAGGTGACAGAGATCAGTTCCCCTGGAGAAAATGGCTGTTTTGGAAGGTGGGCTTTATGGAATTATACCCTGCTGAGGTCCCTCCCCTCTCAAAACCCCTTCCCTTCCTAAATTCCCCCCCCCCAGTTTCTGACACAGGTTCTCCTCGCTCAGAAATCCTTTTTTCCCCTTCACCATACTAATGAATTTTGGAAGAATTCTTACTCTTAATACCGATGCCTCATTTGGCGTTGATGGGGCATAGATGAAGTGAAAACAGTGTATATGTGGCGTGCAGAAGGCGTGACAGTGAGATCAAAGACATTGCGAACGACAAAAATGAACAAGGGACCCAAAACTGGGTCACCGCAACAGCAAACGAGAACAAAAAGTAAGAAAACAGGGAACCGTTGCCCATCCCAACACTGTTGACAATGCCGGCTAAAGAAACTCAAGATAAGGCCGCTCATCATCTGCTTGGCTTTGTTTGCTGATCAAAGATGTTGTTAGGAATTAGATCATTTTCCCTTCTTCCCAGCGACTCTGTTCCTTTTCTTCCACCACCCCCTTTTTAAACCACAGGCTTTCTCTTTAGCGTCGTCTCCTTTCTCTCTCGCAAAGTAATTCCGTCAGAGATGTCTTAATTCTTTCGGCTGCAGCCGAAACACGCTTCTTCCGGCGTCTCCCTCCTTCGCTCCGTTGCCCCTTCGGTCCCTCCAATTCTGTCCAGGGTTTCTTCTTTGTCTGCCTCCCCAGGGAATGTTGATGTGCTAATAAACAAGCCTTCGGGCCACTAACTTTCTAACTTAGCCTTGGTGGTCAGATATACTGGGGAGACTAGCTCCACCACGTTTTGAAACAGAGCAATTACGAGCCTTGCAGAGTTCAGGCCAAGTTGTATATACAGGCATCCACACTCTCTCAATGCCCCACTGAGAGATGTACAGTGCAATCCTAGACAGAGTTAAACCCGTCTAAGCCCATTGAACTCAGTGCATGTAGAAGGGTGTAACTCCGCTTAGGACAGCTGTCTCATTTGGGTGTTTGACAAATAAGCCCCTCCGCTTTAGTCATAAGGTTGCCAGCTTCCAGGTGGTAGATGGAGATCTCCTGGATTGCAACTGATCTCCAGGCCACATAGGTCAGTTCACCTGGAGAGAATGGCCGCTTTGGAAGGTGGATTCTATGGCATTATACCCCGCTGAAGTCCCTCCCCTCTCATAACCCCGCCCTCCTCAGGCTCCACCTCCCAAATCTCCAGGTCTTTCTCAACCCAGCACTAGCAATAGGGTAGCCAACCTCCAGGTAATACTGATCTCCAGCCAATAGAGATCAGTTCACCTAGAGAAAAAGGCCACTTTGTCAATTGGACTCTATGGCATTGAAGCCCCTCCCCTCCCCAAACCCCGCCCTCCTCAGGCTGCCCCCCAAAAACCTCCCACCTGTGGCGAAGAGGGACCTGGCAACCCAGAGCTAGCAACCCTATTTAGTCATGGTGTGGTTATTTTCAGAGGCTAACAAAGGCCTAAAATTTAACTAAGGTGATAAAAAGACGTAATCTCCATACTATAGACAGCATACATTGAGTGTGGACACCCAATGGGTACTGGAGCTTACTGATTATTATTTTTAATGGAAAGAGTTGAAAAAAAATCCTGAAACGTGTAGAATTTTCTAGTAGTATTCGTTGATAATAGCATGGAAGGGGGGGTAAGAATCAAGCTCTTCAGTACTGCAGTCTTGTTCTGCGGGGAAGATAGTTTTGTGAATCTGGGCTGCCATCCTCTGGATAGAGAATCATGCTTTTGTGTCACGGATGAGAATTTTCTCGCCTAATCATGATAGAAGCAAAGATTTCTCAGCTCACGTCAACTATGTACGGAGAAGGGAACCAAAAATCAAACAGGCGACTTGAATTATTTAATTCTAGATTCCAGATATAGCCCAGGCTAGCCCGATGTCGTCACATCACGGAAGCTAAGAAGGGTTGATCCTGGTTATTACTTGGGTGGGAGACCACCAAGGAAGTCCCGGGTCACTCTGCAGAGGCGGGTAATTGCAAACCACCTCTTGCCTTGAAAACTCTTTGGGGTTGCCATAAATCACCATTAAACTGAGTGATGCCAGGCAGTGAGGGTGGAGGGAGAGAGCTAGACAGGACTCAGACTATATGAGCCAGAGTGGGGACTTGAACCCAGGTCTCCCAGCACTAACCACTAGACCTGGGGCTGCCAGGTCCTTCTTCACCACCAGCAGGAGGTTTTGGGGATGTAGCCTGGGGAGGGCGGGGTTTGGGGAGGGGAGGGACTTCAACGCCATAGTGTCCAATTGCCAAAGCGGGCATTTTCTCCAGGGGAACTGATCTCTTATCGGCTGGAGATCAGTTGTAATAGCAGGAGATCTCCAGCTAGTACCTGGAGATTGGCAACCATAACTAGACCACACTTGTTCTCCTGCATTGCTTGTGATGTTTTCGTATTTTGTAGTTTATAGGATAGTTCCATCGTTCTAGGCAGTTGGGGGTTTTGTGGGCCTGTCATGTGTTGTTTGTAATGTTTTATTGCATTTTAAAATCTGTTGGAAGGTACCTCAGGAGCTTTCCACTGATGAGGTGGGAATAGAAAATATGATGTTTTAAAACGGAAGGGCTAATTCGCACAGCCACTGTTGAGGCAGCAAAATTGCCCCGAGTTGTGTAATAGATAATTTGGCTTCAATAGCAGTTAAAAAAAATGTATACAGGACCTTGGTGCCGTGTTTTTTTCCTTCCACAAATGTGTGCAATGGGATTTTGGAGATTACACATACATCAGTTATTTCATTCTGAGCAGCAATTTACGTGGCTCCATTAAACATGGCAGTGACAGTTTAAGCTTCGAGAAAGATATAACTTGGGCTGAAGGCTTTCCATTACCCGTCTCAAGACTGATGCACGGCGCAGTGATGTTAATTGTCTTTTTTGCACATGGATTTGTTTTTAGCGGCTTGCATTTTGCAACATGCGATGGATCCTAAAGCTCCTCTCCATGCACTAGACTTCTTTTTAGACTGCTCTCCACAGAAATGTCATTCCTTTTTTTTGGCTTATAACCACTCGGTATAGTACAATAAACTGCAAATGCATCATGTTAGTTCCAGAATTTAAAGAACAGAAGAACAAAAGAAAAGCCCTGCTGGATCAGACCAAGGCCCATCAGGTCCAGCAGTCTGTTCACACAGTGGCAAACCCGGTGCCTCTTGGAAGCCCACAAGCAAGACATCTGCAGCAGCAGCATCCTGCCTGTGTTCCACAGCACCTAATATACTAGGCATGCTCCTCTGATACTAAAGAGCATAGGTATGCACCATGACTAGCAGCCATTTTGACTAGTAGCCATGAATACCCTTCTCCTCCATGAACATGCCCACTACCCTCTTCAAGCCTTCCAAGTTGGCGGCCATCACCACATCCTGGGGCAGGGAGTTCCACAGGTTTTTTTTAACTAGATGTGAACCTCTGAACAAACATACTTGGCAGGAGTTCCTAATGTCCACCCAGGACACATGAGAAGGAAACAAAGATAGTGAAAGAATAGCCAAAGGAATTGAATGGCAGTGAAATAAGACTTTCCATTTTAAGCATCAAGAAAGAGGAGAAATGGACATCGTATTGCAATTCAAACATGTTTTGCAGTGAAGGGTCCAATTTGAATCAATATGATTCCCATCAAACCAACGAGCCAGAGAATTTGTTGTGCTTTCTTATTTGCAGGTTCATTTTTAACAGTCCTTCACATTTGTTTGAGTTCCCTCAGTACATAGGGCTTCTGATCTACAGCTTTATTTTTTCCTAAGGAATTGATACTACTCGGATTGATTCACCCAACCTTTGACATTGTTGAAATATCATCACCGATGGCCAGATGGAAAAAGCCACTAAGCCAATTGCAGCAGAGGCAAAAAATAAATGACTAAGGTAAAGAGCCAGCGTGCTGTAGTGGTTAAGAGCGGTGGTTTGGAGCAGTGGACTCTGATCTGGAGAACCGGGTTTGATTCCCTACTCCTCCACATGAGCAGCGGAGGCTAATCTGGTGAACCGACTTGGTTTCCCCACTCCTCCCCATGAAGCCAGCTGGGTGACCTTGGGCTAGTCTTCACCGTACATGTGCCAGCTGGAAAGAGTTGCCAGCTCCGGGTTGGGAATTACCTATAGATTTTGGGGGTGGAGCCTGAGGAGGGCGGGGTTTGGAGAGGGCAGGGACTTCAATGCCACAGAGTCCAATTGCCAAAGCGGCCATTTTCTCCAGGTGCACTGATCTCTATCGGCTGGAGATCAGTCGTAATTGCAGGAGATCTCCAGCCAATACCTGGAAGTTGGCAACCCTACTAGTAGATGATAATTACATACACCCCCGGTGCTCCCTTCCACTCTATCGTCTTCTGTTGCACATCTTCTAAAATGCCTCAGACACCAGAGAGCACATTAAGGAATTCTGCTTCCTCCAATTTATTTCTCGCTGTTCTCAACATATGCTCACTTGGTGAGGCAATTAAAACCTCCACAGCCATATAAAGGATATTTATCTTATCATGGGGTGTTTATGAAATAGTTTCCAGGGCCAACCAAAGTCAAAAGAAAGATCTTTCCTTGCCGCGGTTACTTTTTCATACTTTATACAATCCGTAGGTCCACTCCAGCCGAGAGGAAGAGGGGGAGGTTAGTGTGTATTTGAATCTCTCTAACTGAAACCAGCGGGGTTTCCAACTGCTGAGCTTTGGCTGGATAAGACTAGACAAAACAGAAAAAATAATGTTTATGCAACTTTAAATGTTGGCACATGCAAGATGCATTTATAGCTAACACTGTGCAACTTCCATCTTAAAATAAGTGTGAAGGAGAACTTCTGTTAACTGAAAGATACCCAAAAAAATCACCTTATTAAATATAGGTGTTGGTGGAAAGTGCCGTCAAATCGCAGGCGACCCTGTAGGGCTTTCAGTTAATTCCATCCCTTAAACAAGAGGAGGAGGAGGAGAAGGAGGAGGAGGAGGAGGAGAAGAAGAAGAAGAAGAGGAGGAGGAGGAGGACTTTCTCTACCACTTAAGGAAGAATCAAATCAGCCTACACTCCCCCTCCCTTCCCTGCCCCAAAACAGACACTCTGTGAAGTAGATGAGGCTGAGAGAGTGTGACTAGCCCAAGGTCACTCAGCTGGCTTCATGTGGAGGAGTGGGGAAACTAAATCCAGTTCATCAGATTAGCGTCCGCCACTCATGTGGAGAAGTGGGGAATCAAACCCAGTTCTCCAGATCAGACTCCACCACTCCAAATCACCGCTCTTAACCACCACACTGTGCTGGCTCTTCACAGGTGATAGGAACCCATAGGCCTTCTGCTTCAGGGGACCGAATTAACATTTTCAAGGCAAGAGAGGGTTTGCCATTGCCTGTCTCCATATAGCAACCCTGAACTTCCAAGCACAAACCAGGGCTGACCCTATTGAGGTTCTGAGATGTGACAACATAAGGCCAGCCTAAACCATCCCGATAAGGGCAAGTATGGGTACAGCTGTAATATTGTAGGGGTAAAGACTGGATATTGGAGTACGACATGTAAATGATGCTTAAAACTTTATCCTGAATTCAGTCTGGGTTTTTAAAAGATATTAACTAATTTATATCCATCTCCATTTAAAATAATTGTCCCCGGGGGCTTCCAGATTCTAAAAAGTATCATACGGTATCTATTTAAAGCCAGTCAAAACCGACACATTTCAATGAAAGCCAGAAAGCAGCAATTCAACATAATTTCAAGCCAACCAAATTATAGCATGCCAAAAGCTGTGATAAATTGGTATTTTTAAAAAAAATACGATCACAGGTTTATAGTATTTTAAAACTTTGAAACAAGCAATCAAGTTGCAACAGAACTTATAGGTCATGTACACAGGGGAAATTTGTGTTTGGTTTGCTGCACAGTTTTCTGCTCCGAATTCTCAAACATCACATGCATGAGGGTTCCCCCCCAAAAAAAAATTCCAGGAGTGCCTTCTGATGAATTAGGTATCCCCAGTGAATCAGGGAGCTTCTGAGTCCCTCCCCCTGAAAACACAGCCTTGTTGCACTTTACTTGGAGGGGGAAAGTCAGCTCTTAAAGAGGCTGCATGTGCTTTTGCTGGGTGATCCTCCCCACCTTTCTTCAACAGCTCCCTGCTGGGAGCTGCCTTCCAACCTTGGCAGCCTTCTTCAGTGTCTTCCTGCACATTTCATGAAGGTTTAATTCCCTCTGTTGTGCTTTTCTTTGAGGGAAGGGGTTGGATGGGAGGGACAGACACATGGGAGGGAGAAGCCAAAATGGGCGGACGTGGGGAGAGGAACCTGAAGTTAAGAGCTATGCATGGAAATAGGGGAAATTTGCGCTGCTCTTGCCTCAAAGCAGTATTTAAATTCATTCTAAAACAGGATCCTAGAACTGCAGGGGAAGAATGAAGCCAGAGCAAAGTCACTTCTGAAGGTCGGTAAAATCATGAATAATGCAAAGGAAGCCTCGAAGCAGTCCAGCAGGGACTGCGAAGTAAATATCCCTGTGTAAATAGCCATAGTATCCCCTCATGGGGTTTTCAAGGCAAGAGACATTGAGATGTGTTTGCCATTGCCTGCCTCTGCATATGAACTCTGGACTTCCTTGGTGGTCTTCCATCCAAATACAAACCAAGGTCGACCCTGCTTAGCTTCTGAGATCTGACAAGATCGGGCTAGCCTGGGCTCTCCAAGTCAGAGCAAATGTAGCTCTCTCTCTCTCTCTCTCTCTCTCTCTCTCTGTGTGTGTGTGTGTGTGTGTGTAAAGTGCTGTCAAGTTGCAACCGACTTTTGGCAACCCAATAGGACTTTCAAGGCAAAAGACGTTCAGAGGTGGTTTGCCAATGCCTTCCTCTGCAGAGTGACCCTGGACTTCCTTGGTGGTCTCCCATCCAAACACTAACCAGGGCCGACCCTGCTTAGCTTCTGAGATCTGAATAGATCAGGCTAGCCTGGGCCATCCAGGTCAAGGCAAGAGATGAACAGAGGTGGTTTCCCATTGCCTGTCTCTGCAGAGTGACCCTGGACTTCCTTGGTGGTCTCCCATCCAAGTACTAACCAGGGTCGACCCTGCTTAGCTTCTGAGATCTGATGAGATCGGGCTAGCCTGGGCCATCCAGGTCAAGGCAAGAGATGGACAGAAGTGGTTTCCCATTGCCTGCCATCCAGGCTTCATGTGGAGGAGTGGGGAGAGAGAGAGAGAAAAGGAATTCTGTGGCATTATTAGTCTTATAAATACATGGGAATACAGACAGTTTTATTGCCAAATGTTAGGTGGAAATAGATGACAGGGAAGGAGACAGTAGCTGCTCTGAAGCATTCTGCTTGGTTTTAACCAAAGTATGAGACGGTCAACCGTTCTCTACTGACTAAGCAGCCCAGCACTAGAAGAAGGAAAAGAAGAAGAAGAAGAAGAAGAAGAAGAAGAAGAAGAAGAAGAAGAAGAAGAAGAAGAAGAAGAAGAAGAAGAAGAAGAAGAAGAAGAAGAAGAAGAAGAAGAGTTGGTTTTTATATGCGGACTTTCTCTACCACTTAAGGGAGACTCAAACCAGCTTACAATCACCTTCCCTTCCCCTCCCCCAACAGACACCCAGTGAGGTTGGTGGGGCTGAGAGAGCTGTAAGAGAGCTGTGACAAGCCCAAGGTCACCCAGCTGGCTTTGTGTGTAGGAGTGGGGAAACAAATCCAGTTCACCAGATTAGCCTCCACCGCTCATGTGGAGGAGTGGGGAGTCAAACCTGGTTCTCCAGATCAGAGTCCACTTCTTCAAACCACCGCTCTTAACCACTACACCACGCTGGCTCCCAGTTTCAATCCCCTTTCAATTCACTGTAGTGATCGTTTACAAGTGGACTTTGCTCTTTCACACAGTAAAATCCAGCTGTAAAGTGAATTGAAAGTGGATTGAAACTGTATTATTCAGCATGAAAGAATGCGCCCAAAGAGTCGGTGAACCCTCTGCAGGAATGTGCAACATTTAAAAGCAAAGAAAGAAAAGAGCTGGAGTAATCGTGCAATCCAAAGCCACGCTCAGCATATTGCTTTAAAATAGCTCTTTGGTTTAGATATGAGATACGTTAGGAGACCAATTTAATTCCGGCAGGTTGCCAAGACGCCGGGATGATGTTGCTTACAGTTTATTAATACTGAATAAAGGGAAATTGTATTCCGTTTCTGCATCTGGAGGACATGGTTTACAAAAAGGTTAGACAATTAAAAGGGCTGACCAGGTTCCGTAGAATAGACAAGCGGAGCATCTCTGACCCAGAGGACTGCGCTAACAGCATTAAGGGAGGGCATAATTGAAAGGCATCCGATGCAAAAACATGTTTCTCCTCTTGCAAATTGCCGCATTGCATCCCCTCTTGTGTAAATTAATTTGAGCGATGGCATTTTGCGAGCCAGGCATTCGAGGGCTGCGTACCAGGGAACCGCTCTTGGAAGGATGACAATTCCTTAAAAGCAAACATTGACACACCACCAGACCCCCAAATTACATCGAGACGGTGTGGCGTGTCTGGAGCTCGGGAAAGGGGAGGGATTGGTTTAAGCAACCCTGGGGTAACGTGAGAGCCGTGTCTGGAAGGAGCTGCCGGCAGATGGATGTGCTCAGTGACCTCGGATGCAGGATAGCGTGGGCACATTTCCCCCCCAGTGCAAATCATCCCCGCCTTACATGCAAAGTGATGTTCTGGCATGGGTGTGGCACTCCTGCATTCATTCATTCATTCATTCATTCATTCATTCATTTTGCCATCAAGTCGCAGCCAACCTATGGCAACTCTGCAGGGTTTTCAAGGCAAGATACACACAAAGGTGGTTTGCTATGGCCTGCCTCTGTGTAGCAACTAGGGTTGCCACCCCCTATTTGTAAATAGACTGACAGCCCATTCCTGAGATTTGGCACGAATCTCTTTAGGAGGCGGCATGACCTCCCCGCCAGTGTAAGTGCGTGTAATCACACAATTACATGTACTTACACTGGCAGGGAGGGCAGTTCCACCGGCGCCCAAGCGCCGCGGAGCTGAACCATGCCCCGCCGCCAGCGCAGCCTCTCCATGACAAAGCCCACAGCATACAATGACCGCACCGGCTGGGGGGGGGTGTTCCTGGGTCAGGCGGCTTCCTGTCCCCATTTGCGTCAGTACGCTGGCGCCGGGAACAGCGTTGCTGCGCCTGCTTTTTAGCAGGTGCAGCCTTGCTGTTCTCTATGGGTTGAAAGGCCCCGTTTAAACAAAAAAAAAATAGCCGTGAGATGGCTTTTTTAAATTTTGTGGCGTACGCGAAACGGCTTAGGAGGAGGCACAGCTGCGCCTCTTCCCCGCCATCCGCATACGCCATCAGCTCAGGAACGGGCTGTGAATGTCTCAGATTTTTTTAACGTTCTCTATTTATTGAACAATCGTTTGCCCCAAATGTTAGAGACGGTGGCACAGTTGTTAAAGTTTGTTTTAAAAGCCCGTCAAACAACTAATTAGATGGCAGTAGCAACAAACTGTATTTCTCGACATAACCACCTTTTAACCACATTATAAAGGGCACCTTTTAACAATTCCATTCCTTTTGTAACCTTTTGAATTGTGTTTGTATGCCAATAAAGGATGATGATGATGATGATGATGATGATGATGATGATGATGATGATGTTGATGTTGATGATGATGGTGGTGAACTAGGGTTGCCAGCTCTGCGTTGAAAAATACCGGGAGATTTTGGAGGTGGAGCCAGAGGAGGGTGGGGTTCAGGAAGGGGAGGGACTTCAATGGGGTATAATGCCATAGAGTCCACCTTCCAAAGCAGCCATTTTGTCCTGGTGAACTGATCTCTGTCGCCTGGAGATCAGTTGTAATAGTGGAAGATCTCCAGCTGCCACCTGGAGGTTGGCAACTGTAGTAGCAACCCTGGTGTCTTCCCATCCAAATACTGTCCAGGGCCGACCCTGCTTAGCTTACGAGATCTGATGAGATCGGGCTAGCCTGGGTTATCCAAGTCAGGGTGCATTCCTGCATACTCCACTGCATTTATGGACTCCCACGGGGGTTATGCACCGGATTGCAATCTATGCTGCTCTCTATTTAGAAGGGCAGCTTCCCAGATTAAAAACTATGTATGTAGAGAAGTGTCTTCAAGTCTCAACTGACTGATGGAGGCCCCAGCAAGGGGCTTTCAAGGTAAGTGTGATGCGGTTTGTGATTGCATTCCTCTCTAGATCATTCCTTGGGTGATATGCCACCCAAGTACTGACCCTGCTTGGCCGCCAAGATCTGATGAGATTGAGCTATACCATGCCGCCTTCCCTCCTAGATTACAAACTGGCAGGTCACAAGCAGTGATCTGAGAGCCAGCATGGTGTAGTGGTTAAGAGCAATGGACTCTGATCTGGAGAAACAACTTTGTGATTGGCAAACTCTAATTTGCTGAACAGGGTTGGTTTGCCCACTTCTACACACTTCTCTCTGAACGCTCTCAGCCCCACCTACCTTACAAGGCATCTGTTGTTGGGAGAGGAAGGGAAGACAATTGTAAGCCAGTTTGCCTCGCCTTAAAAAGGTAGAGTAGGGTTGCCAACCTCCAGGTACTAGCTGGAGATCTCCTGCTATTACAACTGATTTCCAACCGATAGAGATCGGTTCCCCTGGAGAAAATGGCCGCTTTGGCCATTGGACTCTTTGGCATTGAAGCCCTTCCCCTCCCCAAACCCCGCCTTCCTCAGGCTCTGCCCCAAAAACCTCCCGCCGGTGGCCAAGAGGGACCCGGCAACACTAAGGTAGAGAAAATTGGGGTAGAAAAAGCAACTCTTCTTTTCTTCTTCAGTATGCACATATGCTACTGCAGATAAGGTTGACAACTGCCTGGAAGGGTAAAAACATCCTGTCCCTTCAATATAGGGTTCATGGCATGTTATTTACCTCCATGTCATGAAAAACTTCAGCTGGCCATTTCTGTGCATTAAACCTCTATTAAAGGGACAGGGCATTTTTATCAAGGCCTGTTGGCAACCCTAACTGCCACAATCTCTGCTCCTTAGAGCACACGGTCAGAAATTTGGTTCTTTTCTCATGCTTGTAAGGAGCACACTGTACTTACTTGTGGCATATTTAGGGATGCCAGGTCCCTCTTTGCTGCCAATGGGAGGTCTTTGGGGTGGAGCCAGAGGAGGGCGGGGTTTGGGAAGGGGAGGGACTTCAATGCCATAGAGTCCAATTGCCAAAGCAGCCATTTTCTCCAGGGGAACTGATCTCTATCGGCTGGAGATCATTTGAAGAAGAAGAAGAAGAGTTAGATTTTATATGTTGACTTTCTCTACCCCTTAAGGGAGACTCAAACCGGCTTACAATCACCTTCCCTTCCCCTCCCCACAACAGACACCCTGTGAGGTAGGTGGGGCTGAGAGAGTGTGACCAGCCCAAGGTCATCCAGCTGGCTTCCTGTGTAGGAGTGGGGAAACAAATCCAGTTCAGCAGATTAGCCTCCACCGCTCATGTGGAGGGGTGGGGAATCAAACCCAGTTCTCCAGATCAGACTCCACTGCTCCAAACCACCGCTCTTAACCACTACACCATGTTGGCTCTCCAGCTAGTACCAGAATCAGTAGACATGCATCCCTCTGTTTACTTGATCCAAAGGTATAACAGTTTTTCACTAAGAAACATAAGCTGTTCCCTCTCCTGTAATGCCTGAAGTTATGTGAAATTTGTGCTGAAATACTGAACATCCCTTTCTCCGAAAACGGCTTTGCTTTCGCCTTTTGATCGGAGAGGCTGAAATACAATCAGCAGTTTACCTTCCTTTCATTCCTCAGGGGAAGACTTTGGGCTGGATCATGCCCAATACTTCTCCCACCGACCAAAGCAAACAAAAATGTAAAAGCAACTGTTTCTAAGGAGATATGAGCAGAAGCTTTGGGAACGTAAAGACGAATGAGGACAACAGCCAAGTACCTGCAGTGCTCTTGAAGTGCTGAAAATTGCCTCTGTTTTTAAGCAATCCAATGTACGTTCCAGTCCTGTAATGTTCACTCGTGTTTTCCAGTAGCAAAGCAAATTCAAAGCCAAATGCCAAAAAAAGATACCTTCATCCAAATGCCAAATCCCCAGATCCCTTCTTGGCAATGCCTGCGAGCGCATTTCCTAAAGCACAATTCATCCACTAAGTGCGTATTTTAACCAGGTTTATAGAAAATAGCAAAGCTGTTGTAGCATGGCCAACTCCAGGCTGGGAAATTCCTGGAGATTTGGGGGTGGAGAACAGGGAGGGTGGGCTTTGAACACAAGAATATAAGAAAGGCCCTGCTGGATCAGACGCAGGCCCATCAAGTCCAGCAGTCTGTTCACACAGTGGTCAACCAGGTGCCTCCAGGAAGCCCACAAACAAGTTGACTGCAGCAGCACCATCCTTCCTGTGTTCCACAGCACCTAATATAATAGGCATGCTCCTCTGATCCTGGAGAGAATAGGTCTGCATCATGACTAGTATTCATTCAGAACATAAGGAAAGTCCTGCTGGATCAGACCAAGGGCCCATCAGTCTGTTCACACAATGGCCAACCAGGGTCCTCTAGGAAGCCCACAAGCAATATGATTGCAAAAGTATCCTGCCTGTGTTTCATAGCACCTAATATAATAAGCATGTTCCTCTGATACTGGAGAAAATAGGTCACATGGCCAAAATGCATTTGGTCTCAGTTTTGGTCTAATTGTCTGGTTGTTATTTTGTGTCTATTTGTGTTCTATGTCCATATTTGTAATAGAAATATAGAGGCTATAGCAGGGCTGTATACAAGTTATTGGTTTTTCTAAGTAATAAATTAATGATATATAATTACAGAACATCATTTATACTTAGTATTAATTGTGGCCCTTATGTTTGCATGTTCTTGACCTTAGGGTTCTTAATTCTCCTGCTATTAAAACTGATCAGTTCACCTGGAGAAAATGGCCGCTTTGGCAATTGGGCTCTATAGCATTGAAGTCCCTCCCCTCCCCAAACCTCACCCAAAAAATCTCCCGCCAGTGGCGAAGAGGGACCTGGCACCCCTAGTCTGCGTGCAAGGCGCAGGATCAGACCCAGCTGTGCCTGAGTAATTAAACTAGTTAGATGAAGTTGTCTTAAATAAGGACCAATGAACCAATCTTGTATCGATCAGTGATGCTCTGAAACCAGGGCCATTTATGCATGGTAATTAGCAGCTCATTCCAGGATGAAGTACCTTACCTTTGTTTTTCAGTCTTTCACGCTGAACCGTCATTCAGGAAGTGACTGCGATGCCGGTGCATACCTGCTTCGCATTTCTTAAGAGCCGCTTTAACGTGGTCTTTTGTATTTGCTCTGCCCCCGCTGCGAAGAATCCCCTCAAGGAAGCATGCAAAATCACAGTGGCGCAATAGCTATGCAAACACAAACAAAAGAATGAAGGAGTAGGCGAGTGGGGGGGTGGAATTTCTCCTTTTTCGTCGGGACCGTGAATAGGCATTTTAAAGGTCGCATTTAAAAAAAGAGCTTTGAGCAAGCATCAACATTGACCCTGCATAAATGACCTAGGACTAAAAAGGCTCCATCATTCTAGGAGCTAAGAGCACAGTGAAAAAACGAGGCCATTCTAGAGAGAAAACAGTATATTAAGTATGTACGTGTAAGTACAGGGAGTTTTAATAAAGCCACTAACACAACGCTGGGTATATTTCTCCTCTGGCGTTGCCAATCTGTCCTCCTGCAGAACACAAAAACCCAGAACAAAAAAGCCGCTGTCCCCTACATAACGCAGATGTAAAAGCACATCTTGAAGCAAATGTATTATTTAAGACGAAGACATTATCGCAGGTGTATTGCCACAGGTCTAGATTGCATAAACAGGTTTTAAAAAGCCGTCGTGAGGGGGATGTTGTGACAGCGTTGCATTTATAATTCATCCATCCCTCCGTGTATCGCTGCATCTGTGGTGATCGTGTCTTTTCCCCCGTGAATATTAATCGTCATTTAAAAGCTGGTTTTCAAGAGAGGGACCGCAAATGGAAAGCAGCCCTCGCTGTGCCTTCTAAAAGTCGATGAAAAGAGAAACTCTTAATTGGGGGGATGAAAGTTTTGGCACAAAGGCGAGCAGGTAAGGAAGTGGGAGTTGAAGAACTAATTAATAGGAGAATTTGGCTGGCGGTGTCAAACGTTTGATTGCCTCAAAGTAATGGCCTCAAAATAGTGTTTTTTTTCCCCTGAAAATGTTGCGCATCACGTCTCATGTCTCAAGGAAAAGAAATGTGTACAACCCTGGGTTGTGCAATTCTGGAAGATTTGGGGGTGGCGTTGAGGAGGGTGGAGCTTGGAGAGGGGAGAGGCCTCAGTGGGGTATAATGCCCATGAACACATGAAGCTGTCATACTGAATCACACCCTTGGTCCATCAAAGTCAGTATTGTCTACTCAGACCAGCAGCAGCTCTCCAGGGTCTCAGGTAGAGGACTTTCACATCACCTACTTGCTTAGTCCCTTTAACTGGAGATGCCAGGGACTGAACCTGGGACTTCTGCATGCCAAGCAGATGCTCTACCACTGAGCTATGGCCTTTGTGCCAAAACTTTCATCCCACCAATTAAGAGTTTCTCTTTTCATAGACTTTTAGATTGCACCGCGTTCTAAATGCCACCTTCTGAAGCTGTCATTTTCTCCCAGGGAATTGATCTCTGTTGTCTGGAGATAGGTTGATTCTGGGAGATCTCCAGGCCCTACCTTGAGGTTTGAGACCATAAAGAGGAGTTGTCCAATGTGATTTGTGGTGGGAAATGGTGTTCATCTTTTGTGTGACAAAGGTGGAAATGTGTGGGTCACCATGAAGCAGGGACCAAGCAGCATTTCCCAGAATTCTTGGTGCTCCAAAGAAGAAGAAGAGTTGGTTTTTATATGCTGACTTTACCACTTAAGGGAGACTCAAACCAGGTTACATAAGAAAAGCCATGCTGGATCAGACCAAGGTCCATCAAGTCTAGCAGTCTGTTCACACAGTGGCCAACCAGGTGTCTCTAGGAAGCCCCAAACAAGACAACTGCAGCAGCACCATCCTGCCTGTATTACACCGCACCCAAAATAATAGGCATGCTCCTCTGATCCTGGAGAGATGATCCTGGAAGGTGGCTTACAATCACCTTCCCTTCCCCTCCCCACAACAGACACCCTGTATGGTAGGTGGGGCTGAGAAAGTGTGACCAGACCAAGGCCACCCAGCTGGCTTCATGCGTAGGAGTGGGAAAACAAATCCAGTTCTCCAGATTAGCGTCCGCTGCTCATGTAGAGGAGTGGGGAATCAAACCCAGTTCTCCAGATCAGAGTCCACCGCTCCAAACCACCTCTCTTAACCACTACACCACGCTGGCTCTCAGGGGTGGATTATCCATTCTGGCCACCAGGACTTCTCCTGGGGGGCTGATAGGCTGCTTCCCCCCTGCCTCGAGCAGGCCAGCCTTGTTGCTAGGAGGGCGCATTCCAGCCCAGCCAATTCACATGAAGGGAAGATGCCATGCCGCCCATCTGAGTCATATGCAGCACAGAGAAGGCACAGTGTGGCTTACGAAGGCACCACCCTGCCCAGCTGGCTCATGTACAGTGAAGACACCACCCAGCTTTAGGCTTACCACTTACCCACTGTGGGTAGGAGGTCTTCTGACCCCAACTCCCATTGGCCACTGCTACTCCAGTGGCCAATGGGAGGGAGGGGAAAAGAAGATGCAGAAAAGGCAACTAAAATGACCAGGGGGCTAGAACAACTGCCCTATGAGGAGCGGTTAAAACACTGAGGGGTGTTTAGCTTGGAAAGAAGGCGGCTGAGGGGAGACATGATAGAGGCCTATAAAATTATGCCTGGTGTGGAGAGAATGGACAGGGAGAAGCTTTTTCTCCCTCTGTCATAATACCAGAATGAGGGGTCATCAGCTGAAGCTGGAGGGTGAGTGATTCAAAACAGATAAAAGGAAGTATTTCTTCTCATGACAAATAGTTTAATTGTGAAACTCCCTGCCCCAGGATGTGGTGATGGCTGCCAACTTGGAAGGCTTGAAGAGGGGAGTGGACATGTTCATGGAGGAAAAGGTTATCCATGGCTACTAGAGTGCTGGACTTGATGGGCCTTGATCTGATCCAGCAGGGCTTTTCTTATGCTCTTATGTTCTTAGTCATGATGCATCCCTATTCTCTTTGGAGCACAGGCAGGATGGTGCTGCTGCAGTCGTCTTGTCTGTGGGCTTCCTAGAGGCACCTGGTTGGCCACTGTGTGAACAGACTGCTGGACTTGATGGACCCTGGTCTGATCCAGCATGGCCTTTTTTACATTCTTATGTTCTTAAGATTGCTGGCAGTACAATAGCATTATCTTAGATTTTCTGCCATTTCCTAGAGTGATGAGACATCACTTCCAGGTTTTCCTTGGAAGAGATATAACACCATCGCTCAACAGGAAATACCATAAGGTTGCCAGACCCCCAACTGGAGCGGGCATCCCTGATTTGGGCCCCCTCTCCCCTGCACTGTCCAGCTGGCCAGAGGGGTCTTACCAGGCTTGAAATGGGCCCCTGGGGGTGAAGCCTGGGGAGGACAGGGACCTTAGTGGGGTCCAATGCCATAAAGTCCCCAAAGCATGTTTTTCTTCAAGGACTCTGAAATTCATAGTCTGGAGATCAGTTGTAATTCCAGGGGATCCCGAGGTCCCACCTGGAGGCTGGCATTCCTATATATTAGCCAGGATCTAAATTTCAGGTGAATTTTGACTGAGTCTCTGAGCTCCCTTGTGCCCAGTTTTAAACTTATTTTATCACAGAGTGCTTTTGAAACTCCTGTTTTAGAAATCCTTTGACATCTGGCACTGTTGTTTTAGAAATAGACAACTACAGCCCTCTGGGATACATGGAACTCTTTGAGAAGTTCTTTGGATCCTGGTCATTTTTTGATATATCCACTTCTTTCACATTCATCCTAAAAATTAAGTCAACAATAATGGCAAAATTTATTCACACCAGCAGCCCACCTATCTCTCAATTCTCACATCTCCAGTAGCCCAAGAGAAGTTCTCCAGGAAGCCATGATAGGACCAATTGCCCTGAACTTGCCATCAGTGACATGACTAATCCTTCACTGGTGAGGGTCAATCATGTGATCAGTTTACATTATCCTCATTCTAAATCAGCTTTCGGATTCGGGTTTATTGGGCCTGATTACACAACCCCTACCTCAAAAGGGCCCCTACCACAAAAGGGGGAGCCCTAACAAAACCAGTCAAAAGATAGAAAAATGGGAGAAAGTACAGAGCTGTGCATCTGAGCAAAGACGAACAGCTGAACCCCAAAAAGCTGAATAATTATTCGGCTTTTTCAGTAATTGCCTATTCAGCTTCGGCCAGATTCCCAGTTTTGGTATTAAGTCTACGTAAAACCTAAATATTGCCGAAACGGCTAATTTTGGCTTTATTTTTAGTTCGGGTATATTGATATGCACAACCCTAATGGTGATGCCAAAAGGAAACGCGCACCCTCTTTCTGGGGAGACAGCACCCCATCTTTTTCCAGTGCTTCCAAATAATCTAGAATTCTTAACCATTCCAATTATTCCAAGACTTGTCTCCTTGGCCAGACATAATGATCTTCTGTAAGATCTTCTCTTATTACTCCTTTGATTTCACACTTTCCTGAATGTTTTCACAACTACCATTAAATCTAACTGCTGTCTGGTAAAGATGAGTCCGTGACTCAATCCCTAGTTTATTATTTAATGGCTGCTTTGAAGATTTGCTGAAAGTTATAACCAAGTTACACATAAATGCTCATTTGCATACCGGCACACTTTTTGCACTGGAACTGGAAAAGTGAGGGAACGGAAACAACAACCGTCAGGGGAGACTGGTGATGAGCATGCTTTCACATGGATGAACATTCTCAACAATTAAGTGTGTTTGGGGAAATCCTCCACCCCTTCCAGAAAGCAAATTAAGCCAATGCTTAGTACCTTGGGGGGGGGATGAATTTTTTTCATCCACAAGGACCACAACACTCCATTTTATAAGCACTGGCCTGTCTTCTCTGTCCAGACAATTTAATTTCTGATTGGGACAAGCGTTTGCCCGCAAATCCAGGTTGTTCACTTGGAACGCTCGACATAATTTGGATAGGCCCTTCTCCTCAGCGGCCAAAATTCTTGTTGACTTGGATGCACATTTCGGTTTCGGCTTTGCCATTCATGGCAGCCTTCCCAGATGTTGTTCTAAGCCATGCATCTGGAACTCAGCTTGGAAAGAGGCAGGCTGAACAGACAACTGCCAGCCTTGTGGTGTTCGAATTTCCACATTTCATAGAATCATCAAATCATAGAGTTGGAAGGGACCACCAGGGCCATCTAGTCCAACCTCCTGCACAATGCAGGGAATTAACAACTACCTCCCCCCTACACCCCCAGTGACACCTACTCCATGCCTGGAAGTTGGCCAAAAAAAAAACCCCTTCAGGATCCCTGGCCAATCTGGCCTGGAAGAAAAATTGCTTCCTGACCCCAAAGTGGCAATTGGCACTACCCTGGACATGCAAGAAAGGGCCACAAGGGCCAAATACTGATGCAAACCTTCCTGCCCTCCCACTCATGATCTGCCTAAGTTCACAGAATCAGCATTGCTGTCAGCCAACTAGTCTAACTGTTAGAAAGTTCTTCCTAATGATTAGCCAAAAACATTTTTTATTAAATTTCAACCTGTTGGTTCTGGTCCAACTTTCTGGGGCAACAGAAAACAACTCGGCCCCCTCCTCTATATAACAGTCCTTCAAGTACTTAAAGATGGTTATCATATCACCTCTCAGTCATCTCCTCTCCAGGCTAAACATACCCAGCTCCTTCAGCCTTTCCTTGTAGGACTTGGTCTCCAGACTCCTCACCATCTTTGTTGCCCTCCTCTGGACATGTTCCAGCTTGTCTACATCCTTCTTAAATGGCGGTGCCCAAAACTGAACACAATACTCTAGGTGAGGTCTAACCAGAGCAGAGTAAAGCGATACCATTTCTATGCTGCAGAGGAGGTGAGAGCTTTACTTAGCTTTAAGAAAATGAGAAGGAATATCTTATAAACTGCCCAAATTTAAGAAAATCTATTTAAGAATTGATCTTTTGAACTAGAAATTCCCAGCCTCGGCATCTCCACTCTTAAAATGGATGAACTGATTTTCACAGTGTGTTCTGAAACGTATAATGTTTAATACTTTATCTCTTAATAATGCATACATGCACATATGTGGTGTCTTATATATGTGACTTACAGCGCATTCCTGACCGGAATGCCTGTACCGGGCTTAGGACGCAATGCAGCAGCGCTGCCTCCACCCGGTGCAAAAAAAAAAAAACATGCAACCCTCATAGGGTCTGATGAGATCTGGCTAACCTGTGCTATTAGGGCTGCTACAAGAGGTGAACAGAGGTGGTTTTTGCCATTGCCTTCCTCTGTATGGCAACCCCGGCCTTCCTTGGTGGTCTCCCATCCAATTACTAACCAGGGCTGATGCTGCTTAGCTTCCAACATCTGATGAGATTGGGCTAGCCTGGGCTTGCCAAGTCAGGGTTCTTTCATCCATAGCCAAGTGGAAATCTTTGCACTGTACGGATGTTGACTTCCTCCCACAATCCCATTTCAGTTCTCCAGTAATTTACACCATCTAATTATGGCTGGGTATTAATTGTTCTTGCGTTTCTCCATATTTATGGGCTTGTGACGTTTGGGCCATTTTAATGACTGAAGGTAATTCAGTACAGAAAATCAGATTCCACTGAACAGTTGAAAGTGAAGCCAAAGGGCGGGGGAGAGGGAGGAGGAGGAGGAGGAGGAGGAGGAGGAGGAGGAGGAAAAGAAGAAGAAGAAGAAGAAGAAGAAGAAGAAGAAGAAGAAGAAGAAGAAGAAGAAGAAGAAGAAGAAGAAGAAGAAACAAGCTTTCTAAATGCTTTCAAATCTGGTGCCGCTGTTGTCTGTAATTTCCCCTTCTCACTGATGGGTGAAACTCAAGAAAGGCAGGGCCATAAAACTAAATGTTTACAGCCATATGAAGAGTGTGGAGATGCCCATAAATCCCGTTAACGTCAGAAACAACATGCCCAACCCATTCAGCGATGGGGCTAACGACCACCACAAAATATTATCTAATATAAATGACTCTTTTTAATAACCTATATAAGATGAAGTTATCTTCTGAATCTGCTATGCTAAAAAAGGACGGGGGGGGGGACTCAAGGAAGTTCATGGAGTGAAAATTACAGAGTTGGGTTTTTAAAAAAATACATTTCAAAAGGTTGAGAGGTTAAGCAGATGGCTAGCTCGACAATTTATGGTGCTTTTTAGCCAAGGTAGGATGCGCCTGGTAAATCTTTGTGAGCTAATGCGATTGTAAAATCTGGTGACCCCACATTAGAAGAGGGAGGGTGCTCATGATACACGTGTGGCTTTGGCTGACACATCGATCAAGGGTTTACGATCTGTCAGGAAGATGCAAAAGACTGAGTATGATTAATACGTTGCAGTGTAATTTTTATGATTACCCCCCACCCCATGTCTCTTATTTTCCTCAGGGGATATTTCTCTGTATTTATGCATCCATTGTGCAAACCGAATTGGCGGTTGCAATGAGGAAGTCCTCATTGGTCAAGAACCGATCCCCCCCACCCCTTCCGAAACATATTTTTGCTGCTTGTAGCTCGTAAAATTTTACAAGCGATATAAAGAAGATAGATACTTCACACCACATAGTACCCCCATGGGCATCTACGGGCTGAAATCAGCAATGTCCTCCTAATGTAGATCAAGGCCAAAAGAAGTCTATCTCTTTTTTTTCCCCTAGTGACTGGGGGCAGCCTGAAAATTATTAATACTATTGAAATTACTATGTGCTACCATTGACTGTGCTTGGATTGCATGGTGGATTCCACAAAAGGAAATGGGGGGATGTTTCTGTCTGTGACTGGAGCGGGGTTAGGGTCGCCAACCTCCAGGTACTCACAATATTGTGAATATCGTTTCCAGCACCTATATAGTGTGTTTTGTTTGATATATATAACCTCCAGGCACTAGCTGGAGATCTCCCGCTATTACAACTGATCTCCAGCCGACAGAGATCAGTTCACCTGGAGACAATGGCCGCTTTGGCAAGTGGACTCTATGGCATTGAAGTCCCTCCTCTCCCCAAACCCCACCTTCAGGCTCCACCCCAAAATCTCCAGGTATTTCTCAACCCAGAGCTGGCAACCCTAAGCGGAGTCATGGGTGTTGCAGTTTGACTGATGTATTCCAGGATGGACTTGGAGGTCATGTGATACAGCCACTTGGCTGAAGCTAAGTTGGTCTGGTCTAATCAGTGTCCAGTATCCTACAACTCCACTGGGTGAAGATTGAACCCTTCCTCCAGCCTAAGGTGGCTTCTTCTGTTGGAAGAAGTTTTCCCAGAGAGTCAGCGTGGCATAGTGGTAAAGAGCGGTTGACTCTAATCTAGAGAACCAGGTTTGATTCTCCACTCTTCCACATGAGCGGTGGACTCTAATCTGATGAACTGGGTTGGATTCCCCACTCCTCCACGTGAAGCCAGCTGGGTGACCTTGGGCCAGTCACAGTTCTCTTAGAACTCTCTCAGTCCCACCTACCTCACAAGGTGTCTATTATAGGGAGAGGAAGGGAAGGAAATTATAAACCGGTTTGAATCTCCTTAAAAGGTAGAGAAAGTCAGCATATAAAAACCAACTTTTCTTTGTCTTCTAATGGAAGAGACGTTTCAGCTGAAAGAAATCTCCTCTGGCTGGGGGAACTAAGGTAGAATGCATGGCATTGCCTAGATAGAAGCTGTGTATATGTTTTCTTGACCTCCATGATGGAAGGAAGACTCATTTTAGGGTTGCCAGGTCTCCTGCTATGGCGGGGAGCTCCTGAGGACAACCTCTTCTTGCCGTTACCACTTAGTGCAGTCAAGGGAAAAAATATGAAAAAATCACTGCTGTAATGTGTGGCATAACCTTCCTGGGGGAAACCCACATGTGACATCAGGTCACTCTAGGAATCACCAGAAAATGTATGGTTTATTATGGAGTTAACAGCGATTCCTAGAGCAATGTGATATCACTTCCAGTTTCCCCCTGGAAGAGATGTCACACCACACAGGCCACTGGTTCCCCCCAAGTCCCTGCTCCCCTATCTTTTGCCAGTTGTCAGCCTTTAGCTGGCAACACAACCAGTCACATATGTAACCACTAGGATTGCCAGCCTCCTGGTGGTGGCTGGAGATCTCCTGCTATTACTACTGATCTCCAGGCAACAGAGATCACTCCCCCTGAATGGCTGCTTTGGATGGTGGACTCTATGGCATTAAACCCCATTGAGGTCCCTCCCCTCCCCAAACCCCACCCTTCTCAGGCTCCACCCCTCAAATCTCCAGGTATTTCTCAACCCAGAGTTAACAACCCTACTTAGTCATGGTGTGATTATTTTCACAGGCTAATAAAGGCCTGAAATGTAACTAATGTGATAAAAAGACATAATCTCCATACTACAGACAGCATACATTGAGTGTGGACACCCAATGGGTACTGAAGCTTACTGATTATTATTTTTTAATCGAAAGAGTTGAAAAAATCCTGAATCTTGTGGAATTTTCTAATATAAGAACATAATAAAGGCCCTACTGGATCAGACCCAGGCCATCAAGTCCAGCAGTCTGTTCACACAGCGGCCAACCAGGTGCCTCTAGGAAGCCACAAACAAGACGACTGCAGCAGAACCATCCTGCCTGCGTTCCATAACACCTCCTATAATAGGCATGCATCTCTGATCCTGGAGAGAATAGGTATGCAGCATGACTAGTATACATTTTAACTAATAGCCATGAGTAGTATAGTATACAATACTAGTATATATATAATACAATACTAGTAGTATTAGTTGATAATAGCATGGAGGGGGGTAAGAATCAAGCTCTTCAGTACTGCAGTCTTGTTTTGTGGGGAAGATAGTTTTGTGAATCTGGGCTGCCATCCTCTGGATAGTAAATCATTATTTTGTGTCACGGATGAGAATTTTCTCTCCTAATCATGATAGAAGCAAAGATTTCTCAGCTCACGTCAACTATGTACGGAGAAGGGAACCAAAAATCAAAAAGGCGACTTGAATTCTTTAATTCTAGATTCCAGATATAGCCCACGCAGGCTAGCCCGATGTCGTCACATCTCAGAAACTGAGGGTTGATCCCAGTTATTACATGGATGGGAGACCACCAAGGAAGTCCAGGGTTACTATGGAGAAGAAGGCAAAGGCGGACCCCCTCTTGCCTTGAAAACCCTATGGGGTTGCCATAACCCCACAGCTGTGACTTGATGGCCAAAAAATATTCCAGGTGTTCCCCAACCCAGAGCTGACCACCCTAGTCACCACTTAAAGAACTTATGTCATATCAGGTTAGGCTATGTTCACTATTAAGTGCAAAGTTAGGTATGAAGACGCTAGCTAGTCAGTCGAGGCGGTATCATATTCATGCCTTTGCTTCCTGGATAGCTCTGGGGATTGTTGACCTACAGCAGCTCAATTTACGGAGTAGTGTTGAAGTATTGTCGAAGGCTTTCATGGTCAGAGTTCATTGGTTCTTGTAGGTTATCCAAGACCACGGTCACACAGCCCAGATAACCTACAAGAACTAGTGTTGAAGTATCTACAAGAAAGATCTCTTTCTTTATAAATTCTGGCCAGATCCTCCTTAAAATGTCCTCTATCCCAAGGTGATTATTCATATTTCCAAAAATACATGGATGGTCTGCTCTTAATTCAGACGCTGGGACTGCTGACTTTCAGCTGATAAACAGAGAGCCCAGCAAGAGTGATAAATCAGAAGCTGGTCGCATGACACAGTCCTCCATCAAGGGGGTTGTTCTGTTTTAAGGACTTAAGGGAAAAAAAGAGCCCAGCTGGATCATACTAGTCACGTAGGTTTGCCAGGCCACCTTCGTCACCTATGGGAGGTTTTGGGGGCAGATCCTGAAGAGGGCGGAGTTTGGGGAGGGGAGGGACTTCAATGCCATAGAGTCCAATTGTCAAAGCAGCCATTTTCTCCAGGGAACTGATCTCTGTCGGCTGGAGATCAGTTGTAATAGAGGGAGATCTACAGCTAGTGCCTGGAGGTTGGCAAACCTACTAGTCATGAGGTCCCTCTAGTCTAGCATCCTGTCTCACACAGTGGTCAACCAGTTCCTCTGCAGGGCCAACAACAGGGCATAGAGGCAAAGGCCTTCGTAAATGCATCAGAAGAACCCTGCTGGATCACACCAGTGGTCCATCTAGTCCAGCATCCTGACTCACACAGTGGCCGACCAGTTCCTCTGGAGATCCAACAACAGGGCATAGAGGCTGAAGCCTTCCCCTGACATTGCCTCCTGGCACTGGTATTCTGAGGTTTACTGCCTCTGAATATGAAGGTTTCCTTTAGTCAACGGGGCTTGTAGCTGCTGGTACACCTCTCCTCCATGAATGTGTCTAATCTCCTTTTCAAGCTGTCTACGTTAACACATAGTTAAATTGTGGAACTCCCTGCCCCAGGATGTGGTGATGGCTGCCAGCTTGGAGGGCTTTAAGAGGGGAGTGGACATATTCATGGAGGAGAGGGGTATTCATAGCTGTTAGTTAGAATGGATACTAGTCATGCTGCATACCTATTCTCTGTAGTATCAGAGGAGCATGCCTATTATTTTGGGTGCAGTGGTGCTGCTGCACTTGTCTTGTTTGTGGGCTTCCTAGAGGCACCTGGTTGGCCACTGTGTGAACAGACTGCTGGACTTGATGGTCCTTGGTGTGATCCAGCAGGGCCTTTCTTATGTTCTTATGTATGTTTGTGGCTATCACTACATCCTCCAGCAGTGAATTCCACATTTGCATAACTCATTGTATAAAGTAGTATTTGCTTTTATCCATCCTGACTCTACTGCCCATTGGCTTCACTGGATGCCCTCAAGTTCTAGTATTTTGTGAGAGGCTGAAAAAAATTCTCTTTATCAACTCTTTGTGCCCTGTGCATAATTTTATAAACCTCTACCATGTCTCCACTTACCTTTTTTCTTTTCTAAACTAAAAAGTCCCAGACTCTTCAGCCTTTTCTCATAGGGAAGGTGTGCCAACCCCTTAATCGTCTTGGTTGTCCTCTTCTTTTTTTGGTTCTCTCCCTTGTTCTGATCTATGGGCGGTAGGACAAGATGACGTCAGTGAGGCATATGTTCTTTAGTAGGGTGTCCAACTCCAGGTGGTGGCTGAGATCTCCCACTATTACAATTGATCTCCAGCCGATAGAGGTCAATGCACCTGGAGAAAACAGCCACTTTGGCAATTGGACTCTATGGCATTGAAGTCTCTCCCCTCTCCAAACCCTGTCCTCCCCAGGCTCCACCCTCCAAATCTCCCAGTATTTCCTAACCTAGAGCTGGCAACCCCATTAGTTAACCATATCAAGATAAGTTTGGTACCAGGCCTCATCTAGGGTTGCCAGGTCCCTCTTTGCTACCGGCGGGAGGTTTTTGGGGTGGAGCCTGAGGAGGG
Source organism: Euleptes europaea (assembly GCF_029931775.1). NCBI lineage: Eukaryota > Metazoa > Chordata > Lepidosauria > Squamata > Sphaerodactylidae > Euleptes > Euleptes europaea. The sequence continues at coordinate 56,585,815 of NC_079326.1, forward strand.
CAAGGTTTGGAGAAGGGAGGGACTTCAATGCCATAGAGTCCAATTGCCAAAGTGGCCATTTTCTCCAGGTGAACTGATCTTTATTGGCTGGAGGTCAGTTATAATAACAGGAGACCTCTGGCTAGTACCTGGAGGTTGGCAACCCTAGCTTGTACAAAGAAATGTACGTAGCAACTTCTGTCAGCAGGAGAATCTCTGCTTTGCTCTTTGAGTTTAATTTGTACACACAATTGTTCTTCTGCTCACTCCATGCCCTTCTGGGTTCACTCCATTCGATGCTCAGATTTTCCATACCAAAACAGGCAGTTAGTTAAATGCTAATTAAAACGAGGGTGCCCATTTAGAGGGTGCAGCAGGAAGCAGAACGAAAGAGCGTGCTCCTGAATTGATTGTTCAGTGTTTACCTCTATAGCTTCTTGCAAAGTTTTTTGGGGGAAATGTTTGCTAAATTTGTGGCACCAGGAGATCTCCGGTTATTACAACTGATATCCAGCCGATAGAGATCAATTCCCCTGGAGAAAATGGCCACTTTTGGCAATTGTATCTGCGGTACTGTGACATGTGTTGTTCCCTTTTGGGATGTCAGACATCTTTCTATACACCTCCCCCCCCCCTTTTGAACGATCTACACAGGAATTCAGAGGTTCTCATGCAGTGTAGTGACATGACATTGAAAGTCAATTTAGAAAAAGAAGAGTTGGTTTTTATATGCTGATTTCTCTCCCGCTTAAGGGAGACTCAAACCCACTTACAATCACCTTCCCTTCCCCACAACAGACACCCTGTGAGGTAGGTGGGGCTGAGAGAGTTCAGAGCGCACTGTGACTGGCCCAAGGTCACCCAGCAGGCTTCATGTGGAGGAGTGGAGAAACCAACCCTGTTCTCCAGATTAGCCTCCGCAGCTCATGTGGAGGAGTGGGGAAACCAACCCGGTTGTCCAGATCAGACTCCACCACTCCAAACCACTGCTCTTAACCACTACACCACTTTGTAACCACCACTACACCGTTTGTAACAATTAAAATACATACCTGAAAGGACTATCCGTGCGATCCTGACTAAGTTACACCCTTCTCATCCCAGTGGCTTCAATGGATTCAGAAGGGCGCTACTCTGTTTAGGACTGCACTGTGGGTCAACTACTAATTGGTAGCTAGCTGCTGGTGAAGAAGCTATTGCACACATACACACACACAAAACCCTAGTCAGGGTAGCTCATGATTTTTCCATGATATATTTCATTATCTACTCGGTTTGAAAGCCTCAAAGCAGACCTAATAGGAAACCAATGGAGAACCCAATGGACTCTGGTAATTATCTCCACTCGTCATTATCCACCAGTTCCACAGGATTATCCTCCTCCAGAACCTGTTGGAGCGGATGATTCCTTAGAATTCACTTGGCTAGGGTTCATCTATTTCTAATGACACTGCAGAGCTCTGGATCGAGATGAAAATATTCCGCAGACCTCTGGGATCAGGGGCCAGTCCTAGCTGTTCTTCTGTGAAAGAGGTAACGTCGGTCCATCGCTACCAATTAAAAAGGGATTTTGCATCTGTCCAGAGACGCTCTCTTTTGGTTCTGAGTAGCAATCAATACGTATTACATCACAGGAGATTTTTAAAAAGTCTGACTCAGCTAATGACTCAGTTCTTCATGGGATGAAACATTTCTTTCTGACCTGTTCAAAGCGTTTGAACGCCCTGAAACATGAGATTTGATTACCTTCATCATTACCTGAGCTCAGAAGCTGCAACTCTTATTAATGACCTTAAAATTATCTGGCTTTCTAAATTCTATCTCCAACCACAGCATATGTTTAAATGCCATATCTTTCAGGACTGAATTCAGCAGAATAAATGAAAGCGGTATTTCTTTCAGTTAGCTCCAAGGTTTGTATAAAGAGGTTTTTTTGACACTTTTTTTCCCAGGCTGAAAGTAAGAATCAGTTCATTTTAACACCAATTCATTACTTACAGGGATTTTAAAAATGTAATTTTTAATATATATATATCTGATTTTCATATAGTTTTATTGTAACTGGAGTAGTTGGGTCCAATATTATCTAGAGATTTATTGGTACATGATTTCTTTGAATGTCACCGGCAATTATTCTCAAAATACTGTTTGTGTTGAACTCTGTTACTTCATTCATTTCAGTGATTTGGCTGTCAAAAGCAAATCATTGCCTAATGTGATCATTAATGGTTAATTGGTGGGTCTGGAGATGGTGGGCATGACTTGGAGGTTTAAGTTTAGGAAGAAGAAGAAGAAGAAGAAGAAGAAGAAGAAGAAGAAGAAGAAGAAGAAGAAGAAGAAGAAGAAGAAGAAGAAGAAGAAGAGTTGATTTTTATATGCCAACTTTCTCTACCTTTCTTAAGGAAGAATCAAACTGCTTTACAATCACACACACACACCCCACAAAAGACACCCTGTGAGGTAGGTGAGGCTGAGAGAGCTCTAAGGCAGTTGTGACTAGCCCAAGGTCACCCAGCTGGCTTCGTGTGTAGGAGTGAGGAAACCAACCCGATTCCCCAGATTAGCCAGATTAGCCTCCACCGCTCATGTGGAGGAGGGGGGAATCAACCCCAGTTCTCCAGATCAGAGTCCACCACTCCAAACCACCGCCGTTAACCACTACACCATGTGGGCTGTTTTTCTTGCTGTTTTGTTAATGTTCCTCTTAACCACTACACCAGACCGGAGCCTGGGGAGGTTGGGGTTTGGAGACGGAAGGGAGTGGGACCTCAGCTGAATATAATGCCATGGGATCCCCTTTCCAAAGCTGCCATTTTCTCCAGGGGAACTGATCTTGGTTGTCTGGAGATCAATTGTAATAGCAGGAGATCTCCTGGTGCCACAGGGAGGTTGGCAAACCTAGGAAGTAAGTTCCACAAGCTGTGTAAAGAAATACTGTTAAGGGAATTACAATGGCACGTGCCTTCAGTTCTAATGTAGGAAGAGGTTTTGGCAGTCAGAAGTTTGGGAAACTGCTGTTTCTAGTTCGCGAGTTAAAGTATAATATCTTTTGCTGAAGTTGGTTCTTCTTCCAGCAAACATGCTTAGTAAGACTTGCCTGTACAATTTGTCTTGATTGGCCCTTTGTTGACTATGGAATTTGCCAAATTAAGCAATTTTTTATTAATTAGGGGGCCTTACATTATGCAATCACTTACGACAATCGGGGCGAGATGCAAGTTAATTAAAGCTGCTTCAACGGCTGCTTTGCGGATTTCTTTTGTTTTTAATTTCTCTTTTCTGGAGATAACAGAAGGCCGTGAATACTGAAGGCCCATTCTGAAAGAGGTCTCAAAAGCTGACTCAAAAGTCTGAGTCAACTTCAATCAGAAATAGCAAAAATATGATAAGACTTAGCAATAAGTCAGTGTGGTGGAGCGGTTAGAGTGTTGGACTAAGATCTGGGAGACCCAGGTTAAAATCCCCACTCTGTCTTGGAAGCCTGCTAGGTAGGGTTGCCAACCTCCAGGTGGTGTCTGGAGATCTGCTATTACAACTGATCTCCAGCCGATAGAGATCAGTTCCCCTGGAGAAAATGGTCACTTTGGCAATTGGACACTATGGCATCGAAATCCCTCCCCTTCCCAAACCCCATTCTCAGTCTCTACCCCCAAAATCTCCAGGTATTTCCCAACCTGGAGCTGGCAACCCTACTGCTAGGTGACTAGGGTTGCCAGTAGGTTTGCCAAACTCCAGTTGGCTTTTACTTAACAAAACAAACAATAAGCTGCAGGAAAGTTATTCAAAAACTTTTGAAAAACTCCAGTTGGCAGCTGGAGATCTCCCACTATTACAACTATCTCCAGGCAACGGAGATCAGAGCCCCTGGAAAAAATGGCCACTTTGGCAACTGGACTCTATGGCATGGAAGTCCCTCCCCGTTCCTGGCAGGTGGGTTGCCAGGCGGGTGGTTTCGGCGGGCAATTGCCCACCAATCCACTGGGCTGCTCCAGAGAGGGATCGCACATCCAGCCATGCACAATGCAATTACACCACTTCCGGATTTCCTCTGGAAGCACCACATCGCTGTGGCTGCTATAGCACTTGGGGTTTGAGCGTGAAAGCAGCTGTGGCAATGCAGCGTTTCCAGGGTAATCTCAAAGGAGACACAATCGCATCGCATGCAGCGGTGCATGCGCATGATCACTCCAGCGTCTTCCCAAAAATCCTCCCACCGATGAGAGAGTGGGCTTGGCAATGCTAGATAGAGCAGATGCTCAGGTACAAGAACATCTGGCATCTGGCTGATATTCCAAATCCCTTCCCTATGTGGGAAGGAAAATGTCATGGTTTCAAGTACCGCCTCTGGGAACTTGAACTCCCCAACAGATAAAGAGTAAGGAGATTTACAGGTGGGAATTGGTGTCCCATTCAAACCAATGTAAATTTCACCAGCATAAAACACCACCTATAAATGTGTGCTATAACAGGAAGAAGAAGAAGAACAAGAAGAACAAGAGGAGGAGGAGGAAACTGGTTTACAATCACCTTCCCTTCCCCTCCCCACAACAGACACCCTGTGAGGTAGGTGGGGCTGAGAGAGAGTATCTTTCCCAAGATCACCCAGCTGACTTCATGTGGAGGAGTGGGGAAACAAATCCAGTTCACCAGATTATCCTCCACCACTCATGTGAAGAAGTGGGGAATCAAACCTGGTTCTCCAGATCAAAGTCCACTGCTCCAAACCACCGCTCTTAACCTCTGCACCACACTGGCTGCATTCATCTAGGAATCTCTGCCAAACAAAAGGAGCTAGACAAATATAAAATGCACTTACCATGTACCTCTTTAATATTCTTTTTTTTTTTTTTTTTTTTTTTGCAAACTTGTGACGGTTGTTTCTGCAGGCCGATTACAAAGCCAGGATGCAAATGTAAGTAATCACTTCAACGGAAATTATCGGCAGGGAATGGGAAAGAATGAATTCACCAAAAACCAAATCACACCCACCTCTGACAGGTTCGTTCGAAAGCCACGCCAGGAGAACTTCACGGGGCTTTGCTGATGAACGAGCTTTTTTGGCTTCTTGGTCACAGCTGGAAGAACTTTGACGTGTTTATTCAATATATCAGTCAGAGTCTCTCCTCGTGGGGGTTTTGTTTAGTCTGAGCTATTTGGCTTGAAAGGAAATGAAGTTTGGCGTGACTCTCGTCTCCTTTTTCTCCCTTCCGAGTAAGGAAAGATTAACACATCCTCCCCTTTCATGTTTATTCAATGGAAAGTGATAGCTCAGGAGAGACACGCCATATCTGATGGTTCCCCGTAAGAAACTGTTGGAGGAAGCAAATATCTTCAGCACTTGCTGTTCCTGGCAGGTGATTCACGGATGAGTGCGGGCAAAGCTCGCTTGGCACTGGGCATCGGGTACACTTTCCAAATTCAATTGTGGGGGGGGGGGCAGGTGTGCAATTTAAAATGGAATCGTATACATACTACTTCTGCACTCGTAGGCTGGAACAAGGTGCATCCAAATTACAGCATGCCGGACACTGCAGATCGGCAGAGCCTTTTTATCTGGGACTCAAGGAGATAATTAAGAAACGAGCAATGCAACCCAATCAGGGGCTGCCAAGTGCCCAGTTTATTTAAGCAGAGGCTAGATGGCCATCTGTCAGCAATGCTGATTCTATTACCTTAGGCAGTTCATGAGAGGGAGGGCTTCTTGGCCATCTTCTGGGCATGAAGTAGGGGTTGCTGGGGGTGTGTGAGGGAAGTAGTTGTAAAATTCCTGCATTGTGCAGGGGGTTGGACTAGATGACCCTGGTGGTCCCTTCCAACTCATCATCATCATCATCATCATTCCTTTATTGGCATAAAAACATAATACAGAAGGGTACAAAAGGAATGCCCAGTTTGTTTATTTATTTATTGGATTTTCATCCCGCTCTCTATCCCGACCGAGGCCGGGCTCAGAGCAGCTAACATTCGTTAAAAACAGTCCAAATCATAATAAGTAAAATTGATGCAGTACAATTCTGACAATACAATCTAACAGTAAAGCCAGCTGACACCTATTAATAGCACCCAGGTCCACGGCGAGTCTGGGGAAAGGCAATCGGGACCCCCTTAAGATTCAACAAGTTGGAAACATATAAAAAGTGGGTGGGGAGGCCAGCTATTATTACAAACTATGGTTGCCTGGTGGAATATCTTAGTCTTTCAGGCTCTGCGGAACTGTGCTAGGTCCCACAGGGACCTGGTCTTGCTAGGGAGAGAATTCGACTAGGTCAGTGCCAGGGTCGAAAAAGCCCTGGCCCTACTTGAGGACAGCCGGACACTCTTCAGGCTGGGGACCACCAGTAAGTTGTTATTCGCGGAGCGTAAAGCTTTCTTGGGGGCACCTGGATAAAGAGCACCTGGAGAAAATGGCCGCTTTGGCCATTGGACTCTATGGCATTGAAGTCCCTCCCCTCCCCAAACCCCACCCTCCTCAGCCTCCACCCCCAAAACCTCCCACCGGTGGCAAAGAGGGACCTGGCAACCCTAATCCTGATGGAAGTCGGTTTCAGGTAGCCGGCTCAAGGTTGACCCAGCCTTCCATCCTTCCTTTTTTCCCCCCATAAAATTTTTATTATTTTTAAAATATTTTACTGTCTGGTACTTTTCAACAACACATTCATTTCATAAATCATACAATAAAATTTTTTAACAGCATCATCGAAAAGCATATTCATCTATTAATGAAAAGATATTCAAATAAGAGACTTCCCCCTCACCTTCCTCCATCTTGCTATAAATTTATCTATTCTTTTGCAAAGAAGTTCTAATCCAGAAAGATACATCAAACTTGATTACTAAGTTAATTCTAAATTATTCAATTCATTTACAATTAGTACGTGTTTATTATTGATTTCATATATAGTAACAGATTTTATTTCAAAACCGTTCTTAAGATAAAAGGATTAGATCAGTTAATACAAAATTCCCTAATCATCATTTAAATCCCTGTTTAGCCCTCTGTTTCTCTCTATCACCCATAAACTGCATGTTTCCTTTTAGTTTTGTTCTTGCTGTGAATTTGTTTTTCCAACACTTCTGTTATTTTTGATGTCCTGTCTTTTTTGTCCAGATGTCGAGGCCAACTCCTTTTTCTCCTCTTCTTGTTGATGTTGTGGCTCCTGGTTAAGGCCAGCTAGATCTTTTTCATAGTTCTTCAAAAAGTTTTTTACCTCCTCCTGTGAAGAGATAGTAAATCTGACCTCTTTGTAGGTAAAAGTGAGTCCCTGTGGGAAGATCCAGCAGAATCTTATTCCATTCTTCTTCAATGTCCCAGTAAATTCTTTGTACATATTTCTCTTCATCATCAAATGTCATGGGATATCCTTAAGAATGATAAGAGGATTTCCATTCACTGACAAAGGATTATCATAGAGGGTTTGCATAATATAATCTTTCATCCTTATATCAAAAAAGGAAATCATAATATCTCTTGCCTTTGTCTTCTCCAAACTGGTGGGTAAAGGGATTCTATATACTTTGTTTATTGCATAATCCAGATCTTGTTCACTTATATGAATCAGGTCAGCCAATGATTTTATGACAGTTATTCTGGTTCATCCCATTGCTTCTGGAAAATTGCGAAGACGTACGTTCGATTGTCTTAATTTTAACTCCATAATAGCCAGCTGGTCTATAACGTTTTCTTGTTGGAAATGTATAGCTTGAATTTGATTACCTTGAAGTATCTGTTTATTTTTAATATCTTTCTGTGCTTCAGTTGCCTTTTTAATTGAAGTATCCATTTTTCCCATATCAGTTTTCATTGTAGATGTTTGAGATTTCATATTTGTAATTTCGCTTGCCAAAATGTCCAATTTCTGACTAGTCTGGTTGGTAGTTTGAGTTAGACTAGTCAATATGTTGGTTAACTGAGTCAGACGTTGAGATTGTTGCTCATATTGTTTAGTAAAGGCATCCATGTTTTTTGTTAACATTTCCTGTATTTTCTCGTCGGCCTTTCCCATGTTTATTTCTGAAAATAGATCTGACAATTCACCAATACCAAGAAATGCTGTTTTAAATATGTTGGCAGGGTCCAAAACCTTGTAGTGGTTCTATTCATCAATTATACAGGTCCCGGGATTAAACGGCTGCAAATTCTTCTCTCCGCTGTAAAACAATTAGTGTTGTTGTAAAGGACCATCAAGTTTTATTGACACTCTGCTCGATTGTAAAATAAGGGGGTGGGCTGGGCATTATTTAAATCGCGGACCTTCGGCCGTCTTGTTTTCCAGTAGTAGGAATTAGGGCTGTCAATTTGGTTCGGCCCGAACTGAAAATCAGCCGAATTTCCCTTGATTCGGCGGTTTTTAGTTCGGGAGGAACCGAACTCAAAACTGGCGGGCAACCGAGGGGGCCGAATTCAGCGAGTTCGGGAGTTCGCGAATAAATTCGGCCAATTCGGGGCCGTCAGTAAGCAGCATAACCTTCAGTAAGCAGCATTCTCCTCCCCCGGCCAATCGGTGGCCAAGCTGGGTCTTCTTCTGGCCAATCAGTCAGGATTGAGTACTGGAGGAATCAGCTGATGTGCGGCCCACCGGGGAAAGAGAGAGAGAGAGGGAAATCCTCATGTGTGTGTGAGGGGGTGCTTGTGCACATTCGCTCCTTTCCGTGGCTGCAGGGGGCGCATTTTTTGGGGTACAGACCCCAAACTTTCAGGGGATATTCAGAGACCACCCAAGTTTTGTAAACATTGGGTCAGGGGGTCCCGAGATATGGGCTCCCCCCCTTTTTCTTTCCATGGCTGCAGAGGGTGTGCCGACCCCAAACTTTCAGCGGAGCATCAAACAAGGCTTCTTAAGATACCCCCCAAGTTTTGTAAACATTGGGTCAGGGCCCCCCGAGATATGGGCTCCACCCCTTTTTCCTCTCCCCCCTTTTCCATTTTCGTGGCTGCAGGGGGCGCTTTTTTGGGGGTGCAGCCCCCAAACTTTTATCATAGCTTCAGAGAATCCCTCTTAAGAGACCACCCAAGTTTTATAAAGATGGGTTCAGTGGGGGCTGAAATATCGGCTCCCCCCCCCTTTTTCCGTGGCTGCAGGGACGCATTTTTGGGTGTGCCGACCCCAGACTTTCAGCGGAGCTTCAGTCAAGGCTTTTTAAGAGACCACCCAAGTTTTGTAAACATTGGGTCAGGGCCCCCCGAGATATGGGCTTTCCCCTTTTCCCTATTGGGATGAATGGATCACCCTCGAGAGATGCATACATATGGATCTTATATTGGATACAAATGGAATCATATTGGATTACCCAGCCTCCCAGCCCCTCCTGCTGGAACAGAGGACAGCCACAGTAAGACCCCTTTGGGAGCTTTAATCTATATTTTTTCTTTTCTGTGTGTGTGTGGGGGGGAAAGCAGAGTCTGTGTGTGTGGGGGGGGAGGGAGCAGTTTCTGTGGGTGGGGGGGGGAAGCCAAAGGGGGCTTTTGCCGGTTCTGCCTGGGGTGTGTGTTCCCCCTCCAGTCTCTCTCTCCCTGGTTTGAGGGGGGGCTTCATTTTTATTCTTCAGGTTTTTCCTCATTCATAAGATCAGTTAGGTTATTTTGATGCTTGCTCAAAACTGGTTTTCAAATGGTGACTTAAAGAATGCATCTGCCTGGTCCCAAGTCCAATGCAAAAGGAGAAATTCCACCCCCTCCTGCTCATTATGCATAGCTAGCTGCCTCTGTCCCTTTCCATGGTATGCAAACTCCCAGGTGTCAGGTGTTGCTTTGCACTGTTGCAAAGGTGTTGCATTGCGTGCTTGTGTTGCTTTGCAGTTGTATTGTTTTGCAAAATTCTTCACACCTGCCCCGCCCTTTGCATGTTTGCAAAGGTGTTGCTTTTCAGTTGTGTTGCTTTGCAAAGTTCTTAGCACCTGCCCCGCCCTTGCTCTCATCAGCTGTTTGTCGGGCCGGGAGCTTTGTGCGTGGGCGGCAAGCTCTGCTGAGAGATACACATTAAGGGTGGGGGGACCCCTTTCAGGGCCCATATCTCAGCCCCCCCTGACCCAATCTTTACAAAACTTGGGGAGTCTTTCAATATACGTCCTTTGAAGCTCTGCTGAAAGTTTGGGACCTCTAAGCCCAAAAATGCCCCCCCCCAGAGCCGCGGAAAGGCGCGGTTGTGTTTTTAATGGCTTTATTCGGCCGAATTTTTTTTCCGAACTTTGAATTCCCGCCGAATTGAACGGATCCGAAGTGGGGGAGTTCGGACTTCGGCACATACCGAACCCACAAGGGCCAAATTCGGCCGAATCCAAACTGTACCGAATTTTTTTTTGACAGCCCTAGTAGGAATATGTTGCCTGTTGCACAATAAAGACGCACTTCAAGCCCTGCGATTTAGTTTCCTGTATGATCTTTCCCTTTCAATCTCGATGGTTTTCTTTGATGAATCGGAAAGACGTCATCTCCAGAGGAATTTAGCCCATTCGCTCCCACCCCTTTTAACACCTCGACTTCTAATTGGTAGCTAGAGTGTCTGTCAACCGTCCCGTTTGTTATGCCAAAGTGGAGATCGAGTAGATAAGGCTCCTGCCGTTCAACTATACTCTTTTTAAACAAACAAAGTCACTTATATTCTGGACAGGGAGATGCAGATTGCATTGATGATTATTACGATCTTCCAGAGCTTCAATTTCAAGGTAAAGACAAAAGAATTCTTGCAACTTACTCAGATGTTGGATGATAAGGTTACGGTGATGATAATTTTCTTAGATGGTGATTGAAGGGGGAGGACTGAACCTTGATTACCCATGAAATGTTCCGGCGATGACTTTCCCTCTTGCCCGCAGGACCGGCATCAAAACTTCCGAGGGGCTTCCTGCTGGGGCAGCTGGGCTGAGCGCCATGTTTCCTGGACTCTCCAGGAAAAATCCAAGAAATGTTCAAATTGGGGTGCTAAACAGCACCTCAACCCGGTCCTAAATGGTGGACTTGGGAAGCAGGAATTCCCTGCAGCCACTTATGCGGTTTGACCTCTAGAACTCTCCGAGGGAGGCTTTTAAGCCATCCTTCCATCCTTCCGAGGTCGGTCAAATGAGTACCCAGCTTGCTGGGGGCTAAGTGTCGACGACTGGGGAAGGCACTGGCAAACTACCCCATAAACAAAGTCTGCCTAGTAAACATCGGGATGTGACATCACCTTATGGGTCAGGAATGACCCAGGGCTTGCACTGGGGATGTCCTTTACCTTTAACAGTAAGAAAACCCATCAAACACCATAAGGTTAAAGATACATGACAGCCATTTCCACAAGTCAGCTGAACTGGATCTCTTTAGTCTGGATAGACCTTTATTACAATATATACATTGCAATAATATCAGGCATCTTGTGGTTTCAAAGTAATTTAAGCCAGGCATACTCTTAAGTTAGCAATTTTGTTTTAAATTACCATTCACATATCTGAATATTATCATGTAATTTTCTCCTATGTCCCCTGTTGGGAAGGAGCCTAGTCGAAACTGTCTCCATTTCTCTGTGGATTGGTAATCTTCCTCCCCTTTAACCTATTCACCTGAACTGGCATGAAAGGTTTTTAGCGCAATTTAACAAGAAATAAATTGGACTCATTTGTATCTATTTTGCCTAGTGCTTCTCTTCAGAAGAGAATTAAGAATAACATCTTGGGTATTCATGGCAGATTATATTGTTGCTAGGCTAGACAGCCGAGCCGGGCTGAAGGCCCTTTGGAAGTTTCAGGTCTTGTTTTAGGGTTGCCAACCGCCAGGTACTAGCTGGAGATCTCCTGCTATTACAACGGATCTCCAGCCAATCAAGATCAGTTCACCTGGAGAAAATGGCTGCTTTGTCAATTGGACTCTATGGCATTGAAATCCCTCCCATCCCCAAACTCTGCCCTCCTCATGTTTCCCCCCCCCCAAAAAAAACTTCCCACCGATGGCGAAGAGGGACCTGGCAACCCTATCCTGTGTAGGCTTGGCGGGTGAGTGGATAGTTTCAACACCACATGTTGTCACCAGCCAGAGTCAGGGGGATTAACCTTGCAATTTATTGCAACATTACTTTGGCAAAAGGGACTGAGTAAAGTTACCAGATCCCCTCCCTCTACCACCATGAAGCTCCCACCAGTTGCAAGGTACATATGTGCTCACATATGAGCATATTTGTCTGGTGTAACTCAGAGGACATCATGGGATTATACCTACCCATGAGAAATGCAAGGACATTTCCTGAAGTTCTAGACTGCGTTTTAGGAACACTTATGTCTTACCAACCTTCTAGTCAACATTGATTCCACAAATTCCATGTCTTGGTGTTGTTTAAAGAAATGTTTTTAGACATTTTAGACATTAAAAAGGTAAAGGTCCCCTGTGCAAGCACCGGGTCATTCCTGACCCATGGGGTGATGTCACATCCTGACATTTACTAGGCAGACTATGTTTACGGGGTGGTTTTCCAGGGCCTTCCCCAATCATCTTCCCTCTACCCCCAGCAATCCGGGTACTCGTTTTACCGACCTCGGAAGGATGGAAGGCTGAGTCAATCTTGAGCCGGCTACCTGAACCCGACTTCTGTCGGGATCGAACTCAGCTCGTGAGCAGAGTTTTTGACTGCAGTACCACTCTGCGCCACGGCTTTCTCAATGGAGTCGATTCATCTCATGTTGGGTCTTCCTGTTTTCCTGCTGCTGTCAACCTTTTCCTAGCATGATTGCCTTTTCCAGTGAGCCGTGTCTTCTCATAAAGTGACCAAAATTCAAACGCCTCAGTTTGATCATTTTAGCTTCTGGGAACAGTTCCTGTTTGATTTGATCTAGAACCCACTTATTTCTCTTTTTGGCCATCCATGGTATCCAGAAAACTCTCCCCTCAACACCACACTGAAAATTTAGTACACATGTACTCACTTATGAGCATGTATGTCTAGTGTAGCTGAGAGAACATCATGGGAGCATGCCTACCCATTGGAAGTGAAAGGGCAATTTTATCAGCAGCATCTGTTAAACGTATCAGGAAAACTACGTAAAAGAAATTTTTTCCTTCCCCAATGATTTGAGGAACAATAATAACAAAACAGCAACAAAGCAGCCAGCGTGGTATAGTGGTTAAGAACGGTGGTTTGGAGCAGTGGACTCTGATCTGGAGAACCGGGGTTGATTCCTCACTCCTCCACATGAGTGGTGGAGGCTAATCTGGTGAACTGGATTTGTTTCCCCACTCCTACACATGAAGCCAGCTGGGTGGCCTTGGGCTAGTCATGGCTCTCTCAGCCCCACCTACCTCACAGGGTGTCTGTTGTGGGGATGGGGAAGGTGATTGTAAGCCAGTTTGAGTCTGCCTTAAGTGGTACAGCAAGTCAGCATATTAAAAAAAAATGACAAAAACCAACCAACAAAACTCTGAGCCATGTGCTACAGGGTATTTTATAAGTGAGGATGGTACCGTCTCAAATTATTATTTTGATCAAAGAACTAAATGGCTGCAAAAAATACTGCCAATCCGTTAAACACAATAGCTAATAAGAAGACAGAACGATCTCACACTTCATAAAATAGTACAGCAACGTGTAATTTTTCAAGTCTGGGCAATTACGTTGCCTATCACACCATTACTGATATAATGGGAAGCTAATAAGGCAAGTAATTAGATGCGCTCGGTCAGAGTTTTCACCTTAGTGTTTGAAGGGTACCTGGGGAGGCAGTAGTTTGCGATAGTCAATGTATGCCCGAAACAATAACAAGGGGACGCAAAGGAAAGACGTCTGGTTATGCGAGGAATATGTTTGCAGTTTAGTATCATGCAAGTCATTTGCAGCTGCAACTTGACACTTCTTCCTGCCTGTGGTATAGCTATCATAAGGTGTAAAACATTGAAGATTTGCTAAAAAGCACTCATGTTTGCATTTGGATCTTCAATCCATGCCAAAGCGAGTTCTGAACCTTGCTGGGAATCTTGTTTTCCCTTAGTGAGAGCTCATAACCCTCTTGCACTACATCTTCAGTAATCTCAATTGAGCTCTTATCTGTCCTCCACAAATCAGGGTGGCTCGCCCTGGATTCTTGCAAAGCGAAAACATCAGCAGATCTCTCAGAAACCATTGGTCTTCGACTGGCATGCATAAGGCAGTCTTTTGCATTCTTTGACAGCCGTAGTGACAGGTTAACAGAAAACTGAGATGAGGTTTCAGCTTTAAGAAACAGGAATCAATATTCATGTATATTTTAATATTTTAATTGAGTCTTGTTGCTTTGTTGGTTTTATCGGCTTGCATTTTTCATAGACTGTTGCGACAGGAGCTACATAAACTACAGGAGTGGATACATTAAAAAAATGAAGGGTCATAAATCAATAATTTACCCGTCATATTTTTATCTCACCCTTCCTATAATGTTCTTAGGCTTATTTATGTAAGATATTTAACATTTCTGTATACTAGATTTCTTTGGACAGGTTCATACTAAGAATCTAGACCAGGGGTGTCAAATTCATTTGTTACAAGGGCCAGAAATGACATAAATGTCATTTGGTTGGGCCGGGCCATGCCTCGCCAGCCCAGATTGGAACTGGGGGGATGGTGGCTGCCTCGGCTGGCTTGAGCCAAATAAGAGCTCTCAAAGGCTTGATGCAGCCCACGGGCTGTACATAAGAAAGGCCCTGCTGGATCAGACCAAGGCCCATCAAGTCCAGCAGTCTGTGCACACTGTGGCCAACCAGGTGCCTCTAGGAAGCCACAAACAAGACGATTGCATCAGCACTGTCCTGCCTGTGTTCAAAAGCACCTAATAGGCATGCTCCTCTAATCCTGGACAGATAGGTATGCATCATGACTAGTAGCCATTTTGACTAGTAGCCATGGGTAGCCCTCTACTCCATGAACATGTCCACTCCCCTCTTCAAGCCTTTCAAGTTGGCAGCCATCACCACATCCTGGGGCAGGGAGTTCCACATTTTAACTATGTGTTGTGTGAAGAAATGCTTTTTTTTAATCAGTTTTTAATCTCTCACCCTCCAGCTTTAGCAGATGACCCCGCATTCTAGTATTATGAGAGAGGGAGAAAAGCTTATCCTTGTCCACTCTCTCCACACCATGCATAATTTTATAGACCTCTATCATGTCTCCCCTTAACCGCCTTCTTTCCAAGCTAAACAGCCCTAAGCGTTTTAAGCATTCCTCATAGGGCAGTTGCTCTAGTCCCCCGATCTTTTTGGTTGCTCTTTTCTGCACCTTTTCAAGCTCTGCAATATCCTTTTTTAGGTGTGATGACCAGAACTGTACACAATATTCCAAGTGTGGTCTCACCATAGATTTGTACAAGGGCAGTATGATATCAGCAGTTTTATCCTCTATCCTCGTTTAATTATGGCCAGCATAGAATTTGCCTTTTTCACAGCAAACGGGGGGCACACTGGAGCAGAAAATGCTGAAACAACAGTACATCACTTTAAAAAAATATTTTAAACCCCAAGAAATTGAAACCACATTCAATTTAAAAAATATAAGTCTTAAAAGGCAACACTGGACAATTAAGGCTCAAGTAGGACAAAAACCTCAACAGGGGAAAATTCAGTTATCTAAAAGTTTGAGCAAATAAAAATAATTTTGTGCAGTTCCTTAAAAAGATTGAGTAGTGTATGCAGAAAAATATTTCAATATACTCTTAAAAACAGCCCTCTGCAGTAGGCTCGGTGGTGAAAAAGTGACTGACCTCTGGTCACCTCTTGACCAGTCTAAGCAAGGATTTGAACCCAAGTCTCACTGGTCAGTACCCAATAATATCACTCCTTTTTACAAGAACAGGAATCCCTCAATAGGTGGTCGGTAAATATTTGGCTCCTCAAGCTGGTTGATCAAGAGAGCCCTTCAACAGTTGTTGATATTGAGGGGGTTATTCCAAAACTTCAGACCAACTGTGATCAAGAGAGAAGAACGGATTGGGCTTTGCCGGCAGCTGCAAAAAAATAGCTGATTCCGAGCTGCCCATCTTTTCTTTTTTCTAACCTTTAACAGAGAGATACAGTATTTATTTTTTGTTCTAATGCTGTCGCTCCGTTAAAGAAATCACAGTCAATCATTTGACTGTGAATCCATTAGCAGCTTAATGCTTTGATTAAATCTGCATACATTTGCATAGGAATCGAGCTCTGTTTTCAAAGGGGTGAAAATCCGTTTTTTCTTTCTTGTTAAGATGACACAATCGCTATCTTTGACATCAGACATTCTTTGCATTATTATTATTACTATTTTAAAAAATCTGCTGCCCGTTTAATCAGAAGTACCGTACTTTTTCACCCCCAAAATGATGGAACTTTTACAACTGCATTAATCTGACAAGATAAATGTTAGCATGCTAATTATTTCTGCTGCCATGACTATAAGAATGGCAGTCTTCCTTAATTCTTCCCTTCTGCTGGGATGAAGCACCTGGTGATCCACAGCTGTAAACATCGGGTACCTTGTGCTAGGTGAAGCAGGTGGAAGTCTGAGGTATATTCCTGGCCATTGCAAACCGTAGGAAATGCCAACATGTGGGGGCAAACATGACATTGCGGGATAGACGTCCAAGTCTACAACGGGCAGCCCATTCCTGAGTTTTGGAGGCTGCCGCAAGCAGGAAAAAGGACAATTTAAAGTTGAAAAACAAATAAAATAAAAACAGGGGGATAGCCCCATAGTCTAAAACAATGCTGTGCCAGCAAAAACCTGGTGCAGCACCGATGAGGTGGAGGGGGGCGTTCCCAGGGTGGAAGGGGTTAGGAAACTGCCTACTGGAAGCTATGCCCCCCCTGGAATGCCCCGGGAACGCCCCCCAGGAGGACAGCATGAGTACTTGCGCCGTCGGGATGCCGGCGGAAGGCCAAGAAAAAGTACTTCTTGTGTGCATTGATTCATGGTCAGGTTGATGGTGGGGTGGAAGTCGCTGAAGGCCTGGTGAAATTTCTCCAGTGCTTCTTTCCTAGGTGTTCAAATGAGGCAATGTCATCAATAAATCTCAAGTACAAGAGGTAGAGTTGCCATCTCTGGGCTGGGAAATATCTGGAGATTTTAAGGGTGGAGTCCGGGGAGGGCAAGGTTTGGGGAGGGGACGGACCTCAGCAGGGCATAATGCCATGGAGTCCACCCTCCAAAGCAGCTGCTTTCTCTAGAGGAACTGATCCTAGTTATCTGGAGATCAAGTGTAATGGCGGGAGAACTCCAGGTGCCACCTGGAAGATGGCAACCCTAACGAGAGGGGTGTTAACAGGAGGGAGCTAAGAAAGCACTGCTCCAAGTCATCTATGAAAATGTTGGCATGCCCTGGTGCCCCGCGGATGCCCGTGGCTGTGCTGTTGATTTGATGGAATAAATCATCACCAAATCTGAAGTCGTCGCAGGTGAGGACAAACTGGCAGAGCTTGGGAGCAAGGTCAGCTGTGGCATTGTCAGAGATGATGTTCCCAGTGGCTTGCAGTCCATCTTTGAGGGGGACGTTGGTGTACAGAGGCTCAACATCCATGGTGGTCAAAACAGTGTTACGTGGAACATTGTTGACATATTGTATTTTTCTCAGTTTGTAGCTGTGCAGTGTGCACAACACTTCAAGGTGCTACTACACTTGAATCTTGCTCTTCTACTGTGAAGCAAGATGGCTACCCTCCTGAAACAGGGTGAAGAGTCAACCAAAATGAAGAGGGGATATGATAACCATCTTCAAGTACTTGAAGGGCTGTCATATAGAGGATGGTGCCAACTTGTTTTCTGTTGCCCCAGAAGGTCGGACCAAAACCAACGGATTGAAATTAAATCAAAAGAGTTTCCGTCTAGACATTAGGAAGAATTTTATAACAGTTAGAGCGGTTCCTCAGTGGAACAGGCTTCCTCGGGAGGTGGTAAGCTCTCCTACCCTGGAGGCTTTTAAACAGAGGTTAGATAGTCATCTGTCAGCAATGCTGACCTTAAGCAGAGGATGAGAGGGAGGGCATCTTGGCAATCTTCTGGGCATGGAGTAGGGGTCACTGTTGGTGTGGGGCGGGGAGGTAGTTGTGAATTTCCTGCATTGTGCAGAGGGTTGGACTAGATGACCCTGGTGGTCCCTTCAAACTCTATGATTCTATGATTCTGAGTAGAATAGCGGTGGTTAGAAAGCTGGCCATGGTCTTCTGGTGGACCACATGTATTACTTGCAAAAGATGCTAGACTAACTGTGCAATCCTGAAGATGAGGATGAAGTGCCATAGGAGCTGGCATAACCTGGCGCAGGCATCCATGCCACTTTTCTCCACAATAAAGTGGCATAGACCCCAGCACGGGGGACTTATGCCAGCGCCGCAGAGCAACGCAACAGTGCAGGCCTCGGCTGCAGTGGCTGCTGCACGGGCAGTAAAAACCCAGAAGTGGTTGCCCGCACCAACATTGGGGGACATTCCCGTGGCATTCACAGATGCAGAGCTCACATTGGTCAGCTTCCAAACCCCTTTCGGCCCCTCTACACGGCAGCATTGCTACGCCAGCAAAACAGCTGGCATAGTCCCATGAAACTCTATGGAGATATTTCAAGGGTTTTCTTTTAAAAATGTATTTTAAACATTTATTTTTTTGACCAGGAAACCACTGCAGAGGCGGCAGGGCTGCTCCACTCCCAGCCATCACCTATCTACCCCCCTACCTAGCAGTGTGGTGTAGTGGTTAAAAGCGGACATTTGGAGCGGTGGACTCTAATCTGGAGAACCGGGTTCGATTCCCTCCTCCTCCACATGAGCAGCGGAGGATAATCTGGTGAAGCGGGTTGGTTTCCCCACTCCTCCACACGAAGCCAGCTGGGTGACTTTG
Source organism: Euleptes europaea (assembly GCF_029931775.1). NCBI lineage: Eukaryota > Metazoa > Chordata > Lepidosauria > Squamata > Sphaerodactylidae > Euleptes > Euleptes europaea. The sequence continues at coordinate 56,604,582 of NC_079326.1, forward strand.
GACTATTCACAGTTCTCTTAGAGCTCCCTCAGCCCCACCGATCTCACAGGGTGTCTGTTGTAGGGAGGCGAAGGGAAGGTGGTTGTGAGTCGGTTTGATTCTCCCTTAAGTGGTAGAGAAAGTTGGCGTATAAAAACCAACTATTCTTCTTCTTCAGGAATGGGCTGCTCAAACGTCTTCATCCAGAAAAAAACTTTGTCCCATTTTGGACTGTTCTTCTCTACTTTAAAAGAAAAGAATCCAAGCTTTGTTCTACAGGAATGAAAGAACCACATTAATTGCTAAAATAAATCTATATGGCCTTAAGATTCATGAAGCAATGAAAGTAAAGCATTATATATTCCCATTGAAGTTTAAAAGAGGCTATCATGATGACTAAATAAATGAGAAATGCAATTGATATAATGCCTTCAGATGGCAGAATAGGATTTTTCCTATTCGCCATTCCTAGAATTGTTAGGAGATCAAAAGATAAAATTTATTCATATGCCTTGACTTGCATATAGCGTTATCAGCATTCACATCTGAATAGCCATTTTCTCCGTATATGTTTATTTTTATCAGATTTGTGCGTGGAAAGCGGCGAAAACCTAATGAAGAGCTTTCTCTATTAGACTTTTGGGAAGTTAAACTTAGCCAATTCTACAATCATATGAAGAAATTATCATTAAAAGAATACTTCAGCCGTTTGGAGTTTTAGTTCATAAATATGCACTTTGATGGAAGAGACGCAGATCTCTTTTATGCAGTTTGAATGTCATCAAGGAGATATTCTCATGCTAATTATTGGAGCCAATTTCTGACTGAACGGCTCACAGATAATAAAAGAAATAAACCAGGCTTATTTCCACATTGCTATATTTTTCTCAAGTCGGGTTCAACTCGATTTTCCACTAGCTTTTTGCCATTAGGAAACAACCGAGTGGCGACATCAGAGAGACAAAGTGTTTAATTTTAAGTATCTGTAAATGACTTCTTAAACATGCAATTGTTTTAAAAAGAAAAGCCGAGGTACATGATTAAAACTTGTATAATACCACAAAAACTAATCTCGGCATATGATGGGTTCCATCTAAGTATGACTGCCACCACTATGGGCACCCTTCGTCCTCAATTAATTTGCAATTTTCTGTTTCTCGAGCTAATATCGTGAAGAAGGGGACCGTCCATGCTAGATTGTGTAGCATTATGGCTGCCGAGGATACGTGAGCGAAAACGTCTCACCGAGGGTTTTCCATGACTTTTTCAAACACAGCATTCCTTGTTATATCTGAGAGCTTCCAAAAGTTGACCTGTGATAGTGTTGTTATGGGGAGGGGAATTTTGTTTGCTGAAATCCACTTTTTTGGTATACTTATGGAGTCCTCTTATCCTCTTTTTCTCAGTTCGTTTTCTTACAACATCCAGGTTGGAAAGAATAGAGTCATTTTTTAAGGCAGGCCCTTGAGGACTGTTCTTTTCCATTATGGGAACACATATTTCTCTTCCCCCTCCCCCACCAGCTCTAATCAAATGGAAGTTATTTTAAATAATACCAAAGTCATTTTACCAACCGCAAAAATGGATTGCCATAGAGTCCTAGAGTTGAAAGGATCCTTGTGAGTAGGGTTGCTAGGACCCTCTTCACCACTAGTGAGAGATTTTTGGGGCAGAGCCTGAGGGGGGTGGGGTTTAGGGAGAGGAGGGACTTCAACGCCATAAAGTCCAATGGCCAAAGGGGCCATTTTCTCCAGGTGAACTAATCTCTATTGGCTGGAGATCAATTGTACTAGCAGGAGATCTCCAGCTACTACCTGGAGGTTCAAATAAACAAAAAGAAACTATGCTGCATCAGCCAAGCTAACAACCAAAATAAGGCAGCACACAGGCTCTTTCTAAACATATTAAACACATAATCAAATCCTATATATAACATATACAAAAGTGATGGAGTAATTCAAAGAAACATACATACTCTACAATCCATACTCAACATACACATTCAAATAATAAATTCATAAATTGCGTAAACATGCTGGAAATATCAGGCTAGTTAACAACAGCCCCGAAGTAACATGCAGGTGAAAAGTTCAACGGAACAAGTCCTAGGTCCGCAACACGAATCCCTTCCAAAAAAGGACAGATGCAGATTGTAGATATTCTCCTGCGTGTCGATAATCTTCTTCAGCTGTCCGTTATAAGATGCAATGGTATAAAAAATTGTCTCATATATGAATCAAATTTCTTCAGACATCTGAGGGTTCCACCTGTTCCTTTCCACAGGAATATACTGTTATATATAGCTAACACTATATTCCTGTGGAAAGGAACAGTTGGAACCCTCGGAGGTGTGAACAAATGTGATTCATATATGAGACACGTGTTTGTGGCTTCCTAGAGGCACCTGGTTGGCCACTGTGTGAACAGACTGCTGGACTTGATGGGTCTTGGTCTGATCCAGCAGGGCCTTTCGTATGTTCTTATGTTCTTAAGATCTCCAGTTGTCACCTCAAGCATCAATCCCCATCGGTTCATCAAGGTCAGTATTGTGTATTCAGACTGGCAGTGTCTCTCTAGGGTCTCGGGTCTTTCATATCACCTATGGCCTTGTTCTTTCAACTGGAGATGCCAGGGGTTGAACCTGGGTCCTATTGCATGCCAAACAAAGGCTCTTCCACCGAGCCATGGCCCCTTCCCAGGTAGAACGTGAGGAATGGGATTGTAACAGGATTCTGTGAAGCCTTGCTTTATTTGTGAACACATGAAACCATACAGGAGGTGTAGAGAGTCCTTTTTTTCAAAAGCCCCAAGATGGAAACATGTTTCCTACCTTCTCTGCTGCTTGAGAGATGAAATAATGGTTGCCTGATTGCTCGCCGTGGCACACGTGGCACTCAAACACCTGCCTGATGCAGGGTCATGTCGATCTTGCCAGCAGCGCCAGGTGTTGCATTCTGACACACGACCTTTTGTTTCTTTCCCAAAAATTTCCGCAATGCATTCGGCTCGGTGAGGTTTTTCTGCTTGGCAGACCTTGATGTGTGAGACGCATGCAGGATTTATTCTATCGCAAGGCAGGGGCTGAAAGAAAGGAAAGAAAGGGTCCATCAAACACCTGGCAGGTCAAAAGACGTGAGTGATGGGTTGCGCTGGAGTGTTCTTAAAAGGGAAGGGGGTATCAAGTTTTGAAGTACTAGTTTAAACAGGCGATACTCTCCAGCCCACTAACAGGTTTGCATCAGTTCTCTGCATCTGATGTTACATTTCCTCTCAAGGTCATTGCTAATGGGTCAGACTCAAAGGGAATGGAGAAAGAATTCAGCATCTGTTCGAAAAGGAGAAACAACTTGCTGAATGTCACTCAGGAGGTGATCACTGAGGCATAGGTTTGCCAGACTTCTCACTAGCAAGCCCCGTTGCCTGCAGCAGGAGAAAAAAAGAAAAGAAAAAACAGCAACATTTTCTTTTTTAAAAAAAAATATTTGTTATTGAAACTTTTCAAAAAAGAAAAAACACATATAACATACTCAATCATACACATGCATACAGTATAGTCAATCTTCCAGGGAGTACATTTTAGGTTAAACGTTTATATCATACTGGATATTTGTTTGATTTATTTAATTAATAAACTATCTAAGTCCTTTAGAATATTTCCACTGCTCTTCAAGCTCTCTATGGTCATTTATGCCTGGTCGCTTTAACCTCCTTTATTCCCCATTTCAGCCAGGATCAAAGTAACCCAGGTTGGGGGAAACTGTATGCATTGGCTGGAATGATCAGGGATGAAACTGTGTGCTAATGGAGCCATGAATACAGAAAAGCAGTCTCTCAAGTTCAAATCATGTCCCACAAATGCTGCTCTATCCTTCCCCCCAAACCCAACTGCTGCATAAAAAAGCATTTTAAGAACAAAAAAAATAAAAAATGAAGCAATCTGAAAGGGGGGGAGAAATCAAAGCATTGTTTTTTAAAAGCCTTTCTTTTGCTCAGAAAGAGCTCCAAGGTAGCAGGAAGCACTTGAATCCCTGGCTCTTTACACACTGATTCATGATTGGCTGTGAGAGAAGCCAATCTTCTGTGCTTCCCATTTGGCTATCTGTATGCTGCCTTGAAGAGGGGTTTGGAAAAGGGTGGGGTGAAGCTCAACCCGAGAAAGTTGTACGCTTGCTCAGTGAATCCGGAATGTGCCAGGATGAACGGTTTAATTTGGGCCAGAAGAGGAATGGGAAAAGCCGGGTTCACATTGCGTTGAAACAGGGTTGAGCCAACAAGAAATGAGGTAACGTGCATACAGAAAAATTTGATCCTGGCTGAAACAGAGAATAAAGGAGGTTAAAGAGACCATGCATAAATGACCTATCAATACAATACAATACTTAATACAATTCATATTACCCATTCTATACTTTACTTTTATTCTTCATCTGCAGCTCTAAACTAGATTATTTCTAGTTTATTTCATATACTGCCTTTATATTACTGTTCTTTTATCTAAAACTACATGCAAAGTTGTTTTGGCTAGGGTTGCCAATCTCCAGGTAGTGGTTGGAGATCTCCCGCTATTACAATTGATCTCCAGGCAATAGAAATCAGTTCCCCTGGAGGAAATGGCTACTTTGGCAATTAGACTCTATGGCATTGAAGTCCCTCCCCTCTCCAAACCTCTCACCCCTCAGGCTCCACCCCCAAAATCTCCAGGTATTTCCCAACCAGAGCTGGCAACCCTATCCACGTCACACCACTGGTATTCCTTGGAGGTTTCCCATCCAAATACTTGCCAGGGTCAGGGCTTAGAGTGTGTGACTAGACCAAGGTCACTCAGCAAGTTTCCATGGCAGAGTGGGGATTCGAACCTGGGTCTCTCAGATCCTAGTCCGACACCATGTACTGGCTCTCAGTACATGAACTACACAAAACTAAATTGAATTAGGGAGCAGAAGGTATGTTCATCTTTGAGTGGTTCAACATGGTTTCAGCAGATCTGTAAATCTCTACGCACGTTATTGTCCATCAATCATGAGCTGTGGGAAAAGCTTACAGGAGCCTCAACACTTGCAAAAGGAAAATTGAGTCATAGATTGGTTATGGTTCTAGCTGTATCTTCCAGTCCTCTGGAGAGGTTGTTTTCCAAAACATGGAAATAGTCTCATAGCGGATTTTGATGGTCATTGACTAATGCTGGGACCACACAATAACGAGGCAGTGGCTGATGTGTTCGTTTCAAACGTTTATACGGCTCCTCTTTATAGACCTGAAGATACACAGACCAATTTTCTCTTACGGAGTGATGGTGGAGACGTCTTTATGCCTTAGATCATAATAATGGGATGACCAGTTCTGAGCGGCATCTATGGACGCTCACTCGTGTGGAGGAGTGGGGAATCAAACCCAGTTCTCCCAATTAGAGCCCACAGGTCTTAACCACTACACCATGCTGGCTCTCCTCCTCCTCCTTCTCCTCCTCCTCTTCCTCCTCCTCCTTCTCCTCCTCCTCCTCCTCCTTCTCCCTCTTGGAACTGGCCAAAACTCTATGATAAAACATTAGCATTTTCAGTGATTCCTAGAGAGGACTGATGCCACTTTCCTGGAAGTGATGTCATGCCTTCAGCCAATGGCCACTCCCCCATGTCCCCCCCCCCCCAGTGTTTTGTAATAGGTAATGGTATCCAGCTCACCAAATTGGGATGAAGCTTAGGGGCAGCTCTTATTTTGAGTGAAAATCTACATGCTAGTAGGCTCTGCCCCCATGCAGTTCAGCCAATGGAGAAGGTGGCTGTGAACTGCTGTGTAGCTCTTTCCATTTCAGGCACCTTCTTAGCCAGGCACAACCTAGAAAATATGCAGTTTTCGTTCCTCCATTTCGAAAAAGTAGCATGCTGCCTCTCCCTGAGTCAGACAGTAGATATGTTCTCTTCAGCACTTTCCTAACTCATGTAAATCTCCCCACTATAGATGCGGAATGTAATGGGAGAATTACGTCTAAGGCCTAAGATCCTCTGAAGTACATTCCTCAGATCTAATGGGAAAGTTTTGGACCAAGCCTGTAAAAAGGAAATATTGCAAGACTCTGGAGAGATTCTGGGATATGCGGTCACAATTAACAGGAGCAACTGTTGTATAGATTCCCCTGTCAATTATTTCTGTTGCCCTTTTTCAGACAAAGGGGATTTTCCCCCCTGTTTATTTTGTACAGGCCCAGCGACCTGTAAAGCTGACATTTACGGTTCCACACTTATGCACATTTGAGCTCCTCTCTGAGATTCTCGCTTGGAACCGGCAGAGCAAAGGTCCAGACACAAAGAAAACTTACACTTTTTCAAAAACGCAACCCCCAAAGAGTCAGTTCTATCAAGGTGAAAGTTGTTACTGCTGTCTAAATAATATATTACCGAGAGGACACTTTGAAGTAAGCAAGAAAGATGGCGAATTCCCCCAGTCTTAAATTTCAAACCTTCTGCATCAGATCACCCACACGTCCTTGAGAAGCAAAAAAGGAAGTTTGAGAGAAGTTTTTGTGTGTGTGTTTTGTTTTGCTTGAACAACAGTCTCCGCGAAGCTGCCCCCGTATTTTTTCTCAGGTTCCGCTGCAGTTCTCTGCTGTTCATGTCACTAAACACCTGGTGGATTTGCGAGAGGTGCCAACTGGAGATCTTCCAACTCGTTTGAGAATATGCCATCCCAGTTCTGCTGAAGACTGTTCTTTCAAATTGCTAAGGTAGGCAAGGAAGATGAAGTGAGTTTTTTTCCAGTTTTCTTTTTGTTACACTCTACATCTGAAGGAACAGAACATCTAACTATTCAAAGGATAAAATTGTAGAATAAGCTCCAGAGTCTCCGCAGGAGCTAGGGTTCCCAAGTGCCCGGCTGGCGGAAGTAGGCCAGCTGGGGGTGGGGGCAGCAATCTGTGCACGCCATGCACGCATGCACCACACCGCCATCCCTTCCAGGTTACTCCGGAAGGGCCGGCAACGCTCTAGCAATATCCCTCAAAACTCTATGATTTCCATAGAGTTTCCAGAGGGTAATTACTAGACCATCACGTGTGTGTGTGGCACTTCCGGGATACACCTGGAAGTGAGGGAATCAGACTGAGCAAGCTCATGCATGCACACAAATCATTTCCCTCATCAGCAAGGACATGAAGCTCCCGCCAGAGGCCAGGTAGGGCCTGGTAACCCTAGCAGGGGCTGAGCAGGAAAAAGATGCATGAGGAACAGGAACCCACCTTATACTGAAGCCAGAAGGAAGGTGGCATGGTATAGATAGAGCTTATCAGATCTCAGAAGCTAAGCAGGGTCAGTACTTGGATGGGAGACCACCAAGAAAGGCTCTGCAGAAGAAAGCAATGGCCAACCACCTCTGCTTCTCACTTGCCTTGAAAGCCCCTTGCTGGTGTCGCCATAAATCGGCTGCAACTTGACCGTACTTATGTGCATACATTGAAGCCACTGGACCAATGATCTCAGTACCGTCAGCGTTGACTTTCCAAGATCTCAAGCCTATCATGTTGCTACATGAGAAATTTTAATGGAGCTCTCAGGGACTGAACTTGGGATTTTCTGTATGCAAAGCGCATGAAAGACAATGCTGTGTAATATTGGGATAGGACAGGGGCGATCCTGGTCCAAATCTCTTCTCAGCCATGAAGTTCACTGGGAGATGTAGCTTGATTCATTCCTTAGCCTTGAATACATCACAGGGTTCTTGTGAGGATAAAATGTGAGCAACAACAATCCCTGATCTCTCTGGAGAAAGGAGAGGATAAAAAAGTGAAGGATATATAGATAAATACTGTCTGGCACACTGAGACATGAAAGCCAGCATGGTGAGGTGGTTAAGAGTGGCGGACTCTAATCTGGAAAAACGGGTTCCATTCCCCACCTCCACATGAAGCCTGCTGGGTAACCTTGGGCTAGTCACAGTTCTCTCTCTGAACTCTCTCAGCCCATGCTGAGGCAAGCAGCGGCAAACCCTCTCCAAATGTCTCTTGCTTGAAAACCCTCTAAGGTCATCATAAGTCAGCCGTGCCATGATTGCACACACTTACACACACACATAGACACACACAAATACTAGGGTTGCCTGGTTCCTCTTCTCCACCGGAGGGAGGTTTTATGGGGGGAGCCTGATGAGGGCGGGATTTGGGGAGGGGAGGGACTTCGAGTCCATAGAGTCCAATGGCCAAAGCAGCCATTTCTCCAGGTGAACTGATCTCTATTGGCTGGAGATCAGTTCTAGTGGGAGATTTCCAGCTAGTACCTGGAGGATGACAAGCCAACAAACACACACACTGAGACATGGGCTTCCTCAAATTTGATAATGAAGATGAACTTTACATCTGGTGCTTTAGCGGCATTTCCAGGCCAAGCCGGCAGGGTTTGGAGGGTGGGGTTTGGAGAAGGGAGGGACTTCAATGCTATAGAGTCCAAAGCGCCCATTTTCTCCAGGGGAACTGATCTCTGTCGCCTGGAGATCAGTTGTAATAGCAGGATATCTCCAGCTGCTGCCTGGAGGCTGGCAACCCTGCTGTTGCCCCAGTTGGCTCCAGGAGAGCCAGTGTGGTGTAGTGGTTAAGAGCAGAAGTGTGGAGTGGCGGACTCTAATCTGGAGAACCAGGTTTGATTCCCGAGTCCTCCACGAGTTGCGGACTCTAATCTGGTGAACTGTATTTGCTTCCCCACTCCTCCACATGAGGCCAGCTGGGTGACCTTGGGTTAGTCACCCAAGGTCTCAGCCCCACCTACCTCATAGGGAAGGGAAGGGAAGGCGATTGTAAGCCGGTTTGATTCTCCTTTATGTGGTAAAGAAAGTCGGCATATAAAAACCAACTCCTCCTCCTCCTTCTTCATCTTCTTCTTCTTGCCATATCTAAGCACCAGCTCTGGATACAGCTACACTTCACAGAGAGATCCAACGTATGTGACTTCTTATCACAGAAGCACTGTGACGGGACAGACTGAGTCAGCCACCACATCCTGTCACACTGCTTCAAAGACACAGAAAGCAGCTTTGCATCAGGAATTGGCAGGCCCATCCGATTCTCAGAAGCACTGCCAGGGACTCGCGGTTCGTAGGTCCTGGAGCGGGAATTTTTCCAAGATATTTTGAAACACGCGATTAATTCACAGGAGCGCTGCCAGGTCCTTCCAATATAACAGCAGCATCTTTGAAAAGTCAGATGTACTGAAATGCAAAATAGGAAGGGGGGGGGGGAAGGAGGCAGCTGAAATCCTTCCAATAAATTATCAGAAATGCTCAGGCTAGGGTTGATGACAATGTACAGGTGGGGGCCGGTAATCTCCCAGAATTACAAGCAATCTCCCGATGCCAGAGATCAGTTCCCCTTGAGAAAACGCTTTGGAAGGAAGAACCCTATATAGGGTTGCCTTCCTCTAAGTAATAGCTGGAGATCTCTTGCTATTACAACTGATCTCCAGCCAATAGAGATCTGATCACTTGAAGGAAATGGCGGTTTGGCCATTGGAGTCTATGGCATTGAAGTCCCTCCCCTCCCCAAACCTCGCCCTCCTCAGGCTCCACCCCAAAAAACCTCCTGCCAGTGGCAAAGAGGGACCTAGCAACCCTAACCCTATGGCATGATACCCTACTAGGGTTGCCAACCTCGTTAGTGGCTGGAGATCGCTCGCTGTTACAACTGATCTCCTGGTGAGAGAGAACAGTTCCCCTGGGGAAATGGCTGCTTTGGAAGGTGGACTCTATGGCATTAAACCTCACTGAAGCCCCTCCCCCCTCCAAACCCCATCCTCCTCATCCACCCCCAAAATATCCAGGTATTTCCCAACCCAGAGTTGACATCCCTGTACCCAACTGATGTTCCTCCTCTTCTCAAACCTCAGCTTCTCCAGGCTCCACCCCAAAAAACTCCCAACCCAGATTTGGCAACCCTAGTTCAGTCAGAATGGGAAAACCTGAGCTTGCCCAGAACTGGATGAATTGGTAGGGTTGCCAACCTACAGGTACTAGCTGGAGATCTCCTGCTATTACAATTGATCTCCAGCCAATAGAGATCAGTTCACCTGGAGAAAATGGCCACTTGGGCAATTGGACACTATGGCATTGAAGTTCCCCCTCCCCAAACCCAGCATTCCTCAGGCTCTACCCCCAAAACCTCCTGCTGATGGTGAAGAGGGACCTGGCAACCCTATGAATTGGTGGCCCACATAGCCAAATACCTGCTTTGTAAGGCAACTCAATCAACTTCTTACTTTTGCTTTCTGTTTGAGACCATAAGAAAAGAGGAGGTGCATAAATAGAGTTGCCAGTTCTGGGCTGGGAATTACCTGGAGATTTTGGGGATGGAGTCTGAAGAGGGCAGGGTTTGGAGAGGGGAGGGACTTCAATGCCATAGAGTCCAATTACCAATTGCCAAAGCAGCCATCTTCTCCAGGAGAATTGATTTCTATCGCCTGGAGATCAGTTGTAATAGTGGGAGATCTCCAGCTGCCACCTGGAGGTTGACAACCCTAATAATCAAATATTTGGGAGACCGTCAATAGATCGTCAATGAGCTGTATTTAGCTTGGTGTATCTCACATTGTAACATTAACAATTGGAGATATGCCGATGATAGTACATTACTGGCAGAAAACAGTGAAGACTTGAAACGCCCACTGCTGAAGGTTAAAGCAGAAAGTGCCAAAGCAGGATTATAGATGAACATCAAGAAGACGAAAATAATGGCTACTGGGGAATTACACACCTTTAAGGGAGACAATGATGAAATGGAAATTATTAAAGATTTTCTATTCTTTGGCTCCATCATCAACCAAAAAGGAGACTGTAACTAAGAAATCAGAAGGATATTGATACTGGGAAGGGCAGCCAAGAAGGAGCTAGAAAAGATTCTTAAGTATGAGGATGTTGCTGGTGTCCAAGATCGAGATGCCTTAGTATTCCCCATAGTATTCCCCATGCCATAATATTCCCCATTAATATGTATGGATGGGAAAGTTGAACAATGAAGAAAGTTGACAGGAAGAAAGTTGATTCCTTTGAAATGTGGTGTTGGAGGATAATTTTATAAATACCGTGGACAGCCAAAAAGGAAAATCAGTGGGTTCTAGATCAAATCAATCCTGAACTTTCCCTAAAAGCTAAAATGACTAAACTGAGGCTGTCATACTTTGGTCACATTCTGAGAAGACAGGAAATACTGAAAAAGTCAGTAATACTAGGAAAAATTGAGGGCAGCAGGAAAATAGGAAGGCCCAACATGAGATGGGTTGACTCAATTAAGGAAGCCACTGCCCTCAGTTTGCAAGCCCTAAGCTAGGCTTTTAATGATAGGACATAAGAATGTAAGAAAGGCCATGCTGGATCAGACCAAAGCCCATCCAGTCCAGCAGTCTGTTCACACAGTGGCCAACCAGGTGCCTCTAGGAAGCCCACAAACAAGACAATTGCAGCAGCACCATCCTGCCTGTGTTCCACAGCACCTAAGATAACAGGCACGCTCCTCTGATCCTGGAGAGAATAGGTATGCATCATGACTAGTATCCATTTTGACTAGTAGCCATGGATAGCCCTCTCCTCCATGAACATGTCCACTCCCCTCTTCAAGCCTTCCAAGTTGGCAGCCGTCACCACATCCTTGAGCAGGGAGTTCCACAATTTAACTATGTGTTGTGTGAAGAAGTACTTCCTTTGTCTGTTTTCAATCTCTCACCCTCCAGCTTCTGCAGGTGACCCCGCGATCTAGTATTATGAGAGAGGGAGAAAAGCTTCTCCCTGTCCACTCTCTCCATACCATCCATACCACTCTCTCTGCACCATGGACGTTTCGGAGGACATTAATTCATAGGATTGCCATATATTGGAGGTGACTTGATGGCACTTAACACACACATGCCCATCACGGGTCGTGTAGGCCCAGTTCACATTTAGGAACAAGGATTGGGATTCCAGTACCCAGCACTATGTATCAGGCACTCACCTTCTCAATTTACATCATGCCCAGTTTTGGAATGGAAAATTACTCACTTGGGGGTTTCTGACTATTGCCCTCAATTAAGAAAAAATGCAAGATTTCATTGGCTTGTCTGGCTTTTGAAGGGTATACTCAAACTGTCAGACAACTGGCGCAATTAATATATGTTAATGAGTTGTTTTCTTCCTATTCTACGTCACTGTGTATGTTATGTTTTCTCTTTGTTTTGTCCCCAATTCCCAGCCTTCCAACAGGGTGGGGGGGCATATAACTAATGAAAGGACTGCCTTGAACAAGAATATACTCTTCCGAAAACACCCATACATAGCTCAGAAAGGAAGACGTCCAGGTTTGTTTGCTGAACTGGTGGTGGTGGGAAGTGCCGGAGTTGGTTTGCTATTGTCTGCCTCTGTGAGGGCTGAGAAAGTTCTGAGAGAACTGTGACAAGCCCAAGGTAGGGCTGCTAGGTCCTCCTTCACTCCTTTTTGGGGTGGAGCCTGAGGAGGGCGGGGTTTGGGGTTGGGAGGGACTTCAATGCCATAGAGTCCTATTGGCAAAGCGGCCATTTTCTCCAGGTGAACTGATCTCTATGGGCTGGAGTTCAGTTGTAATAGCAGGAGATCTCCAGCTAGTACCTGCTGGATGGCAGCCCTAGCCCAAGATCACCCAGCAGGTTTCATGTGGAGGAGTGGGGAATCGAACCCGGTTTTCAAGATTAGAGTCCGTCACTCTTAACTACTACACCACTGTTATTACAACATATGTTCTTATTGGTTGGGTCACCCAGAAGTCTTCTTCACCGATACAATAGCCCTACATACAGTATTCTCGATGCTTGTAGTTGCCATGACAACAGCAAAGACCAAATGCAATCCTTCTTGTATTTGTACACTTCAGATATTCTTGACCCTCCCCAGCATTAGATTTCAACACCTTTTTGGAAATGTTCAAGCTGCGTGGTGTGTTCTTTTCTCTTAAATGCCTTCTTCTCTGCACAAAATATATTCCTGATACCAGACAGCCAAAGCTTGTTACATGCTGCTTTCCCAGAGCAATCCCAAGCATGTTTACTCAGAAGTAAGTCCCAGAAGTTTCAGTATCTTTTGATTTGCTCTAGAACCCACTGATTTGTTTTTTTTGGCAGTCCACGGTATCCGTAACACTCTCCTCCAACACCACATTTCAAAGGAATCTATTTTCTTCCTATCAGCTTTCTTCACTGTCCAGCTTTTACACCCATACACAGTAATAGGGAATACGATGGCATGAATTAATCTAGTCTTGGTGGCCAGTGACACATCCTTACACTTCAAAATCTTTTCTAGCTCCCTTCCCAGTCTCCTTCTGATTTCTGGGCTGCAGTCTCCCTTTTGGTTGATGGTGGAGCCAAGGCACAGAAAGTCTTGAACAATTTCAATTTCCTAATTGTCAACCTTAAAGTTGTGTACTACTACTTCTACTACTACTACTACTACTACTACTTAAAACCTTGGAGAACCATTGTCAGCTGCAGTGGACAATGCTGGGCAGGCCAAATCATAGTCTAAAGTAGGGGTGTGCAAAAACAATTGGTAAATTTCGGGTTTATTGGGCCCAGTTTTTTTCTGGCAACCCCAAAATAAGCCAAATACCCATACTGGTAAATGAGTATTTGGCTTTATTTCCAGGTTTACCAAAAAAAATTCCAGATCCATTTTAGCCTATGGGTTTTTTTTGTGAAGCTCCTGTGGGGGCATTTTTTGAGGTAGGATTCCCAAATTTTCAGGGTAGCTCCTCCTAAAGACTTTCAGCCCTTGAGGTGAGGAATGGGCTGTTAGTATAGTAGAGATATATTCTTCTCCAACTGCCTTTGCAAAAGAAGCAGGCGGCCTGTGGTGTCACACAGCACCACTCTAATTAGAATGCTCCTCATTGGCACACAGAGAAAGTTTAAAAAATAGAGGACGCGGGGAGAGGGGGAGACGACTGATTTCTGTTTGAAAAAATGTTCAAAGCCAAAGGTTTCTCGCCGAAAACTCCTGAAGATCTTTTGAAAGTACAAACCAGTCATTCGTTAAGCCGGGAGTTTATTTACCTGCCCGCAGAGAGAAATCGGACTCGGTGGTGAGGAAGCCGAGGCAGGAGTTCCGAAAAGCACTCCGTCTACTCATTGTGCAGCAAAGAACAGAACGCGGAGAAGTAATTAGAAGGTCAGAACCGGCAATAACACCCAGGTGTTTTTCCCCTTCTCGATATATTTACTGCCGCCTGCCACTACAGCTGTGGGTGCCCAAGTATGACTTTTCGGATATTAATTGCATGCAAAGATGGCACTTCTTCTTGATGAAGATTCATTGCCTCTCCACCAAGGCAATCCAAAGTACATGGCCACTCCGTTGTGACCAAGTGTCAGTCCGTGTGCGTGTGGCGAATTTAGCAAGCAAGAAGTAGCATTTTTCCAGTAATCCTGTTGTGGGAAGAAATGCTCATCAGGGACTGTGTTAATACTGCTACTTCTTTTGGAGGCTCTAGGCCTCTAACTTCATGGCAAGCGGAAAGTCGTCAGTGGCAATATTTCCCAGCGGAGGAGGAGGAGTTGGTTTTTATATGCTGACTTTCTCTACCACTTAAGGAAGAATCAAACCAGCTTACAATCACCTTCCCTTACCCTCCTTACAGGGGAGGTAGGTGAGGCTGAGACAGTGTGACTAACCCAAGGTCACCCAGCTGGCTTCATGTCGAGGAGTGGGGAAACAAATCCAGCTCATCAGATTACCCCATGTGGAAGTGGGGAATCAAACTCGGTTCCCCAGTCAAGGCAAGCGATGTTCAGTGGTGGTTTGCCATTGCTTGCCTCAATTAGAGGTCAAAGATTTTAATCAAGGGATTAGAGTTGCAGTATAATGAAGCAATCCTAGAGAACACTTTTAAAAGGGAATAGAAATGCAGTCGGTTGCATTGTATATTGGTAGGGTTACCAGCTCCAGGTTGGGAAATACCAGTAGATTTTGGGGGTGGAGCCTAAGAAGGGTGGGGTTTGGAGAGGGGAGGGACTTCAATGCCATAGAGTCCACCTTCCAAAGTGGCCATTTTCTCCAGGCAAACGGATCTTTGTCACCTGAAGAGCAGTTGTAATCCCAGATCTCCAGCCACCACCTGGATCTCGGCAACTCCATTCATTGAGTATCTAGCACTGATAGATTAAATATATATATATACATATTTTGTATCCACCTTGAGGCCCAGTGAGAAAGGCAAGTCCTATATGAAGTAAATAATTAAAAATGAAAATTTTGCTTTTCAGGTTCCATATCGGATCATACCTGGTTAATAGGTTTGCCAGGTCCCTCTTCGCCACCAGCGGGAGGTTTTTTGGGGCGGAGTCTGAAGAGGGAGGGGTTTGGAGAGGGGAGGGGCTTCAATGTCATAGAGTCCCATGGCCAAAGCGGCCATTTTCTCCAGGGGAACTGATCTCTATCTGTTGGAGATCAGTTGTAGTAGCAGGAAATCTCCAGCTAGTACCTGGAGGTTGGCAACTCTACCAGTTAACTTGCTCTTCTCTTTGTTCTGGTAACATGGCTCTTGGCTCCAAGATCTGCCACACACACAGAGAGAGGAAGACGATTAAAGCTGTGGAAATGCAAACAGTGAATAGGTTTGCCATGTCTTAAGGGATTACCTCCAGCTATGGCACCTCTTCTGTTGGAAACAGCAGACGGAGCATCGATGCAGGAGTTTTCCGGCTCCATTCCAAGAAAGGGATAATGCTGGGATGGAGGGGAGATTTGAACATCCAGGAGCTTTTGTTTGACTTTTCTCCAGATGACTTTGTACGTACTTTTCATCAGCATGGACATCTTGGCACTGATACCGTAAGCATCCTCTATCTGAGAAGACGGAGGAATGTTTATGTTTGATTCTTTTCCAATTTGTCTGCGTGACCCTTTAAAGAATGAGCATCAATAGCAGGGGTGTCGAACTCAATTTTTATGAGGGCCGGAGACAACATAAATCCCACTTGGTTGAGCCGGGCCTAGGGTTACCAGATCCCTCTTCATCACCAGTGGGATGTTTTTGGGGCAGAGCCTCAGGAGGGTGGGGTTTAGGGAGGGGTGGGACTTCAATGGCATAAAGTCCAATTACCAAAGCAGCCATTTTCTCGGCTTGAGATCAGTTGTAATAGCAGGAGATCTCCAGCTAATACCTGGAGATTGGCAACCCGGGCCGGGCCATGTCTTTCCAGCCCAGATCGAGAGTGAGGGGGGGTGGCTGCCTTGGCTGGCTCGCAGCCCGGATAAGAGCTCTCAAGGGGCAGGATCCGGCCCACAGGCCTTACAGTGGGGGGAAAAAGTATCAATCTCTGACTTTTGTCTTCTGGGTTTCTGGGGTTTTTCCTGTTGTTATTCTGTCTCTCACAGCTACGATAGACCTACCATTACAATTATGGACTGGTCATTTCTTCTTCGTAGGGCAAACGGGCAAATTCAGCAGGGGATCAAATACTTTTTTCCCTCACTGTACATCAACTAGTCAATCAAACTCAAATGTATCATGGCATGTGTCTGTTCATTAAAGGAAGAAGAAACGTGTCTAGTACAGAAAATGGGAACAGAGGCTGATTTAATCACAGCCTTTGGAACATCTGTCTCGGCTGTGTTATTTACTCAGGTAGGGGAGGATTCCTTGCCGGGCTCTCGTGGCATTTGCTGCATCAAAAGAGACATCAAGAACTGATCCAGGGAGATTGTCTGCGCCAGGGGTTCCTAAACCTTTGAGCCAGCTGGCACCTTTGGAATTGTGATAAGTGTCATCGCCAAAACGGCTGCCACAGAAGGCAGAGCCAAATGCAATACCTTCCTCCTGGCTTGGCAGCTATGGAAAACCCTTTCAATTGAATGACCTTGGGGGTGCATCAACAGAGGCGTAACATCCAAATCGCAAGATGTCCTAGTTCCGCTGTACACCGCATTGGTCAGGCCGCACCTGGAGTACCGTGTGCAGTTCGGGAGGCCTCACTTCAAAAAGGATGTGGACAGAATGGAGCGGGTCCAGAGGAGAGTGATGAGGGTGATCAAGGGCCTGGAGACCGAGCCCTAGGAGGAAGAGCTGAGGGAGTTGGGAATGTTTAGTCTGGAGAAGAGGAGGATGAGGGGGGACATGATTTCTCTCTTTAAGTATTTGAACGGGCTGTCACTTAGAGGAGGGCAGGGAGCTGTTCCTGTTGGCAGCAGAGGATGGGACTTGCAATGATGGGTTTAAATGGTAAGTGGAAAGGTACCGGCTGGATATAAGGAACAAAATTTTACAGTAAGAGTTGTTCGTGGAATGGGCTACCTAGGGAGGTGGTGAGCTCCCCCTCATTGGCAGTCTTTAAGCAGAGGCTGGACAAGCACTTGTCAGGGATGTTCTCTAGGCTGATTCTGCATTGAGCCTGTAAAGACTAGAGGGCCTGTCTGGCCCCTTCGAACTCTATGATTCTATGAGGGCAACCAGTAACAAGCCCTGCCTTACAATGGCCACATCCCCTTTCTGAAAAGTAGTGTGGGTGCCAAGGAAAGAATTGATGGGTGACATGGTGCCCATGGGGAAACCTGTTCTATGCAAAGGATTAACAGTGGCCCTTGTCCACATATACCTGGTTAGGAGTGTATGGTTGTTATTCAGAGTAATCTCAACAAAAGAATAGCACCCAGAATTCTTTGGGGGAAGCCAGGGAACAAATGCTGGTATACCGGTGTGTAGGTAACCCCTGGCATACAGAACTATGCTAGACATTGTTTGTTCTCCAAATATCAGATTAAAATAGCATCCATAAAACCCGGGCAAAATGTGGGAGAGCGAGGCAACCTCTGACTGGCGGGAAAGTCATGCAAAATCAAAAGGAAAATATGAAAATAAATATGAAAGTAAATAAATAAATATGAAAATAAAGAACGAAAATAAGGAATCCCTGAAGCAGTCGCCAGGGGTGGCCGTGGGAAAATATCCTTGCATAAAAGCCATAGTAAAATCCAGCTGCAAATTGCATTGAAAGTGGATTGAAAGTGCATTATTCAGCAGGTGTGAAAGCGCCCTTTCTCAATGCACAATGTAAAGTGGATCCATTACAGAACTCTGCAGAAGAGCTCTACTGAGCCACTAAACCATGCTCCAAGGATTGGGTTGGGCATGTGATTTTCTTTTGTTGGCTTGGTCCAAGGTACAGTCTGGTCATTCATGCATGGTCGCTGTAACCTCCTTTATTCCATGTTTCAGCCAGGATCTAACTTTTCAGTATGCACGATACCCCGTTCCTTGGTAGCTCGATGATGTTACAGCACAATACTAACCTGGGTACTCCCACATTTCTGTTAATCCGACTTTCCCCTCTCCCTTGAGCTCAGCCTGGCTCAACTTTCCATGCAGTTGGCAAGCAGGAGAAACACAGAAGATTGGCTTCTCTCACAGCCAATCACAAAGCAGTGTGTAAAGAAGCAGGGATTCAAGTGCTTCCTGCTACCTCGGAGCTTTTTCTGAGCAAAAGAAAGGCTTTTTAAAAACGAGGTTTGGATTTTCTCTCCCCCCCCCTTCCATTTCAGATTGCTCCGTTTTTTGTTCTTAAAATGCTTTTTTATGCGGCAATTGCGTTTGGGGGGGGGGAGGAAATCTCTCACGGTGAGCACTGCGAAGTAAGCCAATTACAAAGCAGCATTTAAAGAGGCGGGACTTGATCTGAGCTTGGAAGACGGCCGGTGCATAGATTCCCAACAGAAAAGTGTGAGTCCAGCCAACAACGAACCTCAGGTAAAACTCCCATGCAGAAATGACCACTGTTTCTGTTCTGACTTTGGAAAGAGCCGAGAGAAATGCAAACGGCTCTCCTTTCTTACTGTCCAGAAAGTGTGTCTGGAAATCTCAGCAGTAGCATCTCAAAGGCAATTCCCCTCGGGGCCTCTTGTCATCACCTGTTGAACAGTTCTTGGGCATGTGATCACTGAAGCTGTAAGAAAAGCTACCCTCCCCACCCCGTGGATTATAACTGGTGATATTTGAAAGGGATGCTTTTGCATGGGCAAAAATAAAAAGGGGAAAGCGGCGGCATCCTCTGTCAAGGGAACTGAAACCCAGAAATATGTTTCTCCATAGCAATGACTTTAAAATAAATTTCGGGTTGTCTTTTATGCTCCTAGCTGGTGCTGTTTCTCCCAAAACATCCTCTAACAATCGATTAGATGTTTCCCCCTATCTGCTAAGCTTGGCATTAACTATCGTTTTAGATAAGATAAAGCAGCCAAGCAAGGGGGCCTGAAAGATGTACTTTTTGCACTCCTGCATCTATCCAAGCGAGCCCCGTGGTGCAGAGTGTTAAGCTGCAGTACTGCAGTCAAAACCTCTGCTCACGACCTGAGTTCGATCCCGACGGAAGTCGGTTTCAGGTAGCCGGCTCAAGGTTGACTCAGCCTTCCATCCTTCCGAGGTTGGTAAAATGAGGACCCAGCTTGCTGGGGGTAAAGGGAAGATGACTGGGGAAGGCAATGGCAAAACCACCAGCAAACAAAGTCTGCCTTGGAAACGTCGGGATGTGACATCACCCCATGGGTCAGGAATGACCCAGTGCTTGCACAGGGAACCTTTACCTTTTTATCTATCCAAGCATGCATCTCAGTTTCACAGTTTAGAGATACACGAGAATGCACTTTTTCATTTCTTTTTGATTGGGTATGGCTACTATAAGAAAAGAGAGCCAGCGTGGTATAATGGTTAAGAGCTGTGGTTTGGAGAGGTGGAGTCTGAGCTGGAGAACCGGGTTTGATTACCCACTCCTCCACATGAGCAGCAGAGGCTAATCTGGTGAACTGGATTTGCTTCCCCACTCCTACACACGAAGCCATCTGGGTGACCTTGGGCTGGTCACAGTTCTCTCAGCCCCACCTAAATCACAGGGTGCCTGTTGTGGGGAGAGGAAAGGAAGGTGATTGTAAGCCAGTTTGATTCTTCTTTAAGTGGTAGAGAAAGTAGGCATATTAAAACCAACAGTACTTCTTCTTCTTACTGTACTTTGGTCAAAACAGAGGGGGAAATGACCCAACCTAACAAAAAAAGTTGGGTACCCAGGCTGTCTTTCTTGGTTTATACTGATATATGCACAATTTGAGTGCAATGACAGCCCAGTCCAGAAAGAAATAATCCTCCCTCCGTTTCCCCACATTTTGCCTGCGTATTCAAAATTCGAGATGAAACAGGTCCCTGAAGATGCGGGCAAAATGTGGGGAAACATAGGGGGAGAGTGAGGTGACCTCTGAAGGTCAGAAATGGCAGGCATAATCACAACAAAGACCTGGCTGTAGGAGGGTGATGGCGAGTGAAACAGCCATACATAAAAGACCATGTTGACAGCTGACAAAACAGGATCCACTACGTTGATGGATGAGCCCAAGATGGTGTTGCTGTTGTTAGGACCTATAATATTTGGAATGCAGGGAGGATTTTTTGGGGGGGAGGAAGCCTGCTCGCGAAGTTTACGCATCATGTCTGTGGCCCAGGGTTTTTCATAAGGAACCGTATTTTGGGGTTGCCTTCACAAACCCAGTCTCCTTTGACTCAACTCTGCTTTTCTACTTCACGAGGGCTGCATTGCCGCTCACGCTCGGTTGCAAAAGGTGGCATTTATTCTAATTCTTTGCTCACCCTCTCCCGTTAAGCTTCCATTTCCAGTCATCAGCTATTGAAGCACTTCGCTGCACCGCTAAGCAAGCCATAGTGGTGTTGCATGCCGCAGCTGTGCGTGGATCCTCCGTTATCAGTTTGCTGATACTCAGCTGATAAAAACTTATCCGCTGCAGTGACGACTGCCAGCGAAAGGTGTCTAGATTTTAAAAAAAATATAATACTCTGAGTTTAAAGATAGCTTTGTTCATAGGCCCAGGAGCAAATCTTTAATCCAGCAGAGAAATGCCATCAGTCTGAGTTTGGGCTCCAGGATTTAAGGACAATGTCTGTGTCGTGTTTGTCTGGTATTTGAGCAGCACAGTTGAGAAAGAGGGAATGGAAGGATACACTCTGGACAAGTGAGAAAGAATATTTTTCTAAATCCATTGAGACAAACAAACAACAAATCCTCTTGACAATAGAGCTGCCAGGTGGGTGGTTTCAATGGACAAATGCCCGCCAATCCACCCAGCTGTTCCAGAGCAGTGATCACATGCAAGCGCTGTCGTGCACATGCAATGGCATCACTTTCGGGTTTACCCCCAAAAGTGCCGCATCACCGTGGCTGCTTTAGCACTCAAACCCCCCAGCTGAAATCAAGAAGTATTTCAGTCCTCACCCCTTGAAATGCTGCTTCCTAATTGGCTGTAGTGAGACAAAAGTTCCTTCCCCTCAAACCCAATTGCTGCATAAAAAAGCATTTTAAGAACATAAAACAAAAAACGTAGCAATCTGAAAAGAAGGGTGGGGGAGATATCTAAGCCTCGGTTTTAAAAAAGCCTTTCTGCTGCTCAGAAAGAGCTCCGAGGAAGCAGGAAGCATTTGAATCCCCGCCTCTGGACATGCTGCTTTGTAATTGGCTGTGAACAAAACTAAGCTTGCATGTGCCGCACTTTGCCTTATGCATGGGGATTTCACCCAGGCTGAGCTCAAGGGAGAGGGAAGAATCAGGTTAACAGAGGAAAGGGAAGTCCCGAGATTTGTGAGGGCTGGCAGCGAGATCATCTCTAATGGAAGGGAAAACTCATGCATAACGCCAAGGAACAACCGAGACAAATGGAGGGTGAATGTGAGTGAAAGTACCCATGCATAAATGACCTTTATGAATGAATTATATCTGGCCACCACTTAGAGGGAGAGCTTCAATGTAAACTATGCCATCCTTACTCTTCTTAATGAGATCCTTGCTCGAGAATCGACTGAAGTTTTGCCCTCACTGGGACTTCGAAGTTCGCTACTCCTAAATCATCATAACTGTTGGGGAAATTAAAATGTGAGGCAAATAGAGCCGACTGCTTAGACTGTGGAAGGAAAGATTTTTCACATTGCTTAATCTAGGGATTCATGACTTTTGATCACAGCATTACAAAAAGAAAGATGGAACCATAATTTTTTTAAAAAATTCTGTCTGTATCTCAATGACAAGAGTTATTCTCTGCCTTTGACCCATGATGTTGAATCTTGAACAGCCCAAATGACAATTATCCCCGTGACAATTATGAAAATGAAGGTTTGCATTGATCTGTCATAGATGCCATGTTTAAATCAAAGGCAAAACTGCACACTACACAGGTTTTTTTAAAGCAAGGTAATTCAATCGATAGAAATCCAGATGGGATGCAAAGACTGAAGACCAAACGGCTGACGCTTTACATTTAAGGGGACGCAGGCATTTTCCTGCTTGCTTCTAAAGAATGAATGCCCTGTCCGTACAGCCGATTAAACTGGCCATATGAAATATTAAGCAAGAATAAACTGTTCCTTCAGAATTTTCATAGCTGGTCACCGATCACCTCCACTCTTTCTCAGTAGAAAAATTATTGTTGATCAATACAGGGTTTGAAAAGAAATATAACAGAACACTTCAAACTTATGGCCTTGATTTGGAAGTAATTATCATTCTGCAGTTCTAGTAGAAGTCTATGAAGAGTGCCTGTTATAGATAATATCTTCCCAAGGAAGGAGACTGCAGAAAGCATGGAAAAAATATATTTATTATGAACTGTTTACTAGGTGCCTTACTGTTTCTTGCTAGTTCCAATTTTGTCTAAAGTTGGGGACAGACATTACATTGTGAGAACCAGCATGGTGTAGTGGTAAAGAGCGGTGGTTTGGAGCAGTAGATTCTGATCTGGAGAACCAGGTTTGATTCTCCACTCCTCCACATGAGCGGCAGAACTGGATCTGGTGAACTGGATTTGTTTCCCCGCTCCTACACACGAATCCAGCTGGGTGACCTTGGGCTAGTCACACTCTCTCAGCCTCACCTACCTCATAGGGTGTCTGTTGTGGGGAGGGGAAGGGAAGGTGATTGTAAGCTGGTTTGAGTTTCCCTTAAGTGGTAGAGAAAGTCAACATATAAAAACCAACTCTTCTTCTTGTTGTTACATTTCAACAGTTTCTGAAAAGGGACTTGAGGAGGTCCTCATAAGAAAGTCCTGCTAGATCGAGCCCAAAATCCTTCTCATGCAGCATCCTGATTCTCACAGTGGCTGGAGAGAAGAAGTCAACTGGCAGTGGACATAAAGATGCAAGTTAGGGTTGCCAGTCTCCAGGTGGCGGCTGGAGATCTCCCACTATTATAACTGATTTCCAGGCGACAGAGATCAGTTCCCCTGGAAAAAATGGTCACTATGGACTCTTTGGTATTGAAGTCCTTCCCCTCTCCAAACCCCATCCTTAGGCTCCACCCCCAAAATCTCCAGGCATTTCCCAACCTGTAGTTGGTGACCCTATTTACAGTGCTCACAAATTACCCCTTCCTATGTTGTATGAAGACTTCCTATTCCAACTAGCGAGGTGTAGTAGTTAAGAGTGGTGGTTTAGTGGTGGACTCTGATCTGGAGAACCGGGTTTGATTCCCCACTCCTCCACATGAGCAGCGGAGGCTAATCTGGTGAACTGGATTTGTTTCCCCACTCCTACACATGAAGCCAGCTGGGGGACCTTGGGCTAGTTGCAGCTCTCTCAGCCCCAGCACTCAGCAGGCCGATTCAGCTTTGGGAAATTGAAAAATGGCATGAAAACACTGGCTCATAGGTTCAGTTTCCATGAGGGAGCAGTCAAATCAAAACAGGGATATTGGATTCACACCACAAAGCTTGCCAAATTCAATACTGTCCCAAGGTTCAACCCCTCTCAAGTCATCTTTTTTGTAGAATGCCATTCACCTTTTGTGCTGTGTTGTGACTTAAATCTGGTGAGAGCCAGCATGGTATAATGGTTAAGTGTGGTGGTTTGGCGCAGTGGACTTTGATATGGAGAACCGGGTTTGATTCCCCACTCCTACACATAAGTGGCAGAGGTTAATCTGGTGAACTGAATTTATTTCCCCACTCCTACACATGAAGCCAGCTGGGTGCCCTTGGGCCAGTCACATTCTCTCAGCCCCACCTACCTCACAGGGTGTTGGTTGTGGGGAGAAGAAAGGAAGGTGATTGTTAGCTGGTTTGATTCTTCCTTAAGTGGTAGAGAAAGTTGGCATATAAAAATCAACTCTTCTACTACTACTATTAACCCAAGTTATGATGACTCAAAAGTGACTAGACATAAGAAAAGCCATGCTGGTCCATCAAGTCCAGCAGTCTGTTCACACAGTGGCCAATCAGGTGCCTCTAGGAAGCGCACAAGCAAGACGACTGCAGCAGCATTTATCCTGCCTGTGTTCCACAGCACCTAATATATTTGGCATGCTCCTCTGATCCTAGAGAGAATAGGTATGCATCATGACTAAGAACATAAGAAAGGCCATGCTGGATCAGACCAAGGTCTATCAGCTCCAGCAGTCTGTTCACACAGTGGCCAACCAGGTGCCTCCAGGAAGCCCACAAACAAGACGCCTGCAGCAGCATCGTCCTGCTTGTGTTCCAAAGCACCAAATAATATAGCATGCTCCTAGATTTATGAAGGCTCTTCCACCAGTAACCAAACCAGCTGGCCACTATATGAGCAATGCTTAACAGGGCAATCCATTCCTAAACAGAGCTACACAGCTGGCAACCCTATCCATGCTGAATGGGTCACATATGGAAGCTTTGATTCTGTGGGTCAACCAGGTCACATACTGGCTTCTCATACCAGCAGTGAGCTCCATTGAGTCCACTGTTATGACCATGGGAAGTGGTCCTGTGATCCAGGTCATATGTGGGATTGGAGCTGCCATATGTTAACCGGTTTGATGTAGGGTTGGACGACATGGAAACACTCCCCCCTCCCCCGTGTCCAACTCATGCCAGATTGGCAACGTATGAATTGGCCTTTAGCATCCCTGTTCAATCACTTAGAATCTTTCTGATGGTCGGTCCTGCTGAGAACGAGTCTCCGCTTATTTTTCTCTTTTCATCAAACCAAATGAAGCCATATGGCCAAATTACGCAAGGCTTGCCAGAATTGTTCACAAAAGACTGCGCTCAGGGACTTTCTTTTTTAATTCTGTGAAATTGCGTAGCCGCTGGTTAATGCACTGCAGATCTTTGGTAAATGCAGCGAAGTCCAGGGAGATCTCTCTTGCGCGCACGCATTGTTGAAGGTGCTTCACTTGAACATTGGCCTGATTCTGCCTCAATGGTTCAGAAAGGGCCCACCTCTCATACGATGAAGGCTTTCAGATTTTCACTATTTAAAAACACACACTCACCCCCAACCACCAGTGAAGCACTTTGTAGCTCGGCACAGCAAGGAGCGCATAATTATACCGGGGAGATTCAAAGGCATCGCCTGTCATCAGACATCAAAGAGAAGAAAACATATTTTGCATCATTAGAGTCACAGTTGTTTGTCATTGCGAATGCGCCCGAATGAGACGGGAATGCAGCTTGCGCCAGATGATTGACGTTTCCCTCAGATGTCTACGGTGCGTTTCTAAGAAAGGCTAAGTGATGTGGATCCCCTTTGATTGTTTAACATCATACTGGTGAGATCTGTGAATCTTAGGGTTGCCAGGTACCTTTGCTCCACCAGCTGGAGCTTTGCAGGGGCGTGGCTAGGGTCACGTGACACGCATGTGCGCCCTGTGAGATGCGCGCGTGCCCTGCATGATGCAGGTGCTCTAGAAATCTCCACTAAAACTCTATGGTTGCTAGAGTATCCACAGGTAAACCCGGAAGCGAGGTCAGCACGTCACGTGGATCGCATGCACTCACGTCTCCCACCTCCCTCCAGCCCACAGACCCACCGGGCACCTGGCAAGTCTAGTGACTCTATGTAAAATGTTTAACGTCACACTGGTGAGATATGTGACTATATGTAGAATGTTTCTACCCACCCTCCCTGGCGTAGGCTGGGCTCAGAGTGTCTCACAGAGCATTATGTTGGCAATGATGCTTCTGGGTATTCCACCCTCCCTGCCCCCTCCAGAGTTTCATCTGAATCCTTGAGCATCACATGAGCATCTTGTCAGTGACGAGAAGAAGAAGAAGAAGAAGAAGAAGAAGAAGAAGAAGAAGAAGAAGAAGAAGAAGAAGAAGAAGAAGAAGAAGAAGATGGTTTTTATATGCCAACTTTCTCATACCACTTCAGGAAGAATCAAACCGGCTAACAATCACCTTCCCTTCCCCACTCCACAACAGACACCCAGTGAGGTAGGTGAGACTGAGAGAGTGTGACTAGCCCAAGGTCACCCAGCTGGCTTCATATGTAGGAGAGGGGAAACAAATCCAGTTCACCAGATTAGCATCCACCACTCATGTGGAGGAGTGGGGATCAAACCCCATTCTCCAGATCAGAGTCCACAGCTCCAAACCACCGCTCTTAACCACTACACCATGATGTCACTTCTGGATTTTTTTTTAAATGACATTGCGTCACCAACACAACATTGGCTTTTCAGCAATTTTCTTTCCCCCTCCCCCCACTACCACTCCACCGAGGGGCAGCAGGCAACAAAGAGAAAGACCTGGTCTCCTGAGTCTCAACAGTAAGAAACTGAATTTGGAAAGGACAACCTGAACCTAGGCCAAATTCCATAAAGCTTGGCTCTACCTTGTAGTCATGACTTGCCAGATTTGCATTTTTGCATGAATGTTATTGATTTGCATAATCTACCAGGGTGACTTTGGTGCAGAATGTTTCAAGTCACCTAGCAATATTTGTAGGTAAGTTTCAGTGAGTGATGGAGGAATACACCCTTATTCGTTTTGTCTTTGTTCACTGACATCGTGAACAGTTTTGGTTGATCCCTTTTCACTGTTCACATTAATGATTCATTTGTTTCTCTCCGACCTGTTAAAAGCAACGTATACAATGTTTAGCAGCCTGAATCGTCAGAGCTTGAAAGCTAAGCAGGGTTGGCCCTGGTTAGCACTTGGATGGGAGATCGCCAAGGAAGTCCAGGGTCTCTACACATTGGCCAGCAATGGCAAACCACCTCTCCTCATCTCTTGCCTTGAAAACTCCTGGATGAGCCAGCGTGGTGTAGTGGTTAAGAGCGGTGGTTTGGAGTGGTGGACTCTGATCTGGAGAACTGGGTTTGATTCCCCACTCCTCCACATGAGCAGCGGAGGCTAATCTGGTGAACTGGATTTGTTTCCCCACTCCTACACACGAAGCCTGCTGGGTGACCTTGGGCTAGTCATGGCTCTCTTAGAGCTCTCTCAGCCCTACCTACCTCACTGGGTGTCTGTTGTGGGGAGGGGAAGGGAAGGTGAAGGGAAGGAACTCAGCCGGAAGTCGACTGAGTTCCTGTCTAAGAAGCTTCTGATGGGGGAGATTCCTCATCTTTCACTCCCCACTGCTAAATTCTGCGCCATTGCAATTAAAATATGCAAAAATAGGGTGGAACAAACTGTTAAACTCTTTTATACTTTCATATTTTTAGTAATCTTAAATTGGCAAGCCACTTTTATGTCATGCACTAATTTTGTATATCTTATTAATACCAGATTTTTTATCAATGTTTGTAATTTGTAACAATTTTTACATTTTTATCAAGTTGGACAATAGGATAAACTAACTTCTGGCTGGTTAAATAGACGGTATTAATAAACTTGACTTGACTTGATTGTAAGCTGGTTTGAGTCTCCCTTAAGTGGTAGAGAAAGTCAGCATATAAAAACCAACTCTTCTTCTTCTTCTTCTTCTTCGTTGCCATGAGTCATTTGTGACTCAACAGTACTTAATTATTATTATATTATACAATGCTTATATGCATCATGCACATGTATTATGTAAAAATCATTAATCGACTCACAAGTCATGTGGCAAAAGCGTGCATTCTGCAGGCCTATTCTGCTTCAGGAAATTGAAAAATGGCATGAAAAAACTGACTCACAGGTTCAGTTTCCACGAGGGAGCAGTCAAACCAAAATAGGGGTATTGGATTCGCACCACAAAGCTTGCAAAATTCAATAGTGTTCCAAGATTCAACTCCTCGCAAGTCGTCTTCTTTGTGGAAGGCTTTTTGCCTTCTTTTTTTGTAATATGGCCCAACAACATTGTACTGTGACGTGACTCGAATCTGGAATCTCAATAGCTCTAGAGGGATTGAGTCGGGACAGACTGAGTTTCTCTTTCTTTTCTTTCCCCCTGTTCTTAGACTGAGGTCTTCAACAATAAAAATATAAAACTTAAATAAGTCCCATCTCTAAAAACCCCTCCTTTCGTCTCTTCTCTGCAGCCTCCAGAAAATGAGAAACAAAATAAGTAAGCTGAAGACTGAGTTTCTCTTGCAAACTTCCACAGAAGTAACCGGATCAGCACATTGCAGGCAATGTACTTTTTCGTAAGATTGTTTATGCCTGGGAGTTTTACCTGAGGTTCGTTGCTCGCTGGATCCACATTTTCCTGTTGGGAGTCTATGCACCAGCATTCTCAACACTCAAATCAGGAAGTACAGTATTTGAATCCCTGCCCCTTGAAATGCTACTTCGTAATTGGCTGTAGTGAGAGAAAGGTTCCCTCCCCACCAAACCCAATTGCTGCATAAAAAAAGCATTTTAAGAAAATAAAACAAAAAACAGAGCAATCTGAACAGAAGGGGAGGGGAATCCAAGCCTTGGTTTTAAAAAAGCCTTTCTTCTGCTCAAAAAGGGCTCAGAGAAAGCAGGAAGTATTTGAATCCATGCCTCTGGACATGCTGCTTTGTAATTGGCTGTGAGCGAAACTAAGCTTGCGTGTCCCACACTTTGCCTTAAGCATGGGGATTTCACCCAGGCTGAGCTCAGGGAAGAGGGAAGAATCGGGTTAACAGAGAAACAGGAAGTCCCGGGATTTGTGAGGGCTGGTTGCGAGGTCATCTCTAATGGAGGGAAATCTCATGTATAACTCCAAGGAACAGCCTAGACAGGCGGGGGGGGGGGGGTAAAGTGAGTGAAAGTACCCATGCATAAATGACCTGTGTTTTTCATTGTCTTTTTTCTCCTTCCTTACACACAGTGACCATCCCCCCCCCCCCCGAGATTTTCCTGTGCTTTTTCAGAGCACCACAGTTATAAAAACAGAGGGGAAATGTGAAAAAAATGACCGGCAAATGTTATTGTGTGTAAGGGGTGTGTAAGATGTTAAGAAGCCAAGCCGGGACAAAAACCTGATGTGGAAAAGTCCGCCTTCATCTGAATGCCATCAACAGGTTTGAAATAAACACGCATACCAGCAGTAGCCTGGTACCATGCGCCAAAGAGAGCCTGCAACATTTCTGGCGGGCAAGTTGTCTTAAGCATGCAATCAGCATGGGAAATGGTCTTCCACACTGGAGGTTTATGAAGCGCCAGGATCTCAATGGTACTTCACGCGGTGTAGACAAATAGACTGAATTCTATTCTTGGCTAGGCTGCCATAAAACTGAAGTGAGTCATCTGTCTTCGTCGCGGCATTTAATGCTCGCTGTTCCTGGAGGCGTGATCTCATGACTGCAGCTTTCAACATTTCTGGAGCCTGTCATGAAAAGCCTTCCTTTTATGCTGTTTTCTCCCTGTCTTCAGCATTTCAATCTTTTGTAGATAAGGATGGCATGAAGTAGCCGCAATGATGTGTCAAAGAGCTTCTATTCAAAGAAATGCGCTTAGGACAATCAGAGCCCTCGAAGCCCAAACGCATCAGTCACTGAAGAGGACTTGCGCTTAATGAAAAGCGATACTGAATTTTCCGGCTTTCATATTTTGAAGGGAGTTGGGCCCAGGCAGAATCCGCTTGCCACAAAAGAAAAGTCAGGGGTGTGTTGAATAAGTTAGTGTCAGTTTTATTGCACTTGGCCAAAGGTTGTTACAAAAAATAAAACACTATGAGTACAGGGGAGCCCCGTGGCACAGAGTGGTAATCCACAGTACTGCAGTCAAAAGCTCTGCTCACGACCTGAGTTCGATCCCGACGGAAGTTGGTTTCAGGTGGCCGGCTCATGGTTGATCCTTCCGAGGTCGGTAAAACGAGTACCCGGCTTGCTGGGTAAAGTGTAGATGACTGGGGAAGGCAATGGCCAACCACCACGTAAACAAAGTCTGCCTAGTAAACGTTGGGATGTCACATCACTCCATGGGTCAGTAATGACCCAGTGCTTGCACAGGGGACTACCTTTACCTTTTTAAGATCATGGTGCTAGGAGCCCTGTGGCACAGAGTGGTAAGCTGCAGTACCACGGTTAAAAGCTCTGCTCATGACCTGAGTTTAGTGTGTAGATGACTGGGGAAGGCAATGGCCAACCACCCCGTCAACATAGTCTGCCTACTAAACGTCGGGATGTGATGTCACCCCATGGGTCAGGAATGACCTGGTGCTTGCACAGGGGACTACCTTTACCTTTATGAGTACAGATGACAATCATTAACAAAGTGTTGAATAAAATTGGCTTCTGACAGTACTGGATCAACTCTCGCTAGCTGGGACAGCAGACGGAAACACATGACTACATAAAAAACCATCTCTGTCCTGAGGTTCTGGTATAGCTTTAGCAAGTCTAACAATGCCAAAACCCCTCTGTTCAGGAAGGGAAGGCAGCGTGGTAGAGCCTGGTCTTGTCAGATCTTGGAATGTAAGCAGGGTCAGCCCTGGTTAGTACCAGGAAGGGAGACAACCGAGGAAGCACAGGGTCACTATGCAGGGGCAGGCAAGGAGAAACCATTTCTGCTCACCTCTTGCCTTGAAACCCCCATGAGGGGGCACCATGAATCGTTTGCGACTTGATGGCACTTTCCACCACCACACACAGAGTCTATTCCCTTTTATCCCCTGTGCATGAATCACCACCCCCTTCAGCTGTCCGGCTTTTGCCCGTAGTGATGCTCTAGGAATTTCCCCATGTCTATAGTCTTCATCATAGACAGTAGAGGAAATTCCTTGACTGTCACCTAGAAGAGACATCACATTCCCCCCAACTCCACTGTCCTCAGGCACCGCCCTCAAAATCTCTCATTTTCCAAGGCAGCGCCGGCAGTCTTAAGGAGCCATGACAGCCGAACCAGAAGAATGCTGATAAAAATGAGTGGCACAGATGTAACCTTCCTCCCTGACTTCCTCTTGCACACACCAGGGGCACATGCGCCACTTCAACTCTGAGATGAAAATAAGACAATGTCAAGTAGACTGGTCCTTCAAAAGAATATCAGTGAGCTCTCGCCTTTCCTTCCCACTTCCTTCTGTGAGTCAGTGTGGTATAGTGGTTAAGAGCAGTGGTTTGGAGCAGTGGACTCTGATCTGGAGAACTGGGTTTGATTCCCCATTCCTCCACATGAGCAGCAGATGCTAATCTGGTGAACTGGATTTGTTTCCCCACCCCTACACACGAAGCCAGCTGGGTGACCTTAGGCTAGTCACACTCTCTCAGCCTCACCTACCTTACAGAGCGTCTGCTGTGGGGAGGGGAAGGCGATTGTAAGCCAATTTGATTCTTCCTTAAGTGGTAGAGAAAGTCGGCATATAAAAACCAGTTCTTCTTTTTCTTCTTTTTCTTTTCCTTCTTCTTCTTCTTCCTCTTCCTCTTCTTCACTTTGCAAGAGTTCCAAACAACAACCAGGGCACATGTGCAGAATGTGCAATGTGATCCTCCCCTTGATGGAACAAGGAAGAACCTGGGTATCATTATTCAACTAGGGGTGAAAATGCATGGTCGCTTTATCCTCCTTTAATCCCTGTTTCACCCAGGATTCAGCCTGGATCGAATGCATGCATTTCGCCTAATGTGCATTCGATCCTGGCTAAAACAGGGATTAAAGGAGGATAAAGCGACCATGCGTTTTCGCCCTATGTCTCCTGGAAGCGCGGTTTTCATTGCAAGGAAGGCAGCCTCGCCAAGATTCTGAGTGAAATGCCACGTCTATTAGCCTATCTCCAGGACACCGTTGAGCCCCCCTTTTTTTTCATTCCCCCTTATTGTGTTCCTTTG
Source organism: Euleptes europaea (assembly GCF_029931775.1). Taxonomy (NCBI): domain Eukaryota; kingdom Metazoa; phylum Chordata; class Lepidosauria; order Squamata; family Sphaerodactylidae; genus Euleptes; species Euleptes europaea. The sequence goes on from NC_079326.1 coordinate 56,636,486, forward strand.
GGCAAAACTGGCTATCTTTGAACACCCTGACATTTTTTTTTCTCCCTGTGGTCTGGTGAAAAGCTCAGAGCACTCAGGCACGCCGCTTCTGATGCTAGCCACCATTCTCCTACCTCGGGGGTCACCGGGAAGAATAGATTGCTGCGAATTTCACCTCGCGAAGGTCATTTCATTCAGGAACGGAGAGCGCGGTTGCCAGAGGGTAATCCCATCTCATTTGATCCGTCAGCTGGCTGATGAGTTCAAACGGTGACATTCAAAAGGCCCCGACGCAGGAGAGCTGCGCTATGACTAAGGCAGCAGAAACGCCTGTAACACCAGCAGTGTGGGATTTTTTTTTAAAAAAAGGAGAACAAAGCATTCCTGCTGTCCCAAGGTGTTTGCTCGATTAATACCACATTTGCAAGAGAAAACTGATTGATCGCTCATGCCGGGCTCCCTGTGCAAATTGTACCGCTCTGTTGAGTTGCAATGAGAACCAGCGTGGTGTAGTGGTTAAGAGCGGTGGTTTGGAGCAGTGGACTCTGATCTGAGAATTGGGTTTGATTCCCCACTCCTCCATGTGAGCAGCAGATGCTAATCTGGAGAACCGGGTTGGTTTCCCCACTCCTCCTCTTGAAGCCTGCTGGGTGACCTTGGGTGAGTCACAACTCTCTTAGAGCTCTCTCAGTGTGGTGTAGTGGTTAAGAACAGTGGTTTGGAGCAGTGGAATCTGGAGAACCGGGTTTGATTCCCCACTCCTCCACATGAGCGGCAGACTTAATCTGGTGAACTGGGTTGGTTTCCCCACTCCTCCGCATGAAGCCAGGTGGGTGACTTTGGACTAGGCACAGTTCTCTCCAAACTCTCTCAGCCCCACCTACCTCACAGGGTGTCTGTTGTGGGGAGAGGAAGGGAAGGAGATTGTAAACCGGTTTGATTCTGCCTTAAGTGGAAGAGAAAATCGGCATATAAAAACCAACTCTTCTTCTTGTATCTATGAATGGAATTTCCCAGGACCAGTGTGGTATAGTAGTTAATAGTGGCAGACTCTAATCTGGTGAACTGGGTTGGTTTCCCCACTCCTCCACATGAAGCCAGTTGGGAGACCTTGGGCCAGTCACAGTTCTCTCTGAACCCTCTCAGCCCCACCTACCTCACAAGGTGTCTGTTGTGGGGAGAGGAAGGGAAGGAGATTGTAAGCAGGTTTGATTCTCCTTAAAAGGTTCAGAAAGTCAGCATATAAAACCAACTCTTCTTCTTCACGTAGGTTCATATGGGAAAATTGTTGTCTTCTGGAAGCAGACAAAGACTTTTTTGTTTTGTTTGGCAACCCCCCAATGACTATTATTGACCTTCCTCCCAGGTTTTGGTGTTACATGGGTTGGTGTGTTTTTATTGAATTACTGGATATAAACTTTATTCTAAATATTTCTTTTATTGTTGAAATGTTTTGATGTTCACTGCCTTGGGGACCCTGTTTGGGTGGGAAAGCAGCACAGAAATTTCTTAAAGTAAAAAGGTAATCTATAGTTAAATGCCCTGCCCTTGAAGAGAACATCCCCCTTTTTAATATAAAAAACCCACTTCTTAATTAAGAAATGTGCAAAAAAAATCAAGCGTGGATAACAACATCATAGGATTTAATGAGCATCAGAGATTAGGCATAAATTCAACAGAAAAGATGGACTTTTCAGATGCTACAGCTAGAGGTGCCTTTCTGTCAGGGTTTTAGTATGCCGCTTCTCACCTCAGGCTGGAATAGATTTTCAGCAAATAAACACAGATCTGAAATCTTCCCTGGTTTCATCTACATCTTCAAACAACCCCTTTCCAATCACATGAAAATGAGAACTCTCAAGAGGAGGTGGCGGAAAGTGAACAGATGGATGGAGGAGGAAAAGAACCGTGTTCCTCTTCCCACCATTTCAGTTCCTGTGTGCCAATTGAAAGCTGATATACAGTATATGCAGGTTGAGTATCCCTTATCCAGATTTCTTGGAACCAGAAGTGGTCCATATTTTGGATCTTTCCATATATTGGAATATTTTGGAATTTTTGCATATACAGAATGAGATATCTTGGGGATGGGACCCAAATTCATTTATGTTTTATATACACTTTATACACATAGCCTGAATGTAATTTTAAACAATATTTTTAATAGTTTTGTGCACACTGAACAATCAGAAAGCACAGAACTGCTTTGGCAGTTGGACTCTAAGTCCCTCCCCTCTCCAAACCCCACCCTCCTCAGGCTCTGCCCCAAAAACCTCCCACCGGTGACGAAGAAGGACCTGGCATCCCTTTTCTCTCACTACAGCCAATTACAAAGCAGTATTTCAAGGGGCGGGGCTTCAAATACTTCCTGGTTTCAGCTTGGAGACTGCTAGCGCATAGACTCCCAACAGGAAAGTGTGGGTCCAGCGAGCAACTCCCAGGCAAAAACGACCAGATGTGATATGCTTGTAGCACACATCCTTATTAAAAATGCAGAATTCCTTCCCCCCTTCATATAGTTCACAAAATCAAATCCAATGCAACTGAGGCTCATCATACTGATAGCAAATATTACAAAGGCCTTTCATATGCAAAATCTTGTCCCCGTGATTGAAGGTTTGAAATAAATTAGGCCTATCTTGGATTGCAAAAGCCGCTTCTTGGGGCTTAGTGGGATTTTTAAAAAAGGATTTCTCTGCCATTGTGGATGTTTCATGAAGTGCTAGTGTTATTAGTACTTACTTAAAATTTCATCTCTCCTCCCCCTCCCACCACTATCCAAACATGGGATTAAAACAAACGCTATATCCCAGAGTGAGAGCAGTAGGCATAGGGAGCTAGAAAAATATTCACAGAACTTTTTTTGGGGGGGGGGGATCTGAGATTACTTCATTCAAAAACTTACCCTGACTTCAATATTTCGGGACCAGTCTTTGGAAAGTTTTGCAGTCCTCTTTTGCATCTCCAAGGAAGAGGGTAATCTCACTGGTGAGATGTTTCGGACAGAATTTATGGTTACAAAATGCATTTTTGCTAAAATAAAATCACAAACAAATGTTGCATGAACACACATGAAGCTGCCTTTTACTGAATCAGACCCTCGGTCCATCAAAGTCAGTATTGTCTACTCAGACTGTCAGCGGCTCTCCAGGGTCTCTGGCGGAGGTCTTTCACATTACCTACTTGCCCAGTCCCTTTAACTGGAGATGCTGAGGATTGAACTTGGGACCTGCTGCATGCCTAGCAAATGCTCTACCACTGAGCCACAGCCCATCCCCAGGTCTGGTTTTGCCACAGGAAAAGCAATTTCAGCAACTCTTACACCACACTGAGATGTCCATATCATAAAGCCTAACCACAATCTGTACAATAGAGATAGGGTTGCCAACCTCCAGGTAGTTAGTGAACAGAAACAGCAGCAACAACAATGCAACAATATATTTTGTAACACTAGTGGTATTTTAAGTCATATCCACTAAATCATATAGAATTTGGCCTTACCTAATTTTTATTATTATCATATGATTATAATTATGTATTTAGTGGTCCCTGAGGAAGGCTTCTAAGCCGAAACAGAGAGATAAACAGATCTCTGTAAAGAACTACACCTCTTGAAAGGACTGGAACCACAAGACGCTGAATTATTATTGATATAATTTTATTCAAGTTGTCATTGTACATACTGAACATAATTTCAGCACATGTGTCCTTGTTTGGACTTGTATATCAATGTATATACTATGAAATGATGAATTTTTTGAACCTATGTAACCAATAGTGGATATGACTTAAAATACCACTAGTGTTACAAAATATATTGTTGCATTGTTGTTGCTGCTGTTTCTGTTCACTAATTAATTTACAGCAGGCTAACTACCTTGTTAGCATGGCAAAATAGAAAGAATCTTTTGCTTTTTCTATAGAAGAAAGGGACAAGATTTTAGACTTTGCTTTACCCTTCTCTACTACTGCCAACGCGTAAGCGAAGTACTAACAGCTAGCGTGTGAGTATATGAATTGTTGTATATTATTGTATTCAAGCAAAATTCTATATGATTTATGCCTATATACCTTACCTAATTTTTATTATTATCATATGATTATAATTATGTATTTAGTGGTCCCTGAGGAAGGCTTCTAAGCCGAAACAGAGAGATAACAGGACCTCTGTAAAGAACTACACCTCTTGAAAGGACTGGAACCACAAGACGCTGAATTATTATTGATATAATTTTATCAAGTTGTCATTGTACATATTGAACATAATTTCAGCGCATGTGTCCTCGTTTGGACTTGTATATCAATGTATATACTATGAAATGATGAATTTTTTGAACCTATGTAACCAATAGTGGATATGACTTAAAATACCACTAGTGTTACAAAATATATTGTTGCATTGCTGTTGCTGCTGTTTCTGTTCACTAATTAATTTACAGCAGGCTAACCTCCAGGTAGTAGCTGGAGATCTCCTGCTATTACAACAGCCGATAGAGATCAGTTCACCTGAAGAAAACGGCTGCTTTGGCACTTGGACTCTATGGCATCAAAGTCCCTCCCCTCCCCAAACCCCACCCTTCTCAGGCTCTGCCCCCAAAACCTCCCGCTGCTGGCGAAGAGGGACCTGGCAACCCTAAATAGAGACCATTCTGGTAACCACCTAGGGTTGCCGGGTCTCTCTTCACCACTGGTGGGAGGTTTGGGGTGCAGAGCCTGAAGAGGGTGCAGTTTCGGGAGGGGAGGGACTTCAATGCCATAGAGTCCAATGGCCAAAGCGGGCATTTTCTCAAGCTGAACGGATCTCTATTGGCTGGAGATCAGTTGTAATAGCAGGAGATCTCCAGCTAGTACCTGGAGGCTGCCAGCCCTATAATCAACTGTGAATCTTGTATGATCTCATGACCGACACTTGCATATGTGAATTGTCCTATCCAGGAAGCAAATCTGAGAAAGTACTATCATTCTAAAAGTGCAATCTTGAGCAGCGTTATGCTCTTCTAAGTAGGGTTGCCAGACAACTTGTGGGACAGTTGGGGGAGGCAAAATCCTGGGAGGAAAATTCAGAAGAAAAATAAAGCCTCGGCTATTTACCAGAAGTTCTGACCATAGGGTTCCTGGTGATTACATTGCATTGAAGCCCCTCCATATCCCCACCCACAAACCTTCCAGTGGATGCCAGGCAATGCCTGGCTACTCTAGTTAAGAGAACTGGCAAGTTCTATGCCCTTACTAGTTACCGCCACTGGGTTTTGGGAAGGCAACTTCCTGGTGGGGCCTGGAGATCTGCCAAAGTCTATTGCTTTGAATTATTTTTGGGAGGACTGGGTAATATCGCCATTCCCCAGAGACTTCAAAAGAGAATGAATCCTTTAGGGGATACTTCAGGCATTAACCAATACACCCCCACCCACACACATCCCCCCACATACACACACACACACAGAAACCTTATGATTTCCACCCCAGGGAATCATAAATTGCTTATAGCAATATGGAGTGAGTATAGTTCCACTCATAAATAGACGGTAAGCTTATTCCATTTGTTAAACCAATCTGGTCCCTCAAACAGCCTGTAGTTCTATTAGCTCAACTTCCTCTTTACTGTTGAGGTCTAAAGATGTCTTTAGACCAGAGGTTCCCAAACTGTTTGAGTCATGGAGCACTTTTCAGGAGAGAAATTTGTCACGGAGCACTAATTTTCACCTAGCGCCTATATACTAAACCGAATGACGGTAGTATTTTTCTTTCCAATCTCTTCACGGACCATTAGGAGATTCTTAGCGGAGCACCAAGTGCTCCTTGGAACAGTTTGTGAACCTCTGCTTTAGACTGTGTTCCATTTACCAAGTAGCTAACTCACCATTCAATCCTAAGAACGCTTTCTTGAGAGTAAACCTCACTGAATAGACCTGAGTAGGATTCTGTACTGGCCGGGTAGGAGCTTTTGTGAGCCACAGCTCACTTCTTCAGATACAGCTAGAACCACCCTTGTCATAGGCATAGGGTTGCCAGGTCCCCCCCCCCTTTACCACCAGGGACAGCTCACATCTGTTCAACACAGTTGAATGTGGTAACTTGTCGAACTCCACAAAGACTCGACGGAAACCTGTTCGGCAGACATTGGAGCTGTTTAGTACTCAACCAAACAGACTCAGTCTTTATTTAGATATGTATTGATTTCAAAAATGTATATCCTGCCTCTCCAGAGACCTGCGCAACAAAGCTCACACATCTCTTCATCACAGGTGAGCATGGTTAAGTTTGACTGCCATGTCATTCCTAGCAAAATTCGCAGCATCGTTAATCATGACCTACACAGATCGAAAGCTTCAGCACAATCAGAAAATACTCAAGGTGTCCCAGAATCAGGTATATTGGCTCGTAAACCCTGCTGCTTCTATGATCCAGTACAAGTGCCACATTTTGCCTCTTAAAAGAAATCTTTCATCTAGAGAGAGAATTCAACGAGATCTGAGCACACTGCAAAAGTGGGCGGATGTGAACAGGATGCAATTCAGCAAGGATAAGTGCGGAGTTCTACACCTGGGTTACAGAAATGAGGGTCGTGCATACTGGAAGGGGGATACACTTCTGGGCAGCAGTGTGTGAGAACAAGATCTTGGGGTACGGGTGGACCGTATGTTAAATATGATCAGCCAGTGTGATGCAGCGACAAAAAAAGCTAATGCGATCTTGGGGTGCGTCAACAGAGGCATGACATCCAAATCGCAAGATGTCATAGTTCTGCTGCAGTTGTCGCTCATTGGTGTGGAAGTATGATTTATTGGCAGCGTCTTCCCCAGGCAGATCTGCTCAGCTTCCTATCATGTCACTTGAGGCCAAGCTCTGAGCCTTATATATGGTTTCAAACCACAGGTATGCCTTGTGACATCAAAAGCTGCCCTCAGTAATGTGGATGTGAATCATTAATTTTCCTCCCACTCTTTTGGGTTGCCTTCTAGCAATATCTTTGCTGGAAAAGGAGCCAAGAAGAGTAATTACCTTTCCCCCATTTGCATGCATATTATTGCCTATTTCTCATTATTCTCCATTTATTTAATAACCTTTATTTTCAACAGTCTTAATGGCTGCAGCTCATGAGCCTTTGAGCGTAATTTTGTTAGTTAAATAAACCAAAGCCAGTACGTAAAATGGCATATTATGTGCAGGAGGATTTTTCTTCTGTTAATTGAAAACAAACTGGAACTAAGCGAAATGACATGAATATTCAAACCGTTCTCTACCACACAAAGGTTATTAATGGGTTCAAGTGTGTATTTGTTTCTTGACAGAAATGGAGACCGAGCCTTCTAAGCAACTTGGTGGATGAGGAATATTTCCAAGTGTCTTGGCATCTTTCCTGTCATGTCATTGATTTCATCACGCAGCTCCATGTTCAGAGGCAACATGAGTCTAATTAGCAGATGCGGAAACCAAGCGCCAGTTGTAGGACATCAACCCCTCGACTTCTTTGTGAGCCTCCTGTGGTTAGAAACGGTAAGAAACAGAGACCGTGGGAAAAGAGGCCGAGCTTGCACTGATACAAGGCACTTATGGCTAGGGGCGGTTATGGGTCATGAATTTCTGAAGCGAATAGAACTTCCGAGAGCTGATTTGTGAATGACGCTTGTAAGGAACACTGACCGTGATCTCGCAAGTTCCCGTACAAGTGTGGACATGTGCGGCGTCTGACTATTTTCCTTTTTTTTGCAGAAGCTGGCACATGTCCTACCACTCTACTCAGCTAAATTGGAATACTTTATCCAGTTTAAGGAAGCAGCATGGTAGAGTGGTTAAGAGCAGTGGAGTCTGATCTGGAGAACCGGTTTGATTCCCCACTCCTCCACATGAGCAGAGGACTCTAATTTGGTGAAGCGGGTTGGTTTCCCCATTCCTACGCATGAAGTCCTCTGGGTGACCTTGGGCCAGTCACAGTTCTCTCCAAACAGTCCCTGAAGAACTCTTTAAGGTCCCGCAGGATCCTGATGTTACCAGGCAGAGCATTCCACTAAGCCAAGAAGGCCTTGACTCTAGTTGAGGACAGCCGTACACTCTTAGTGCCAGGGACCACCATCAAATTCTTTTCAGATGATCTTACTGTGCTTCAGGGGGGGGGGGGTTTATGAAATCAAAGATGATGTTCATAGTAAGGAAAAAATAAGTTCCTGCATTGGGTCATAGAAAAATCCAAAAAATATTATACGGAATCTGCTTTGGATTCTCATAAGAAATTGTACCGAATTTCCTAGCCTCACTGTTTTGTCTAGAAAAATCCCATTTTTTCCTTCTTCCTTGTATGAATGAAATCCTCTTTGACTCATTTGTTGTAAAGTTTTCTAATTTCTCACTTCAATTTTACACCCCTTTTCTTTTTTGGCATAGTTACTTATAAATGGATGGTGCATATTTCATACCTAGCATAAAATGGTGCAAAAAAAAAAATAAAGACATAAAACTTCCACTTCTCAGTTTGCTTGGAATTAACTAAATCACACATTGGAAACAAAAGACATTTATTCCGATGTTATCATTTTTGGCTATCCATGGACACTTGGGACTTTTCCCCTTTGTTATATTCTTGAGCAGAGGCAGCGGGTGGACTCATTATTCATGAAATGAAATTACTCGGGGATAATTTTGACAGTAACATGGCAAGTGAGACTCAAGGGGGGTTAATGAAGAAAGGTGCTGTCTTTAACAGGCAGGCGGGACTCTGAGAGACGCGTGAGGCTTTTATAGTGTACAAATCGCACAAAGGTTTCTAATAAATTATCCCATCAAGGAACTCATTTTACCAGAGCTAAGAGGGAAGACCGCAGAAGATAAAGACTGACAAATGTAAAACTGGAGGATGGATAGGGTTGCCAGGTCCCTCCTTGCCACTGGCGGGAGCTTCATTGTGATGGGGCTGGGGGGGGGGGTCCATAGAGTTTTTGGAGGAATGTGCTTGAGCATCCCCATCACTACCCAGTGATGGAGACGCTCTAGCACATTCTTCCAAAAACTCTATGGTTTCCAGCATGGTGTAGTGGTAGAGAGCTAGTGCGGTGTAGTGGTTAAGAACAGTGGTTTGGAGCAGTAGACTGTAATCTGGAGAACCGGGTTTGATTCTCCACTCCTCCACATGAGCGGCAGACTCTAATCTGGTGAACTGGGTTGGTTTCCCCACCCCTCCACATGAAGCCTGCTGGGTGACCTTGGGTTAGTCACAGTGCTCTTAGAGCTCTCTCAGCCCTAGCAGGAATGTGCTAGAGCGTCCCCATCACCGGAAGCAGTGGGGACACTCTAGCACATTCCGAAGAAGAAGAAGAAGAAGAAGAAGAAGAGGAGGAGGAGGAGGAGGAGGAGGAGGAGGAGGAGGAGGAGGAGGAGATTTTTATATGCTGACTTTCTCCACCACTTAAGGAAGACTCAAACCAGCTTACAATCACCTTCCCTTCCCCTCCCCACAACAGACACCCTGTGAGGTAGGTGAGGCTGAGAGAGTGTGACTAGCCCAAGATTATCCAGCTGGCTTCATGTGTAGGAGTGGAGAAACCAACCTGGTTCATCAGATTATCGTCCGCTCATGCTCATGGAAAATTCAGCTGTCGTTGGAAATGATGCATCAAGCAAGATACATTTGTTGAGAGCAACCACCTATTTGGAAGCAAAAAGCTAACCTATATACAAAACGGAATGGCAAATGTCGAGGGAAAGAGGGGAAAGAGTGAGAATTTCTTCTTCCGACAGGTGCTGATGAGCAAAGTAACTCCTAAGCAAAGCAGTTGTAAAATGTTATGTCTGACGAATTTGACCTTTGAATGAATAATTAACCCTCTCCACAGCCTGCTGCCCCATGTCTGGAAGAGGATTGCCAGCTCCAGGTTGGGAAATACCTGGAGATTTGGGGGTGGAGCCGAGGAGGGCAGGGTTTGAGGAAGGAAGGGACTTCAATGGGGCATAATGCCATCGAGTCCACCTTTCAAAGCAGCCATTTTCTCCAGGGGAACTGAACTTTGTCGCCTAGGGTTGCCAGGTCCCTCTTCGCCACCAGTGGGAGATTTTGGGGGCAGAGCCTGAGGAGGGTGAGACTTAATTGCCATAGAGTCCACCTTCTAAAGCGGCCATTTTCTCCAGGTGAACTGATCTCTATCGGCTGGAGATCAGTTGTAATAGCAGGAGATCTCCAGCTAGTACCTTGAGGTTGGCAACCCTACTGTCACCAGGCGATCAGTTGTAATCCCAGGAGGTCTCCAGCCACAACCTGGAGGTTGGCTACCTTACTATGGAAGAAGATTGGTTCACAAGCAAGAGCAGAGGCCCCTTAGCTGGAAACGGTGTTTGTTCTCCAAACGGCAACCACTGAGCTGTTGAAGGTTTTGAGATCCCAACGAGTTTCTCTCCGGCAGGTTTCGGTTTCAGATTTGCTTCAGCTAATCAACTTGCAATTTGGCCCAAAGACGAAGACAGAAATATATACATTCAGCAAAGCGTCGGGACATATGCAAGTGGGAAGGGAGACGTACCGCTGCTTTCTCGACGCAAACTCCGATTTACTGTCGTTGTCATGTCTGATCATTGTAAGCCGTAAAGAAGCCGGCGCAAAGGATGAAACATTGGAGCTCCGGTGCAAGCGGCGAGCAGCTTGGGAGCGCACCGTTATTGATATTCTGCTAGGTCAGCAGATCTAAGATTTATTAGAAAATAAATTACTCAGGTACGATCATGTCTAGCAAGATAATGAAACACTATCTGATATATGTGATGGTGCCGTATGTATAAAGCCCAGGGAAGAGAAAGCAAGATCAACAGAGAAAAGATTTCCGTATCATAACATTTCACGGTTATGATGCTTCTGTATTTGTATTTCCAACTCAGAGGCTGCCCGGGATGAAATAATAACATCCCTCCCCTCCCATCATTCTCGCAAACCTCACCAGCTTCTGACGTTGGGTTTCATATGATGAGGAACAGGTGGAAACTGCAGTCATAAAAGCAGGACAACCGAGGCCTGTAAGCAGAAACACAAAGGGTTTTTTGCCTGAGTTCACTGCTAGACATAGGGTTGCCAACCTCCAGGTACTAGCTGGAGATCTCCTGCTATTACAGCTGTTCTCCAGCCGATAGAGATCAGTTCCCCTGGAGAAAATGCCCACTTTGGCAACTGGACTCTACGGCATTGAAGTCCCTCCCCAAACCCCGCCCTCCTCAGGCTCCGGCCCAAAATCCTCCCGCTGGTGGCGAAGAGGGACCTGGCAACCCTACATGACAAAGGAAATCTTCTTTCAAAAAAATTGTCTTTCTCACTTTTCTTTAGTCCCAAAATATGTTTACTAATAACTGAGCTTCAGTGAATGAAAAGATCCCATTTGGAAATTAGGTCAAAAGGTGACTAAGCCAGAGATGGTGATGTTTAATAGCTCTGCTCTATCAGGAACCAAAAACGTATTCTTATCAGGCAGAAACACAAAGGGTTTTTTGGCCTGAGTTGACTACTAGACATAGGGTTGCCAATCTCCAGGTAGTTGCTGGAGGTCTTGTTTTAAAGAACAGGAAAATTTCTGGTCTGTAATGGTGGAAACTATTTTTCCCTTTCTCCAAGAAGCTCAGGGGGACAAAAATTGTTATCCATACCTCTATTTTTCCCTCACAACAACCCTGTGAGGTCTGTTAGCCTGAGAGAACGATACTTTGGAATATTTCTGTAAGTGGGAGCGGGAGGTTTTAGGGGTGGAGGTTTTAGGGGTGGAGCCTGGGCAGGGTTTGGGGAGGGGAGGGACTTCAATGCCATAGAGTCCAATTGCCAAAGCTCCAGGTTGGGAAATATCTGGAGATTTGGGGGGTTGGAACCTGAGGAGGGCAGGGTTTGGGGAGGGGAGGGACTTCAATGGCGTATAATGCAATGGAGTCCACCTTCCAAAGTGGCCATTTTCTCCAGGTGAACTGATCTCTGTCGCCTGGAGATCAGTTGTAATAGCAGGAGATCTCCAGCTAGTACCTGGAGGTTGGTAACCCTACCAACCAATCTTAGCTCCTTAATGACTGTGGGCTGGAGACAGTATTGACAACCTCCTGCTAATACAACTGATCTCCAGGAGACAGAGATCAGTTCACCTGGAGGAAATGGCCACTTTGGAAGGCGGACTCTATGACATTATAGCCCCTTGAAGTCCCTCCCCACACCACGCCCTGCTCAGGCTCCACTCCCAAAATCTCCAGGTATTTCCCAACTGGGAACTGGGAACCCTAGCTGGAGCGCACCAGCATGACCATCATTTGGTGATTTCAAATAGCTAGTGGGCATGAATAGAAAATCACCAGATAGGCGCTTACACAGCAGAGGGTTGTTTGGGGGTTTTGCCATCAGTTCATTCATTCAGCTGCCAAGTTTACAGACAGCGTGATGTCTGTTCATGCGTGGACCGTGCCAGTATGCATATGACACACCTATGTGCTATACGACTTTATTTGCATTTCTGGTTCGCACTTTAGATTTCAATTTTTTAAAAAATCTCAGGTGTATCCTGGGGGGAAAATAATGTGTGAATCAATCCGAATGTCTGCGATGTAACTATGTTAATGTGTTTCTTTCCCTCTTACCATTCTGAAAAATGCAGTGGGATCCAATATCAAAGCTGTGAATAAATAACTCTTTTTGCTGGGGAGAAGTACATACTGCAATTACCTTAGACATCTCACTCCATGACTACTTGGTGTCAAACGTTCTATTCTTGGTTGACCTCGTGGAAAAGATATTCAGATGCAGGTGTACACAGTCCATTTACTTCCTGTCTGGAATAGCAAACTGAGAAGGGCTGGTTCCAGGGTTACAGGGGCCCTGGGGAGAGAGTGTCAGCATACCTTGCCTCCCACCAGCCCCCCCTTAAGCCTCCCTTCCCACCCACTGACCCACATATCTCTGTATCCTTCCTCCACCCACTTCATGAGCCCTCTTATCACCTTCACTCACAGTAGGGTCGACAGCTCCGGGTTGGGAAATACCTGATCTCCAGGTGATAGAGATCAGTTTGCCTGGAGAAAATGGCCAATTTGAAAGGTGGACTCTATGGCATTACACCCCACCGAAGACCCTCCCTTCCCCAAACCCCGCCATCCTCAGGCTCCACACACCCCCAAATCTCCAAGTATTTCCCAAACCAGAGCTGGCAACGGTCCTATGCATACAATTTGTGATATACTGTTAACTTGGCCAAGCATTTCCTTTCTCCACCTCAGATCAGGTTGCTGGATATTGGTGGGGGTAGAAGAAGAGTTGGTTTTTATATGCTGACTCTCTCTACCACTTAAGGCAGAATCAAACCAGCTTACAATCACCTTCCCTTCCCCTCCCCACAACAGACACCCTGTGAGGTAGGTGGGGTGGAGAGGGTGTGACTAGCCCAAGGTCACCCAGCTGGCTGCATGTGGAGGAGTGGGAAAACCAACCCGGTTCACCAGATTAGCCTCCGCCGCTCATGTGGAGGAGCGGGGAATCAAACCAGGTTCTCCAGATCAGAGTCCACCACTCCAAACCACCGCTCTTAACCACTACACTGTGCTGGGGAAATGATGCCATCACTTGTCCTGCTGTGATACAAGAGACAGATCACAGTAGGTCTACTCTCAGCAGTGTTTCTTTTCTTATTTTGCTGACCTCTGAGGATTCATGCAGCCCTGGACTTTATTTTTTTAAGACAGCCAAGGAGAGCTGAATAGTTCTCCAATTAGGAATGTGATCAAAAATTGATGACATGCCAGTGTTATTTAAGAGTGATCACCGCACAACTAATTCCACCTCGAGTTTCCACTTTGTTCTCCTGACATTTATAGATTGTGACACTCTTTGCTTTTCATTTTGTGATGATACTCGAATCCCCTGAAGGAGATATTTTCCTTCCAAATGATGCTTCAACGTCTACTGTTCCATGTTGGATACAGCGTCATGTCACTCTTAATGCTTCATGGCATATGGCAAAACCCCTTGTTTTCCTATTCATAGACTCGACTGTTGAGATGATTTATCACTTGCATTAAAAGATGGGTATACTCACAGAATTATTTCCCATCAACCAGTCCTTCCAGATAGTGCTAAAAAGAACTAATAAGCTTTACTATAAACCCAGAGGGGCAGTTGGGATATTATATTTGGTGGCTCTTTGCACTAGCAGGAATCCTCCCCGTGTCTTTATGAGTAATGTTAATGAGTAATCTGGGACCACTGATGATTGTTAATAGATGCTTTGGTAGAAAGGATTACATGGGCTGTCAAGATTAGCTTCCTGAGTCTTAAGGGGCTTTGTGGTGTATGAAGCTCTCCACCAGCAGCAGGAATCAGAACAAAATGCACTGGTAGATGGACAACACCCTGACCTGGACAGCTCAGGCTAGCCCAATCTTGTCAGATCTTGGAAGCTAAGAAGGATTGGCCCTGGTTAACATCTGGATGGGAGACCACCAAGGAAGTCTAGGGTCATGACGCAGAAGCAGGTAATGGCAAACCACCTCTGTTAGAAGAAGAGTTGTTTTTTATATCCTGCTTTTCTCTACCATAAGGAGTTTCAAAGTGGCTTACAATCACAATCCTTTCCTCTCTCCACAACAGGCACCTTGTGAGGTAGGTGGGGCTGAGAGAGTTCGTAGAGAACTGTGACTGGCCCAAGGTCACAGAGCAGGCCTCATGTGAAAGAGCAGGGACTCGAACCCAGTTCTCCAGATTAGAGTCCACCACTCTTATCCACCACTCCATGCTGGCTCTCTTGCCTTGAAAACCCTACAGATTGCCATAAATTGGCTGTAACTTGATGGCACTTTCCAGCACCAGATGGAAGAGAGGGACCCTCTCCATTAACAAGACTTTTCCTTCTGATACACTCTGTCCATCCAAACAGTGGGGTTTTCTCTTGGTTCAAACTCCTCTCTATTTCTACTTCAGGATTTTTGTTCTATTTCTTTGTTTCAAACCACCACCAGAGATGTCATAAAATTCCACAAAGCTGTCAGTCCCCCAACAGAGGTGTGCAGGAACCTACACAGTGAAATTACTTGTATGTCACTAAGGAGCAATGAATAGGTATTGCAAGCATTCATGGGAAACTGAGTTTTCCCATGACTCTTGGATGTGGCCATTAAAGACAGTGAAAAGTAAGTGCTTGTAAAATTCTCTTGGGGGGGGGCATTTTTCGAGGTAGAGTCACCAAATTTGCAGCATAGCTGCAAGGGAATCTCCTTGCATGAACCCCAAAGTTTGGCAAAGTTTAGAATGAAGGGGTCTGATTTTATGAGTTCTCACAGGGGTAGCCTCCATTCCCCAAAGAAAAGCATTGTAAACGATAGCATGCATTTCTATGGAGGGGGCGCTCTCTTCCGTTAGGGCTGTTAAAAAAAAATCCGGTATAGTTCAGATTCGGCCGAATTCAGCCCGTCTGGATTCAGGATATGCTGAAGTCCGAACTCCCCCGCTTCGGGTCCGTGCAATTCGGCGCAAATTCAAAGTTCGGGAAAAAATTTGGCCGAATAAAGCCATTAAAAACACAACCGGGCCTTTCCGCGGCTCCAGGGGGGCATTTTTGGGGGTAGAGGTCCCAAACTTTCAGTGGAGCTTCAAAGGACGCTTCTTGCAAGATCCCCCAAGTTTTGTAAAGATTGGGTCAGGGGGGGCTGAGATATGGGCCTCGAAAGGGGTCCCCCCACCCTTAATGTGCATCTCTGAGCAGAGCTTGCCACCCACGCACAAAGCTCCCAGCCCCGACAAACAGCTGAGAGCAAGGGCGGGGCAGGTGCTAAGAAGTTTGCAAAGCAACACAACTGCAAAGCAACACTGCAAAGCAACACAACTGCAAAGCAACACCCACAACTGCAAAGCAACACCTTTGCAACCATGCAAAGCAACACCTGACACCTGGGAGTTTGCAAACCATGGAAAGGGACAGAGGCAGCTAGCTATGCACAATGAGCAGGAGGGGGTGGAATTTCCCCTTTTGCATCGGACCCGGGACCAGGCAAATGCATTCTTTAAGTAACCATTTGAAAACCAGTTTTGAGCAAGCATCAAAATAGACCTAACCGATCTTATGAATGAGGGAAAACCTGAGGACACACAACTGAAGCCCCCCCCCTCAAACCAGGGAGAGAGAGACTCAAGGGGGCACACACACCCCAGGCAGAATGGGCGAAAGCCCCCTTTGGCTTCCCCCACCCACCCACAGAAACTGCTCCCTCCCCACACACACACAGACTCTGCTTCCCCCCCACACACACACACACAGGAGAAAAATTATAGATTAAAGCCCCCAAAGGGGTCTTACTGTGGCTGTCTTCTGTTCCATCAGGAGGGGCTGGGAGGGAGAAGGCTAATAAGGTCAAATATTTGGGAATCTGGATCTCTGCAAAGAATAAAGAATTGATAACTAATAACTATCTTAAATTATGGGACAAAATAAAAACTGACATGATCATTTGGTCAAATAAAAAACTGTCACTTTTGGGACATATATCAACAGTCCAAATGAATATTTTACCAAGGATGCTTTTCTTATTCCAAAATTTGCCTATAATATCACATGTTAAATACTTTGATACATGGAGGAAAGATGTATTAAATTTCATCTGGCAAGGGAAAAAGCCGAGGATTGCTTATAAACACTTGGTGGACTCTAAAGTTAGAGGAGGTTTAGCATTTCCCAACTTTCAACTCTATGCTGAAGCGGCCGCTTTAGTATGGCTAAAGGACTGGATGAACTTATCTAACTCGCGTTTGTTAGATCTTGAAGGTTTTAACAATATAAGTGGATGGCATGGCTATTTGTGGTATGGTAAAATTAAGATACAAGCATCATTTCGTAATCATATAATCAGGTCCTCCTTATTTCATATTTGGATGAGATATAAACATATTCTTGAACCAGTAACACCGATGTGGATATCACCTCAAGAAATGTTGACATTACGCCCACTTAGATTGGACAAATTTATCACCTACCAAGAGTTAATTAACTGGGAAGGGAAAAAAAGCTCACTAAAAGACTTTCAGTTACTTAAAGACTATTTACAATGGCTTCAATATCATCAAATTAAATCAGTATTTACACAAGATATGAAGAATGGATTTTCTAAAGAAAAATCGCCTTTTCACAGGATGCTATTAGATAATAACACTCAACTGATTTCTAAAATGTACAATCTTCTTTTAACAATTTATTGTGAGCAGGAAATAATCAAACCAACAATGATTAATTGGGCTCAAACTGTGGGACATGATATTGCCCTAAACAAATGGGAAAGACTATGGGTGAAAGACCTGAAAGGAATAAATGCGCAGTCAATTCGAGAAAATATCTACAAAATGATGTATAGATGGCATTTAACACCTAAGAAGATTGCAAGGATTTACAAAGTGACATCCCCTAAATGCTGGAAATGTAATAAAGAAGTTGGTTCTTTTTATCATATGTGGTGGACTTGTGACAAAGCTAAGGATTTTTGGGATATGATTTATAATGAATTAAGACTAATAGTACAAAAAAATATACCCAAAACACCAGAAATGATGCTATTGAGTATGATACCTGATGACTTGTTAATACAACGGACTTTTTTGATCTATGCGACAACAGCTGCCAGACTGCTTTATGCAGCAAAATGGAAAGGGGCAGACACTCCTGGGAAAAAAGACTGGATTATGAAAATGTTTGAACTGGTGGAAATGGCAAAACTTACAGCTACTTTAAATCAAAAAGACAATGTTCAATTTATGGGGGAATGGGAGGCTTGGATGAAATATTGTGAATATGAATTAGGACTGGGGAAAATGGAAGAGTACCTTTTAATCTGATCTAGATGACATTGCTAACATAAAGAAGTGTAATCAATTATATTAATAGCATATTGTGATTGAAACTTAATTGAGATATAAGAATAATTAAGATCAGACCATATCACGATGGGATAGAATACTTTATTAAGAGGCGGACGGAGGTGATGGGGAAGTCAATAAATTTTCCTTTATTTTTTATTTTTATTTAGTAGTTAAATAACTATAACAACATTACTTATGATTTAGTTTTTTATATTACTTTTATTGTTGTTTGTTAACATGGAAAATTTATATTATAAAAACCAATAAAAAATTTCAAAAAAAAGGAGGGGCTGGGAGGAGGACTGGGTAATCCAATATGATTCTATTTAAGCACGGGAGGTTTGCCTTGGATTTGCCGCTCTGGAGATGCATACAGGATAGGGTGATCCATTCATCCCAACAGGGAAAAGGGGAAAGCCCATATCTCAGGACCCCCTGACCCAATGTTTACAAAACTTGGCGGGTCTCTTAAGAAGGCTCGTCTGAAGCTATGCTGAATATTTGGGGGCTGCACCCCCAAAAATGCACCCCCTGCAGCCACGGAAAGAGAAAAGGGGGGAGCCCATATTTCTGTCCCCACTGAACCCATCTTTACAAAACTTGGGGGGTTTCTTAAGAAGGCTCATCTGAAGCTATGCTGAAAGTTTGGGGGCTGCACCCCCAAAAAAGTGCCCCCTGAAGCCACGGAAATGGAAAAAAGGGAGGGAAAAGGGGTGGAGCCCATATCTCGGGACCCCCTGACCCAATGTTTACAAAACTTGGGGGGTCTCTTAATAAGGCTCATCTGAAGCTCCGCTGAAAGTTTGGGGTCTCTACCCCCAAAAATGCACCCCCTGCAGCCATGGAAAGGAGCAAATGTGCACAAGCACCCCCCCCCACGAGGATTTCTCTCACTCTCTCTCTCTCCCCGGCCCGGCCGAGCAGCAGCTGATTCCTCCAGTACTCAATCCTGACTGATTGGCCAGAAGAAGACCCAGCTTGGCCACCAATTGGCTGGGGGAGGAGAATGCTGCTTACTGACAGTTATGCTGCTTACTGACGCCCCGAATTTGCTGAATTTATTTGTGAACTCCCGAACTCGCTGAATTCGGCTCCCCCAGTTTCCCACCATTTTTAAGTTCGGTTCGTCCCGAACTAAAAACCACCGAATCAGGGGAAATTCGGCTGTTTTTCGGTTCAGGCCGAACTGAATCAACAGCCCTATCTTCCGTATCCCATAAAATCGGACCCCCTGACCCAAACTTCACCAAACTTTGGGGCTCATGCAAGGAAAGTCCCTTGAAGTTCATTTAAAAATTCCCATAGGGAAAAGCTTGGGGAAAGCCGAAGCTGAAAACAGCCGAATACCTATTCGGCTTTTTCAGGAATTGCCTATTCGGCTTCGCGCAGATTCCCAGGTTTTGGTAATTGATAAAACTGACACCCGAATATTGCCGAAACAACTAATTTTGAGTTTATTGTTGGTTCGGGTATATTGATATGCACAACCCTACTCTGGTAGTATGACATGGGATTCAAAACATGCCTGCTAGATTGCTTGATATGGATTTATCTTCCCGCCAGCATATTTGTGAAGCAGCCTGAACAGCCCTGGTTAGCCTGAGCTTGTCAGCTAAAATGACTAAACTGAGGCAGTTGTACTTTAGTCACATTATGAGAAGACAAGAGTCACTGGAAAAGACAGTCATGCTAGGAAAAGTTGAGGGCATCAAGAAAAGAGGAAGACCCAACAAGAGATGGATTGACTCTATAAAGGAAGCCATGGCCCTCAGTTTGCAAGATCTGACGGGTAGTTTCGGAGGACATTGATTCATAGGGTCGCCATGAGTCAGAGATGACTTGACAGCACTTAACACACACAACTAGATGACCAAACCTTTCCCCATTCACTCTGGGCTCCTTTTATTAAGCCAGTTTTCCTTTTGTGGAAATCCTGTTGTCTTCCACAGCTCTGTCTTTGGATACCAAAATCAAATGCCTCATTCATTCTGGATGGATATCCTTTTTGCAGAGAATACCGATCTTGATAGTTCACCTTATTAGCTGTTACTCTTGTGTTCGGTGCTGACAGTACGAATTCTGTGGTTTTCTGTGAATTCTGTGATTTGTGCTTACCATATATTCAGAAGAATAAAAATATTTGCAACCACCTTATCTTTTATTTGGGGGGTGGGGAGGAATAAACACTCCCCTTCTTCAGCCACTCCAAAAAAATGCTTTGTTTGTTCTTGGTAGTTCCGTTGCTAAGGGTAGCAAGCGTTTTGCAGCTTCCTTTTTAACTGATGTTTCATCTTAACACTTGTCAGTTCACTCAATGAGAACAAAGCAAAGAGGTTTATTTTTTTAAAAAAATTAACATCACCTAAGGCTTTTTTCAAGGGTAGGTACACCACGGATTCTATTCTCTTGTCACTTATACTGTCTGCCTGTCTGCCTTATGCATGAAATAAATGAAATATAATGCCACTTCCTTGGGAAAAATTATGCACAATGGTTTTTATGAGGCCATACTTGATTCTTGAAAGAAAGAGCTGCATTCAGCCAACTGAAGGTCACCGCTTAGGATGGGTAACTGTGTATGCAGAGAAACCAGTTCCTTTTAGCTTTCTTCCTTTGCAGCTGCCATGGCTTTGTAATCTAGATTCAACAAGGTTTTTGTCTACAGCAACAAACGTCGCCTCCCCAGTCCACACTCTGAGGCAGAATTTAATTGAAAATTCGTTGAATTGGGAGCAAGTTCTTCTGCAACCAGCACCATGTCACTGTATAAACATGTCCTACAAGGAAAGGCTGAGGAACTTGGGCATGTTTAGACTATAGTAGGGTCATGCAAAAACAAAATCGGTAAATTTCGGGTTCAGGTTTATTGGGCCTGGTTTTTTTCAATAAACCCGGAATAAGCTGAACACCCATACCAGTAAAGGGGTATTTTGGCTTTATTTCCAGGTATACTGAAAAACTCAATAAAGGAAGCCACAGCCCTCAGTTTGCAAGACCAAAGCAAGGCTGTCAAAGACTGGACATTTTGGAGGACATTGATTGATAGGGTCGCCATGAGTCGGAAGCGACTTGACAGCACTTAACACACAAACACATACTGAAAAAATTCAGGTCCATTATAGTCCATGGGAATATCCTGTGGGAGCATTTTTGGAGGTAGAGTGCCCGGAAGTCATGTTCACCATGCTGTGTGACACTATAGGAACTGCCCCAATCACTATGGTAAAAATCATAGAGCTCAGAGAAATCCCCAGCGCCCCACACGATGCATTGATGACACTTCTGGGTGCTAGCCTGGAAGTGTCATCATGGGGTTGTGCAATGGCTTCCCCCCTCTCTCTTGTTGCAGGGGCCAGAAGCTGGTGACAGGAGGTTGCCTGCCAAAGCAGGCAACTTGGCAAGCCTATGGGCTGTCCATCAGATGCACATGAAGCTGCCTTATACTGAATCAGACCCTTGGTCCATCAAAGTCAGTATTGTCTACTCAGACCGGGAGTGACTCTCCAGGGTCTCAGGCAGGGGTCTTTCACTTCACCTACTTGCCTGGTCCCTTTAACTGGAGATGCTGGGGATTGAACCTGGGACCTTCTGCATACCAAGCAGATGCTCTACCACTGAGCCACAGCCCCTCTCCACAGCTCCCCAGGGTCTCAGGTAGAGGTCTTTCACATCACCTACTTGCCTGGTCCCTTTAACTGGAGATGCCAGGGATTGAACCTGCTAATATTGCACCCTCGCTCGGCATCAAGCACACACTAGAATTTAGGAAGGAAGGTTTCTCATTTTCCATGTCTTTTCTTCTTTTCTCCCTCTTCTATTAATAAGAAACAACCTGGCTCTTTATTAAACCCCGCATGTCCAATTACCTTAAAACTCTGTTTCCACAGCACAGTTTGTTTCCCCACTGCCCACAATGATTCTGGCTGCTTGTCAGAATAAACTATGGCTCTCCGGTTCTCTTTCTACCTCTATTTGTTGGATACCAATCCTCCCCTCCCCTCTCCCCCCACCCCAGTAAAATTCTTGGAAAGAAAAACTGTAGTCTGCGTGAAGAAGTGAGTGGGGAAACAATGGTTGCCAATTAAATGTATGTTTGTTTCTTCCAACAGCATCTTTCTAACCATAGATTTTTCTCAGTTTCCGCTTATTAAGGATTAACATTGAGGGTTTGCTTTCATGAGCATATATTGCCAAGTGAGAAGATAAATGTGCAAACGCTGCTGCACGGTCGTCTGTTTTACTCTCATCTTTCTTCCCTGTACGCTCTGAGCACAAGAGTACAAGGCTACAAAACGTGATGTGTCTTGCGGGTGTACTCATAACGCCGGAAGGATGGTGGGGAGGTCGGCTTCCCATTGGACATGTGTGTCGCTTACTTGGTGTACATCACAGCATGAACTGCTGTGGCGTAGACCTGAGGGCCACAAGGGGAACATGGGCCCATATTTCATGCGCAGAACCGCTGCCCATGTTTCTAGGTGATGGTCCAGCATATTACAAGCGAAGCTGCAAAAATGTGAGTGATATTGCTAGAAGGATCTGGGTAGTCCAAGCTAGGAAGAGAAGCAATGAGGATGTTCTGTGTTGCTTTCATTAGGGGCGGGGAAAGGGTTGCCAACCGCCGGGTACTAGCTGGAGATCTCCTGCTATTACAGCTGAGCTCCAGACGATAGAGATCAGTTCACCAGGAAAAAATGGCCGCTTTGGTAATTGGACTCCATGGCATTGAAGTCCCACCCCTCCCCAAACCCCACCCTCCTCAGGCTCCACCCCAAAAACTTCCTGCCGGTGGCAAAGAGGGACCTGGCAACCCTAGGCGGGGAGAAGTCGAGCAAGGATGCACATAGGGTTTCCAGTTCCAGGTTGGGAAATAACTGGAGATTTGGGGGGTGGAGCCTGAAGAGGGCAGAGTATGGGAAGGGGAAATATTTCAATGGGGTATAATGTGGCCATTTTCTCCAGGTAAACTGATCTCTGTCACCTGGAGATCAGTTGTAATAGCGGGAGATCTCCAGCCACCTCCTGGAGGTTAAAGGAAAAAAGACACTTCCGTGTACAAAATGTAGTTACAACCCAAATTTGACACAGAAGGCTATATATACATAAGCAACTATACAAAGTGTATTGAAACAAGAATGATACAATATATATGGGTAGGTATATTGTTACAATCAATACTACTATCAAGACACTTCCACAGTATACACATACAGTTTGGTGGGCTCAATAAATTGATAGTATAAGTATCAAATCAGTTGCCAGTGGTATTCAAGTTCTGGTCAATCTGCAAATGAGGAAGAGGAAGACGGCTGTTTCTGAATTCTTCATCAGTTCCTCTTCTTCAGCCCTTCCTAATCCCACGTATCCATGTCCCTTTCAAATGGTATATGTGCCTATCTGTTTCTCAAGTTCCCCACTGCTCATGTGGAGGAGTGGGGAATCAAACCCAGTTCTCCAGATTAGAGTCCACCGCTCCAAACCACCGCTCTTAACCACTATACCACGCTGGCCACAGAGGTATACAAAACATTCCAAAAGCATCACTACAGTGGCCATTTTTCATCTATTTTTGCTCTTGTTTCTCAAGGGCAGAGGATTGGAGCTGTGGGTGCAGGTTTGCCTACCGTGGGTGGGCAAATGGCGAGCCTACTCACAGCAATCCTGCTTCTGCCTGCCTTCTTGGTCTTCTAATTACCTCTCTCTGCCTGATGCGCTCCTAGTGTTGCCCACTGAAGGAGGGGTGATTAACATCACTTACAACCACTGGCTTGCAATCTCCTTCCCTTCTTCTCCCCACAACTGACACCCTGTGAGGTAGGTGGGGCTGAGAGAGCTGTGACTAGCCCAAGGTCACCCAGCTGGCTTTGTGTGGAGGAGTGGGGAAACCAATCCTGTTCACCAGATTAGCCTCCACCACTCACATGGAGGAGAGGGGAATCAAACCCACTTCTCCAGATCAGAGTCCACCACTCCAAACCACCGCTCTTAACCACTACACCATGCTGGTTCTCACACCACGCTGGAAGACAAATAAACATTTGCAACACCAAAAGAAATTGCACACCACACTTTGGAAGCAATCATTTCCTTGTATAGATTCGCTCTTGCATGGATTCTCCCATGGGTAATGACACCGGATGTTCAGCTCAAAGGATTTCTAACCACACAAAAATGGACATTATTATGTTTATTATTATGAACAGAAATATGTTATCTCTCATATCCAGCATGGTAACATTTGTACTTGCTGTTTTTGCCCCAGTCTGAACATTTAGATGGTGATTTTGCTTCTCTATGTGTTCTTTCATGTATTGTAAGGTATCATCTCTCCCCTGGAGGGTTTTTCGCAACCTGAGCATTTATATCATTTTTTTCCTGCACAAATTCCTCTCATGTGTAATAAGACTTAATCTGCAATTGAAGTTTCCCACAGGTTCAGCCCGTTATGTGACCTCTCTCCTATATCAATTCTCTTATGTCTAAATTGTGATCTGTAATTAAATCTTTTTTTTCCCCTGTGAATTCAGCACCAGGTGGATTATTTCCTGTATAGATTTTCTAGCATTTGATGAAGCTCAGTTTCGGATGCAAGTGCTTTGCACGAAATTAACATGGGCCTACCAGCGTGGTGTAGTGGTTAGGAGAGGTGGAGTAAAATCTGGAGAACTGGGTTAGTTTCCTCACTCCTCCACATGAGTGATGGACTCTAATTGGGGGAACCGGGTTTGATTCCCCACTCCTTGTCATGAGCGGTGGACTCTAATCGGGTGAACCAAGTTTGATTCCCCTCTCCTCCACATGAGCAGCGGACTCTAATCTGGTGAACCAGGTTGGTTTCCCCACTCCTCCACATGAAGCCTGCTGGCTGACTTTGGGCCAGTTACAGTTCTCTCCAAACTCTCTCAGCCCCACCTACCTCACAAGGTGTCTGTTGTGGAGAGAGGAAGGGAAGGCGATTGTAAGCTGGTTTGATTGTCCTTAAAGGTAGAGAAAAATGAGGCATAAAAACCACCTGCTTCTTCCTCTTCTTCTTCCTCCTCCTCCTCCCTCTCTTACCCCCTAGTTCCTACACCCATCAGCTCCTGATGCACCTTACTTTCTTCTGCCCCGAAGCCGCTTCCTTGCTAGACCAGCCAAGGCCCACCTGCATGCGGCTCCAAGTCATAAAATCAGGCTTCTGTTTTTGCGGCACCTTCCGGTATTGCTGCCTTTAAGGCAGTTTTGGTCTTAAACCATGATGCAGCCTTGGCATTTCCTGGGAGGAAATGAATGTTGGCCTACCATGAATCTTAATGTCATCCTCCTCTCGTTTCGTATCATGTCGGCATCGAGGGCACGAGGGAATCCCTCTCGCTAACGCAAGGTGGCTCTTTTTAAAATTTCAAGTGGGCCTTTTCTGGCAGCACTCCATCCGAGTTCCCGTTTCGCACTCTCAGTTTGCTTTGAGTCGGTTTCAGTGCTATGCCAGCAGTCGACTTCAGCAAACTGCTCAAACATTTGCCCGCCCACGATAAAACAAGCACCGCGAATTATAACAATTTAATTTAAAAATGCTTTTCATATAGTAGCTTGTAACCCAGTCAAGATAGGGCAGTCTTCTGACTCTCGTATTACAAATCAGAGTCAGAAGCTGACAGCAAGCATCTTTACTAATGCCATGGAGTGAGTTTGTGG
This sequence comes from Euleptes europaea, assembly GCF_029931775.1. Lineage (NCBI taxonomy): Eukaryota > Metazoa > Chordata > Lepidosauria > Squamata > Sphaerodactylidae > Euleptes > Euleptes europaea. The sequence goes on from NC_079326.1 coordinate 56,661,975, forward strand.
TGTGGATGAGATCTGAAAGCTTCCAGATCACAGGTCAGTAGATGTGTCCACTACGGTACGGCAACTAATCAATGCCTTTGGGAATTAATATTCTTTCTGCATTCTTCCTCCTTTTGGTAGTGTGCCATAAAGACTTCAGCTTCCATCTCTCTATTCTAGTTTGTGAACATATACCAAGATTTGAGAGGATTAGTGGCTCATTTAGGAAGGAGAGTTGTAAAGTGTGTCTGTGATTAATGGTGCAAAACCAGAAATCCAGTCGGAAGCTTTTTGCATTACCCCGTGCCTCTGGTTTAAATGTGAGCTCCCTTTCATCACTATGTTTACACTGCTTTCATCTGAACTCTGTTTATATTCTATTCCTCGCAATATTAGCTTGTGGATTCGTTTGTCAATTTGAAAATAAATAATTCTTTTTTCGCCACCCACTATCATTAGACTTACCGTACATATGCTTTGTTACACGGGAAGAAGCTATTTACAGAGTTCCTTGCCTTCTATTCCGTCTGGTGCAAAATAAATCCGCTTTATTCTCTGAATTCAATGGTGCCTGAATAAAGGTCATTTAAATACATTCTTCCCACCCACCCCCTTCCCTTTTTCTTATCTCCCGTGTGTTTATTCTTTAATTCCGCCTCCTGTGGCTCAGGAGAGAGCACCGTTCTTCCGGATACCTTCTCTCAGCTTGCAGAGAAACCGTAACCTTTTATTAAACAGCTCCATGCCAGTTCTGCTCTAAATCCCTAATGGCTGAGTTTTAGGGGAGTCTGCTGCTTAAATAAAGTTTATTTGTGTGTTTAGACTTATCGTAGGTAATTGTACCTGCCAAGCTATCTCTAATTGTCATGTCCTAGGGCCAGAGGAAGGGAGGCAGGGTCAACAGCTGTACAAAGTCAAAGCTGGTGTATCTGTAGAGTTCATCGAATCATAGAGTTGGAAGGGACCACCAGGGTCATCTAGTCCAGCCCTCTGCACAATGCAGGACATTCACAACTACCTCCCCCCCACACCCCCAGTGACCCCTGCTCCATGCCCAGAAGATGGCCAAGATGCCCTCCCTCTCATGAGCTGCCTAAGATCATACAATCAGCATTGCTGACAGATGGCCATCTAGCCTCTGCTTAGAAACCTCCAGGGAAGAGCTCACCACCTCCCGAGGAAGCCTGTTCCACTGAGGAACTGCTCTAACAGTTAGAAAATTCTTATGTCTAGATGGAAACTCTTTTGATTTAATTTCAACCCGTTGGTTCAGTACCAATTAGTACAAACACAGTCCGAGAGACTAGTCAGGGTTCAGTGCAGACTCATAGGCATGCCGAGTTGAGTTCCAAGGTAACATCACCTTTTAGCACAAGGTGGTAGCACAATTTGTTCCCACACCCACCTGGATGCAAGCCTCTGCTTAAATATGCTTAGGAGAAACCAGCTGTTGCAGTTTCCGCTGACTCAGCACTCCTTGGAGGAGGCTCACTATCCTCACTGTTGTCAGCTGGCAGTGCTCTTAGTTGTGCTTGCAACCTAGCACTTCTCCTACACTCGAGTAGTACTAAGGTTGCCAACCTCCAGGGACTAGCAGGAGATCTCCTGCTATTACAACTGATCTCCAGCCGATAGAGATCAGTTCACCTGGAGAAAATGGCCGCTTTGGCAATTGAACTCTATGGCATTGAAGTCCCTCCCCTCCCCAAGCCCCTCTTTCCTCAGGCTCCGCCCCCAAAAACCTCCTGACTGTAGTGAAGAGGGACCTGGCAGCCCTAAGTCGGACTCAACTGCTCTTCCTGCATCGCTGCTCCAGAGGCTGTGGAGGGCTGCTGTCAGACGCAGGTGAGTCCCCTGCCCTGGATGGTTGTAGGCACGGGGAACCTTACTCTGTTTGTGCCTGCTCTGCTTGCTGTGGTTCTTCCCTGTCACTGTCTGCTGCTTCCAGGTCCTCTTCCTCCGAGGAAGCCTCAGCAGGCTGACTCATGACACTAATGTAGGAGTTGCTTACAGAATCCAGATTCCATGGTCTTTTCCATTGGAAATGTCAAAGCATAGATGCAACAGGGGGTTAGACTAGATGGCCTGTATGTCCCCTTCCGACTCTATGATTCTATATTATGCTCTTGTGTCCTGGCAGGTATTCCTTGGCCTGGCTTTATGACTTCTGTTAAAGTTTTAAGGGATTGAGGTTTTTAAAGTTGTATTGGCTCGTTGGTATTGGATTCTTGTTTTGTTGTCAGGAGCCTCGAGTGGGTTCTTGAGAGGCTGCGTACAGATTTTCTAAATCCATAAATCCTGGACTTTTGTTATGCTAAATAGGCAGAGTTTGGAACGGTCCACTGCCACACTTTTCTTTCCACAATTAACTAGTGGCATCATCAATGTATCTGTCCGGTTCATGGATACATTTCCTAGAAACACAAGAAAATGGGCTGTGGCTCAGTGGAAGAGCCTCTGCTTGGCATTCAGAAGGACCCAGATTCAATCCCCGAGCATCTCCATTTAAAAGAAACAGCCAGTAGGTGATGTGAAAGGCCTCTGCCTGAGACCCTGAAGAGCTGCTGCCAGTCTGAGCGGACAATACTGGTGTTGATGGACCAGTCGTCTGATTCAGTATATGGCAGCTTCATGTGTAAACTTTGAGGAAGGGCTGTGGCTCAGTAGCAGAGCATCTGCTTGGCATGCAGAAAGTCGACATATAAAAACCAACTCCTCCTCCACCTCCACCTCCTTCTTCTTCCACCTCCGCCTGAGTAGGCAATACTGACCTTCACAGACCAGACGTCTGATTCAGTATAAGGCAGCTTTGTGTATGTGTTGAAATGTTATCCTCTGGGTGTCCTGCAGAAGACGTGTGACTTCCACTGATGGAGATGTGTTGCTGCCCTTTTTCCATCATGTTTAAGATGCAAAGCTATACTTTGGCAGGGGAAAGGGAGGCAGCAACTGGAGCAGAGCAAGTTGATAACACTTTGAAAGATTTCATTTGGAAAATAATCACGGCTGGTTACTTGCTTTGCCTTGAAAATTTGTCTGAGTACATGCTTTTATTGTCCATTTATGACTTGTCACAAAATGTCTCTGGGGCAGATACAGGTTCCTGAACTGCTTCCCGGCCATGTTTTACATCTGTTTCCGCATACGGAAGGGTTTTGAGGAGGAGAAGAAGAAGGAAAAGAAGAAGAAGAGTTGGTTTTTATGTGCCGACTTTCTCTACCACTTAAGGAAGAATCAAACCGACTTACAATCACTTTCCCTTCCCCTCCCCACAACAGACACCCTGTGAGGTAGGTGGGATTGAGAGAGCTCTAAGAGAACTGTGACTAGCTCAAGGTCACCCAGCAGGCTTCATGTCTAGGAGTGGGGAAACCAACCTTGTTCTCCAGATTAGAGTCCGCAACTCATGTTGAGGAGTAAGGAATCGAACCCGGTTCTCCAGATCAGACTCCACCGCTCCAAACCACCACTCTTAACCACTACACTAAAGACTATGATTCTATGATTTGATATCCTATAAACATCTTCTGAAACTACACTAATAAGAGGAATTCTCTGAATTCCTCTTTACATAGTTTCTCCCTGAAACCCAACAGACTGTTTCTTTCCCACTTTTTAAGGAATTTAGAGAACCGCATCGGGAAGAATATTATTTTTCATAATAACCAACCCTCCTTGTCATCTCACACCCATTTGCATGAGTAACAGCCAAACTCTCTGGCTTTAAGGCAGTGTGCAAAGCAAAGGCTCTCGAACTAATACAGAAGGTTCAACAGCCAGTTTAGCTGATTCTATTTCTATTCCCACCATTTGGTGTGCATTTTTACTGATTGTTCAATATTTCCCATTACATTATTAGCAAACAAGGAATCACCACTAGGAGAAAGAGAGAGGGTTCAGAGACACACCTGGTGTTTACGGTCATTGCTTCTCTTTTAGAATCAAAGAATATCAAGCGGGGGACAGAACGGATTGTTTATATCGTACTGACCATCCGGCTGTATTATATACTGAGTACCTTGCTAGGCATACCAAAAACAAAAAGGACATTACTTTAAATTCAAAATGTCGTTGCTCCTGCATCCCGAGTGCTTATTGTTTTTAATGCTTCAGAACAGTCGTTAAAGTTAATTTCCCCCAAACAGCTGATGGAGATATAAGAAACGGCATCATGTCACCCCTTCCAAACACTGATGCCTTCCCTCCCTCTCCACATCTATGGGCTTATGGCTTTATGCGGCCATTGAGTGACCATCTGCCAGTGATGAAATTTGGCTATGCGCTTTTCACTTTGGATCGTCACAATTATTATTTTTTTGCCAACCATAAACTAAACGTAGCGATTATCATTCTGACCAAGAGGTTTTTAAAATTTTTAAAAAAAGACTTTTTGTCACACAAAATGGTTTGTGATTTATTTAAGCAGCCATTCAAACAGACTGTGAAAGGGGGTATCGTTTCGTAAGGGCCTTCGGTAGGCCCGCGGAGCATTTTATCGTCAGGCTTCTCGTCTCATTAACTGGCTTCTAAAGACGAACAGCCTGATCCAAAAGTTTGTGGCGCTGGCACTAAAGCTCTCGGACTGGGGCGTACATAAGAGCGATGCCACCAAGCCCGGTGTTCATCAAATGTTGGAAACAAAGCTCCCCTGGCATCATAGACACATACCTTGAGTCGGTTTTTGCAGTCAAATGCATTAACTCGTTCACGCTGCTGTGATTTTAGTTTTGAAAACAGTATGAGAGAATGTGTGTGTGTGTGTAAAGTGCAGTCAAGTCACAGCCGACTTATGGCGACCCCTTTGGGGGGTTTTCATGGCAAGAGACTAACAGAGGTGGTTTGCCAGTGCCTTCCTCTGCACAGCAGCCCTGGACGTCTTCTTCATTTCAACCTTGGTGGTCTCCCATCCAAATGCTAACCAGGGCTGACCCTGCTTAGCTTCTGAGATCTGACGAGATCAGGCTAGCCTGGGCCATCCAGGTCAGGGCATGAGAGAATAGTACATAGGAATATTGTTTAGGCTTAAGGGTCGGAGGAAGGACCTCATTCGCGAGAAAGAGCGGAGAGTGCCATATGAGGGAAATGGAAAACACTGATTTGCTCACAAGTTTTTTTTTTTTTTATTCTACACCTATATGACCAAAATTACCAAGTGCTATTCCAGGACATGTGGAGGGAAGGCAGCATGGTATAGTAGGGTTGCCAACCTCCAGGTAGTTAACCAAGTAAACATACAGCTGTTCCAAAGTAGTATATAAACAAATTACAGCCACTGGCACTTTAAATCACAATATCCGCATAAATTAAATGCAAACCAGCAAGGTTGAATTTAGCACATTGTAAATTTATATGGTTACAGAAAAAACTGATGGCGTTAATACAAGTGTCATGAAAGTTCAGCTCAACCTCACAATCATTTAACTATCTCCGCATGCAAAAGGCAACTAAGGAAGACAGTGAAACAAAGTTCATACCGAGAACTTGTTCTGCCTAATGGGAGATTCTTACAAAAGACTTTATAATTTGTGTATATTGAGCTGTATTTTGAGCTGTAATCATTATACTTTGAATCACTTACTGCAAATTGTCACAATCAACGTATTAATAACATGTAAGAAAAATATTTTGTTTCTCTGAATAATTAATATAAATGCACATCGAAGATTCAACCTTGCTGGTTTGCATTTAATTTATGCGGATATTGTGATTTAAAGTGCCAGTGGCTGTAATTTGTTTATATATAACCTCCAGGTAGTGGCAGGAGATCTCCTGCTATTACTACTGATCTCCAGCCAATATAGATCAGTTCCCCTGGATAAAATGGCCACTTTGGCAATTGGACTCTATGACATTGAAGTACCTCCCCTCCCCAAACCCCGCCCTCCTCACCTCTACCCCAAAAACCTCTCGCCGGTGGAAAAGAGGGACCTGGCAACCCTATCATAAAGTAACTTCTTCTCAGATCTCTGAAGTGAAATAGGGCCAGTATTTGGATGAGAGAAGAAGAAGAGTTGGTTTTTATACCCCGCTTTTCTCTACCGAAAGGAGTCTCAAAGCGGCTTACCATTGCCTGCCTTTCCTCTCCCCACAACAGACCCTTTGTGAGGTAGGTGGGGCTGAGAGAGTTCAAAGAGAACTGTGACTAGCCTAGGGTTACCAACCTCCAGGTAGTAGCTATAGATCTCCTGCTATTACAACTGATCTCCAGACAATATAGATCAGTTCTCCTGGAGAAAATGGCCCCTTTTGCAAGGCATTGAAGTCCCTCCCCTCCCCAAACCCCGCCCTCCTAAGGCTCCACCCAAAAAAACTCCTGCCAGTGGAAAAGAGGGACCTGGCAACCCTAGACTAGCCCAAGGTCACCCAGCAGGCTGCATGTGGAGGAGTGAGGAATCAAATCCAGTTCTCCAGATTAGAGTCCACCGCTCTTAACCATTACACCACGCTGGCTCTCCAAGGAAGAGTCTGCAGAAGAAGCCAATGGCAAACCCTATCTGCTTCTCACTTGCCATGAAATCCCCTTGCTGGGGGTCGCCATAAGTCAGTTGTGACTCGACAGCGCTTAACATAGGTATTTAAGGAAATCTCCACCAATGTAGGTGATTCTTCCTCCAATGGAAGAGCTACACAGTTTGGAGAAAATCTTATCAGATTGAAGGAGGGCTTCAAATTAAAGCCAAAAGGAAAGGTTTCTGGGGAATAGGTTGGCTCTATGCCATTTTGAGGGCAAAATGTGCCCTTTGACCAGAACAGCTTTTACCTCCCTCTGGTTTCAAACCATGCCAACGGCTTGGATAGCTGGACGTTACTCCCGAACACCACGGGCCTCTCGCCTATGTATTTGTGGAGCCGCTCCAGAGGACCTAATTCATTACACCTTATTCTGTCCTATTCACACAGAGCCCAGATCTAAATTTCTCGGGGTGTTTCTAAAGGGCCTAAATCATTTTCCAGATCCAGAGAAACTGTTCTTTCTCCTATCAGATGCCAATCCTGATGTTTCCTACAAAATGCCACTCTTTGCTATAGCAGCCAAGAAAATCCGATCTAAAGCTGTTTTTAATCAGGGGACTTAACATATTTAAATACTAGCTTCTTGGGGGTCAGACTGTTGTAAAGTTATTTCAATGTTATTTTATGTTATTTTAATGTTACTGTTTTGTACGGTGGATTGTGATGGCCTTTGGCCACAGACAATAAACTTTACATCATATCATATCATACCTGAATACTGAGCGGCCCAGCCCTCCCCGGCAGGATTTAGAGGGGGTTTTTTGTCCTGTGTGTCTGTCCATAGCACACACTGATTTTTATGCATTTATTTATCTGCATCCTGCTTTTCTGCCCAATGGATGCCATGGAGTTCAGCTTCCCTTTGGTCATGCTAGTTGTTTATGCTGTGCGGATCCATCATCTTCACCAGTTCCTCTGCAATGTCTATGACATTCTGAAACACAGGTAGGGTTACCTTGTCCCTCTTCGCCACCAGTGGGAGGTATTTGGGGTGGAGCCTGAGGAGGGTGGGGTTTGGGGAGGGGAGAGACTCCAATGCAATCTAGTCCAATTGCCAAAGCAGTCATTTTCTCCAGGGGAACTGATCTCTATCTGCTGGAGATCAGTTGTAATAGCAGGAGATCTCCAGCTAGTACCTGGAGGCTGGCAACCCTAAACACAGGTCTGAGGAACACAAAGGGAACATGGACCCATATTTTTCACACAGTCTTGCTGCACATGTTTCTAGGTAATGGTAAGGGTTGCCAGCCCGAGTTGGGAAATACCTGGAAATTTTGAAAGAGGAGCCTGAGGAAGGTGGGGTTTGGGGAGGGGAGGGACTTCAATGCAATAGAGTCCAATTGCTAAAGCGGCCATTTTCTCCAGGGGAACTGATCTCTATCGGCTGGAGATCAGTTGTAATAGCAGGAGATCTCCAACTAGTACCTGGAGGTTGGCGACCCTATGTATACACCCCAATCCCAGCGGCCTACTCCCTCATGACATTATTTTCTTTGGAGCCTATTTTGCAAGCAAGCAAATCTTCTGAAGATAACACTTGTTTAAAAAAAAAAAATCCCAAAAGAACATGTGAAGGATTTGATTGGAATGGAAATAAAATTGATTAGATGACTCACCATTTAGCCGCTGAGCGATTCTGAGACCCTGCAGGGCTTAGTGGCCAAATCGAAGTGCATTTTGCATTGAATTTATGATTCACGCACCCCAGTGGCTTGTCCTTAGAAACAGACCACTCAAACAAATCTGTGCTAGACAATGCCTTCTTTGATTCTCATGTCTATCAATTATGTACATAATAAGAGAGGAAGGGAGGAATTATATTTTTACTGAAAATAGAACTGCAAAATAGTCAGCGCCGGCCTTGGGCACTTGAGATTTCAGTTGAAAAAGCTCTCCTGGTTATCTCGCAATTATGCATGCAGCAACTCGGTTTCTCTATGGTGGATTGTTATATATTTTTATTTTGCAAAGAAGAGAGGGACCGCTGAGTCTGTTTGCACGCCTCCTGGTTTGCTTAATCTTCCTGTCCTCCCGATCCATGACTTCAAAAGTCTCATTCATGCCAAACTTTCCAAACTGCTGTTTGCTTTTCGTGCAAAATAAAACAGAAGTTTTGAAATGACACCGTAACACCAGGGTTGTAACTGGGTGCTGCCAGTGACTGTACTCCTGCTATCACAACTGACATCCAAGTGACAGAGATCAATTCGCCTGAAGAAAATGGCTTCTTTGGCAAGTGGACTCTATGGCATTAAAGTCCCTTCCCTCTCCAAACCCCGGCCTCCTCAGGCTTCACCCCCAAAATCTCCAGGTATTTTCCAGCCCGGAGCTGACAACCCTATTCATCCCACCTAAGAATTTGTAAGACATTTATATATATATTTATATGTGAATTACTGCAGTCCAAGCTCTGTTCACGACCTGAGTTCAATCCCGACGGTAGACAGTTTCAGGTAGCCGGCTCAAGGTTGTCTCAGACTTCCATCCTTCCGAGGTCGGTAAAATGAGTACCCGGCTCTCTGGGGGTAAAGGGAAGATGACTGGGGAAGGCACTGGCAAACCACCCCTTAAACAAAGTCTGCCCAGTAAACGTCGGGATGTGAAATCACGCCATGGGTCAGGACTGACCCAGTGCTTGAACAGCGGACCACCTTTACCTTCGAGCCCTGTGGTGCAGAGTGTTAAGCTGCAGTACTGCAGTCAATGCTCTGCTCATGACCTGAGTTCGATCCCGACAGAAGTCGGTTTCAGGTGGCCAGGGCTCAGGGGAGCTGGAAGAATTGGGTTAACAGAGGAACGGGAAGTCCCAGGATTTGTGAGGCTGGCAGCGAGGTCACCTCTAATGGACAGAAAACTCAAGCATAACTCCAAGGAACAACTGAGACAGACTGGGGGCGAATGTGAGTGAAAGTACCCATGCTTAAACGACCAAAAAAGGCTTACAGTGTAAGAAACCAACAATCCATAAATGCATACATACAAAAATTCAACAAATCTACCTGGCATCTTTTTAACTGGAGATGCTGGTGACTGAATCTGGGAATCGGGACGAACAAAATCGTACCGCTCCATCTGGTGAAAGTGTTGAATGTCTGTCAAGGCTGCAGCAACAGTCTGTTCAGTTGCTCGGGCGGGTTTTCTTCTCATTTGCATCTTTCCCATTTTTAGGTGGATTCTGCAGTGTCAGCAGAGTTGTTCTCCTGCCAGATCAGACTCAGGCCTCAGCATTAGGCGAGATGGATCTTTGCTTTGATGGGAAAGATGACAGCGCCCAAAGGTCTGTGTGATGAAAGAACCCTTTGCTCACACACACACTCAAAAACTGCAAAAGCATCACCTGGGAATGATGACACTGGTATGTGAAATAGGCAGATGTGATGATCAATGAAACCAGCACTCCGTGGAAAGATAATCTAGATAATCTATTAACATACCATACCCTCATTAGCACATTATCTTGATACTTACAGGACAATGATTAGCACATTACTTTTGCAGGACAATACTCAGCTCAAACCCAACCCCTTTCTGACTATATATTACTCTTCCTACACCCTTGACACTGAGAGACACTGTCCTTCAGTGTTACTACTCTGAAGATGCCTGCCACAGCTGCTGGCAAAACGTCAGGAAAGAAAATTCCAAGACCACAGTTACGCAGCCCGGATAACCTGCAAGAACCAATCTAGATTCTGTTTCTTAAGGTTGCCAGCCTCCAGGTGTGGCTGTCACCATGGCTCTTTCCTCCTTAGGGTTGCCAGGTCCCTCTTTGCCACCAGCGGGAGGTTTTTGGAGCAGAGCCTTAGGAGAGCTGGGTTTACCAAAGCTGTCCATATTTAATTGCAAGCTTGCAAGCTTCTTTTCCCATAAGGGTTATTGGCACACGGAAACATTTGAAGCTTGAAAAAAGAATATGAAATGGGGACTTTACCGGAAGCCCATTGCGGTTTATAACTACTCCGTTGCCTGTGCATACTTACCAGTTGGATGTTTGGACTTTTGGCCTATTGTACCTCGACTTACCTTTTAGAGAAATTGTATACTTATACTTACCTTTGGGATACTGTAACTGTGAATTTTGTTTGATTTTTGTCTTTTGCTCTTTGAGCACGTATTTATTCTTATAATTAAGGTTGTTCCTTTGAATAGATCTAATTGCATTTCAGTTTGAGTCTGAGCTTTTATTGTTAGCTATACAAGTGCATTATTTTGATTCCTTGCCTTCCTTGTGTACTTGGAGCCAGTTTTTGATTACTACCTGGAGGTCAGCAATCCTAGTTGCCAGGTCCAGGTTGGGAAATACCTGAAGATTTTGGGGGTGGAGCCTGAGGAGGGTGGGTTTGAAGACGGGAGGGACTTCAATGCCGTAGAGTCCAATTGACAAAGTGGCCATTTTCTCCAGGTGAACTGATCTCTGTCAGCTGGAGATCAGTTGCAACAGCAGGAGATCTCCAGCTAGTACCTGGAGGTTGGCAACCCTATCCTGGGGTGATCTAACCACTGGACTAACTGGCTGAGTTTATCATCCAAAGGGGCTCTAGTTCACCTTTATTACAATTCTTTTTTTCAAGGGCTCCAGCTCGCCCATAGCGCCGCTCGTTCTTCTCTCCCTCTCATTTTCTGTGTCGGATTTCCATCTAGGAGAGCCATAAAAAAAATGCGTCGATGCAGAGCGGCAAATGCAACACGCGCACCTCCTGACCTGGCTCTTTCCGAGGACAATTTCTTCAGAAAAATAACGTGCATTTCATATAAAAAAAGCCTTCAAAAGGGACTGTACAGGAAAGAAAATAAAAAATAATGAGGTAATAATAGCAGGTTTAGATGTTCAGAAACAGTTCCCCCTGGGCTCAGCTTGCCTCATTGTGTAGATTATATATGGCTTCATTATGAACAAAAAAACAATTTACCGTAGAACTGTTTTCTGCAAGGCCGTTTTATGCATCATATACCTTGCTGACAGTTTACAGCCATTTTTAACCCGCATAAAATCAATTATATTTATCGGCGGCACCAAAATGAACCTCTGCGTGTCAAAGGGGGTATCTGTCCCCCCCCCCTTCCCACTCCACCACACGGACAGTTTATTTCCTGAAATAGATACAGGAAGCTGATTGAGATAAAAAGCGTGTTTGGATGGATGGTCGCAGCTTTGGAATCCCCCAAGGATTCATTAGTGGGGGGGGGGTTCACACTTGTGAAATAGCGGAGACCGTTTCATGCTCCTTAAGCCTCCTGTGGGCCTTATTCATCTCCAGGCGCGAGGAAGTCAGGTGTCACAAGCGGTGGTCTTGGATGTAGAGACGCTGTAAATTTGAAGGTGGGAGACCTTTACTCTTCTTCTGTAGATCAATGTAAAAAACATGTAGCCAAATTGATCTATGCTAGAGATAAAAGTTACACTCATTTTGATGCTTGGAGAACATGTTCTCCAGTTGCCCTGGGCCTGTTCTCTAAGGGTAATCTTCCTTCCTATCTGGATTCTCTGGTTAGTCCAAAGTTATGTAGAATCTTTATGCGTTCAAGATTTAATTGCCCTTTTTCAATAGTTTTGCTGGGCCGTATGCTAAAGATCCCCTTTTCACACCAGCTGTGTCCCTGCCCTCTTTAGTCAGTGGACTCCTTGGTACATATCCCTTTGCTCTGTCCTTACATATACCAACTTAGGCTAAAATGGATTATACCATGATTTAACAAATGGTCTACATCTTCTCGAGCAACTTTGGAGCAAAAGGTTCAGTTCCCCTTAGAGGACCCTGATCCCCAGAGTACTTGTTTTGTTGCTCATTTTCTGGAGGTTGCCCACCATGACGGGTGACCTGGCAGCCAACCCCACCCCCACATACATAAAACGATGTACATAGTCCAAGGAGTTGCAATATCATTGTACTGATCCTGAGACTATCAGGAGTCCCGTGGCGCAGAGTGGTAAGCTGCAGCACTACAGTCCAAGCTCTGCTCACAACCTGAGTTCGATCCCGACTGAAGTCGATTTCAGGTAGCTGACTCAAGGTTGACTCCGCCTTTCATCCTTCCAAGGTCGGTAAAATGAGTACCCAGCTTGCTGGGGGTAAAGGGAAGATGACTGGGGAAGGCACTGGCAAACCACCCCGTAATCACGGTCTGCCTAGTAAACGTCAGGATGTGATGTCACTCCATGGGTCAATAATGACCTGGTGATTGCACAGGGGGACTGCCTTTACCTTTTTACCTAAAGAATAGAGTTCTTTCACATCATGTAATTTTTTTTTTGCCATCAAATCACAATTTACTTATGGTGACCCTGTACGGTTTTCAAGGCAAGAGACTAGGGCTGTGCATATTGGTAAACCCGAACCGAAAATAAACCAAAAAATAGTCATTTCAGCTTTTTCAGCTTTAATTTCAGCTGAATACTAAAAACTGGGAAGCTGAACAAAGCCAGATAGGCAATTCACAAATTCAAGTTTCAGCTATTCACCTTTGCCCAGATGCACTGCTCTGCGTCTTCTCTCATTGTTCTATCTTAGACTGGTTTTGTTAGGACCCCACCATTGGGGCTCTTTTGAGGTAGGGGACATGTAATCGGAGCCAACTTGGTCTGACCAACTTTCCAAATGTATCACCCAACAGAAGACTAATCTGCATAGCAGAAGGATCATTTAAAAGATGGGGCTCACCCAGTCCCGTCCGGAGGGATATACCCTCCAACTAAAAGCACTAGTTTTAACAGCTGCTGATAGGGCTTCTGAAGAAGAGTCCCTCACCCACACAGATGAGCAATCTCCTTCAGAATAGCCACCTTGATCAAGACTTCGGCTAGCTCCAATATCACCCCCCCCCCATGAAAACCTGCTTTCAAACTGAAGCTCACCCTGAGTAGTGGCTTCATTTCCCGGCACTGTGACCATCTCTTGAAATCAGATTTTTTTGTGACTATATTCAAGGACTGTTCACAGGATGTCATTTGCCACCAAAAGACATGTTTTCCGTGCCTTATTTTTCTTGCATTTAAGCCGTTTTCCTCAGTTTGGAAGCTAATGTGCATGGACATCATGCAAAGCAACCCGGATACGAGCGGAGCCCCCAGACTCAGAGGTGCAAGCCTGCCAGGCAGCTCTTTCCACCAGTCCTCACCAATGCTGACCTTCTGGACCTGCAAACTGATTGATACCTCGGCTCCCACAAACGCATGGAGGATGGGGGCAGCTCCTTTGCAGGCCCATAAAATTGGACCCCCTGTCCCAAACTTCACCAAACTTTTATGTCCATCTAAGGAGAGTCCCTTGCACCTACACTGCAAATTTGATGCCTCTACCTTGAAAAAACCTCCCCCCCCCCCCCGAGCCTTGAAAATAAATTCCATAGACTACAATAGACCCAGGTTTTTTCAGGAAACCCGGAAATAAAGCCGAACACCCATTTACTGGTATGGGTCATGGATTTATTTCAGTTTACCCAGGAGAAAAATGGAGCCAATAAACCCAAACCTCAAATTTACCAGGGGGAAATTTTTTGCACACCCCTACAAGAGACATTCAGAGGGTTTTCCCATTGCTTGCCTCCACATCACCACCCTTTTATTCCTTGGTGGTCTCCCATCCAAATACTAGCCAGGGTCAGGGTTTAGAGTTTGTGATTGGCCCAAGTTCACCCAGCAAGCTTCCATGGTGCGAGTGGGGATTCGAACCTGGGTTTCCCAGGTCATAGTCCAACACCTTAACCTCTACACCACACTGGCTCTCTGAATGACCTACCACTTGATCCTTTTAACTGGGGATGCCAGGGGTTGAACCTAGGACCTTCTGCACGCTGAGCAGATGTTCCACCACTAAGCCGCAGTCCCTCCCCATCTATCTGTGCCTGAAAGTTTTCTGCTGTAGAGTCTGAATTGCTGTCCCAGGTGACCTTCCTGAGAAGTTTATGTTGATAGCACCGCAGGCAGAGAGACTGTATACCAAAATATGGGATAATCATTCATTATAATGCAATGACTTTCCAGAGGGGGGAAATAAGCTTAATAGCATATTAAAGCAATCCATTCGGATATAACACATCAATAGGCCAAAATATATCAAAAATCCCTGAGCCATACGCTGCTTAGTAGCAATTGAAAGATAAGCTTCACAGAAGAAAGTGCTGCAGATTTGCCTATTGGAATATTTTAACACTCCTCCAAGACTTAGTGCAAAACTCCTGCAGCTCCTGTGGAGAAACTGAGGCCCAAGGTCACAGCAGGCTGGTGGAACAGTTCAGTTCAGAATAGTCTTCTTGATGAAAGAGTCAACACAATGGGAATGCTTCTTGATTCTCCTTCGTGTGTCTCATTATGAAAATAAGGTGTTTAATTGTTCAATTTGAGCCAGCGTGATGTAGTGGTTAAGTGCAATAGACTCTGATCTGGAGATCCAGGTTTGATTCCCTGCTCCTCCACATGAGCAGCAGACTCTAATCTGGAGAACCAGGTTTGATTCCCTGCTCCTCCATATGAGCGGCAGACTCTAATCTGGAGAATTGGTTTGATTCCCTGCTCCTCCACATGGGTGGTGAACTCTAATCTGGAGAACCGAGTTTGATTCCTCACTCCTCCGCATGAAGCCTGCTGGGTGGCCTTGGGCCGGGCATGGTTCTCTCTGGACTCACTCAGCCCCACCAACATCACAAGGTACCTGTTGCGGGGAGGGGAAGGGAAGTGATTGTAAGCAGGTTTGATTCTCCTTAAAGGTAGAGAAAAGCGGGGGATACAAACCAACTCTTCTTCTTCTAAATACCTGCTTATGTAGTAGTTAAAGTGTTGGACTAGTATTTGGAACACCCAAGTCCAATCTCCACTCTGCCATGGAAGGTTGTTGGGTGTAAATTGGGAATGAAAACCTGGAGCTTCCCAGATCTTAATTCAACACTCAAATTCCACACTATACCACAGTTTAAATCAGGCACAAAATAAACTCGTCGAACTCGTCCCAATGGGGATGCCTCCCTATGGGAGGATTCCAGTGGTACTTCCTTTGTCCATCAGCAACAGTCAGATGAATACATGGGAGGTGCAGTCCTATGGGCATCATCAGGATCCATGAAAACCACATCGACCATCGATGTTTCCAGCCAAGTTGCTGAGCATGTACAACAGCATCCCAGGTGCAAGGATCCATGGGGGAAGTGACTCTTGCAGAGTGTGAGAATGCTACTCAAATATCAGGATCCATGAAATGAAGTCTCCCATGGATCCTTGCACTTCTGATTGGACCATGACAGCAACAGAGACATGGCGGCTACGGTGGGTCTCTCCAAATATAGCAGCCACCACTTGGTAAGTCTAACTGGGAAAGGGGAAGAGATCGCTTCTCTGGAGTTGGTGCAGGACTCGGCTTGCCCACTACCACGGTCTTCCCAGGAGATCTGTTTCTATTTGTTGCCATTTTGAATTTCTGTAAAAGGTAAAGGTAGTCCCCTGTGCAAGCACCGGGTCATTACTGACTCAAGTGGTGATGTCACATCACAACTGTGTTTACAGGATGGTTTGCCGTTGCCTTCCCCAGTCACCTACACTTTACCCCCAGCAAGCTGGGTACTCATTTTACCGACCTCGGAAGGATGGAAGGCTGAGTCCACCTTGAGTCGGCTACCTGAAACCGACTTCAGTCGGGATCTAACTCAGGTTGTAAGCAGAGCTTGGACTGTAGTGCTGCAGCTTACCACTCTGCACCATGGGGCTCCTGTGGGACTCGGCTTGCCACTACCATGGTCTTCCCAGATCTGTTTCTATTTGTTGCCATTTTTAATTTCTGTACAAGCCTTAAATTAACCCTTTTTTTTCAATCTGTTTCAAAACCATGTACGCTGAATTATATTTCAGTTCTACAACAAGCACAGATTCGTTCTTGTTTGGGGCTTGTGCCGAATTTTCCAGTATATTCTTTTTTTTTTCTTAGTAATGCATTCCTTTTCTTGCCTCTGTTTAAAGACGGTGCTGTTTTATGCAGTAACACCTGATCAAAAGTTAAATTGCCTGAGTTTATCTCAAATTGCACCATAGTAACTGATTGATTCTGTGATTTAATGTACATCAGAGGTTGTAAAGAGCAGGCATTCAGGAGTTTGGATGATATCTGTGAACGCAGAGAAGCCATTTGATGTATAAGATAAGAATTCTAACAGGTGTCTTTTGATGTCACATATGAAAGGGCTCAGACTTCATTAAGTGGCACATCAAATGTATGAAAATGCAGCCATTAATCTATTTTTCATGACATCCTCCTAACAATACCTAATAGAACTGCACTCCATTTTTCTTAAGCTGATTATTTTCTTCAACTCGTTTTGAACTTTAAAGAACAGGATTCTTCATTATTCACAGAACTTTAGTAATCTGGTTCTGGCATATTAGGTAAACAATCCTAATACTTATCTGGAGAACTCCTAATTTTTGCTGTAATGGGCAAAGTTCATACAAGGCTCCATTAAGGATTTAAAACAGGGGTGTCTAACATAAGGCCCGCGGGCCAGATCCAGCCCCTTGAGAGCTCTTATCCGGCAAATGAGGCAGTCAAGGCAGCCCCCCCCCCACTCTTGATCTGGGCTGGCGAGGCATGGCCCGGCCCGACCAAGTGACATTTGTGTCATATCCAGCCCTCGTAACAATTGAGTTCAACACCCCTGTTTTAAAACCACTCTCTTGGGTTTTTTAAAAATAGATTTAGCTAGAAGTCTTTGTTGTTTTGAATCAAGCATGCTACAATTAATAATAGTATACCATCAAGTCACAGCCAACTTATGATGATTCCAGGACCACAGGATTTTCAAGGCAAGGGATGAACAGAGGGGGTTTGCCATTGCCTTCATCTGCACAACCATCTCAATTGTTCATGGTGGTCTCTCGTCCAAATACTATACCAGATTATGAAATATATGAAAAGAGAGTAATATCCACAACTGAAAAATGTCACTCTTGATCCAGATGACTTGGAGTTAAGACCAGCATCCATAGAGCCAGAGAGGTCTAGTGGTTTAGAACGATGAACTCCAATCTGGAGAAGCAGGTTTGATTCCCTGCTCCTGCACATGATACCCCATTGAAGTCCCTCCTCTTCCCAAACCCCACCCTCCTTAACCTCCGCCCCCAAAATCTCCAGGTATTCCTCAACCCGGAGCTGGCAACCCTAACCACACTGGATCTTTTATATACTAATGTAACATTCCAATGTCTTGTGTTGCTGAGGAGCCTTCTGTCGTCCATTTGTAATAACTCATCCCCCGTCCTCACCATTTTCCTTACGGCATCTGCGGACTTTGTCTCATGAAAACGTGGGCCACAATGCAAGTGTTATTTTGCCAGGTGCCATGAGAGTCATCCCTGTCGATCCGAATCTCAGGCTTGTAAATGAGATTTAATCCTAGCATTTCGGAGATGGAAACTGATGAAATCACTTTGAAGCACATGAACACACATGAACACGTGAAGCTGCCTTATACGGAATCAGACCCTTGGTCCGGCAAAGTCAGTATTGTCTACTCAGACCAGCAGCGCCTCTCCAGGGTCTCAGGCGGAGGTCTTTCCCATCACCTGCCTGCCTAGTTCCTTTAACTGGAGATGCTGGGGATTGAACCTGGGACCTTCTGCATGCAAAGCAGATACTCCACCCCTGAGCCATGGCCCTTCCCCAAAGCAAAGATGATCTTTTCTCTGTTGATGTCCTAACAACTAATTCATTTACGAATTATGGCGGCATGTTCTACATGAGCTCTAAACAGATTCCTTTCCATTCCTCCCTCGTTTCTTGTGAAGGTCAAAGGTTTAATTTGTAGGCTCATCTCTCTGTTCCTCTTTCCAACATATCCTTAATTGAAACTTGACACATATACCCATTAGACAAATTTATTCTTTTCCATGCTTCATTAACAATGCTCTTTGCTATACTGCGAAGATAATGCTCTTCGTAAAATGTTCTTCTATGTAATGCGGGTAACTATGGATGGTGATTGATGGTTATCAAGGTAGAATGGAAAGAGAAAGTGGTGGTTGTTTTTTACTTGCTCAAATGGCAAGCCGTGCAATGAAGTTTCAATGGTTTATTGACCGGATCAGATCTCTGATACGCAGGTGTAAATGTGCGTCAGTTCCACAGGTGCCAAATGGGTGATGTTGGTTTTACACCAGTTTATCCACATTACAGTATGTTTCCTTGACAAGTATCAACATTGGCCACAGATGCCTGAGCATGGTCACCAAGCGCGTTATTCATCAGCAATGTTGACTATTGTTTCATTCCCACCGAACAATGTGGCTGCCAAACCTCTGGAAGTTAAAAACGAAACGCAGATACATAAATGCAAATGACTTTTTTTTGTCTTAAATGACAATTTCCTATCCTGATGCACTCTGTCACTTGTCCATGAAGTTTCGCCTCTGTGGAACATGACATTTCCCCACCGTGCAGAAGACTCGTTGGGTTGCCATGGAAACTGGGCCACTCTACTACCGGCCTTTCTGCACCTTGAGAGGAAAAAGGGTGGTCATTTCCATAGCATAATTTTGCAAGTTAAACTTTCCCCAGAACGCTCTGAGGATAATGAAAAGAAATACTGTAGATCAGGGACTGGGGAGGGGGAGAAGTGTGAAAGAACAGAGCCCGTCTTTGAAGGACACGTCTCTGCTTTCAGCAAGCTTGCCTGGAAGTAAAGTGTAGGGATGGGGGGGTGGAGAGGGGAATAAAACCCAACCTAGAAAACAGAAGCTGGGTACCCAAGGTTGGGTGGGATAAATAAAATATATAGATAATGAAAATATAATTTATTTAAAGCTCTATGTCAAGATAAAAACTGTTTTAAAAATGTTAAAACAGCACAATGGCATTTCCTAAGGTTGATATCTATAACCACATGCCAGACGCATTTCAGCCTGTTTGGCCTTCCTCAGTGGTCAATTGAAACTCATGTAAAACATACACACATTTACAGATATATATACATATACAGACAATATATATCAGACCAGGCATGTATATAGGTTGTATAATATATTACCAATTATACAAACATCTGATAAGATTGTCTCAAGTTGTTATACTGGTCTGTATATGTCTCCCATTTAAAATGTGTGCAGTTATCAACCTGGTTAAACAATGCCAACAATCATCCAGCTTTTCGGGATTCACCTATTTGGCTTCGGGAAGATCCCCAGGTTTTGCCATTAGGTAAAACCAAAACCTGGATATTGCCGAAATGGCTAATTTCGAGTTTATTTTCAGTTTGGGTATATCGATATTGAGACCGATGGGAGCAAAAATTGAATATAACAAAGAAACGAAATATGTATCATACCAAACATGAAGATAAGGACTATAAAGATCCTGAATTTATTGTGTTCAGCTCCCTACTTTTCCCATTGTTATCAATGGGAGAGATTTGAACCCTACTTGTCTCTTGTCGTTGGCAAAAAAAAGGAGCTCACAAGTAGGACTGCCTTTGGCTGGATCTTGGCCCATGTTTGGAACAGCCTATGGAGACAAAAGCAGTAAACAAGATGCTGCAGTTTCAAAATACCTCCTCATCCACCTGGCATTTCATAAGGTATTGCATAAATCTGTTTATAGTTGAAATGCAGAGCTACATTAGCAAGCTGTCGCAGTACTTTAAGATCATTCTTGGCTCTACATAAAGCAAGTGCACCCAATTTCAATTTGTCACTTTATGGCTACTCGGTGTGCGTGTGTGTTTTTTTTACACTTCCTCAAATATTTCCATATTCAACTGCAGAAGGCAGATTTGTGCAAAATACGCCATACAACAAGGTGTCCTTCAGCCTCCTCAAGATGGTCGGTTGTTGACACCACCTGATAAAGTTTCTGATCTGATCTCAGCAACCCAGACACTTTTTCTAAGCTCGGAAAAAATGTTTGTGGTAAAAGTAGGAACAAAGTCGTTATGCTTGACTATGGGCAGGGTCAGTTCATGTACTGCTTTCTAGTCACAAGTAAGGAACCAATAATCTGGCGAGCTGTTTGGATGCATGATCACACTGCTTTGTTGCATGATTACACCGCGTTTTCACAACTGTACTTCCAACATTTTTAAAGTGTCACTGTAAAAAAAGGGGTGAAAACTCATTTAAAGTTTTCTTGAGCTGAGACTTTCTATTTAGGTGACCCTATATGTCTTAGGTGTCTGCCCATGAACCCAAGAACTATAGCAATTAGTTCCTGCAATCACTGCTTGAATAAATACCTCCAACGGCACAGGCACAAAAAGCAGGTAATATGGGGAGGAGCTGTGGCTCAGTGGTAGAGCATCTGCTAGGCATGCAGAAGGTCCCAGGATCAATCCCCAGCATCTCCAGTTAAAGGGACTAGGCAAGTAGGTGATGTGAAAGACCTCTGCCTGAGTCCCCGGAGAGCTGCTGCCGGTCTGAGCAGACAATGCTGACTTTGATGGACCAAGGGTCTGATTCATTATAAGGCAGCATCATGTGTTCATGTGTTAAAATCAAGCCAATGTTGCTCATTTAAAGAATACATCTGGTGTAAAGACGAATAGCAAGTAACTGTGTTTTACATAAATTGGTCGAATTAATAACCTAACCATTCCTCTTCTTCAATAAGTGAGATTATGTAGTTCCCAGACTGGGCAAATCAGTTGCACTGTATCAAGCGTGACTACTGCACAGACACAGTGTTTTGGCATAGCACTATACTCACAAGGAAGTTCACTAGGGAACACTGAGAGAATCGGATCAAGTGCTTGCCTTGGGTGTTACGGAAGGAATTGAAACAAGGTTGGTTTACCCGGAGATCATGTTTGTGTCGAAGGGCACAGCATGCCTAGAATAAATATGATTCTTGTCTGATGTTGGTCATAGCTGGACTATCAGACACTATCAGACATCTGATGTTGCGTTTCCTTGGGAGGGAAAGACAAGTTAATGTCTGTCACTCAGCGTGCTTGTTTTTTCTGTCCTGCCCATTCCTCTTGCTTTTGCCTTGTCAAACGATTCTACTGGGCTTTTGACATTTCTTAACAAAAGGTGGCTTCCATATATGCTTCCAATGCACAGTCCTGCCCCACTTGAGACCAATCAAGCCGAACACAGCCTTTCATCTGGGAATGGCGACATGCCAGGTGTGTGACAAATGGTACCCTGTTTTGGCAGCCCCTGGCAGTCAGGGAAAAAAGGTGGCCTGCATTTAGCTCAGTGGGTTATTCCAGCCTGCTTTAATACATTTGAGTTTGCTGTCTGGTATAAATGCTTGTTATTGTTTGTCCTGCGCATATTAGAAGACCTGAGGTTTGCATGAGAATGGTGTGGGGACAGTCATTGGTCATTGATGCATGGGTACTTTCACTCACGTTCACACACAACCCCCCTGTCTCGGTTGTTCCTTGGAGTTATGCATGAGATTTCCCTCCATTAGAGATGACCTTGCTGCCTGCCCTCGGAAATCCTGGGACTTCCCGTCCCTCTATTAACCCAATTCTTCCCTCTCCCCTGATCTCAGCCCGCTTGAAATCCCATGCATAAGGCAAAGTGTGGGACACAGAAGCTTGGTTTCTCTCACAGTAAGCACACAGCCAACTACAAAGCAGCATGTCCAGAGGCGGGGATTCAAATGCTTCCTGCTTCCCTGAGTTCTTTCTGAGCAGAAGGCTTTTAAAAACGAGGCTTGAGTCCCCCCCTTTCAAATAGCTCAGGGTTTGTTTGTTTTTTTGTTTGTTTTTGGTTCTTAAAATGCTCTGAAAAATGCTTTTTTATGCGGCAATTGGGTTTCGGGGGACTTTTCTCTCACTACACCCAATTATGAAGCAGCATTTCAAGGGGCAGGGATTCAAATACTTCCTGATTTGAGCTCAGAGACTGCTGGTGCATGGACTCCCAACAGGAAAGTGTGGGCCCAGTGAGCAATGACCCTCAGGTAAAACTCCCAGGTATAAACGACCGTTGTTATACAGACTTGAGTTAACAGGGTCTGGAAGACCCAATTTGGCATGTGAAGGTTTGGTTTGGTTTGGTTTGGTTTGGAGGGTAAACAAATGGTGTCTAGTCGGCAACCGAGAGAGGGCCTTTTCAGTGGCAGCCCCATGATTTTGGAACAACCTCCACAGGGAAGTGCACCTGGCTTCGTTTAGAATGACATTTGATTAATTTAGTTTGGTTGCCTTAAATTGTGATTTTAAAGTGTGGCCTTTATGTATTTTGTTTTGTGTTTAAAATTGTAAGCTCTCTTGAGTTCCATGAGGTAGAAAGGCAGATAATAAATGTTTTAAATAAATATATGATGATAATGATTAAAATAATAATAATAAAAATACAAACATAAAGGTGAGAGAAGAAGGAGAAGGAGAAGAAGGAGATGATGAAGAAGATGATGAAGAGGAGTTGGTTTTTATACCCCAATTTTCTCTATCTAAGGAAACTCAAACCGGCTTACAATTGCCTTCCCTTCCTCTCCCCACAACAGACATCTAGTGATGTAGGTGGGGCCAAGAGAGTTTGGAGAGAACTGTGACTAGCCCAAGGTCACCCAGCTGGCTTCATGTGGAGGAGTGGGGAATCGAACCCAGTTCGCCAGATTAGAGCCCACCGCTCCTAACCACTACACCATGCCGGCTCTCAGCTTTTTGCCTGAAACCAGATTCCATGTAAATACTCACCAAATACCTGGTCCTGGTCCTTCATTGTTTTCATTTTACCATGCAATAAAAGTGTACCAGTTTCACTTAAGGGGAAAAAAAATCTGAACTGCAAGAACCACGGAAGGATCATGAGCGCTTTTTTAATTTCAAGAACGTAAGTATTTTTTTAAAAAAAGAAAAACCCTACCTGTCAGTTTTGCTAGTTCATTTCACTTACAAATATCCCGAACACGCCATGAGGTGACCATTCTGGCAGGAGAGAACAGTCGCTTAACATCAAGAGCCTCACTAATTGACTGCGCGCCGATGAGCCGATGGCGATTATCATCATTTGTTCTCCTCGGGAGTCGCCGTTAAAGAGTGACGTGGTGCTCGGGCCAGATGACTTCCATTCTGTCCACCGTCTCGCTAACGACCTTCCCGGTGAATTTTGTACAAGGGATCTTTTCCTAACTTGAAACTACACGTGAAACTTTGCTTGGCTGCCGTGGCGGAGATGAATTCCTACCCATCATGCTGCTCGGCAGGTTTCTCTGTTTCACCTTTTCCGTGACCACGTCACATAAGATCAAGGGTGCTTTCCCACACAGTGAATAAGGTACTTTCCAGCCACTTCCAGGGCACGTTGCAACTGGATTGTACTGTGAGAAACGGCAAAACCCAATTGCAAACGATTGCTAAAGATTGCTAAAGAGTTTAAGAATGAATAAGGCTTGGCTTCCTGTTCTAAAAAAACTCCAGACTAACAAAGATAACAAAGACAACATTCAACAATAGCCATGCAGATTAGCTTTGGATTACACACATTACCAGATCACTTCAGGATACAATGGTTCCATATTAACATACCACACCCTCATTAGCACATTATCTGGATAATTACAGGACAATGATTAGCACATTACCTTTGATACTTTTTGCAGGACAATGATTCAGCTCAAACCCAACCCCTTTCTGACTATATATTACTCTTCCTACACCCTTGACACTGAGAGACCCTGTCCTTCAGTGTTACTCCTCTGAAGATGCCTGCCACAGCTGCTGGCGAAACGTCAGGAAAGAAAATACCAAGACACAACCCGGATAACCTACAAGAACCGATTGCTAAAGTACATTGAAAGTGAAGGGAAGTTCATTATTCAGCGTGAGTGAAAAGCACACAAAGCTCATATACATGTAGGGTTGCCAGGTCCCTCTTTGCCATCGGCGAGAGGTTTTTGGGGCAGAGCCTGAGGAAGGCAGGGTTTGTGGAGGGGAGGGACTTCAACTCCATCCAGTCCAATCGCCACAGTGGCCATTTTCTCCAGGGGTACTGATCTCTATCGGCTGGAGATCAGGTGTAATTAGCAGGAGATCTTCTCCTGCAACCCTATATACACGGCCGCATCATAGTAATGACAGAGTGCCAGTGATTTTTTTTCTTTTGGCTGATACTCTTAAAATGCTCTTAGATACTCACAATTCAACTTTCAACATGTAGTTTGGGGAGCTACTGAAATTACTCTGCAAGTGAAGGAAATATCTGGGTGGACCAACCCTTATGGTTACTATTACAGCTATGCATAATCTCACTCCTTGACTTTCCGGTGGGCAGAAGTAGGCCAGCTGAGGGGCGGGGGCGGCGATCTGCACGCATGGCACGATGCCATCACTTGCGGGTTTACCCCAGACGTGCCAGCGACGCTCTAGCATGCTCACCCCCAAAACTCTATGGTTTCCATATAGTTTTGGAGAGAGTCCAGCACGATGCCAGCGCTTCTGGGGCTCCGCCTCCTGCAGCCGCCATTTTGTGATTGCGCCAATCACCATGTGTCAGAATTCTGAAGCTGCCCACAGGCTCAAAAAGGTTGGGGACCCCTGACCTAATGGCTGAACATTTCATGCCCCTGATGAAGTGAGCTCTGGATCATAAAACATTATGATGGAACATTTTCTGAAGTCTTTATGGTGCTGCTGGACTCCTGTTTTAT
The DNA here is from genome assembly GCF_029931775.1 of Euleptes europaea. Lineage (NCBI taxonomy): Eukaryota > Metazoa > Chordata > Lepidosauria > Squamata > Sphaerodactylidae > Euleptes > Euleptes europaea. The sequence goes on from NC_079326.1 coordinate 56,687,042, forward strand.
TTGGCTGCAACAGATTTACATGCTTTATCATCCGGAATTACAAAAACTCTACAAAGTCAGGACACAGGGCACAGTTTGTCACCATGAATTCAGAGGGTTGCCCCCGTCCTCCTCAGGCTCCACCCCCAAAATCTCCAGGTATTTCCCAACCCGGAGCTGGCAATCTTATGAATTTAGCAAAGCATTCCTGTACACCATGACATTCATGTGTTTCTTATAACATGTATTTCTGCCTTCTAACTTTAGCTCAGTGAGTCTGCCACAAGTCAAAACTACTAAATTTACTTAAGAGCCAGTGTGGTGTAGTGGTTAAGAGCGGTGGTTTGGAGGGGTGGGCTCTGATCTGGAGAACTGGGTTTGATTCCCCCATTCCTCCACATGAGGGGCGGAAGCTAATCTGGTGAACTGGATTTGTTTCCCCACTCCTCCGCATGAAGCCAGCTGGGTGACCTTGAGCTAGTCACACTCTCTCAGCCCCACCTACATCACAGGGTGTCTGTTGTGGGGAGGGGAAGGGAAGGAGATTGTAAGCTGGTTTGATTCTTCCTTAAGTGGCATGTAAAAACCAACTCTTCTTCTTCTTAAAAGTTTCCTCGGGTGTAACTGAGGACTGCCCTGACCTGGATGGCCCAGGCTAACCCAATCTCATTAGAGCTCAGAAGCCAAGCAGGGTCAGTCTTGGTTAGTATTTGGATGGAAAGACACCAAGGAAGTCCAGGGTTGCTATGCAGAGGCAGGCAGGGGTAAACCACCTCTACTCCTCTCTGTCTTGGACAGCAAAAAAAATATTGAGGACTACAATTCTGTACCCACAGACTCACAATCATGCATAAAAACCCTTGAATTTTATGACATAGGACTGACCACAGAGAGGGCCAGGTAGGGTTGCCAGGTCCCGTGACACCACTATCGGGAGCTTTGTTGGGTCAGGGCTGGGGGGGTGAAAATCCATGCACATGCAACGTGCACAGTGTAATGATGTCCAGTGGGGGGGGGGTGGAGTCCCCGTCTTTGGAGGTTGGATGGCCATCTGTCGGGAGCGCTTTGATTGTGGGATCCTGCATGGCAGGGGGTTGGACTGGATGGCCCTTATGGTCTCTTCCAACCTTGTGTGATTTTTGTGATTTTATGTCACTTCCGGGTTTACCCCGAAAGCACTGGCATCGTGCCGGACTCTCTAGCACATTCCTCCAAAAACTCTGTGGAAACCATAGAGTTTGGGCGTGAGAGTGCTAGAGAGTTGCCGGCACTTCTGGGGTAAACCTGGAAGAGACGGCATCATTCCACATGCACAGATCGCTGCTCCCCCTCAGCTGGCCTACTTCCACCCAGCTGAGGGGCGGCTGGCAGCCCAGTGAGTTGGCAGGCAATTGCCCACCACCTAGGGTTGCCAACCTCCAAGTACTAGCTGGAGATCTCCTGCTATTAGAACTGATCTCCAGCTGATAGAGATCAGTTCACCTGGAGAAAATGGCCACTTTGGCAATTGGACTCTATGGCATTGAAGTCCCTCCTTTCCCCAAACCCCACCCTCCTCAGGCTCTGCCCCAAAAATATCCTGCTTGTGGTGAAGAGGGACTTGGCAACCCTACCACCACCACCACCACCACCATGTAGTTGGGAACCCTAGGGCCAGGGGTTCTATCTATGTAGATCTGTTAGGAAGATGAACCTTTCACTTTGCCTGTGTTCAACTCAACTTTCTGGTTTTGGACCATCAGAAGTCGCAGCCTGGCCCAGTCGACCTGATGGGTCAATGCCCAGGAACTTTTCCTCCCCCAAGCCACTTATGTACAGAAGCTGACCTTTGCAAAGCTGGCGGTTTTAATCCATAATGCAAGCATGAAATAACAGCAAAGAGAATGCTAATCCTCTGGCAAGAGAAAGGCAACCAAATGGCATCAAAACAACTCCCAGGTTTTAACGGAAGGAGAAGAGAGGCTTTGGAAGGAATTGGACAGATGAGGCCGGCTGCACATGGGTCATTTCAGCTGTTATAAAACAGTTGTAAATAGGAACTGTGCTACCACTTTTCTTCTAAAAGAAGGTGTCCTGTACAGCGGCAAGCCTGAGGGCCAGAGGCACGAGGCAAGATCAGGAGCAGACCAAGTCGAGTGCCGGCTCGTCTCTAGGGTTAGGGTTGCCAGGTTAGTTCACCTGGAGAAACTGGCCGGTTTGGCAACTGGACTCTAGGGCAATAAAGCCCCTCCCTTCCCCAAACCCCGCCCTCCTCAGGCTCCACCCAAAAACCTGCCACCAGTGGCAAAGAGGAACCCGGCAACCCTACCAATGACACAAAGCATGATGTGCCAAGCAATTCGGTGGCACCAAAACGGCCCGTGCAGGCCTATTTCATGTGAGAAACAATCTGGCAAATAACCAAAGGGATTCCTTTTCTAATTTTTTTTATGAAATGCAGGATGAAACCCC